>NC_042616.1:392925933-393659532 GCF_901001135.1 Rhinatrema bivittatum
CGACTCTGTGATCTCATTGTCCCTGGATCAGAGAACGCCTCAGGAGAATCCTGCGACAGTGAGAACTGCCTCTTCACTGGTCACCCTGCCGCTTCCCGTTAAGGGCAGCAAAATAGGAGGAGACCCAGGAACAACTTTGAAGCTTGCCGCAGTAGAGGCCACCTTAGGCGGCATCTCCAAAGAAATTACAACAGAAGGACTGTCCCAGCTCCATGCCACTGTCGACAACATTGAGTTAGATATATCAGTGTTTGAGGTGGAATCACTACCACTGGTAAGGCCACCGGTTTTCTCATTAGAAGTAATTTGGGAGACTTGGTAGTTCTTAACAGTAATTTTACATCCCAGTTGAAGCCTTTAACAAAAAAAAGTGGTGGATATGGAACCAAAGTTAAGAAGATATTAGAGGAGGATATAAGGAGGGACCAGGTATTAGAGTCTACCAGACAAGATATAGTGAAATTGAGTGAGAAAAATGTAACAGTGATAAGGGAAAATCAGTATTTAATGAGAAAAGTTGAAAACCTTGAAAAACAGTTACATGGGAAGAACCTGAGACTGGTAAATTTTCCGAAATTGCCATTAATTTCAGCAAAGGAGATGTGAAATAAATACGCTATGGAAGTTTTAAAAATTCCCCAACAAACACTTCCACCATTAACGCAAATTTATTATGTTCCTTCGTGGAAGAAGGCCAGGACTTTCATGTATTAATTAGTTGCCCCCCCTCCTTCCCTGTAAATAGCCACCCTGTAAATAGCCACCTATTATACCTCCCCCTACCCCTTCCCGCACATTTCAATTCTTCTGACTTTCCTCCAATTCTCCCCTGAATAGCAGCCGTTCCTCCCCCTGCCCCACTTTTTAAACAGTTGCCCCTTTTTAAACAGTTGCCCCTCCTCCCCGCCCCCCCCCCCCCCCCCCCCCCCCCCCCCCCCCCCCCCCCCCCGGTAATTAGCCACCCTACCTACCTTCCCGCACCCCATCTCTTTGTAAATTTTTCCTCCTACCCTCCCCCCTTTAACTAATTTAACTAGTTTAACTTTTGCTTCTGGCTCCCCATTAGAGCCCTCTCTACTCTTGTTTGCTGGTTATCCACCCCCGCATCCCCGTTCTATGTATTTTCTACCTGCTGTTACAATGTAAACCGACATGATGTGTATTTTAATGCCGGTATAGAAAATCTATTAAATAAATAAATAAATTAACCCCTCTGAATGTTTCTGAGATATTAGAGTCTTCGGACTCTTTATCAGTTCAACCTGCTACTATGATTGTGACTTTTTTTTTTATTAAATACTGATAAGGAATGGGTACTAAAGTTATACTTTAGGAATCGTAAGGAAAAACTTTGTCAACTGAATGTTCAGATATTTCCTGATGTTACCAGGGACACCCAAAAGTTTAAATGTACGTTGAGTTAAAAAGAACTTTCTCTGATTAGTTTTAAATGTGCCACATGCTAACTTCATGGAGTGCCCCCCTAGTCTTTCTATTATCTGAAAGAGTAAATAACCGATTCACATCTACCTGTTCTAGACCTCTCATGATTTTCTGACATTAAAAAATTATTGCAACGCAATCTTCCTCGGACTTCCGCAATCTACTCTAAAACTGCTACAATTACTGCAGAACGCCGCAGCTCGAGTGCTCTCTGGCAAAAGGAAGTTTGATCATATCACTCCAACATTAAAAAACCTTCACTGGCTACCAATCTCACAAAGAATTAAATACAAGACCTTAACTATTCTCGATAGCAGGCCCCATAGAATGGAATTCTATTCCAAACTACCTAAGTTCTATCAGAGATTCCAAAACTTTCAAAAAAGAATTAAAAACTTGGTTGTTTAGACAATCATTCACAGACTGTTTCGAATAACCTCAATCCTCATCTTGAACGCTAATACTTCTGTAATAAATATCTCCTGAATTTAGATGTAATTTGTACACTGTTTACATGTTATACTCTGCCTATGCTGAGTTGTTATATTCATATCTTTATGTACATAGTTACAAGTTAAAACTTTGTTTCTTGTATGAATTTGTTACAATGTAAACCGGGGTGAAGGCTTTTCAGATATACTTCGGTATATAAAAGAATTTAAATAAATAAATAAGAAAACAGTTTCTAATTATGAGACCAAAAATATTACAAATGGGTGCCTCATTTACATTGAGGTTCCCTTGTAAATGTTTTATTACATATCAGAATGTAAAATATATTTTCTTTCAACCATAAGAACATGCCATACTGGGTCAGACCAAGGGTCCTTCAAGCCCAGCATCCTGTTTCCAACAGTGGCAAATCCAGGCCATAAGAACCTGGCAAGTACCCAAACACTAAATCTATTCCATGTTACCATTGCTAGTAATAGCAGTGGCTATTTTCTAAGTCAACTTAATTAATAGCAGGTAATGGACTTCTCCTCCAAGAACTTATCCAATCCTTTTTTAAACACAGCTATACTAACTGCACTAACCACATCCTCTGGCAACAAATTCCAGAGTTTAAATGTGCGTTGAGTTAAAAAGAACTTTCTCTGATTAGTTTTAAATGTGCCACATGCTAACTTCATGGAGTGCCCCCCTAGTCTTTCTATTATCTGAAAGAGTAAATAACCGATTCACATCTACCTGTTCTAGACCTCTCATGATTTTCTGACATTAAAAAATTCACGAAGTTGTTCAGGAACAAAAAATATATAGGAATTGCTTTGATACTTAATTATACACTTACATGGATAACGAAGGGTGAAACCAGCTCCTAAGTTAACAACTTCTGAGCACATATTCAGAAACGCTTTCCTATGTAATTGCGTGGGCCTAGCTAGATCAGGATATATTCGAACCTTGTCCCCCATAAAAGCTATTTCCAAATTCTTAAAATAATTTTTCATATTCAAACTTACATCTTGTTCAGTAAAGAAAAAGACCAGCAAAACTGATCTATCAACCAATTCAGCATCAGAACTTTCCAAATATTCAGACAGATTAGTAACATTACCCCTTTCTTGTCATATATCAGATTGTGACACTCTTTGCCTACGAGGAAGAAACATTATCTTTGTCGGGGGAATAGAATCAGAGGAAATTTTCAACACTTCTGACACAAATATTTTCTAAATGTAATCAGGGGTATTTCTCCAAGAACTTTAGGAAAGTTAAGTAACCTCAAGTTCAAATGCTTTAAAGAATTTTCAAGTGTTTCAAGCCTTCTTGATGTACTAGTGCAGTCACACATTATTGCAAACTTAGCAGAATGTAGATTTTTCACATCCTGTCCAACAGACTGTAAAGATAAAGCATGCTCTTGAAGAATACGCTGGTGAGCCTGAGCGACTAGGTCCAGTTTTCCTGATACTTGATCTAGGTGTTGAGAGTGATCATTGAATGTCGACACTATTCCTGCAATGAGATCCCAAAGGGACTTCAATGTCACAATGCTGGTTTTATAATCTCTATCTTGCGGCAAGGGTACTTGGATTTCGCAGATATCAAAGCTAAGGAGGTAGAGCCACTTGCACCCACTCTCTCCAACGGTGAAACAAGAGGAGACTCACCGACCATACCTCCTCTCTCTCCATGGGTCCCCCGAGCCGGGGTTCCGTCCAAACTTGCCTCCAACTCTGACAATCCACCGGCAGCCCCCTCCAGCTGGACAAGCAGAATTTCACACTCACTCGGTGTCCCAGCGACGCCGATGGCCTCGGAGAGAGAAGTCAATGGCGATTAACACAGATCAGGAGAGGGTCAGAGAAACTTCTCCCAGCGACAGCTGCGCTCCTCTCGCAGCCTCGCCAGCGGGAGTAGATACCCTCAATTCTGGGGTGGGAACCGCGTATTGAAAGATGAATCGCTGGTCTGAAGGGATGGAGGGTTCGGTAGGGTAAACCCTTATCTTTCCCTTTCTCTTATGAGGCATGGCAGTCCAAACCAAGGAAAATATTCAATAAAGGAGAAGCTCAGCCAGGAAGAGATGCGGTATCCTCTCACACGGCCATCTTGTCTCCGCCCCTCATAATTAGGATATTGAGATGTTTAAATTTCCTATGCCATGTAATTTCTGTCCTTTCAAGGTATACTTGATTGTGAAATTGTTAAATTGATAAATAAAAAAATATTTTTTTTAAAGTATTTGATAGAAGCTTTGAAAGTATCTGAAAGCAGAGTTGCTTACCTGTAACAGGTGTTCTCCTAGGACAGCAGGATGTTAGTCATCACACATGGGTGACATCATCAGATGGAGTCCAGCACAAAAAACTTATGTCAAAATGGAGTCCCTCTTCAGTCTTGTAATATAGAATTACAAAAAAATAAAACATACATAGGAGAACCCCAGCTCCAAGGGGTGGCGGGCGGGTTTCATGAGGACTAACATTCTGCTGTCCTAGGATGCTGTTACAGGTAAGCAACTCTGCTTTCTCCTAGGATGAGCAGGATGGTAGTCTTCACACATGGGTGAATCTCTAGCTACAGGCACAACAATATTGGTACTGTTGGTAACAGAGGGATACAACCTAAACCTGAACAATGGACCGTAGGTAGGAAGAGTTTTCTACAGCTGAAAGGGATTCCGGAGGACAGACTGGCCGAAGCTGCTATCATGTCAGCCATCCCTGTCCATACAGTAGTAGGTGGTGAAATTGTGAAGAGAACTCCACGTTGTAGCCTTGCAGATCTCAGCCACGGGGACTGCTCGCATGTAGGCCACCGAAGCTGCCTTGGCTCTGACAGAGTGAGCCTTGATATGGCCCCTAAGTTGCAGTTCCACTTGTGGAAGGAAATGCAGTCTGCCAGCCAGTTAGACAGGGTCTACTTGGCGACTGCAACCCTTAATCTATTCTTGTCAAAAGAGATGAAGAGTTGGGTAGACTGCCTATGTCCTGCTGTCTGCTCCAGGTAGAAAGCCAAGGCTCTTCTGCAATCCAAAATGTGCAGAGCCCATTTGCCCTGGTGTGAATGAGCCTTGGGAAAAAAGGTGGGTAGGATGATGGACTGGTTAAGATGGAAAGCTGTCACCACCTTAGGCAGGAATTAAGGATGTGTACGTGAACCACCTTGAAGTGAAAGAACATGTATGGTGAATACATCACCAAAGCCTAAAGCTCACTGACACTGTGCGCTGAAGTGACCTCGATCAAAAACATAACTTTCCAGGTCAGGAATTTCAGATCACAGGTGTGCAAGGGCTCGAAAGGAACAGTCATGAGCCAAGCCAACACCACACTGAGGTTCCAGGACACAGCAGGAGGCTACAGGGGAGGCTTCAACTGAAGCAGACCTCGATTAAATGCCCCACTATGGATTTCACAGAGACGGGCGAACCATCCACACCCTAGTAGTAGACACTGATAGCACTCAAATGTACTCAGATGGCGTTGGTCTTCAAGCCAGCATCCGAAAGGTGTAGTCGGTAATCAAGCAGCTTCGGTATGGAACAGGAGAATGGATCTAAGCTGGTTTGCCATCCCCCCTGTACAGGGAGCAGAACTTCTTCACCTTGCTGTTGCAGGGAGAGGCAAAGAGATCCACGTCCGGGGTTCCCCAGAGTAAGAAGATCTGATCTTCTACTTCCTGATTCAGGGACCACTCCTGGGGCCAATAGGGTCGACTTAGATGGTCCTCCACCACATTCTCCATCCCAGCATGATACATGGCTTGTAGCAGTATGCCCTGGGACTAAGCCCATGACCAAATCTGAACTGCCTCCTGGCACACGAGGAACAAGCTCATACCTCCCTGCTTGTTGATATACCACATCACCACTTGGTTGTCAGTCTGGATCAGGACCGCCTTTGTTGGACAGGCAATCCCTGAAAGTCCAAAGTGCGCAGTGCATCGCTCGAAGCTCCAAGAAGTTGATATGCACTGAGATTCCTAAGAAGACCACAGACACTCCACATGGATGCCCCAACCCAAGGTGGACACATCCGTGATAAGCACAATTTGGGTAGGGGAAGACCAAAACGGAACCCCCTGCTCCAAATAGTTCAGGCTTTCCCACCAAGACAAGGAGGTTCAGCGAGCCAGAATAACCCGGATGCATATGTGGAGGTCCTGGGTAGCCTGCTGCCATTGGGACCACAACATCCATTGTGCTCTGCACATATGTAAGTGAGCTAATGGAGTAATATGGACAGACACAGCTATGAGACCCAGAAGTCAGAACATGTGGTGGGCCAAGACCTGCTGGCTCTGGTGAACCACTCCCACAAGGGACGTCAGTGTGAGGGCCCAATCATGAGGAAGACAGGCTCTGGCCTCAGTTATGTCCAGCCGGGCACTGATAAAGCTCAACTGAGGTGATGGAGTAAGATGGGATTTTGGGTAGTTGATGACAAAACTAGGGGCGGATTGGCCTATCGGGGGATAGGGCATTCCCTGGTGGGCCGGTCGCTCTGGTCATGTGGTCTGCCAAGCGTGGCCGCAACTGAGTCGCGCTCGGCAGACCACGGGGTATCTCCTGGGCCGGCCTGGGTGGAAAATCCCCGGGCCGATCTTTACCCGGAATCCGCCCCTGGACAAAACCCAGGGACTCCAACACCCAAATAGTCAAGTGTAGGGACCAAAGTGCTCCCTCCTGGATGGCACTCTTGACCAGCCATTCGTCCAAGAAGGGGAACACCTACAACCCCAGACAGCAAAGGTGTGCACCCACTACAGCCAGACACTTGGTGAAGTCTCTTGGGGCCGAGGTGGGGCCAAATGGCAACACCCTGTACTGGAAATGCTTCTTACCCACAATAAACCGAAAATACTTCCTGTGATCGGGGAATATCTTGATATAGGCATATGCTTCTTTCAGATCAAGGTAAAAAAGCCAGTCCCCTCTTTGCAGGAGTGGAAGCAGGGTGCCCAGAAAGACCATTTTGAACTTTTCTCTTCTTAGAACCTTGTTCAAGGCTCTAAGGTCCAAAATCGGATGGAGTCTCCCTGTTCTCTCTGGATTCAGGAAATAGCGAGAGTAGAACCCCTGCCCTTGCTGCCACAGCAGAACGGGTTCAATTGCTCTGGCCGTTATGAGAGGATAGCTCCATCAGAAGTATTTCCTGATGCGAGGACAGACCCCAAGAGGGACACGGGGCAGAGTCCGAGGGGACACCCAGGAAATTCAACTGGTACCCTCGACGAACGATGGACAAGACCCACTGGTCCGAGGTGATGCTGGGCCAGTGGTCCACGAAGAATCGTAGCTGGCCTCTGACCGGAGGGCCCGGCATCGAGGGTATGACTGATTGGCTTATGCTCCCTCACAGCCAGTCAAAACCCTGTAGAAGGGCTCAGCTGGGGTTCTAGCTGAGGAGGAGAAAAACGTACCACGCCGCCCAACGAACTAAGCCAGAGGTAAGGAGAGGGACCCAGCGCAGGAAAGTCAATGAATCGACCGGTGAAAACGTTTTCCAAACCGAAAAACAGCAGAACTCCACAACCGTGAAACAACAGCTCCGCAGAAAAGAAGAGACTGGAGAGGGATCCCACATGGATGCGTGGATAGTGGTATGCTGGGCATGCACAGTGTGCCAGTCTCTCATGTGAGGACTACCATCCTGCTTATCCTAGGAGAAAGCAGAGTTGCTCACCTGTAACAGGTGTTCTCTTAGGACACATGTGGGTGACATCATCAGATGGAGCCCAGCACGGAAAACGTTTGTCAAAGTTTCTAGAACTTTGACTGGCACACCGAGCATACCACTATCCACCTGTCCACTGGGGGTCCCTATACCAACTCAGCTGGGGTGCTAGCTGAGGCCTGGGGGTCCGCTGCTATTTAGGGCAGCCCCTAGAGCCCACACATTGAGAACAGGCACAAGAGGCAGGAGGATAATACTTCCTCTGTCTGTAAAAGGACCTCCTTGAGCCCTGCCGTGAGGATTTCCTGGTAGAGGACAGCAGGTCCGATGTACTGGCAGAGAGATGCTAAAGGGTCTTATGGTGATCCTTCAAATGAGACACAGCAACCCTCACCTTATCACCAAAGAGGTTCATGCCAGTACATGGCAGGTCCACGAGCCTCTCCTGGACCTCCAGCTGGAGATCAGAGGCTCGAAGCCAGGCCATCCTGTGGACACCAATGCCCGCTGCTGCTACCCTAGCTGCCATTTCAAACATATCGTAACTGGAGTGCACCTCGTGTTTGCCACATTCCAGGCCGTGATAGAAGACTGCCAACAAAGCTTCCTGCTGCTGTTGGTATAGGCGCTCAGATAACTCCTGGACCTGTTTCCAGAGGTTCCTAGAGTATTGCATCATGTACAGCTAGTAGGAAACAATACAGGCAATCAACACAGCACCCTGAAACACCTTCCTACCCAGCGCATCCTGCACCCTGTGCTCCCGTCCCGGAGGGACGGAGGCATAGGTGCGGGAATGCTTCATCTTTTTGAGGGCAGACTCCACTACGACCGACTGATGAGGGAGTTTATGCCTCTCAAACCCCAAGGCATGCTGTACTAAATAAACAGCATCAGCCTTCTGATTCACCAGAGACACAGAGATGGGATGTTCCCAAATCCTAAGGAGTAACTCCCTGAAAATCTCATGGCCAGGAACACCATCACTTCCTTCGGGGTATCGACAAACTGGAGAACCTCCAGCATCTTATGCTGGGCATCCTCTTCAGTCAGAAGCTGAAATGGAATGGTTTGTGCCATGGCCTGGACAAACCCCGCAAAGGTCAGGTCCTCAGGCGGAGACCGACGCTGCTGCTGCTCTGGAGGAGATGGGTTTGAGAGAAGATCCCCTGAGTCATCAGACAAAGACGCAGAGGTATTATCCCCCCACAGGTCTTAAGGGGAGTCTTCATCACTAAGATCACCTGGAGATACCAGTGGAGGACCCCTGCTCAGGCCCTTCGACTTGGGCACCGCGGTCCTCAAAGAACCCAGACCGGACCGGCTAACACCGGCCGCAGCACCAAGGGCCTCGACGGTACTGCGGGCTGCGATGGGCCTTCCTCCTCGGAGGAACCCACGATGGGGATTGCATCAGATGGAGGAGGCAATGGTTGCCTTTGGGTATCGACAGACCCCCGAGCACCAGCAGTGGCTACGTGGGGAGGACGCCAGAAAGGACATCGAAGCACTCCAGCAGCTGTGCCAGCATTGACAGCGCAGGCTTTGGCAGCGGTGGAAGTACCGGTAGGGCCAGTGGCTCGATGTCCTGCAGGGCTCGGACCATCACCAGTTGCACCTTGCATTTCAACTCCTCCTGGAAATCTACTGAAGACAGGATAGACGGAAGAGGGGGAAGCATCACCAGGTTTCCCTTGGAGCCCCGAGGGGGATCAGTGCCTGGCACTAGTATCGGTGAGGAACACCTGGGACTCCCGAGTTCGATGGAGGGCAATACCTCCTCTTCACTGGATCACTTCAGATGCATCACAGCAGGCACAGGTGCCGACCCAAGCCCAGTAAAGTATGTAGACGGAGACCGATGGCAATGTTTCCTGGACTTCCCACGATGTTCAGCCTGGTCTTTCACTGGTGCCGAGGAGGAAGGAGACGATCCCAGCATCCTGAAACACGAAGACATTGGCAGCCAATCTCCGGCACCTCTCTCCATTGAGGGCCCAGGTGGAGGATGGACAGCAAAGACTCTGTGACCATCGGTTCCTCTCAGCTTCTTGCCATCGATGCCCTCAATGCTGGCGTTAAGGGTTCAGACTTCTTCGAACCGAAGAGCTTCTCCATTTTATCCAGACGGTGCACCGGCCCTTGGGGGTCATCTGTCACAAAAACAACACCCCCAAATGTCGTGTGATGTCCCCAGGCAGAGGACACACATATAGTGCGGATCCGTGAGGGACATGGTCCGAGGCCACTGGGGGCAGCGATGAAAACCCAATGTCATTACCAAAAAGTCCAGTGAGCGGTCAATGACCAATGGGTACTGGGGGGAACACCACCAGGAATCAACAGCACCGGAGGAGAAAAACGTACCACGCCGCCCAACGAACTAAGCCAGAGGTAAGGAGAGAGACCCAGCGCAGGAAAGTCAATGAATCGACCGGTGAAAACGTTTTCCAAACCGAAAAACAGCAGAACTCCACAACCGTGAAACAACAGCTCTGCAGAAAAGAAGAGACTGGAGAGGGATCCCACATGGATGCGTGGATAGTGGTATGCTGGGCATGCACAGTGTGCCAGTCTCTCATGTGAGGACTACCATCCTGCTTATCCTAGGAGAAAGCAGAGTTGCTCACCTGTAACAGGTGTTCTCTTAGGACACATGTGGGTGACATCATCAGATGGAGCCCAGCACGGAAAACGTTTGTCAAAGTTTCTAGAACTTTGACTGGCACACCGAGCATACCACTATCCACCTGTCCACTGGGGGTCCCTCTTCTGTCTCATAACATAGAATTCATGAGCAAAAAATAAAACAAAATGCAGGAGAACCCAACTCCAAAGGGTGGTAAGCTGGTTTCCTGAGGACTAAAATCCTGCTGTCCTAGGAGAACACCTGTTACAGGTAAGCAACTCTGCTTTCTCCAAGGGCAAGCAGGATGGTAGTCCTCACATTTGGGTGAATACCAAGCTAAAGGCTGCTCCCGGATATAGCAATGACCAACAGCCCCTGACTGGGTGCCAATGGGCACAAAAAATTACGACACTGTTGGTAACAGAGGGAGACTGGAAGACTGGAAGAGATTGTGAAGGATAGACTGGCCAAAGCTACTGTCGTGCTGACCATACTTATCCAAGCAGTAGTGGGCAGTGAACATTAACTCATTAACTTAACATTAACTCAACACATATCTAAAACAGTAAAAAATTCGTTTTTCAAACTACATGTACTAAACCGACTTCACCCTCTTCTGTTCTTTCTGTTGATTACCGATTAGTATTACAGACACTGATTTTTTCAGGTTTAGACTACTGCAACGGGCTTTATCTGGGTTTTCCCGAAACTGTAATCAGACCTCTTCAGCTGATCCAGAACTCGGCAGCAGGGAAGATCGATCCCACTTAGTAGTCACTAGCCCAGCTTCATACATGGGTACTTTAAACTTCAATTAATATCAGGAGACTACCATCTTGATAGCTATGTTTGTGTATTTCTTCTTTTCTTTCTATACTTTTATTTAAAATAATAGTAAATTATTTAAATGTGCTTCTTTTGTTATAATTTTAAAATTTGTATTTATATTGATCATGAAGTAGATTGTATTTTTATTCTAACTTTGTTTTATTATTTTTATCTTATTTGAATTTTTTTGTTACTAACATTGTAAACCGCTTTGGTAAACCTTGTATTGGTAAAACGGTATATAAATATTTTAAATAAATAAACAAACATGTATAGGGAACTCCATGTTGCAGCCTTACAGATTTCGGCGAGGGGAACCGCCCACAAGTGAGCTACCGACGCCGCCATAGCTCTCACAGAGTGAGCCTTGACACGGCCTTCAAGCTGAAGGCCCACCTGCATGTAGCAGAAGGAAATACAATCCGCCAGCTAAATGGACAGAGTTTGCTTGCCCACTGCAACTCTCAATTTATTCTTATCGAAGGATATGAAGAGTTGTGTGGACTGCCTGTGGTCTGCTGTGAGTTCTAGAGAGAAAGCTAAGGCCCTCTTGCAATCCAAATTGTACAAAGCCTGTTCGCCCTGGTGTGAATAAGGCCTCGGAAAAAAGGTGGGCAGAATGATCGACTGATTGAGATGAAAATCAGTCATCACCTTAGGCAGGAACTTAGGATGTGTACACTGAACCACTCTATCATGAAAGAATTTTGTGTAGAGCTGATATGTAACCAAAGTCTGCAGCTCACTAACCCTGCGTGCCAAAGTTACCGCCTCCAGGAAGAGAATCTTCCAGGTCAGATTGCAGGAGTGCAGAGGCTCAAAAAGATCACGCATGAGCGACGCCAATACCATGTTGAGGTCCCAGGACAAAACTGGAGGTCGGAAGGGCGGCTTCAACTGAAGCAGACCCCACATTAACCGCCCTACTAAGGGCTGCACAGAGATGGACATACCAGCAACACCCTGATGATAAGTGCTGATGGCACTCAGGTGTGCCCTGATTGAATTGGTTTTCAACCCAGCTTCCGAGAGATCCACAGATAGTCCAGCAACTTCGGAGTGGACAGGTGAATGGATTCAAGCCATGACCCTCACACCAGACAGAGAACCTCTTCCACTTCAGTCTGTAAAACTTCCTGGTGGAAGGCTTCCTAGAAGCTAACAGTATCCGAGACACAACATCAGAGAGGTCCAGGGATCGCAGGACTAGCCTCTCAACATCCAGGCCGTCAAGGCTAATGACCTGAGATTCGGATGGCGCAGCCTGCCCCAATCTTGCATAATCAGATCGGGGCAGGCCCCAAGACTGATCGGATCTCTGATCGACAGATCCCGCAGGAGCAGGAACCAGACCTGTCTTGGCCAATAAGAAGCCACCACGATCATGGTCCCCTTGACCTGCTTCATTACCAGCAGAAGCAGAGGATACGTATATAGTAGACCCAGGCCCCAATGGCAGGCAAAGGCATCTGAGGCTGGAAGTACATCTGCTCTGAACAGGGAGCAGAAGTGGCTCACTTTGCTGTTGCAAGGGAAAGTAAAGAGTTCCACTTCCGGGGTTCCCCACAGGCGGTAGATCTGGGCCACTACTGCTGGATCCAGTGCCCACTCGTGCGGTCAGAATGCTCAACTCAGGCAATCTGCAACCACATTATCTGTCCCTGCTAGGTAATTTGCTTGTAGGAGCATGCCTTGGTACCGAGACCAGGCCCATATCTGCACCACCCCTTGACAGAGGAGGAACGAACCAGTGCCCTCCTGCTTGTTTATGTATCACATCGCCATCTGATTGTCTGGATCAGGACTGCTTTGTGGAACAAGCGATCCTGAAACGATCAAAGAGCACAGCGGATCGCTCGAAGCTCCAAGAAGTTGATCTGACATTGAGACTCCTGAGCCGACCAATGACCTTGCTTACGGAGGCTGTCTACATGCACCCCTAACCCAGGAGGGGTGCATCGGTGGTCAGTACGACCTGGGGTGGGGAAATTTGAAACTGAACCGCCTGCTCCAGATTAGATGGATCCTCTCACAAGACAGGAAAACCTGGAGAGGCTAAGTAATGCAGATATATGTATTGAGGTCTTGGATCGCCTGTATCCACCGAGACCGCAGCGTAGACTGCGCATGTACAGATGGGCCAAGGGGATAACATGGATAGATGTGGCCATGTGATCGAGAAGACAAAGCAAAAGGCAAGCTAAAACCTGCTGGCATCAGTGGACGACAGGGCAATTGCTCGATCTAGGGGCAGAAATGCCCTAGATTGAGCTGTGTCCAGTCTGGCCCTAATGAAGCCCAGGCATGGTGATGGGTTGAGATGGGACTTGGAGTAATTGATGACAAACCCCAGAGACTGCAGTACCTCGATAGTCAGACTGAGAGCACGCAGCACACCCTGCTGAGTGGCGTTCTTGACAAGCCAGCTGTCTAGGTAGGGGAACACGTGCACTCCTGACAGCGGAGGTGTGCCCCCCACAACTGCCAGGCACTTGGTGAAAACCTGAGGGGCTGACGCAAGGCCGAATGGCAACACTCTGTACTGGAAGTGTTCCCTGCGCACAAAAAATCTGAGATATTTCCTGTGACCAGGGAAGATCTCTATGTGGGCGCAGGCATCCTTTAAGTTGAGGGAGCACAGCCAGTCTCCTCTTTGCAGAGTGGGATCAGGGTGCCCAAAGAGACCATCTTGAACTTTTCTCTTTGAAGAAACTTGTTCAAGACTCTTAGGTCAAGAATAGGGCAGAAACCCCCTGTTCTCTTTGGTATCAGGAAAAACCGCTCCAGCCATTAGAAGGGAGGAGAGTTCTGTCAAAAGTATTTCCTGATGAGCGGACAAGGCCCTCGATGGACATGGAGGAGAGTTTGCAGGGACATACCTGAGGTTTAGTCGGTACCCTTGATGACTGATGGACAGACCCCACTGGTCCGAGGTAACGTGGGACCAGTGATCCACAAAAAGACTCAGCCTGCCCCCAATTGGAGGGCAGGGTGCCGAGGGTACAGCAATCTGGCTCATGCTCCCCCGCTCCTAGTCAAAACATCGTAGCGGGGCTCTGCTGGGGGGCTGGTTGAGTCCTGGGTGCCCGCTGTTGCCTGGAGTGACCTTGGGAGGCCGTACGTGGTAGGCACGCCCTCAAGGCAGGAGGGTATTTCCTCTGGCAATAGAAGGACTTTCTAGAACCCTGTCATGAGGATTTTCAGACCAAAGACGGCGGGTCAGAAGTACTGGCCAATAGGTGCTGAAGGGTCTCATGGTGGTCCTTCAATTGGGCCATCGTGTCCCTGACCTTATCTCCGAAGAGATTCTCACCCATATAAGGCAGATCTGCCAGCTTCTCTTGGACCTCCGGTCAAAGGTCCGAGGCACAGAGCCAGGCCATCCTACGGGCGCCAATGCCTAATATGGCACCCTGACTGCCTTCTCAAAAATATCGTAGGTGGATCTCACCTCGTGTTTACCCGCCTCCAGACCCTCTGTACCACTGCCGAAAAAGTATCCTGCTGCTACTGAGGTACAGCTGCGACAGTTCCTGAATCACTTCTGCAGAACTAGTGGCTCCATGGCCCCATCGACTATTCCTCCTCGGAGGACCCGATGATGGGAATCACTCTGAAGAAGGGCATTGGTGGCAGCTGGGGCACAGACGGTACCCCGAGCCCCAGTTGCATCGGTACTACACCCAAAAGGACGTCTAGATGCTTGAGCAGGGGGCCAAGAGAAATGGCAGAGGCTCTGGCACTGGTATGGGACCCAGTGTCGAAGACGGCTCGATACCCCACAGGGGAGGGGGGAATAATATCAGAAAGATAGAAGCATTTCTTTCCTATCCTCCCCCACAGCCTTAAAGCATGGAGCTCTCAGCTCTCAATCTACAGGAGTATAGAAAACAATATCGGGGGTGCTCAAGCACGCACAGAACTAATGCCTATAGCCAGATGTCCATGAAAATGTATCCATCTTGCTCTTGCTGGGTTGGGTTTTCCAGGTATCATGGCCTAAGACCCAGCTATGTACCAGGACCTGACATTTTAATCACAAAACGGGAAAAACCCTTTAGTACATTTGGTCATCTATGTGGTAATCCAAGTAAAGTAAAACAAATATATAAATACTGTGTATGTGTAACCAATTCTGCAGCACAGTGAAAAAAAAATGGAACAAAGATCACACAAGAGCACATTCTGGGGCGAAATGTTAAAATATTAAAAAGGGAGAATAGACTAAGACAGCAAAAACAAGCGAAAGAAAAGTTATCCAAACCTTTTCTTTGGAGTCCAACATAAGACCCTGACATGGAGAAACAAGAGATTCCTCCAGTTCCAAATGACATTAGTATGTTAATTTACACAAATATCTACCTGCCAAAGAACTAGTTCAATTCTGCCAAAAGCCACGACACAAATAGCACAAATAAGTAAAAGATCTCATTCATATTGCAGACAAAGCTGCAGTACACCAGATCTACATAATGACAGGCCTACTTGAGTTCAGAATTATATGTTTCACAGCCCTATCAATTTGTTAGTTAGATTATACATTTAGCACAATTGACAAAACAGGAGATATATGATACATGAGTCCAGTTTATTAAAGAAAAGCTAGAAAAAAATAAACGTTTTAACAAAAGAATTTTTTATAATTTCATGTCACTGCTTTTTCTCTCAGTTAACTTGAAATGTAGTCCTCAAAGATTCAGTCTGTAGAGTGTAGCGAGTCACATGTAGAAAGCAAAGGAGAGCTAGACATTCTGAAAGATTTGATTACAAACAGTTAAATTATTGTGCTGGGCAATGCAGTAGGGACAGAGCTCTTAACCATGAAGGCTAGGTGAGAGCACCTCAGGTGTACTCCTGGGGGAATTCTGCGCACAAAAACTTAAAATTCTGCAAAAATTCTGCAAACTTTATATTGGTCAAAATAACACAATTTACATGACAGCTTTTAATTAATTACATTTTAAATATAGAAAAAATTACTTAAAGATGCAGAATTTTAAATATTTTGAGCAGAATTTCCCTAGAAATTAACTGTAAGAGTGTGTCCCTTCCACTCGCTCTCCCTACTCACTTGGCTACTTTGCCCTCTTAGACCCTAACTCCTCTGCTTGCCAGTATCTCTCCCCTCCACCACTAGGCTCAACCCCTTCCACTCTATCGCCAGTCCCAGAGTTTGACCCCATTCTCAGTACTGCCCCTCACACAGATTCCCTCTATCCCTCCCTCTCTCACACAATACTCCCTCTCTCTAATACACATACACACACACCCCCTCATACAGGCTCACGCACTCTTTCACACACAAATCTCCTCATACAGTGCCCTCTCTCTTGCATACACCCATACAAGCTCCCTTTCTCACATACATCCTCACACAGGCTACCTGTCTCTCTCTCATGCACCTCTTCACACAGGCTCTGTCTCACACATACAAAATCCCTTCACACAGGCTAGCACCCTCACATACACACGATCCCTTTTTCATGCACACAAGCTCCCAATCTCTCACACACATACACACTCTTTCACAATCTCCTCATATAGGCTCCCTCTCTCTGGCACCCACACTCAAGTACCCCCACTGCTTACCTTCCCTGGTCTCTCTCACACCACCCCTGCTCTCACCCCCTCCCCTCTCTCACACGCTCCTGCTCATCCCCCTGCTCTCTCTCACCCCCTCCCTTCACACACACCTTTCTACACACATTCACTCTCACCGAGGCCTTCCCCTTCGCTGCAAACGGCACGTGCTCCGTTTGTGGCACGCCAGGGCCCTCCTCTTCGCCGCGAGCAGAGCACATCCCGAGGCGGCCTTCCTCTTTGCCGGGAACAATGCGCGCTCCATTCACGGTGCAGCAGGGCCTTCCACTTCGCCGCAAATGGTGCGCCGGGACCTTCCTCTACACCGTGAACGGTGCGTGCTCCTCTGCCATTTTCTGCGCAGAATTTGGCAATTCTGCACAGGAGGGGAATTCTGCGCTCCGCAGTAGCACAGAATTCTCCCAGGATTACTCAGGTGTCACTGCATCACACTAGTGATATCTCCTGGCTTGCATGAAGGACAGAGACGTGATCTGCATCCATCTGAGCCAAAGTAAAGGAGAGACGTGACAGGGCTCCCGCTTTGTGCCACCTCTCTATCAGGACAGGACTGCCATGCATTATGCAATGCTTGAGCTGGAAAGTGGGAGGAGCTTAACTGGAAGACAAATCAAAGGTTGTCCCATAACAGTCTTAAGGCACTTTATTCTTGGTTTCTACCTGGGCAGCAAGTTAGTAGCAGTGAGAGAGTTACTGCCAACCAGACAGGATTATCCTATTGTAAGGTTTCTGAAATTTTGCTCATATCTAACAGCCAAGTCAAGTTCTCATGAGCCAGCTGGACAGCTTCAGCTCTGCATAGACTGATGAATATCATCAGTTCTGTGCAGGCCACTGGACAGTAGCATAGGTGTTTATAAGGCCCCCGCCTCCATCAGTCACTCTCTCCCCTCTATGTTCTTCTTCTTGGCACTCATACTGCCCAATCCCACCCCTCCAGCAATTCTTCTGCTATCCCACTGCACTATCTCCCCTACCACCTTTCTCACTCTTCCATCTTGTCCTTGTGCCCCTCTCCCACTGCCCTCTCCATGAATCTTACATGCTGCCAGGTCCTAATTCCCTCCCCTCCCCTCAAAAATGATGAAAAATAGAATCTGATATATATATTAATTGTTAATACTAAATGCAGGAGATAATCATTTGTCCATAATTACACAATTGTGAAGCCAACATTAAAAATACACCTACAATTTACTGAATCAAATAAATACAATTTTGTTAATTAATATGCGGAATGGTGTTATTACAAATTTTGTAATTGTAAACAGATGTGAAATGAACTTGAACGTTGGTATATAAAATTGACTAAATAAATAAAGTAAAAATATTTTTATGTATACCTTTCTATATTTTACTCATACCATTTTCCCCCTCTCCTCTTTCCTGTCTTTTGACGCATTGCCCTCTAAGGGCCAAATGCATAGGGACAGTAACTATAAAACGAGCACGCAGGCTCCCATACACCTGCAAATGGGCGCCCAAGCACACCATATGCTAGAATTTTAAAACATGCGTGCAATTCTGCATGTATGCTTTCAAATACACCTACTGCACATAAGCGTGTTCCTACTTTTGATCGGTTACTCAAGCAAATGTATTTTGCATATCTTCCTTAGGACTGTCAGCCTTAACACATGCAGGTAAGTGGATTTTAAACCATGCTCGCGTGAAGGACATTCCCAGCTTTACCAATTAGTCCACCAGTTTCTCCAGTCCATCGTCATCCAGACCCCTTTGGTTCTTCAGCCTGCACTCCCCCACCAGCTGACCCAGACCCCTCACCCACTCATTTTAGGCCTAAATAGAGGATGTATGCAGACTTACAGCTCATCAAGAGCAGAAGTAAATATGTGCAGCTAACAGTCCGCCATGCACTGTGGCCGCCAAATTTAAAATATGGATTTATGCAACGTAAATCTTGGCCCTGGCCTGGAATGCCCCGATGCACCTCTTTTCTTTTAGCTCGCGCACATGCATACGTGCACATGATTTGCAGCTTTTAAAATGTGCTGCTCATGCACGGCTCATATACTTGCGTATACTGGCCTTTTAAAACAAGCAACACTTTTAAAATTCACCCCTAAGGTTTTTAACTCAGAGACTACGAATGGAGAAAACTCTTTAGTACATCTGGTCCCGTGTGTATCAGTTCTCCCTCTTTCCGACTTCTTTCAATTCCTGTTCTTTCTCCATTTCTCTTCCTTCTACACATTTACACCTTATACCTCCCATCTCCCCACATCTTTCATGGCTCTCACCCTCCATTAACCCCTTTCCAACGTCTGCCCTATCTCTCACTCATACTGCTCCTTTCTAGCCCTGCCCCCTCTGTCTCCCCCCTCTTCCAGCCACACTTCCTCACATCCCTACTCTCTTTCTCTGCTCCCCACTTCATAAGCTCTGCTATCTCAACTTTTCTACCACCAGCCTCCCTGAATGTTTTCACATCCCCACCCCCTGTCCTCTTTCAACCTCTACCCCCACCCCTATCTCACCCATGCAGGGCCAGATTAAGGAGGGGGCCAACTGGGCAATTGCCCAGGGCACCAACCAATAAGGCACTGAAACCTTACCAGCCACCGTCCAGCAGCTCCCCCTGCACGCTGCTGCTACACTGATCTTTCACTGCATGCAGGGGGAAGAGCCAGACGGAGGCTGGGGAGGTTTCAGAATGGGAGAGAAAAGCTGTTGAGGCTGGGTGGGCTCCCAATTACTAGCCTGCCTGGGGCACCAATATGTTTCTTCTCTCTGTCTCTGCAGCCATGGTTGCTTCTTTGTCTGGGAGTCACTTTGCCAAGACAAGGGGCTAAACATAGCTTTCAGTACCATCTTTACACTGATGACTCCCAAATCTTCCTGTCTAATTTCATCAGGAATTCAATCCAAGATCTTGGCCTGTTTGTCTGACATTGCTGCCTGGATGTCCCACCACCATCTTAAACTCAACATGGCTAAGACAGAGCTCCTTATCTTCCCTCCACACCCACTTCTTCTCTTCCTCTTTTCTCTATTTCTGTAGATAATACTGTCATCCTCCCAGTCCCCTCAGACCATAATCTTGGGATCATTTTCAACTCCTCTCTCTCCTTCTCTACATACATCCAAAACACTGCTAAAATGTGTTGTTTCTTTCTCTAAATCCATCTCTTACTTTCTGAAATCATTACCAGAATCTTTGTTCACTCTCTCATCACTTCCTTCTTAGATCAGTATTTCCTAATCAGTGTGCCATGTCACACTGGTGTGTCTTCGGACCTGATCAGGTGTGCCCAGAAAAGTAACCACTGATGCTCAGATCCAGGCCAGCACCTGCCTCTGCTCTTGGCACCTTATAGCAACAAGAGACACCAGCAGTGGCTCTTAAAAGTGTAGGAGCTCCTTTCTAAGAACATGTGAAGTCAATATATGCCTCTTCTTTGTAGCTACAGCATGAGCACTGGAGAATGGGAATTAAGGGGCAGCAGTTAGGGGATGGATAGCTGTGCCCTGCTTTGTGCATCATACAGCATTTCTTCATCTTCCCCATCCTAAGCTTCCTCCATTGAATCCTTTCAGACTCTGTCTTATCCCCAGGCTGAGTGAGATTGGGGGAGTGTGCAATGAGTACTGGATGTGACTTACTGTAAGTATTAGAAGCAGCAACAGTGGAGGAGTTCTGGTAGCTCACATGCAGCAACCAAGGTAACTAGATTCGGCTACCCACATCACACCAATTTGTACCTTCTGCACTGTGTATACAGGGAGTGGTCCATTGTAATGGGTTCATATATGTCTCTGCTCCCCCCCCCCCCCACCCCACACACACACACATACTTTGTTTTAAAATTTAGAAGAAAAACTGGTGGGGCTTTCAGTGCTTCCATAGTCCTTCTTTAGGTCATGAGTCTTCACCATGTCTATACTGCCTGATCTGTTGAGGTCAGCGTGCCACCCAACATTTTTGTTAATGTAGGTGTGCCTTGGTAGGCTGGGAAACACTGGCTTACTGTAACCTGCTCCTCATAGGTCTCTCAGTAAACCATCTCTCTTCATTACAATGCATCCAAAAATTCAATTATGAGGCTTATCTTTCACCAACGTCACTATGCTCATTTAACCCCACTTCTTACGTCACTATATTGGCTCTCTATCCATTTCTGCATACAGTTCAAGCTCCTCTCGCTCACTTACAAGAGCCTTCAGTTCCTATCTTCTCTCTTACACTTCTCCTCGTGAACTCTGCTCATTGGGCAAGTCACTCTTACCTACACATTTCTCCTCCACAGCCAGCTCTCAACTCTGTGCTTTCCACCTGACTGCATCGTATGCTGGAGTAAACTTTCTCAGTTGGTGCGTCATGCTGCCTCTTTTGCCTTATTAAAATTCAGTCTAAAAACCCACCTTTCTGAGGCTGCTTTTAAATCACCTTATTGATTTTACACATTTTCTTAATAAATGAAATTCCCAAAGTCTTGTTTGCCAGGTATGTTTGCCTTGATTATACTGTAAGCTCTACTGAGAAGGAACTGTCTCTTATGTGCTTTTGTACAGGACTTTGTATGTCGAGTAGCACTACAGAAGTGGTAAGTAGTAGTAGTAGTAGTAGACAAAAGGCACAGCTAGGGAGTTACATTTACTTCAGCAATGATCTGCTGAATCTGCTCAGAATCTTACTAGCTGAGTCAGCAGGCTTTGTATCCCTGTCATCAAGGCAATACTGTCACTCAGCAGCCCTGTCCTGGAGCCTCCAAGAATTAATAGTTAGCATCTAGGACACTGCTGCAAGCAACCCTGGAGAAAACTCCAGGGGACATCATAAAAAGAAAAAAAACAAATGGTGAATTCATCTTGTTATCAGGATCTCATTAGTTTTATATATTCCTAGAGATTATCTTCCAGTCTGTCTTTACAATGTCAAGGGTTTAAGGAGCAAGACAATGAGCAAAGACACTCACTGGCAGGAGAAACGGCTTTTGTGAGGTAAATACAATCATTTTCATTGTATTTATTGTTCATCTAATAAGTGCAGTTTGAACATATCCAGACATTTCATGATAGTATGCCATTTTCTTTCTTTTTTTTTTCTTCAATTTAAAGAACTGAATGAAATTGACTAGCACACACCATACACTACGAAATAAAACCACCTTTTTGTAATATGAGTCACAGTATTGTAGGTGTTTTTTCAATATTGTTTGTTTATGGAATGCAGACTGTACATGAAATGTGACAAACAAAATTTGGTGTTTGTTTTTTTTTTTACTGGGGGGGGAAACTGCAAGTAAGCTTTCTTGCTCCACAATGAATGAGTTGCAATAAGCCCAATTCCTTAAAAGACGTAACGTCGTGTGGTGAAACCTCCCGGGTTAGGTCCAATGAGAGCTGCCAGTCTTAAATGAAGCAGAGAGTACCCTCTGAAAAATCAAAACCACCAAAAATGTGCACTGTGTCAAGTGTAATCTTTTGCATGGACGTGGTGGGGACAAAAATAGCATCATTCAAAAAATAAACTCCTTGGTTGGCGAGGCAGGAAAGACAAAGCTGGAGACTGAATGGTTTTTGTGGCATTGCCACAGGAAAGGAATCTGAGCAGCCCAAATGGGCCCTGCAGTTTTTACCTGAGATCATATTCAATGTTTCTATGTTTATTTATATTTTAAATAAAGCCTCAGTACTACATAGCATGAATCCCTTTTACTGTATCTCAGATCAAGAACCAGAAATGCATAGAGGGGCCTATGACCAAACACTCTAGAATCTACTCTGTGCATATGGCTGGGGTTTTTTTGTGCTTTACTTTAAATTTACAACATTTCCTGCCCCTGATTATATATATATATATATATATATATATTTATTTTTTTAAAGTTATACACACACGAGATCCTCCTCTGATGTAGAAGTCACAAAACCAGAGATATGGCAACTGAGTATTGCCAGGATACTTTTGAATTTCCCTGCTGCAAAGCATAAACTCTTTGCAATACATTGAACTGCAGCTGTTCAACTGTTCCCCTAACAAAAGCTTTTACTGCCATCTCCCGGAAGGCAGCTTGCACTGCCTCTTGGTAGGGGTTGTCCATCCAGGGGCCTAGAAATAGGAACACAGTGGGGAGAAAACAGAAGAACTAGCAAATGTTCAGAGACACTGAAAGGTACTTAAAAGATCTGGGGCTCAGGCTCATAAGCCTCCCTCCAAACACACACGCACCCAATCACTCATGCATACATTTTTTTCTCCTCTACCCCATTAAAAAAACATACAACATATGTAACAACTGGAATTCTTTCAAGTGGTAGATGAGAAAGTAGTTTATAGGGAGAACAGGGAAACATCAGTCGCACATTGCTTTTAAAATAGGCGATTTCACAATACCTACAAGCTTGGGACCGAATGTAATAAGACCCATGGTGAAATCGGCGCTAGCTGTTAGCGTGTATATTTTTTTTAGCGCGTGCAACAAAAGCAGGCGCCTCCGCGGGATGGAATAAAGGACCTGTATGCAAATGAGATGTGTGCAGAAAATCCGTGCAAAGTAAAAACAAGCGCGGAAATGCACACGAGTATGCCCGGTCAAAGCCTAATGTAATAAACCGCACAAAAAACCCACGCTGAAACCCCTCATTAAAGTGGTGATCCGCAAGTGATTCTTAGGGCGAAAGCTTTCCCTTTTTATAAAACAGTGAAGAAGTTAGTGGTCCATTTGGAACTGAAGGTGGGCAGAGCAATGTCTTAACTCCTTCATGTTCTGCCTCCGACCGCTTGGCAGTTGCCGGCAGGTGCTGCAATGCAGCAGGGATTTCTACAGCCAACCCTTAAAAATGTTCCAAACATCCAGATTACCCCAGAATAAACCAGTCTCCAGACACACGCTTTAACTTACCTCCTGCCTCGACCTAGGCGCTAAAAAAACCTGTGTTCAAAAACCTGCACTAACCAATGCACGGCTCCCTGCATAGCCTGTGAATAGTTAATTGCCTCATTTGCATGCCCTCACATTAAACCAGCCCATGTGTTTTAAGGCTGCTTTATGAGCACGTTTTTCCCATGCTGAACACTTTATTACATACCCGTGTAAGGCTAGCACGGGAAAAACGCACGCAAAAACCCATGCAAGTACGCCCAAAAACCAGCAGCAGCTTTAGTGCTGCTTATTACATCGGTGGCCTTGTTACCACAGAGTATAAGGACCCACTGCAAGCTGTCAGGACTGGAGGAGCTGCTCTGCAGAGAAGGGAATTAATTATGTCCCTGATAAAGCCGTATCATCCAATTAAATTCTGCAGTTTCTTACTTCTAAAGGTCCTGATTGGTGGAGATGCATCCAGAACATGATGTTCTCATTAGTTCATTTAAATTCCCTTTTAAGCAATAAAATACTTTCCAACCTGTGCTGTCACTGGTTTATGTATGTGGCTTTTTTATACATCGCCGTGGGCCTTGGTTAAGGTGATTAATAAATTCCAAGAAACATAGTCTTTCCATTGGCCCTGTCCCATTTTGTCATATATATATATTTTATAAAAAAGTATAATGTTTAGTAACTATAAGAGAAGACAACAGGCAGTACAACCCAGATCATAAAAATGGGCTCTAGAAGGGAGGTAGGGAAATAGGTTTCTACCTCTAGAACAAGCCTTGGAGGATATACATTCCAAATCTTGTATCTCACAGAAAAACCATATTGATGTAATCAGAGATGAATGTGTGGACTGAACGCCACATTGCAGCCTCGTCTTCTAAATCTCTTTGATGGAGATAGCAGTATTCGTTGCTCACCTAAAGTCTATCATCCTAACATGATGATTCTTAACGTGCCTTTCTTAACATCAGACTTGCCAGTGCATAACAACAAGAAATGCAATCTTCTACCAAATTAGAGATGGTACTTTCTGCCACTGTGAGACCTGACTTGTTAGGCTCATAACAAACAAGATGATGGACTTTCTACAGGACTTGAGTTCATCCCAAGAGACAGCAACAGATCTCTTGCCATCCAATGAGAGGAAAGCAGCTTCACCCTTATGGACATGTAGCCCAAGGTTGAATATGGATTTGGATTTTACATTTCTTTACTTGCCGTTATTTTATTTAAAAATACTTATATTCCGCAACTTCCAAATTTAAAATTGTCCAGGGTGGATCACAAACAAATGTATAAGAAATAACATCCATATATATTACATAAACATTGCATAAAATTAAAACATCTCATTAATATCCTATGCTTCTTGAAAAGATGCTTTTACCCCCTTCCTGAGGTTTTTCATATCCTGCATTCCTCTGACCTCAACTGGCAAATTATTCCATTGTGCTGGAGTGGCAAAAAAAATCTCTGGCTTGAATATGAGATAAGCTATCCTCTTTCACTGACGGCACGTTCAAGTAAACCCATGGATTGTGAACGTAAAGTTCTACTTGGGGTATAATATGACAGCAATTTCTTCAAGTCACTGTCAAGCCCCGTAAACAGCAACTTATGTACCATAAAAGCAAGTTCGCTTACCGTAAACGGTGTTTTCTGAACATAGCAGAATGAATTAGCAGTGATGTCTGGGATGTCCCTCTGGGGCAGCCCGAGGCAGAAACTTCTCTCAAGTTATACAGAGCTTTGCTCTGTGCGTCTGATCGATGGTTCCCACGCAATTGCCTGACTGCCTCAGTTGATGAGAAAGTATGGACGAGCAACGAACAGAAAAAACAGGCAAAGACAGAAAGGATGAGAGGCTGCCCAGGGAGGAGGGCGGGATCACATGGCTAATTCATCCTGCTACACCGCTTACGATAAGCAAACTTGCTTTTTTCCTATTGATAAGCAGCAGGAATTAGCCATGCTGTCTTGGAGTCCCCAGCTAAGGGTAGATTGAGCACACTGTTTACTGTCTATTGTGATGCAGTACGACCTGGCCAGGGGCAGAAATAGCCTGGATATAGAAAAGCAGAAGCGGGCAGTACCAAACCTATCCACCGGAGGGCGCTGAGGAAAGCAACAAAGACTACACTTCCCAGGTTCCCTGAACCGGCACCTGACCCCTGGCTGGAGAGTGAGCAGGAACAGGTGGAGGAAATAGGGACTGATCCCTATGACTCAGCAGAACCCATGGAAGCTGAGGAAGAGGGCATGCCGCTGTGATGGAGCTGGCCACAAAAGCCCGGCTGCTCCGAGTCAGAGGAGGAGGAGATGGAGGTAAGCTGGGGAGAGGAAAGTTCCAGCTGTTCCTCTATGGAGGTAGAATAACCCAGAGGTTGGGGGATGGTAAATCCTGTGTTGGTAAATGGATGTATGAGAACGGTTGGAAGGGAATTGTGGTTTTAAAAGCTGTTTAACTCTGGGCTTAATAAGGAGAACCTAAGCGGTTAGGCTTGGGGCTTGTAAAGACAACCAGGCATTATTACAGGACTGCAGCCGGTGAGGCTACAGGATCACATTAAACCCTTTTGTGATAAAGACCTTTTTCTGTGTACTGTTTGGGAGTGCCAGGACTAGGCCTGGCACTCTGACTAGAGACGTGGAGGAGTCCCATAGCAGCGGTGTGCAGGAGCTGTACAAGTGGACAGACAGTGGTATATGAGCGGAGAGGGAGTCCTGAGGCCCAGCAAAGCCCACACAGAGTGCTGAGTGGAGGGGCGTGATCGTGACACTATGCATAAAGGTGACATTCTTCCTTGCTGTCATACTGTAAGAGGTCCAGTGTGCGAAACCCGTCCCATTAAGTGGACAGCTCTATGTACCAGTGGTGTGGTGCAGTATTGCCACACCCATTGCTGCATCTGATTTAGTTTGTTGTTGGAGGCAGTAATGGGATGTGAAGGTATGAAGAGAGGATCAAGTAGCCACTCTACAAATGTCCAGAACTAGTATGTTGCAAAGGTGAGCAATAGAAGCTGCCGTGGCTCTGAGCTGATGTGTCTTAACTATAGCTGCAAGGCACGTTGGCTGGGTCGAGTAACAGAAATACATACATTTATTTATTTATTTTATTTATTTAACTTTATATACCGACTTTCAAATTAATATCAAGGCGGTTAACAATGATTAGAATTTGCAGTAGCAGAATTCATAAAAACCAAAACTCGTAAAACAGGTAACTCACTAAAAATTACATAGTTGATTCAAATATAATAATAAGCTAAAAATAAATAAAATCCATTAGATTAAAAAACTTAAAACATAAAAACAAAATAAAAGTCTTAAAAACCTAAATTTTACCATTTAAGCCCTTCTAGCTACACCTCTATCTTTAACCTGGCCTAAACCTCGGCAGTTCTTGTCATGTTTTACGCCTAATTATCCCTCTGAACCCTTAGTATCTCCTTTTATTATCCCATTAGCAAAGTAAGAGAAAGAAGGAATCAGTTGGCCTCATTAAAAGCCCGCTGAAAAAGCCAGGTCTTAATCTGCTTTTTAAAACTATTGATATTCTCCTCCAATCGAATATCAACCGGAAGGGAATTCCACAACCCAGGACCAGCCAGGGACAGTGCTCTCTCTCTAACAGAACCCAAATGGGCTAATTTGGGTGACGGAATTGAAAGTAAAGCTTGCCCGAGTGATCTCAAATTTCGTACTGGGACGTGAATACGCAGGGATGCATTAAGCCATTCAGAGTTGTTTCCATATATAGCTTTGTGAATTAGGGTAAGGCACTTATAGTGAATGCGAGACTGAACCGGCAGCCAATGCAGCTTCATCAACACTGGAGAAATATGGTCATATTTCTTTATGTTGGATAGCAAATGAGCAGCCGCATTCTGGAGAAGTTGCAGAGGACGGATAGTTGACAAGGATACTCCTAACAGGAGCGCATTGCAGTAATCTAATTTTGGTAAAATCAGAGCCTGCAAAACAATTCGAAAATCGTTTAAATGCAATAGGGGCTTCAATTTTCTTAAGACTCTCAACTTATAGAAGCCATCTTTTATAATGGACTTGATTGATGGCTTCATGGTTAACTCGGAGTCGAGGATCAAACCCAAATCTCTTACTTCGCGTACAATCTTGTGAGACTGGGCATGGGCTAGTAGATCAGTCTCTATTTTCTCAGTAATCTTGTTACTGATGAATAGAATTTCCGTTTTTGAATCATTCAGTGAAAGTGACATGTGCATAAGAAGTTGTTTTATAGACGTAAAATACATGTCCCATAATTTCAATGTATCGGATAAAGAATCTCTAATGGGTAACAAGATCTGAATATCATCGGCAAACAGATAATGCACTAATCCTAGCCCTGCCAAGAATCTACAGAGTGGTGCCATGTAAATATTAAACAGGGTTGGAGAAAGGGAGGACCCCTGTGGGACTCCCGCATGGAGTTCCACCATCTCTGATTCAGCTATACCCAATTTTACTAAATAGGATCTATTGGAAAGAAAAGATTCAAACCAGCTCAATGTTTTGTCTGAGAGCCCAACTTCCTGCATACATACATAGATACATAGAAATGATGGCAGAAAAAGACGAAACAGCCCATCTAGTCTGCCCAGCAAGCTCCCACACTTATTTTCCCATACTTATCTGTTTCACCAACCACCAAGTTCAGGACCCTTGTTGGTAATTGTTTGATTTGAATTTCCTGCCACCCCCTGCCGTTGATGCAGAGAGTAATGTTGGAAATACATTGGGACAACCAGTTAGCTAATGTTCTTTTAGAGACTGGCAATCCCAGTGCGTTCAGGTTGAAGGAGACATAGGGGTAGATTTTCAAAGGGATATGCGCTTAACCCCCGAAAACCTACCCCTGCGTGCGCCCAGCCTATTTTGCATAGGCTCGGCGTTGCACGCAAGCCCTGGGACGCACGTATATCCTGAGGCTTTCAAAAATGGGTGAGTTGGGGGCGGGACTGAGGGCGTGGCGGCGGTCCAGTAGCGGGACCGGATCGGTCCCGAGTCCTCTGGCACAGCGACCTGTGCCAGGGGATGGCGCGCCGGGAGCTGGCCAGCGCGCGCAACTTCTGCAACAAAGGTGAGGGGGGGGGGATTTAGTTAAGGCTGGGGTGTGGGGGAGCAGTAGAACAGTTCCCTCCAAGGCCGCTCCGATTTCGGAGCGGCCTTGGAGGGAATGGGGAAAGCCATCGGGGCTCCCCTTGGGCTCGGCACGCGCAAGGTGCACAAGTGTGCACCCTGTTGCACATGCCGACCCTAGATTTTATAACATGCGCGGTTGGTAAAGTGATTGTTTGATTCAGGAGAAAAACTGAGACTTCTTTTGGAAGAAAGGATGGATGGGTCTGCAAGGTGACTTTGTCATGGTAGAATTGCATAAAGGGGTGTAGTGGACTAATGCCTGAAGTTCACTATCTTGTCTTGCTGAAGTTATCGCCACCAGGAACAATACCTTCCATGTCAGAAATTTCATGGAGGCAGTATGCATTGGCTCAAAAGGCGGAAGCATCCGTTTTTCCAACACCAGGTTGATAACCCAAGGAACTGCCGATTCTGAAACCAGGGGATGGAGTCTTAGAGCACTTTTCATGAAATGAGACACCAATGGGTGCGTCAAGATTGAGTTTTCCTGCGTGGAAGGATGATATGCTGCTATGGCACTGAGGTGCACTCTAATGGATGACACTGCTAGGCCAAAAGAATATAATAGATGCAGCAATTGTTCTGGAGAACATCTGAATGGGTCAACTGCCACTTTTGCACACCAGTGAAGGTATCTATGCCACTTGCCAGCATAATTCTTTCTTGTGGATGGTTTCCTGGCAGATATAATATCCTGAATCTCAGTAAGGAAAGGGAGATGACTCAACACCTCCCTTTCAACCTCCAAGCTGTCAGATGTAGAGAGGATTGTAGTGGGTGAATGAGTGTGCCTTCTTCCTGTGACAGCAGGCCCGCTCTGTTTCCCAAGGAGATTGGTGGTTGAGTCTAGAGTTATACGAGATAGGCGTACCACGGTTGTCTGAGCCATATTTTTGGATCACGCGACTTATTAGAGGTATCAATTGGTATGCATAAAACAGGTCTCCCGGTCCAGGGAATCAGAAACGCATCCTGAGAGATACTGCGTCTGCCTGGGTACAGAGAGCAAAAATTTAGTAGTTTTGTGTTGGACTCTTGCAAAGAAGTCCATGCAGGGTATTCCCCACCTCCTGAACAGTCTGTTTGCCACTTCACTGATACAAAGCCCACTCTTGGGGATGAAAAATTCTGCTGAGCCAGTCAGCCTCTGTGTTCTTGATACCTGGAAGGTAAGTTGCCTGCAACTGGATGGAATGGTCTAGCACCCACTCCAGGATTAGCACTGATTCCTTGCAAAGTATCTTGGAACTGGACCTGCCTTCTTTGTTTAAGTAAAACATGGCCACCTGGTTGTCCATGTAGATCATTATCCTCTTGCCCATTAACAGATGAAATAAGGTGTAGATGGTGTTCCTTACAATGTCAGGTATGCCAACAAGGAGACACAACAAACATATTGAGAAGAATTGAACAAAAATACATTTATCAGTGGAATACAGTCTATCCACATGGGCTTAATGAAATGATAGAATGGGAAGCATTCTATGGTTGAAGATTAGCTGAACAGAGCTGTCTAAGTGGTTTAGCTACTGTATTATCTAGTTTAAATGCGGGATATAGCGAGCTAGGTAATTATGGAGATTTTAGTTTTTAGTTGTTGATTAGATCTATTGGCACGCAGTAATTCCCGGATACATGACGTTTTAGTTGAGGTGATCCATTTTTGGTCAATGACGTAGGTATTACGTTAGTGTTGGGGATATCAATGCAAGTCCCGGATGTATGACGTTAGAGCTTGGGATGCCCGTGATTGAAGATCCCCGGATGTATGACGGGGTTGGTAATTAAGAGAGAGAGTTACGCGATTGGTTTACGGGGATTTAAATCTGTGATTGACACTGAGGTTGGGAGAAGTGTTCTGCATGTTAGTAGAAGGTGTTGATTAGTCCGGAGAATATGAGCAGTGTAAGATTCTTGTTCCAGTCGTAAGAGATAGCAGATTTGGTGAGTTTTTAAGGAAATAGATATGGGTATTTGAGGGTGGATTGTTTGTTAATATAGCCGGGTTATAACTATATGCCATGCAATTGTATGCATTGCACACCGTATTGATACTGGTCAGGATATATAATGCTAGGTAAAGATTTTGTTTGTTAACATAGCTATAATGGGGATCGTGTGTTTGATACAGATATGCAAGATTGCAAGACCCCAATGGATTACATTCGAGTATGAAATTTTACCGGTTGAAGATGAATTCTGGTGAAAAAGGATGTTACACAAGTACAGTGGCATTGAACCGTGAAGTTTGTAAATTGATGTACATTTTCGCTGAGACGACTGGTACTATTGAAATTTATGGTGCTGTTGTGATTTGGTTGGAGTGCTTATAAAATTGGGTAATTGATATTTTTATGTGATTTACAGAACCCAGCACTATGTGTGGTGATGATTTGTACTCTGAGGTAATGTGTTGAAGATTTATCTCGGTCATGAAGATGAATGCAAAGCAATAAATACAGTTTTTAATTTAAGGACAGTAATGTATGAGGGATACCAACATGATAATATAGTTGTGCCATTGTGAATCCTCATTCCCTGAAGAAGCCCGCATGGACGGGCGAAACGAGATCTTCGTTGGAGCAATTAAATCTGTGTTTGAAGCAACTATTCTTTTATTCACTGTAATGTGTACAGATGTAGATTGACTATATGTTACAATGTGAAGATTTATGCAAAATTGTGTTAGTATATCATCGTGTTGGCAATTTTAGGTGGTGTGAGTGATAAGGTTTGGGTGGTGTGACAGGTATGAATGAATAGAGAATGAATGGAGAGTAATGCATGGATAATATTGTTTTAATGCTAGGGAGATCATTAACACACATAGTGGGTCCTGTGGAATTAAGCATAAGTGGATTGTGCAATTGTATGTATATAATAAAAATTTCCTTTGAGCATTATAATTTGCTGAGTTCCTCTGTAGTGTATGTATATTCAAATATAAATCAGCATACAATGTAATATACAATAAGAAATACAAATTAGTAATTATCATAACAATTATCCCCACCATCACAAACTTACCCAACCAGCCCCATGGATAAATTAGCCATATGATGTCATCAGGAGGCACCGGCAGCTTGGGTTCCCACCACAGGCCCTTTAAGAGGCAGTGCGGTGCGTGTGCCTAGAGGCACCTCTCGGAGGAGGGAGGACAACAATGGTGTCCTGCCGCAAAGATGTTTTATGGCGGTTTCCAAGCCGTGTTGGAGGGGATGAGTGCTGCCGGTAGTGGGTGGCTCCCGCAACTGGTAAATGAAATAATGACTTACTGATTAAAGTGAAATTCTGGGAAGACTGTTAGAAAGGAAGATACTTGTCCCTGCATTCCTCCCTTTGTGGCTGCTCCTTTACCACTGTGCCTGTGTCCTACAGCTAGAGAAAGAGAAAAGCAGCATCTAACATCATCTAAAGGTGCCTAGGGAGACTATATAAAGCAGCAATATGCAGTGCGCAGCTGCCAGCATGCAGCCAAACCTGTACGCCAAAAGGGCGCACCCCTAGGGAGGAACTGAGCAGGTTGGAAGAGAACCTAAATAGTGATTCTTGCAGACCTCCACCTCATCAGGAGCAGCAGTAAATATATATGAAATCAAGAGGCAATAATGAAGTATTGTGATCAATATTGATCTGAAAATATCGACACAGAATAGGTATTATGATAAAATCTCACATTTGTATTTGCAAGGTGGCTTTCAAGAATTAGAGACAAGACCCAGTTTGAGTGAGAACACTGATTTATCTTTAAATCTTGAAGAAGATGACTGGAGAATATTATGGAGTGATACATTCAAATTGTCCAAATGTAATAAGGTTAGAGAATTAATGTTTGTTTGATACACAGAACAGATCGATATCCTTTGTACTTTACTAGATTTAGTAGATCCAATCCTCTATATTGGAGGGTTTGTGGAAGTTCTGCCTTTTATTTACACACGTGGTGGGACTGTGGGATCGTTACAGAAGTTTGGGAAAAGTTCAGGAAGAGGTGTTACGCATGCGTCTGCGGAAGAACCGCGGCATGGCCCCCTCACCTTTCTACAGTGAGTCCAGCTCCTGGTTCCTCCTTGCTGGCGGCAGCGGGCCGTCAGCTCCATCCTCGGGCCTCTCCCGGTGCCTCTGGCCCTGCCACAGTCCCTGGCGTTCCTAGTCCAGCCACCACTTCTCGTCAGGCCTCTCTGCGTGGCCCGCGGAGAGAAGCTGCTACTCACGTTGCACCATCCCCTAGGCGCATGCTCGCGCACCATTGATGTTTAAGTAGGGACCGCGGCGGGAACCTAGCCGCGGCCCCGGATGATGACGTCATCACTGCTACTGTATTTAAGTGCAGGCTCTGCTCCCTAGCGTCGCCTTTGCAACAGGTCTCCTCACTGGTTGAGTACTCGTTGCTTCCCAGAGATTCGTCTCATCCCTGCGTTCCTGTTCCTCGTTCCTGTCTTGCTCCATTCATTGGATTGCCTACACGGACTTTGACTCTTCTTTGCCTGATCACGCCATTGACTCTCTCCAAGCCCGAACCTCTGCTTCGCCTGACCACGCCACTGACGCTCTCCAAGCCCGACGGGCAGTAACATAGTCGGGCAAAGCCTCTGCTTTGCCCGACTATGTTACTGCCCGTCTTCAGACCCCGACCTCTGCTTCGCCCGACTATGTTACTGCCCGTCTTCAGTCCCCGACCTCTGCATCGCCAGACTACGCTACTGCCTGTCTCCAGACCCCGACCTCTGCTTCGCCTGACTATGCTACTGCCTAGCTCCAGACCCCGACCTCTGCTTTGCCTGACTATGCTACTGCCTAGCTCCAGACCCCGACCTCTGCTTTGCCTGACTACGCTACTGCCTAGCTCCAGACCCCGACCTCTGCTTCGCCCGACTACTCTACTATCTATCTCCATGATCAGACCTCAGCCTTGCTTGCCACTGCCTCCGGATTGCTACCAGCCCTGACTCAAGCCTGTTTCTCGACGTCTCTCCGGCTTACTCACTGGACGTGGTTAATTCAGGCTTTGGCCTGTTCTTGCTCGAGCGCCCCATCTGCCTCCGTTCCATTGGCGCTCGAGTTTCAAGGACACAACCTTGTCCAGAGTAAGACTGTACCATCTCTCACTTGCTGTCTCTGGGCTGAACCAATCTCTACTTCAACCATACACAGAGGCCCACCTAATTCCTGCCGGCCCCGGCACCCAAAGGCTCAACCCGCGGGGAACGAGGGCTGGTATAGTTGAAGCTCCAGTGGCCTCTGTCCATCAGCCCACTCCTCCTGCCGATGGTGAGGATCCGTAGGATCCCTACCTATGGGTTGCGTCAACCCCACCTTGGCCCAAGGGTCCACCTCCAGCGCAACAAGAGGTGCAAGCAATAACTGGTATTAGATCAAGTTAACAGCTCTTCCTTGCTTTTGGGAACCTAGGACAATACAGTAATAAATAAATCTTCTAAAATTCTTATAATACATCTATTATATGCTGCTTGTCTTACCATAGCCTATTATTGGAAATCTACTCCCTTACTTACTCATTGGAAAATGGTGGTCATTCATATCACTATTATGGAAAAGATGTCATTTTCTCTTCAAAATAAACAAGAAGCTTATGATGTTATATGGCAGATGTATTGGCAAAGGAGATCTCCCTTTGAGATGTTTATTATATTTTATTTGAATATTTCACATTGTTGCATTTGCTGTATTGATCTACGATGAGTATATGTTCAAATTATTTGCTGTATGTACAATCTATTCCTGCTGTATATGTTACGGATAAGGTGCCTTTAAATAAAAAAATCTTGTTTAAAAAAGTGAAATTCTGCCACCAACTTTGGCGAGAGTTTGGGATAAATGCAAAACACCATCCAATTGTGATGAAACTAAGTGTAAAGATGAATAAGTCTCTAAAGCTCACTGATTCTCCATGCAAAGTGATTACCACCAGAAAAGCAACCTTCCTGGTCCAGTACTTGAGCTCATAAGAGTCAAGTGATTTGAAAGGAGTTCAGCAGCTGGTTTAGAACCAAGTTGATATCCAAGACACTGCAGGAGATTTCAACAAAAGTAAGACCCACATATCCCCTGGTTATTTGACCAGATTGAGTTATAGAAGGTATTCAAGCAGTTTATCTATGGAAAAAGAAATGAGAAGAGATCTAAAGACATGCCCTCACCCCAGATGGAAAACTTCCTCTAATTGAAACCATGTGACTTTCTGGTTCAGTGCTTCCTAGAAGGCACAAGGATTTGAGACACTGCCTTAAAGAAACAGAGAGGCTGATATACATTCCCCTCATTAATCAATCTATAAGGGCCAAACTGGATATTGGGGTAGAAAAGTGATCCCTGGATCTGCATGATCAGGGATGGGGAAAATCCAAGCCAGATAGTTTTTCTGATGGAGACCTTGTGTGAAAAAAAAAAAAAAAAAAAAAAAAGGAATCATACTAATATTGGCCAAAAGCAACATATGTGAATCTTCGGTCTGTTCTGAGTTTTTCCCACCAGGAATGTATTTTTAAAAATGCATACAGAAGATCTGACCCCTAATGTAGGGAGGAGGTATCTTACGGGAGCAGAAGACTATACCTTCCTCTTCAGGACTGTCGTAAAAAGGTCCACCTCAGGTAAACTCCACTTGTGGAGGAGCCTATTTGCTATGACTCATGGCCTTGGCCTGAGAGGTGTCTAGGTGAATGGAATTTGTGGATGTTTATGAATTACCCAAAGTGATTGTAATACTTAGATGGTGGTCTGCACAGGTTCATCTATCCTCACCTGTGATGTTCCCGTGATCAGCCAATCATCCAAGAAGGGAAACGCATGTACCGTAGTCTATGGAGATAGCCCATAATGAAAACAAGCATTTGGTAAAGACCTGCGGAGCTGAGGTTAACACAAAAGGCAGAACATGGCACTAGAGGTGTTATACCCCTATTACAAATCTAAGCATGAGAAAAGGTGTAATTTTATGCAGAAAAAGTAGAGACATATTCTTCTGGGTGTATTCAGCTGCAAAACTCCCAAGAGATGTCTGGTGATGATGAAGGAGAAAACAAAACTGAAGAACTATAGATTGAACCCTGCAGATGCCTAGATAAACATTCCAGAACAGCTAAGAAAACTCTGGAATATGCTCCATATCGGTGCACGTGACAATTATGTAATCCCACATCAGAGAACTTAGTAACATAGTAATGATAGCAGAAAAAGACCAAATGGTCCATCCTGTCTGCCTAGAAAGCTACTTATGATAGTAATTGCCACTCCATGCTGGTTTCCCACAAGCCTTGTTAAGGGTAGTAACATATACATTTAAAATCAAGCAACTGTCAAACCCATAACAAAAAAGAAAATTACTGCTAGCATTACTTTTATGGGGTGAGCAACCTTCTCGATAATTCAGACATAAGAACATAAGATATTGCCATGCTGGGTCAGACCAAGGGTCCATCAAGTCCAGCATCCTGTTTCCAACAGAGGCCAAACCAGGCCACAAGAACCTGGCAAGTACCCAAACACCAAGAAGATCCCATGCTGATACAATAAATAGCAGTAGCTATTCCCTAAGTAAACTTGATTAATAGCAGTTAATGGACTTCTCCAAGAACTTATCCAAACCTTTTTTGAACTCAGCTACATTAACTGCACTAACCACATCCTCTGGCAACAAATTCCAGAGCTTGATAATGCGTTGAGTGAAAAAGAATTTTCTCTGATTAGTCTTAAATGTACTACTTGCTAATTTCATGGAATGTCCCCTAATCCTATTATCCGAAAGTGTAAATAACCGCTTCACATCTACTCGTTCAAGACCTCCCCATGATCTTAAAGACCTCTATCATATCCCTCCTCAGCAGTCTCTTCTCCAAGCTGAACAGCCCTAACCTCTTCAGCCTTTCCTCATAGGGGAGCTGTTCCATCCCCTTTATCATTTTGGTTGCCCTTCTCTGTACCTTTCCCATCGCAACTATATCTTTTTTGAAATGCGGCGAACAGAATTGTACACAGTATTCAAGGTGCAGTCTCACTATGGAGCGATTCAGAGGCATTATGACACTTTTCATTTTATTAACCATTCTCTTCCTAATACTTCCTAACATTCTATTTGCTTTTTTGACTGCTGCAGCACACTGAGCCAAAGATTTCAAAATATTATCCACTATGATGCCTAGATCTTTTTCCTGGGTAGTAGCTCCTAATATGGAACCTAACATCGTGTAACTACAGCAATGATGATTCCCATATCTCTGTACTACTAGATTTAACAGCAGCATTCGACAGTCGACCACACTCTGCTATACTATCAGATGAAAAAAACTGGAATAGACAGAAGTGTATGCTGTTTGAACTTGCTTTGCTTTTGGGCATGGCTGTAGAAGTAGTCCTGTGCTTTTTCCCTAATGTCTGTGTATTAGTATCCCACACCACAAAAGTTGGGACCCAGCATTGGCTGTCTCTGAATCCAATTACCCTTTACCCCACCGCCGTCAAAGCGGAGAGCAATACTGCCTTCTATTAAGGGTAGTAGTAACTGCTGCTCCTTGCAGGCCATCCAAACCTATTTGTAAACTCTGTGTGTAGCAGAAGTTACCTCAGATCTTCATTTCCATTCTGAAGTCAGCACAATCCTCTGCTTGCCCCACACCCTTCTGAATTCCATTACGTTCTTTTCTTCACCACCTCTTCCAGGAGGGCATTCCATTCATTCACCCACCACCCTTTCCGTGAAGAAATAATTATTGGCATTGTTCCTGAATCTTCCCTCTTGGAGTTTCATATCATGACCTCTAGTTTTACAGCTTCCTTTCCATCAGAAGACATTTGTTTTTTGTGCATCATTGATTTCTTTCAGGCATTTGAAGGTCTGTATCATATCTCCCCTACCTCTCCTCTCTTCCACGGTATACATATTAAGGTCTTTCAGTCTCATCTTATAAGGCTTTTCATGCAGACCTGACACCATTTTGGTTGCTTTCTCTGGACCACTTCCATTCTGTCCTTATCCTTTTTGAAATGAATTCTCCAGAGCTGGACACAGCACTCTAGGTGAGGCTTCACCAGGGACCTGTACAGGGGCATTATCACCTCCTTTTTCCTGTTGGTTATGCCTCTCTCTATGCAGCCCAGCATTCCTCTGGCTTTATCCACCACCTTATCATACTGCTTCACCACCTTCAAATCAGACACTATCACCCCAAGATCTCTCCCCCAGTCCCTGCATGTCAGTCTTTCACCCCCCAAGACATATGGCTTCATTGGATTCCCATGCCCCAAATGACTACTTTTCAAAAGAAGAGCTGTGGGGCTGGCATGCTGACTCAGCTCTTCTGCTTCCCAGGCTGACGGAAGCTGGGGATGAAGTGGAACATTGTTTCCCAACCACTGTACCAGGGAAAAGTCACCATGGCTTGATGCTCAGATTTAAACTAGCATCTGGGCTCTGCTCTCAGCATCTCACTGCAATAATAAACACTAGTGGTGGCTTTTAAACACGCAGGAGCTCCTTTCTGAGAACACTTATAGTCATGCTAGTCATGCATATCAATCCTTCCTAGTTAGAACATGCACCAAGAACGTAGGAATTTACAAGTAGTATGCATGGTATAGATAGCTGAGCGAGCCCCACTTTGTGCAGAAAACACATTTCACATAACACCTCCTCCTTTTACCTCTCCTGAGCTCTACTCCTTTCAGTTTTGCCAGCCTGTGTTTTATCCCCAGGCTGCATGAGACGGGGAGAGCATACACTGAGCACCAGATTTACTCACTTTAAGTGCTGAGAACAGCAGCAGTGGAGGAACTCTGGCAGCCATATGACTCAGCGAAGGTAACTAACCCAGCCAGTTACCTGCACTGCAAGGATTTCTGCTTTCTCTTACAAGCAGAGGGACCTGAAGCTCAGGAGTAGGTACTTATGTTCATGCTGAGGAACTGAGGGAATGGAAAAGAAAGTTGTTTATATTTGGTGAGAAGCGGAGGGTAGAAAAGAAGCAACAGTCTGCAGGCAGAGAATAGCAAAGGGAGCAGGAACCTCTGCAGGGTGAAGAGTTGGGGCAGATGGGGGATGTAGTAGAGAGCAGCAGCAAGAGACAGGAAGAGGCCCCAAGGTGAGATTCCTCTATGCATAACACGGTCAAATTTTGACTGAAGCCCAAAGGAATGTTATTGAAAATTGTGTTGAATCTGTAGCTATTCCACAAATGGATCTTGTCCTTTATTGAGCCAGGGGAGCTATGGAGATGGCAGAGGAAAATTCATGGATAATGACTGGAAAAACAAAACAATCAGCAGCTAACTGCATGCTGTATATGCATGTTTATTTCTCTCTCAAGATGTATGTGTTACATAGATTTATATATGTGACCGCCCCCCCCCATCTGCCTTAGTTCCATTTCCTTTTTCTATAACATCTTGACCTATCCATCCCCTCTTGCCCTCCTCCCACCTAGGACAGCAGGAATTGGTTATTCAGGCTCTTTATAACCAGCCATTTTGTGGTTTAAGAGGTAGCTAGTTTCATTTTAGAACAAACACCAGAGAAGCAAGATGTAGGATTTTTTTCCTCCCTGCTGAGGTCTCCTGCCTCATCAGGTTTCCTCTTTTTTTTGTAGGGGGATCGGCCTCTATGCACAACCTGCTAGAGGATCCATAAGTATTTAGTTCAGTAAGAAAGATTTTTGTCGGATTTCGCTTTGGGGCAAAAGGGCTCTCAAGCCAGAGGATTGAAGATCCGTGAGCACCACTCTACTCCCTAGGTAGGCAAGACCAGTAACAGATCTTTCTGAGTGAGATTTTTGATGGCCAAAATGTATCCTGTTTTTTTCAAGAATGAAAATTTTTTTTTTATTTTGAAGAGGTTTTAAGCCTCCCCTTTTCATTGGGAGCTGGCTGGATCAGCAGGCTCCCTCCCAAAGACTTTTCAACCCGAGGAGTCACCTTTTAGAGCAGCTTAATGGAGTCAGGGAAGAGCAAGGATACTCCTTCCAAATCTCCACTCATTTAGGACCAAGACACAAGGCTGGGTGTTTGGGAAGACGCTGGATTGTAAGGTAGGATTTTTACTATGCTAAGAAGGGCGCCCTGTTTTGGAATCCCGGATAAACTGCTGGGAGAGCTTTGAGCACACAATTTATACCACCATGGAAAGCTCAACCAGTGTGCTGAAAGAAATGTACACCTACCTACAGTGAAACACTATCTGTAAAGATATCATCTGTAACTGCACCAGTATTTAAAGATGGACTTTTATTTGCCTTCAATCAATCAGTAAATTATTTAACACCCAGCACCTGGGCCTGTTTGATTATTCACAGCATCTCCCTCCACAGGATGCCCAGTCAGTAGGACAAGGGGCTCTACTCCAGGTATTTTCCTGATTCCCAAGAAAACGGGTGGCCTTCAGCCCATTCTGGACCTGTGGGCCTTGATTTGTTTTCTGGTGAAGGAAAAGTTCAAAATGGTCTCGTTGGGCACTTTGATTCCCCTTCTCAAAGCGGGAGTCTGGCACTGCTCTATCTAGCCACTGCTATTACTAGCAACGGTAACATGGAATAGACTTAGTTTTTGGGTACTTGCCAGGTTCTTATGGCCTGGCTTGGCCACTGTTGGAAACAAGATGCTGGGCTTGATGGACCCTTGGTCTGACCCAGTTTGGCATGTTCTTATGTTCTTAAAAGACCCGTATGCCCATATCCCCATCTCTCAGGCAGATCGGCAGTACCTGCGATTCCTAGTCGACGGGAATCACTATCAGTATCGGCTGCTGCCCTTTGGCCTTGCGTCCGCACCCCGTGTTTTCACCGTCTGGTAGTGGTCGGAGCCTATCTTCAGAGGCTAGGGATTCATGATTTCCCATACTCGACGATTGGCTTATCAAGAGCACCTCCAGACAAGGGGCACACAAAGTGCTCTGTGAATCACAGTCCAAGACTTGGAAACTCTGGGGTTTCTGATCAACTATCCGAAATCCCATCTCAACCATCCTTGGAACTGAACTTCATTGGGGCTCAGCTGGACACCATCCAGGCGAAGGCTTTTCCACCTCAGGACAGGGCGGAGACCCTTACAGCTCTCGCTCGAGTAGTCTCCGATTGCTCCCATGTCTCGGCACACCAGTTTCTCCGATTACTGGGCCACATGGCAGAAAAGGTACATGTCACTCCATTTGCTCATCTGTATATGCGCAGAGCACAGTGGACATTGTCAGGCTACTCAAGACCTATGGTGCTTGTATCCTAATCACCACGCTGCTGCACCAGTCCCTTGGGCAGTGAGCGACCCCCTTAAATCTGGAGTGGGGGATACCCTTTTGGAGCTCACAGCCCAAGGTTATCCTCACCACAGACGCGTCTCGGACAGAATGGGGAACACATGTTGCGGGCCTCCATGGCACCATGATCCTGATTGCCCCCTTTTGGCCCCCCCAGGTCTGGTTTACGACCCTACAGAACCTGACCTCGCATCCCCTGATCCAGTTGGGGATGGTTCTGGACCTAATCTCACAGGACCAGGGCAGGCTCTGCCATCCCAACCTCCAAGCCCTAGCTCTCACAACTTGGATGATGACCAGGTGACTGTACAGGCCCTGGACCTTTCGGAAGGGGTATCACAAGTCTCACTGGAGTCCAGAAAACCCTCCAATAGAAAATTTACAATCTGAAGTGGAAGAGGTTTTCAACTTGGTGCAGGGGCCGTGGTCTGGATCCCTTTCTTGTTCCCCACCAGTGCTCTTAGACTACCTGTTGTTCTTCTCCGAATCTGGTCTGCAGACCATGTCGGTGAGGATTCACCTGAATGCCATTGGGGCATACCATCAGGGCACAGATGGTACCGTGATCTCTTCCCATCCGCTTGTGAGGCAATTCATGAGGGGCTTGTTACAACTTAAGCCCCCCACTCACCCGCCAGCGGTTTCCTGGGATTTCAACATCGTCCTGTCGCAACTCATGAAGCCTCTGTTTAAACCAGTGCGATCTTGTGACCTGAAGTACTTTTCTTGAAAAGTCATCTTCTTTGTCGCAGTTACGTCAGCTCGCAGGGTTAGTGAACTGCATGCTTTGGTGTCGTACCCCCCTTATTCAAAATTTTGTCATGACAAGGAGGTTCTGCGGACGTACCTGAAGTTCCTTCCCAAGGTGGTCTCAGAGTTCCATCTCAATCGATCCATTGTGCCGCCTTCTGTTTCCCAAGGCCACACAATCACCAGGGTGAGCGGGCTCTGCACACTCTAGATTGTAAGAAAGCGCTGGCCTTTTACTTGGAATGGACGGAGTCTCACCGCCTATCCATTCAACTTTTTGTCTCCTTTGACAAAAACAGATTGAGGGTCACTGTCTCTAAGTAGACCGTATACCATTGGCTTGTAGACTGTATTGCCTTCTGCTATGTACAGGCAGGCTTACAGCTTGATGTTCATGTCAATGCTCACTCAGTATGGGCCATGTCAGTCTCGGTGGCTCACTTGCGTGCAAGTCCCTATTCACAAGATTTGCAGAGTGGAAGCCTGGAGTTCCCTCCACACGTTCATTTCACATTATTGCCTGGTCAAAGATGGCTGGCGGGACAGATGTTTTGGACAGTCCATCCTCCGTAATTTGTTTCAGCCATGAAAACTCCATAGGCCCTGTCCTTGGGTGCAGGTCTGCTGCTCCGGTTATTGCAGCTCTAGCTATTGTGCACATTGGCACCTGTTCTCTGCTGCACATGTTGGGAGCAGCCTGGAGCTACTCTATGACCCATGTGTGAGGACTACCATCCTGCGTGTCCTTGGAGAAAGCAAAGTTGCTTATCTGTAACAGGTTTTCTCCAAGGACAGCAGGATGTTACTCCTTACCAAACCCTCTCGCCACTCCACTAAGTTGTTTTTTTCTCTCGGTTTGTTATTCTATTTTTTCACAAACTCTATGTCATAAAATGAAGAGAGACCCCATGTGAACACATGGTTAGCGGCATGCTGGGCATGCTCAGTGTGCCAGTCAAAGTTTCTAGACAAAGGTTTTCCTTGCCGGGCTCCATCTGATGATGTTACCCCATGTTTGAGGACTAACATCCTGTTGTCCTTAGAGAACACCTGTTACAGGTGAGCAACTCTGCTTTCTTGTCCAGTTCTGAAGTATTTGATCACTTTAACTTTAAACATCTTCCGTTCCTGGATTGTCTTATATTTGCCTTTTAGTATCTTGATCAACAAGTTATCGGTACAGTGGTCCGGTCCTAAAGATATTCCCGATGCAGGTGTGCCTTAGTGTTCTCTGTGATATGTAATTTGTGTCTGTGTGCAAGTTGATTCTTGTTTTTAACTTCTGGCCTGTCTCATCAATGTAGTATCCCTCTTCATATTTTCTGCATTGAATAATATATGCTACATTAGAGGAGAAGCACCAGTAGTATCTTTGTATTGAATGTTTTTCCCATGTGGATAACCTTGGGGGGGTCCTATGATATGTGCTGGTATAAAGCCTTGTTTTCTTTATTCAAGTTTATGCCGGATAGTGATATTCAAGATTTGAGTAAGAACTCTTGGTACTATTTTATCTGTGTGGTCCAAACTATAGATTATCATGTCAGCAATTCAAGCATACATAAAGAGATAGGATTTACATATTTTATAACAGTTTTCAAGATGTCTCGTAGTCAAGCAAACTGTAGGTTGAGTACATAATTAATTCATTTCTGTTTTTGCCCCTGATGCAGGCACACGAAACACTGTTACAATGTTGGGTGGCATTATTTGAAGATAAGCACATTTATTGAAAAAGCTAAGTGATTTTATTTGCATTTTTGAACGATTGCTCAAAAAAATGTTTTTGATCATAAAGACCGATGATTATACTTACGACACAGCCTTGTTAAAGGCTATATTCACTCTGGCTTTGAGTGCAAGCAGCGTCTATATATTAGGGTCATAATATAATTAGTTCTACCTCAACTATCTGTGATGGTGAATTAGTTCATTATTTTGTATATTTGTTTCACCAGTCACTGTATAATGGTACAGTTTGCAGCATGGTATACTACATGCCATTCTCTTCTTTCTGAGATTCAGTTAGTAGCTTGCTTTTTACTCATTTTTGCTTCAAATGTGGTTGCCAGAAGGCCAGTACTGGTGAAGCAAGGAATATTCCTTTCAGTGACAACCTCCAGGAGTAAAGGCTGTAGGTCTTTTGATATTTCTCAACTTTTATAACCCTGGGTTGTATGTTACTACAAGTGCCTTCGCATGGAGCAGGAAAGCCAGGTGACCTCCCAAAGGGGTGCAGAGAGAAAAGTGTGGCATCTCTCCTGCTGCAGTTCACACAGGGCAGGAGAGGTGCCCTGTAGATGCAGAATGCCATGAGGTTCAAACAGCTGATCAGTGAACAGTACAGCTGCAGCAACAGAAGCATATGTGCTGCAGCAAGAGGAGCTGGTGATGATATGAAGATGAGAGGTGCGCAGGGACAGAGCTAGCAGTGACTATGAGCAGGGTCGTCAGCAGCAAGCTCAATCACAACTAAGCCAGGAGAACCCCCCCTCCACTTCACTGGCCAAAACATCAGAGGACCCTCCACCCTCTAGGATGTTGTTTTGCTCGGCGATGGTCCTGGATTACTGACTATGGTTTTTCTTTCTTTGTACTGCAGTGGGTTTGCCTTGGCTGTTTTACTGAAGAAGCAGTCTAACTGGAGATAATTCAGGGGTTGTAGCCTTTTTGTTTGAAGAATTCATTCAAGACTTAGAAGAGGATTTGTCCCTATCTTTTGAGTCGGAGCACATATGGTGATATCATAAGGCTTGACTGTGTATAATGGATCTTTTTTGTATGTGAAAGGAGGAAGCTGAAACTGTGGATGTAGCTGCATTTCTCACTTGGTTTTTTTATCTGTAGATGGACATTTTTGGCTGAAACTGTAGTACCCAAAACATTAACACTTTCTGTGGCGTAGTCCATTTTGAATCTGATTGAAGAATGGAGTGCATTAAAGGGGTTGTGAAATTGTTTGAGAGCTTCTTTTCCTTTAGTTGAAATCACAAAAATATCATCAATATACTGTAAATATTTGAAAGGTCTAATCCAAGGGTAGGCAACTCTGGTCCTGAAGTGCACAAACAGGCCTGGTTTTCAGGATATCCAAAATGAATATGCATGAGATATATTTGTTCTTCTGGTCTGCCTAGCCCTTCTTAACGATTAGGTTGCTCACAGGCTTCATAACCTCCTATCATGCTCCTCATAGGGACTCCACCACTCCCCTTTTCCTTGCTGTCTCTTCCTTAATAGGCCCAGCTGTCCAAAGTTGGGTTGGGTAAAGCTCAGTCCCTCCCTCTCTCCAAGCTCCATCCCAGAGACACTCTTTTTAATGTAGTCTTTTTTTTTTAAATTTTGTTCGACTTTATTTATACCTTTTCCATCTTTGTCCTTTTGGCCTGTTTTCTGCTTTTCTTCTCCATACCCATTCAGAGGTATGTACACTCCATCACGAGCAACATTTTTCATTCTCTCCTTTCCCCCTGGAAGGTTTTCATGTAGTTAAGACATCAAAAAAGTGCTTGTCAAGGTAGCTACCCAAAGGATCCTTTGCACCTCACAGTCTAGTGTATGTATATATATATATATATATATTCTTTTTAATTCTTTAAATGTGTCTTATGAAGTTTTTTAGCACCTTTTATCCATAAAAGATCCTATGCACCTCACAGAAGAGCTGAGTTGTTCTATACAAAAACTACATTTAGCAGATTCTCAGGATGTTCCAAAGACAACTATTTTTGTGGATAAAAGGTGCTAAAAAACTTCATAAGACACATTTAAAGAATTAAAAAGAAGAGTTCCCAGTTAGGTCTGTAAATTAGCATCACTCTCAATGAATGGGAGTCTGTGTGATCAGAGCTCTGCTGCACTGGAAGGATTGAAGCATGTGTTTACCATCTCAAGGACCCAGAGGTCATACTTCCACACTATTGACAATTTCTAGACTGCCCTGTTCCTTCACTCTTTTGTGCTGCTTAATCAAACTCCAATGTGCTGTTTTGGCCCAGTGCTTAACCTCCCCACAAATGATCTGACCGTAAAGTCTAAAGAATAATCAATTTCAACAAAACAACCCATTAACTTTTACAAGTAATTTAATCCTCTCTGTACCATCGAACGCATCACTGTGGTTCAGAAACACACTGCAAATAGCAGCGTCATGGAGGCCCCCCCCCCACCCATAACAAACAGAAACCTTTGCTATTTCAAGAGAGATACTGCATTAGAGAATTATGGCAGAGTTTTTCTGTAAATCTATGTTCTATGGGATCAGTTTTCAAAGAGTTACACAAGTGTCATGCAACTAAAGTGTACATGTATGCACGTAATTAGCCAATATATGCACAAAGCTAATTTTCAGGATAACGGGACTGCATGCATATTGGTGCGGTTGCACGGAAAAGTAAATATATATAAAATGGACGAGTCAAGGCATTCCCAAGGTGAGGTTTGGAAGTACGCGCACATTTCAGTATTTTGTAAACGGAGTCCGCATATAACTCAACCAATATGCACAAACAGCTGCTATTTAAGACACCAAAGTCAAATCTCACGTCTTTCGAGACCCGGTGCTTGGGGTGGTGGTCTGTGCTGTACGTTGGAGATTGGTGGCAGTTTTAAGAGAATGTTTGGCGTGCTTCTGTGGTGAACAATTGTTTCTTTTATATATCTGTTTGCTGATTCTGTGATGTGCACCTCATTTGTTCTGTGTCTTGTCTTTTCTGTTTGTCACTCAAAGCGTCTCAGGCTTTGGGAGGGGGGGGGGGGTGTGGTTGTGTTTGTATGCCTTAGAGTGCATGTGGCTATATTTGGACAGTGTGTGCTGCTGATGGTGTTACTGGTGATGGGTGCGGATGTTACTGGTGGTGGTGGGAAGTGTAGCAATGAATGCTATGAATAAGAGGATCGTGTGGAATCTGCGTCAGTGAAGGGAGAGACAAGAAAGGAGGAGGTGGGACCTCATGGGGAGGATATTCAGGCCCCTAAGACAGTTTTTTGATTTGTCTGAAGAGTAAGTCATGAGCAGGGTCAGGTTTAATAAGGAAACCATTGTAACACCTCTGCCAGCAGTTGAAGAAGGATTTATGCCCTTCCACACAGAGAGGTCATGCCTTGCCAGTCCACCTCAAAGTTAACACAGTCCCTCCTTATTTCACCACCGGCAGCTTCCAGATTCCTCACAGCATTACAGCGGGGAAAAAAACAGTCAGCCAACTCACTCTATATTGCACAGTTTTTGAATGCTTTTCTCAGGAGAACAAAACAGCATATTTCTTTTCCTGCTGATAGACAGCAGCAACACCAAATCATGACCGAGTTTACAAAATAGCTCATTCCCGTCGGTTTTGGAGGCAACTGATTGCACATACCTAGTAATCAGGCCACCAGTTGGGAGTGAGTCCTCTTTCCACAACTGAAGGGCTTCCGTTCCCTCAATATGCAAGTAATCTGCAATGCTAGAGGTCTTATAATTGATGATGTACAATGCTGACGCCCCAGTACTTGCAGTTCTACAATCCAGCAGTGTCTGGATCTTTTGTTCCAATTACTCCTCAAAATTAGCTAATACCTACCTGTACAGTAGGGAAAGCAGGAGGCGTGGTCATATCTTCCTGGGTCACTTGAAGATTGGTGGCTGGCATCCAGGCCCTTGGAGGTTGTTGGCATTCCCCAAACTGATGTGAGGAAATACTTTGGGGGATTTAGGGCCACAGCCAGAATCTCCCTGCTCCTAGCATAAATCACTGGTGGGGACTGATGTTGATGCCGGTACTGATAAAGCAGAATCCTTCGCTTTCAACAAATGAGGGGAGTTAGACAATGATCCATCTTCATGACCTCTAGGAGTGCTCAATGTCATGGAAGAATGATGCTTCCTCAATGTTAATGCACTGCAGTTTCATGGACCAGACTTACTTTTCCAAAGAGTTTCTCCATGACCCGAAGGTGGGAATGATGTTCTTTAGGCATCATCTTCCTGCATATGGAACTCTTGACACAGTGGTTGGCCCCCAAGCAAAGCACATATATATATATCATGGGAATCTGTGATAAATATGATGGGCCCAATTCAGCCGCATCCAGCTAAGTAACCGGATATAACATATCCAGCTAATATCCGCACACAAATCGCTACTTAGCTGGATGTTATATCCGGCTAAGTTAGACCAGCTGTAACTGGATAAGTAGCGCCATCCTGATCTGCCCACTTACTAAGCTGCTAAAAGATAGCCGGATAAGTGACTTATCTGGCTATCTAGCGGCTGCTGAATATACCCGGATCAGTAGGGAGTCTAAGCCTGCCAGTCCAAGAAGAAGATCCCAGGAATAGCACTCCAGCTGGGAGCTCAAACTCTACCAGCCCAAAAAGAGGATTGCAGGAGGTATAAGCAGGGAAGGAGGGGGAGTAAATGGGGAGGGTTGTACCTACCACCAGCCCTCCAGCCAGATATACACACACACAGCCTGCCACCCCTTCCAGCCACACACACACACATACTGCATGCTACCCCCTCCAGCCACATAGTCACAAACCCCAGGCACAAACAGTGCATCTGAGTGGGGTGGGGTGAGGAGAGCCACAAGCAAACACCTTGCCATCCCCCTTCAGGCACATACACACACCCTTCCATCCCTATCAACCACTACTCTTATCTCCACTCCCCTCTAACTATGTATACACAACCTACCACCCTCATACTAGTCACATACACACACTGTGCAGTACAGTGATTTATGCCTTATTTCAATTTATGCTGTGAAAATACCAATACACACCTATTTTGGTACCCCAGAAAACCCCCTAATTGCATGAAAAATAACCCCCTAAATTTGCATTTTATAAACCCTAGAATCAGAAGCCTGAGATATAAGTAATGTACAAGAAGAAAACCTTTTCAGAAAAAATAATGCTCAAGAACAAGAGGTCAAGGTGTGACCGAGAGGATAGGCTTAAGAGCAATAACAGGAGGGGGTTGATGATGTCATCAGCCTAGATGGCCATCTGAGATTTCTCTCCTGTCCTCAGAAAGTCCTAACGGCATTTATTACTAGCCTGCATAGAAATTTTGGTGCCTTAAATTGCTCAATTGTATAGCTGAAAGAGCGGTAATGTCTACCCAGAAGAAAACTGTCAATCTGAAACAGTTTTCCTTCTCAAAATTCGGTGAAGAGTTGAGCAGCATAGATGGAGATTCGGGGCCTACAAACGCATCTGGCATGTTACAAGGGAATGTTGGGACCTCACAGCCTCAGTCTGCAGAATCTGACTTACCTTCGCATGCCAAGTTCTGTGTGTGGTTCTGCACCTTCATAAAGATATCCGCAATAACAAAGCTGAGATGGTGGCCTTAATGTCGGAGCTCCGAGAACAATTACTAGAGATTGGGTGGTGCGTGGATGAGCAAGGCGCAACTCTTGATGCACACAAACTCCAAATCGAAGGCCTTCAGAAGCAGTGCTCGGCACTCCGTGATGATAACTCACTCTCTGAAAAGCCAGAAGATATTGAGAACAGGTCCAGGCAGTGTTAATCTCCATTTCCAAGGAATATCGGAGAGCTCTGGATTGTAAAGGCTTAATCCAGCAATTCTGTGCCTTTCTGATGGACTCTGAGGAGGCCTCAGCCTTCCCACGCCTAGATGACATTGCTATTATGCGGGCTTATCGGGCCTTAGGCCAGTGCGTCGGTGATTGTCCACACGATATTGTATGTTTCTATTCTTATGCTGCAAAGGTGCAGATATTTACCATTGCCAGGAAAAGGAGGATTTGGACCTGAGATACCCATCAATTCACCGTTTTTGCAGATCTTTCAGTGGTCACAAACCACAAGAGGATGAAGATGCGGCCTGCAAAATTGATCCTGCGAAATGAGAACTGCATATATAGATGGCTATTCCCTTTTGGTCTACAAGGGGCCACATATAAAGCAAAATCATTGTTTGAGGCGGAGGCCATTTTGAAAGACCTGGGATTTGTGATAGCAGCTTCCAACGCTCCCTCTAATGCAGCATTGATGCGCCAAGAAGATCATCCCCACTGGCAGCGGGTGGAAAAAGAGGATCGCCGACTTCAGCATAATTTGGGTAGAATTACTCCTCTCTGGGACATTGTGACTTGAGTACAGTTGCTAGTTCACTTTAACGTATTGACTTCTCTTGCCAAGTTCTGTTTTGAAGAGCTGTGGTGTTTTCTGGGCTTTTCAATTTATACTGTGTAATAGGGCTTCCGGAGGGGGGCAGGAGATCTCAAGGTCCCATGGCTTTCCCCCAGTTTCATTATTGCTCAGGTTTGCGCAGTTTCTATTGTGGAAGGGTGGGGGGGGTTGGGGAGGGGGTAGTTTTATACAGGGTCACCTCAAGGGTTGGCAATACCTGGGCAGTGCAGTGCGGCAATTTTTGCTTCACTGGGTAAGGTGTCTCAGAACTCCCTTTACTATTATAGTGCAATTTCTTTTTATTGCTCCTTGGGTCTTTTGGAGGCTATTGGGATCCCTTTTTGTTGTTTTATTTTTGCACATCAGTTCTACTAATTCCTAGATGGCATCTTTTAAGCTATTTCCCTGAATGTGAAGGGATTAAACACTTCCAGAAAGAGAAAATTGTTATATTCAGACTTGCTTGACCAGAAGGTCTCATTTGCCTTTATTTTTATTTATTTTATTTCTTTAGATTTATATTCTGCTTTTCGCACTTCAAAATGGATTACATTCAGGTACTGTAGGTATTTCCCTATCCCCAGAGGGCTTACAATCTAAGTTTGTACCTTCATTCAGAAGACCCATCTGAAGAGGAGGCATGAGTATTTTAATGGCCTTTACCCAGAAGAGTTTTTGCCGCCATATCTCTGGGTCATAAGTATGCAGGGGTGGGTATACTTTTTTCCGCCCAATTCACTTGCCATATCAAACAGAGATATGAGGATCCTCATGGCAGGAATATTTTGGTTATCATAGAAGTAGGGGGTGAAATTCTCACTTTAGTTAATATATATGCTCCCAACACTGACCATGGCCCTTTCTTTTTTATCAGTCATTCTGGATGCCAAGGATACCTCCTTGGTTGATGGTCAAATCCCTAAATTGTGAGCTGGCCTGATTTAACCTGATCAAAATGAATATTCTTCTTTATCTGCTGTACTTCTTCCCGCTTCTGCCTTGCAGGGTCCCCCATGATGATCTTTGATGAGCTACATAGTAAAACAGCTAAATTTGCCTGGCAACATTGACTGCTAGATCAAACTTAGCTCTCTGTGGCAACCCAAACAGTAGGGTGATATGACACTCCCAAACTTTTGTTACTATTATTGGGCCACTAGATTGCAGTGCCTGAAATCCTGGTTTCAGTTGGGGAGGGGATATTCTGCTTGGGTCTACTATGAAAGGGACCTATTGGGAGACTCAAGTCTACATTCTTCTTTTTCTCTCTCTCTCCTCCTCTCTTGTTCAGACAGTTTGTCGGTGTAGTTCCCTGGCTTACATGGTTGGAATGTGGAGGAAGGTTTTCTGGGACCTTGGCATTGCTGATGAAAAACTACTTCCTCTCTCTCCTATTTTTCAAACCAGGTCTATCTAGACCCATATTCTTGTGGGGTTATTGGGGCTGGGCGAGGGAGGGCTTGATGTTTACAGCGTAATTTTGGGATGATTCAGGGTTTAAGTCCTTTGATGATCTAGAGCAGTGGTTCTCAACCTTTCTAATGCCGTGACCCCGAAATACAGTTCCTCATGTTGCGGTGACCCCTTGCCCCGCCCTTGCCCCGCCCTCGCAGGGCGAGGGCGGGGTGAGGGTGGGGCTTTGGTCATATGGGGGCGGGGTTATGGATGGGGTTGGATTTTAGTGCATACTTATTTATTATGACATTTATAAACAGAACCACCATTCCTCATAAAACAATAAAATTAAGAAACATAAAGCATCAGTTATAATAGTAAAACCATACTAATAAAAGAATATTTTAAAATTACTGATAAATAGAATTTCTATTAATTAAAATCATATACATGCTCCTCAGAAGAACTCTCCCAAGCCTTCAATAACGTAAGTGAAAACCTCGACCTCACCAACCAAGATAATGCTCTCCTGTCATGGGATAAGCTTACTGCTGACATAGCCAACAACATCTGCCCCACCATCCACAAAGTAATAAACCCCAACCAAACAGAAAGAAAACCATGGTACACCTGCGAACTCAAAAAATTAAAACAAGACCTTAGAGCCAAAGAACGCTCCTGGCGAAAACAACCCACCCCCACACTCAAAGTAGCCTACAAACACACCCTACACCTATACCGACAAGCAACACTCCACGCCAAACGTGACTTCTATGCAGCAAAAATTCACAGCTACAAATTCAACCCTACCGCCCTATTCTCCTATGTAGCAGAACTCACAAAGTCCACCACTCCTTCCCCCCAGGAAGATAATAGCATAGAGAAATGCAATAAACTAGCAGATCACTTTAAAAACAAAATCACCAACATTCTCAATCGTCTCCCCCCCAAACCCACTCACATCGACCTCCCACCCACCACCAACAACATTAACCTCACATCCCTTGATCTCACCACTACGATGGAAGTCAACGCCATCCTAAAAAAGATGCGGCCAGCCACCCACATCGCCGACAACATCCCATCTAAACTCCTCCTCACTATCCCTTCCGTCATAGCAAGACCGTTAGCGGATATCATAAACTGCTCCCTTACCTTCGGGACGGTTCCCGACCCGCTTAAACTCGCCATCGTAAAGCCCCTACTAAAAAAGCCCACCCTCGACCAAAATGATCCAGCAAACTACAGGCCCATCTCCAACCTACCTTTTATTTCTAAAATTCTGGAGAAAGTGGTCAACACACAACTTACCGACTTCCTAGAAGATAACAACATCCTCCACCCCGCCCAGTACGGCTTTCGCAAAAACCGAAGCACGGAAAAGCTCCTACTTGCAATAACAGACACCATCCTAAAAGGCATGGACCACGGCCAATCATACATTCTAGCCCTCTTAGATATCTCAGCAGCTTTTGATACGGTGAACCACAAAATCTTAATATCACGCTTAGCAGAGATAGGCATCTCTAACACAGCCCTATCATGGTTCTCCTCCTACCTTGACCACAGAAAGTACTTAGTCAAACTTGATAAATCCGAATCCACACACATTCCTCTTTCACAAGGCGTACCCCAGGGCTCCTCCCTTTCCTCCACCCTCTTTAACATCTACCTTCTCCCTCTTTGCCACTTATTATCCAAACTGGGACTAAAATTCTTCTTGTACGCTGACGACGTACAAATACTTATCCCCATCCAAAACTCCCTCAACGAAACCCTGCACTTCTGGGAGACATGCCTCACATCTATCAACGCCCTCCTTTCCAACCTACACCTTGCACTCAATACTTCAAAAACTGAAATCCTAATTATTACTAATCAACCCAGCTTATCCATTCACCAACTGCAACAGAACACTTCACAAAATCTCACACCTCCGTCCACTGTCAGAGATCTAGGAGTTCTCTTAGATACACAACTTAGCTTCAAATCCCACATCAAATCACTCCTAAAAGGGGGCTTCTATAAACTCCAAACCCTCAAAAAACTTAAGCCTCTCCTCCACGCACATGACTTCCGTACCGTTATGCAAACCACTATACTATCAAAACTTGACTATTGCAACTCACTGCTAATAGGCCTTCCAGCTTCCACAATCAAACCCCTCCAAATCTTACAAAATGCCATGGCTCGCATCCTTACAAACTCAAGAAAGACTGATCATATTACTCCCATATTACAAAACCTCCACTGGCTACCAATCACCTATCGCTCTCAATACAAAACACTTACTATCATACATAACACGCTATATAAAAATAACTCCCCCTGGATCGAAGATATGCCACACTTCCACCAGGCCAACCGTCCTACCAGAAACTCCCTTGCGGGCACCCTCCACACCCCTTCACTCAAAATTGCTCACCTCACAAACACCAGAGCGAGAGCCTTCTCCATCGCCGGCCCCACCCTTTGGAACTCCCTCCCCACCGAGCTCCGACTAGAACCTTCACTTAATCAATTCAAAAAAGGAATCAAGACCTGGTTATTTAAACAGGCCTATCCCAACGCCTCTCAACCCTAGCATTTGACTTCTCCTCAACACTCATTATTTCCCTCTCCCTAGTACAGTGTCCCCCCGCCCCCCTACACACCCTCCCTCCCTCACCACCCCATCCATTTTATGGCTTCCTGATATTCAGTCACCACCTCTCCTTCCCATCGCCACCACCTGCCCCCTTGTACAGTTCCTACCCCACCCCGCCTCCCCTATGCGCTTCATCCCCCACCCCGCGCTACCCCCCACTCTGTCGCCTCTTGTATATAATTAATTTATGTCCAACCTGGTTAACCACATGTAATCTCATTTAATAACTGTGGCGCCCGTTGGCTATACAGTAAAGTTGTCACCTTTTAACTTCCTATCCTTCCTCCATCTATCATTGTAATTTCCTTTCTCAGTTGTCTGTAAACCGACATGATGTTTTTTTTTTACGAATGCCGGTATATAAAAGTTATAAATAAATAAATAAATAATTTCCCACACACCAATAATATTTCAAAACAGCACATATATCAAATAACACACAATAATTAAAACTAATAAGGATTTTAAAAAGCCCCTGCTGTCCATACATGGGAGCTCTTGATTTCCAGTCACCCTGATATTGTCGAGGATTAGGAGGTTATCCTCTCTCTCTCACACATACACTCACATGTCCATTCTCTCTCACACATACACTGTCACATACTTACACATTCATGCTCTTATACCCACCATAACCTCTCACTCTCACAGACACTGATACACTCTCAGGGTGTAAGACACTCTCCCCCCCCCCCCCCACTCACACACACACACTCTTACTCCCCTGGATTTTCTCATACACACTCATGCTCTCACTCTTACTGGCTCCCTCACAACCTCAGAGCCTCTAAGATAAAACTCTATGCAGCAGAAATAATGCTGAATGTTGAGAATTGTGTTGTGCAGACTAATCTGGAAAATGCACTAATTTCTACATGAGTCATAATGAATCAGTCCTCAGCTGCAGGCATCAATTGATTATCCTGGCTCCCTTTATGTTTGCCAAATACAGTTCATGTGTAACAGCAATCCTAATTCTCCACCAGATCAAGCTGATTTCACATCCCACTTCATACTTTGTCACCTCCAGCTGAGTCAAACAATTAATCTAATTACTGCCACTGCTGCCACGTGGCTATTGGGGAGGCACTGATTGCTGCTATTGGCACTGAAGCCCATTCTGCTGCCTCCTCTGTGCAGGCCCCGTGGGTTTCCACTTCCTCCATGTTGATCTCGTACATTGTGAGATCCGCCATAGAGAAAGTGCTACTCTTGCACATTCCCAAAGATTACATGTGCCAATCAGTAAAAAGTATTTATTTTTACATCTGCTTCCCTTTCTAATTTTTTGCCATTTCCTTTTATATTGCTTTTTTTCTATTTCTTTTCTCTCCACCTGTCTTCTTCCCTCAAACACACAGTCAGGTTCTCATTCTCACATGCATTTCTCTCTCACACACACATACACAGGCTCTCACTGGCACAGGCTATCTGAGTCTCACACACAGGCTCTCTCACACCCCCACATGCTGCCTTGCTCAAGCACAGGCTCTCACTCTTACATGCTGTCTCTTTCACACACACAGAGGCTCTCACATGCTGTCTCTGCAAACACACACAGTCTCTCAACTCATCTCATACTCGCACACACCTCTCTCTCACCTCTGGGCCTCTTCTTTACGGGTTGCCACAGGATGGGCTCTGCAGTGGCCCTAGTCTTCCCGGCCCCGCTGCTCCTCTTCTGCACGCGGCTGAAGCGCCTCTTCTACCCACGCGGCTGACGCGCCTCCGGCAACATTTGTCTTCCGGGGCAGGGCAGGCAGGAAGGCAGTAGGAGGAGCACCTGCAGTGGCTGATACACCTCCTTCCTGCCTGCGCGGCTCCAGCAACATACGTCACTGCGACGCGCTACCTTTTTGGGCCATGTCTCTTCTCTTTTGGGGTTGGAGGAGGCAGGTCGCCAGCTTCGCCCCGCCTCCCCGCAGCAGCCGTGGCGCCACGGACCGGCAAAAAACCCCAACGGCCCGGTACTGGTCCGCGGACCGGTGGTTGGGGACCTGCTTTAGGCGCAGGGCCGGTGCAAGGGTATTAGGCGCCCTAGGCGAACCGTCAGCTATGCCGCCTCCACACACAATTAACTTACATTGTGCATTAATGAAAATAACGAAGTCTGTATTTATAACAGAACACTTATTTGACATTTTTATGCCATGTAAACCATTGAGATGATTTGTCTTATCGACGGTATAGAAACTCTTTTATAAATAAATAAATAAAAATATATAAAATAAACATAAACCAAAGCTATACTTGTTGCTCAAACAAAAAAAGCAGACACATCACATAATATTAAATAATTAAAATGGCAGTCAATCAAGAAAAATGAACTTAAAAAGCCATCTTTACTTACCCCCTCCAGCAGCTCTCTTACTCTTCTTCCATGCAGGCTGTAGTACACACCAGAAGCAGCAGTAGTGGCTAAGCTCTATACCAGGGGTCAGGAACCTTTTTGGCTGAGAGAGCCATAAACGCCACATATTTTAAAATGTAATTCCATGAGAGCCATACAATATGTTTAAAACTAAATACAAGTAAATGTGTGCATTTTATGTAAGATCACACTTTTAAAGTACAATAAGTCTCTGAAAATATTACACCAGGCCTTAAGACACCAATACATCTCCTATTAGGAAAACGGACCAAGTCAGGCTGCTATAGAGTCCTACACAGAAACAACACACCAGCAGAAAACCTCACCTGAATCACGTGCTGTCCCTCATCTAACATAGAATAAAGAGACCAAAACGCATAACAAGAAGCATGCAGAAAAAACTGAATTGGAAACTGCAACAAGCCAGAGTCTCTGTATGCAGTGTAACAAAGGAAAAAAGAAACATCACACATCCTTATAAAACAAATCAAGAAATATAAAATCATCAGCAGTAAAACTGTACTAACAAAAAGAACATATTTCGAAACAGCTGATGAGTGGAATATCCAATAATTAAAAACTCATATAAAACATTTCCAGATACCAACAAAATATTTCAAAATAGCAGACACAAAGACCCAGTAATGAAAAATAATAAGGATACAAAAATTTTTTTGCTCTGCATACCTGGGAACGTTTGATATCCAGGTGTCCTGAGATTGTTCTGAATTAGCAGGAGGTGGGGTGGTTTGCTTGGAACTTTCTCCTCTCTCAGTCACATACCAGCGCTCTCTCTCACACTGGCTCTCAATGACACACCTATACACACATGCTCTCAGTACTCACATATACACGTTTTTTCTCTCTCATATAGGCTCTTAATTACACATTTACACACATGCTGTCTATCTTTTCACGCTTACACACACACACAGGCTTTCAATCACATAAATACATGCTGTCTTTTTCTCTCACACACAGACTCTCATTCACATGCTTACAAACATGTCCTCTCTTTCTCTCATTTACACACAGGCTCTCAATCACATACTCACATGCTCCGTCACCTAAATCAGCTCTCAATCACACACAGACACACATGATCTCTCTCTTACTTATACACACAGGCTCTTAATCATACATACACATGATTTCTCTCACACACAAAGGATCTCAATCATACACACATACTCTTTCACACAAACTTACACATACAGGTTCCCAATGGTAAACTTACATTCATGCTCTCTCTCTCACAGGCAGGCTCTCAATCACAGACATACTCTCTTTCACATACACAGGCTCTCAATCATTCACATACATGCAATCTCTCACTCACACACACAGGATCTCAAACACACATGCTTGCTCGCTCATTCACTCTCTCTCTCCCCCACCCCGGGAACTCGCGGCAGCAGCAGCCTCCTCCCAACGCTAACCTCTTCATTTTCAGCCCTCGCGGAGGCGGAGTCCCATCGGCCGCGGTTGAAACTCCATTTTCCTCCGAGCCGCGCTGCAGTCTTCTTCCCGTCGGACACTAGCGTGGCCTCTTCTTCCCGCGCAGGCACCCGATGCTCTCCACTTCCTCTTCCGGGCCGCGGGAAGAAGAGAGCATGCCGGTGCCGCTGAGTCAGCGGTGCCGGCGTGCTCTCTTCTTCCCGCGGCCCGGAAGAGGAAGTGGAGAGCATCGGGTGCCTGCGCGGGAAGACTCCCGCGCAGGCACCCGATGACTCCAGCGCTGGCACCCGGCTGACTCCAGTCGTGCCCGGCGTGCTCTCTTCTCCTCCCCCCCCCCCCCCCCGGCCCGGAAGAGGAAGTGGAGAGCATCGGGTGCCTGCGCGGAAGAAGAGACCACACTAGCGTGGTCTCTTCTTCCCGCGCAGGCACCTGATGCTCTCCACTTCCTCTTCCGGACCGCGGGGAGGCGGGAAGAAGAGAGCACGCCCGGTGCCGCTGACTCCAGCTGTCCTGCCGCGTTCCGCCCGGGCTGACAGCAAAGGACTCACATGCTTGAAAGCGCGGCTCTCTTAATTTTACCGGGGCAGTGCCGCCCCCGGGAAGCTGGCGCCCTAGGCGACCGCCTAGTTCGCCTAGTGCTTCCGCCGGCCCTGTTTAGGCGACCCCTGCGTTTTGGTCGTTCGACCCCCGCCGGGGTCGCGACCCACAGGTTGAGAACCGCTGATCTAGAGGATGAGTTCAAGTTGGATGATAGCTCAAGAACCCTGTAGCTTCAGCTGTGCCAGGAGTGTGTCGTGTTTGGTTGGGGTGTCACAGCCTTTTTGAATGCCCAAACCGATGGCATCCTTTTTTATTGATTTAGTTGCGCAGTTAAGAGGTATCTTGATAGTGTATCGGGGTATCCTGCTGACTAAGTTTGGGGATAGTACTGATCCCCGACTTATTGCTAAATGGAATGATGATTTCAATCTTGCACTGACCGGCGCATAAAAGTTCCATTTGCACTAAAAAAGTAGAATTGATGTTGCACAGGACCTATCACATGCCTTGCTATTTTGCAGACATATACAGGCTAAAATTTTGACTATGTGACCCCAATTTTATAGACCCTACACTGGCTACCTATCATCTGTTGGATCAGGTTTAAAATTCTATGTCTGACCTTCCATGCCTTCACTCTGTTTTCTCGCTATAACTCTCAAAACTCTTGATTCCTTACATTTCATCTTGTACTCCATACAAAAGCATCTCCTGTACCTTCCTCACCCTTCAGTTATCAGACTAGAGGTTACCAGAGAATCAGCATTTAGTTGAGCCCCAGCTCCCTGGCATGCCGTCCCCACTAGACAGAAGTAAACCATGAAATTTTGAAAGGTGGTTAAAACATGACTAGTCAGGTCTTTGATTATTAAACTTTCTATCTCAGTGGGGAGAAAGCATCAGCATTCACCTGTGTGCTGTCTTCCATCTGCAGCCTCCTTCGCTACAATTACCTTCGAGTCACCGGGGGAGGGCGTTTCCCCTTGTGACATCTCCCTGGGACATAAAGCGAAGCATGCAGCGATGCACCGCCGCCAGCACCAAAACCACTCACTAAAGGGGCGCGCCCCTTATCACACTTTTACAATTTGATCTCCAATGTAACTTATTTCATTGATTTCTTCCACTAATGGGTAAGAAGAGGAAAGGCTCCTTTAGGACCCTCCCCTCAAGATCTTCCCTGCCTCCCTCAACAACTCAGCCCACACTGGAAGTGTTTCAATTCACAAGCCAGGGTGTTTCGGGCAACGAACTTGGACCAGATGGTTCCGTTCCTTTGGAAGTGTTGACCTCCCTTAGTCCCAATGGACCTGTCCCACCTAGGATTAGGAGCCCTAACCAGATGGATTTTCTGGATAATGCCCCAGTACAGGAAGACTCTGTTTCAATTGTCCAGAGAGGAGCGTCCCTTCAAGGATTATTTGGCTCCTCTGCACCTTCTAGCCATCCAGTTATGCCAGTCCCTATAACTCTGGATTCTTTGTGGGTTGCTATCACTAAGTTGGAAGCCACCTTGTCGTCTAGGATAGACTCTATGCTGAACTCTGTTGGGAACATGTCAGTGACTATAAGTGATCATTCTCAGAAGATACAAGATCATGCTGAGAAATTAAAAATTTTAGAAAATAAGATTTTGTCTATTTCTGTGCAGAACACCAATATAATGAGAGATAATCTTATTCTACATAGAAGATTGGAAAATGTAGGAAATTTTGTTAGAAGATGTAATCTGAGATTTTCCTAGGTGTTCTATTATACCCCCTATGGAGATGCTAGGGAGATTCTTTCAGGAACTCCTTGGTCTCTCCAAACAATCTTTTCCTTCCATTATTAAAGCTTTTTATCTGTTTTCTCTCTCTAAGTTAATGGATAGAGTTCAAAATGATTTTGTTATTAATGATAGAGCTACTCTCTTAGTGGAGTTTTTGAAAGGATCCAATAAACAACTTATATTGAAATCTTTCTTTAATTTAAAAGAATGTTCTTTTTTTGGTCATAAAATTTCAATTTTTTGTGATGTTACCAGAGATACTCAACAGTGTCGCAAAGCATTTCTTGCTAGGAAGCAGAGGATACTGGAAATAGGTGGGTTCTTTCAATTGAAATTTCCCTGCAAATGTATTCTTAAATATCAAGGCAACAGATATGTTTTCTACGAAGTAGCTCAGCTGGACAATTTCCTGAGTAATAAGGAGGTTTCCAATGTTAATAGTGGTATCTGTTAGCATAATAACTTAGGTCCTTAAGAAGTAATAGGCTTATTGTGGTGATATTTAATTATTTTATTTTTTATTTTCTCTCCCATTTGTGGTTTGAGTTTTGCCAAAGGCAAGCAAAAGATGAAATAGATGTATTTGGTGCATATGACTTTGTGCTAAACATTTTTGTTTTTTTATCTCCTGAGAAGATGGAAGTGAATAGGAACCTCCTTATATTTATTAGATAAGAACATGCCATACTGGGTCAGACCAAGGGTCCATCAAGCCCAGTATCCTGTTTTCAACAAGTACCCAAAAACTAAATCTATTCCATGTTACCGTTGCTAGTAATAGCAGTGACTATTTTCTAAGTCAACTTAATTAATAGCAGGTAATGGAGTTCTCCAAGAACTAATCCAAACCTTTTTTAAACCGAGCTACACTAACTACACTAACCACATCCTCTGGCTACAAATTCCAGAGTTTAATTGTGCATTGAATGAAAAAGAACTTTCTCCGATTAGTTTTAAATGTGCCACATGCTAACTTCATGGAGTGCCCCCTAGTCTTTCTATTATCTGAAAGAGTAAATAACCGATTCACATCTACCCGTTCTAGACCTCTCATGATTTTAAACACCTCTATTGCTAGAAAAGGCTGCTGTATTAAACATTTCAAGTGAAACTCACCTTTAAGTGCCATCATATTCCATGTTTCTATAAGTATGGTATTCAAGTTCCAGTTTTTCAGATTGTTTGGGGTATTTTTTCTGTTGCTGTATATTGAGTGGGTCTGATTTGACTATTTATGCAAATCATCTGCCTGATCTCCAGATACAAATGCCTATATGTGGCTTGCTGGAAAGCTTGGAGCATGCTTGCACTGGCCCAACAGCAACTTAATACAGAATTGCTTTCTATTCTCACCTGTTTCATTTGGGAGTTGATGTCATAGTGTGACAAAGATCTGAGTAACATAAAAAATAATAAACAAATGGAACAAAACAGACTTACCATCTGAGGTACTCCAAAAATGACAACATTTGTGTACTGGGAAAAACTGACCTGCCAGGAGAAAAAAATGAAAAGTCAAAACTGTTATATTTTTCAGCTTGGGCAGGCTGAAAACAGGAGAAGTACATCAATCAGGAAAGTGACGTCAACAGATTTTCTTGAGAAAATCGTTTATTTAGAATCTGAAAAAGCATTTTCATTTTCTGTTTTGCTTGTTTTTGCAGTACACATTTTGTCATTCATAGAGAGATGGCTTCAGGAGCATACTGGGAAAGAGAAGAGCAACAAGTGACCCGATGACATGTGTGTATTCATAAAGTAAAAAAACTGTGTTAGTCTAAGAAAAATGATACTTGTTCAAAGAACACCAAAGTTCTTGGACAAAACTGTAAGTTTAATAAATGTTTTAAAAAGACCAAAAAAATAAGAAAAATCATTTTTGAAAAATGAGAAGAGAACAGTGAGAGAGGGACAGTGACCGGGAGACCCACCCCCTCCTGACGTCATCCCAGCCAGCGTCGAGCTGGTAAATGGCGCCTTTTCAGCAGGCATTATCCTGAGGGGGCTGCTCACCATCATCGGGCACTCTCCAACAACACACACTGAAGAGAAAAAGACCAAAAAAATAAGAAAAATCATTTTTGAAAAATGAGAAGAGAACGGTGAGAGAGGGACACTGACCGGGAGACCCGCCCCCTCCTGAAGTCATCCCAGCCAGCGTCGAGCTGGTAAATGGTGCCTTTTCAGCAGGCGTTGCGCGCCGAAGGGGCGCGACAAAGGGACACTGCCCTTTGTGCATCCCTTCGTGCAATCCGCAGTGCCAGATTTTCATTTTAACTTCTATTAATGTTCCTCTCTTTTGTTAACCATCTCAAGGTTTTAGTTTTATCCCTTGTTAACAATTTCCTTATTATAAATGTTCAATGTATTTGACAACGGAAACATATTTCCTGCATTTTGTGTCTGAATGTAAACCAATGTGATGTGTAAAATCGAACACCGCTATATAATAAATAAATAAAATGTCATGCAGGCCAGTCATACTCACCATGCAACAGAGGCACCTAGTGGCTTAATTTAGCAGGCTTCTGGAAGGAGTTCTAGGATGTGGCCACTGGCTGAGGACTGTCATTGCTATAACTAGGCTAAAGTAAGTTGGGAGGGGATATAAAACAGGGCAAAATTCCTCAGAGAGTTACAACTAAAGGCTCATGGCAGGAGATCCACCACCCAGTTCCAATTGAGCTGGATGTCCCTAAAAGCAGAAATAAACTACTGGACAAAAAGTTTTAAAAGTTTTAAAAATAAAATAAATAAATAAATAAATACAAATATCACCCTTGTATTCAACTACTTTGTTCTTTGAAACACATTTTGAGGATTCTTACATTAAAAAAGTAAAGAAATTGACAGGCTAATATGACTGTTTCCAAGCTTATTCTCAAGAATAAGCACCATAAGAATTTGCCAACAACTTTTCACTATTTTCCAAAACTTCACTGAAAAACTGTAGCATAACAAAATCAGTATTATCATCTTTTTATTGGTTAATTCAGTTGACAATTAAACAAAGTCAAAGAAAAATTAACCACTGGGTTGATTGTTTTTAGGTTGGTTTTTTTTTAAGAATATTACTGTAAACGAGGAGTACCCAACCCATCTCCCTGAAGGTCAAACATGTATGGTTTTCAGGATACCAAAAATATAGAATTCTATATGTACGAGGAATTTTCAGTATCAATATCCTGAAAACCAGCCTGGCATCTGGCCATCAAGGACCAAAACTTAACAGCCCTGCTGAAAATGAACATTTACTGAGGCTGTGATTTTGAAAACAGCACATCCTTTAAAAAAGGGCCTCTTTTTTTTTTTTTTTTTTAACTGTTATTTGCAGCATGGTGCTGTGACAGTGGGAACCTGGTTTCTAATGCTATTACTGACATGAATTCATGCAGAGACATACTTAAAAGTAAAATCTGCAGTAGTCCTATTAAGTACCCATAGGGCATACATATACACCTGCTGCCTTCACCTATCATATCCTCCACACCTGAGACTGCACAGCTCTCACATACCAGCACTTTAGTGGTGCATCCAGCACTGCAGCATCCTCAATCCAGCTAAGGGAGCAACCAAAAAATTTCCTTTTGTCCTACTCTGGGGGAGATGGGGAGGGGGAAAAAGGAGCTGGCCATGATGGCCCAAGTATTATCTGAGGAGATGACCAATCAGAAATAGTTGCAGAAATCAGGGAGTTTCTAGAACTTTGACTTGGTCACATTGAGCATGCCCAGCATGCTCTATACCACAAGTCCACGAGGGGTCCCTCTTCAGTCTTATAACATCGAATTGAAAATCTGATTAATTTTTTTGATTGGGTGACTAAATAATTGGTTCGAGGAAGAAGGCTCGATGTCATCTACTTGGATTTCTGCAAAACTTTTGATACAGTCCCGCATAGAAGACTTGTGAATAAAAGTAGAAGCTTGGGAGTAAGCACCAAGGTGGTGGCGTGGATTACAATCTGGTTGATGGACAGAAGACAGCATGTAATGGTAAATGGAACCTACTCTGAAGAGAGAACAGTGTTAAGCGGAGTGCCATAAGGATCGGTGATGGGACCGGTTCTGTTCAATATCTTTCAGGTCAATCCAGTAACAAGCGGTAGGAAGAGCTGCGTTAGTGCCCGGCGCACCCGCCGTTGCCACACGCACAGTGCAGCTCACTTACCGCTCGATCCTGTATGTAAATAGCTTGCAAATGCAAGCCGCGTCTAAGAAGCATCCATGAAGCATTAGGCCCGCGCAACCCGTTTTACTGTATAGAGCGCTATACAGCACCTATACAGCAACCTGGGTGCGCGGGCCTAACGCTTCACGGACACGCTGGTATCTGTCATGCCATGACGCCAAACGTCGTGACTTCACGTCTTGAGCGGCCCAATTGCACGAACGGGGGCCGCTTTCGCCCGTGCAGGCGTCCATCTTTGCGGGCAGCTGGAGGCAGGGAGCCGCGGTCATCCTAGTCGATGTCCGTCTCCGGAGGGGGGCTGCAAAAAAAGTAAGTCGCTTCGTCGCTTTACATTGCCAATCCTCTCTCCCCTCCTCCCGGAGCAAGGCTGCTTTTCGCGCCTTGCCTCGGGAGGAAGGGAGAGGGGATTGGCAGTCCCGAGCGTAGGATTGCCCGTCCTCTCTCCCTTGCAACTTTTTTTTTCGACCTAAAACGCGAAAGTCTCCTGTGCTTTAATATTATGCTTTAGCCCTATGACTACCCAGAGCAAGGCTCATAAATGTTTGTCTAGCTGCACGAGGTTTCCCTGTTTAATTTATAATGGGGGGGCGATTGGGATTCCTGAGTAAATCCACGCTCTGCCTCTAATTTTCATCTTATTTCTGTTATAAGTTATTATTTTATTTCTTTATTCTTGCTGCCTAGAAAGATTGAGTTGGGACCCAGAATTTGAGTCTCGGTGAAAGGTGCAATAGTCAAGCTAGAAATAGTTGCATCAGTCAATAAACCATTAGTAACCTCGCTTGTGTCCAAAGGGAAGGTGTTTTTGTATTGTTTTGCTTTCTTGCAGTAGTTTTCCCGATGTCTGATCAGTTTTGAATGGCATAACTTCTGACAAACGTAAAACCCTTGAAATTATTATTTTACGCAATGTGTTTATTCTACTTGCATGTGAATGGAAAGGGGAAAGGGAATGGGAAAATTGTTTTTGTTGCTTCGGGAGGAGGGGAGAGGACTGGGGCTGCCCCGGAGACCAGCACCCGTGGACGCGGCCAGGGCAGGTGAGCGGGGGCTGGGGGAAAGTTTGCCGCCTACCCTTACCCCGCCTCTAACACAGGGGTAGGAGTAGGCGGTAAGTTAGCAGGTTAAACGCGCGGCAAAACAGCAGGGTAAAAAAGCGATAGTCGGGGCGCGCGTTACTGGATGGTAGGGAATAGCTAATTCGATCGTTTACATGCAATATATATGCCGCGTGCGGAAGGGGTTGCCCGGGGATTTAAGGACGTGGTAAGAGTAGGTTAAAGGGGATTGGGGATCGCAGGAAGGGCTAACGCGGCCGGGAAGTGAGTAGAAAGCGGGTTAGGAATGGGGAAACCGCGGACGCACTTTACAGGATTGACCTGTTTGTAAGCAACATTGTGGAAGGGATAGAAGGTAAAATTTCTAGAGAACTAACTTCTTGCTGACCTTGGAGAAGACGTTATAGGTAAGCAACTCTGCTTTCTCCGAGGACAAGCAGGATAGTAGTCATCACACATGGGTGAATCCCTAGCTATAGGCTGTTCCCCAACACAAAAGGGGACGACAAAACACCCCAAAACAGGTGCCGACAGGTACAACAACAAGGATTTTGTTGATAACAGAAGAGGGTAACAGCCTGAAAACAAACAACAGGCCCTAGGCCATAGAGTTGGGTTCTACACCTCAAACAAGTTCCAAAGGACAGATTAGCCAAACCTACTATTGCATCGGCCATCCCTATCAAGCAATAGTGAGATAAGAATGTGTGAAGAAAACTCCATGTCGCAGCGACTGAGGGGGGATATGATAGAGATGTTTAAAATCATGAGAGGTCTAGAATGGGTAGATGTGAATCGGTTATTTACTCTTTCGGATAGTAGAAAGACTAGGGGGCACTCCATGAAGTTAGCATGGGGCACATTTAAAACTAATCGGAGAAAGTTCTTTTTTATTCAATGCACAATTAAACTCTGGAATTTGTTGCCAGAGGATGTGGTTAGTGCAGTTAGTATAACTGTGTTTAAAAAAGGATTGGATAAGTTCTTGGAGGAGAAGTCCATTACCTGATATTAAGTTCACTTAGAGAATAGCCACTGCCATTAGCAATGGTAACATGGAATAGACTTAGTTTTTGGGTACTTGCCAGGTTCTTATGGCCTGGATTGGCCACTGTTGGAAACAGGATGCTGGGTTTGATGGACCCTTGGTCTGACCCAGTATGGCATTTTCTTATGTTCTTATGTTCCTCCATGGGAACTTCTCACAGGTGGGTCACCGACACTGCCATGGCTCTAACAGAATGAGCCTTGATATGGCCCCCAAGATGCAGTCCACCTGGGCATAACAGAAGGAGATGCAGTCTGCTAGCCTATTCGATAGCGTCTGTTTGGCAACGGCAGTGCCCAACCTATTTCTACCAAAAGAAAAAAAGTTGGGTGGACTATCTATGGGCTTCTGTCTATTCTGAATAGAAGGCTAAGGCTCTCTTGCAGTCCAAACTGTGCAGGGTTTGTTCGCCTTGGTGCGAATGAGGCCTGGGAAAGAATGTTAGCAGGATGATGGACTGATTAAGATGGAAATCCATCACCACCTTAGGCTGAAACTTAGGGTGCGAACGCAAGACCACCCTTCATGAATAAGTCACTAAAGCGTGGGGGCTCGCTGACCCTATGTGCTGAAGTGACCGCCAACAAAAAATATGACCTTCCAGGTCAGGTACTTCAGGCCACAGGAGCGTAGCGGCTCAAAGGGAGCTTTCATCAGCTGAGTTAACCCCACATTGAGGTCCCAAGACACAGTGGAAGGCCTTAAGGGAGGTTTCAACTGAAGCAGGCCCTGCATGAAATGTACAACTAAGTGCTGTACAGAGATGGGCGTACCATCTACACCATGGTGGTATGCACCAATTGCACTCAGATGAGCCCTAATGCAATTGGGTCTGCAAGTCAGCTTCCGACAAATGTAGAAGGTAGTCAAGCAGTTTTGTGTAGGGCAGGAGAAAGGATCTAGGGCCTTTTGCTCATTCAACATGGAAAACCTTCTCCACTTCACTCCATAGGACTTTCTATTGGAAGGCTTTCTAGAAGCTACAAGGACCCAAGCACATCCTCTGAAAGATCGAGCAGTTGTAGGATAAACCACTCAACATTCAGGCTGTAAGCAACAGGGCCTGGAGGTTGGGATGTCTCAACCTGCCTCGATTCTAAGTGATGAGATCCAGGGAAGTCCCCAGATTGATCGGTTTCCAGATGGATAACTCCCTCAGGAGTGGAAACCAGACCTGTCTCAACCAATAAGGGGCTATGAAAATCATAGTCTCTTTGTCCTCACGAAGCTTCAAGAGCATCTTCGCCAACTGTGGAGTTGGAGGATATGCATACACAAGATCCTAGCCCCAATGTTGGGCTGGTTTGCCACCCATCCTGAACAGGGAGCAGAATTGAGGGACCTTTCTGTTCCAAGGGACTGCGAAGAGCTCCACATTTGGGTTTCCCCAGTGGTGGATGATCCGATTCGCAACCACTTGGTCCAGAGACCATTCGTGGGAGTTTGAAGGCATGACTCAGTCTAACAGCTAACACATACTTCATTCTGGAAAGGTACGTGACTGAGTACAATCCCATGGGACAGGGCCCATGACCACAACTGAACCGCTTCCTGACAGAGGAAGTACAAACCTGTACCCTCCTGCTTGTTGACCTACCACATCGCTTCTTGGTTGTCTGTTTGATTCTGGACAACTTTTTTGGACAGCCGATCTCTGAAAGCCCATAGTACATAGCTGATCGCACGAAGCACCAGGAAATGTATTTGGCAACAATGTTGCTAGGAAGACCAGATCCCCTGAGTGCTGAGTCCATCTACAGGAGCTCCCCAGCCCAGGGTGGATGCATGTGTAGTTAGGACAATTTGGGTAGGAGACCTTTGAAAAGCGATCCCCCGTTCCAGATTTGAAAGTACCCACCACCAGGACAAGGAGTCCTGGAAGAGTGAGGTGATTTGGATGTGTTCCTCAAGGCTCTGAGCAGTCTGATGCCACGGTGATCTCAGGGTCAACTGGGCATCTCACATGAACAAGCGTGCCAAGGGAGTGATGTGAACTGTCACAGTCATGTGGCCCAACAATCTCATCGTGCTATGCTGATAGCTGCTGGTTCTGTTGAATCTCTGCAGCGATGGTCATCAAATTGATGGCCCTTTGTCAAGGCAGGAAGGCCTTGGCCTGAACCATGTCTAGTAGGGCTCCTATGAAGATCAATTGAGATGACAGGCTGAGAAGGGACTTGGGGTACTTGATGATTAACCCTAGTGACTCCAACACCCCGATGGACAAGCGCATGGGCTTGATGGTCCTTGCCTGAGAGATGCTCTAGACCAGCCAATTGTCCAGATAAGAGAAAACATGCACTACCATCCTGCAGCGATGTGCTGCCACCAGTGCTAGGCATTTTGTAAAGACTCGTGGGGCCGACACAAGCCCAAAAGAAACATGCAGTACTGGAAATGCTGTTTCCCCACCACAAATCTGAGATACTTCCAGTGACTTGGGAAGATCTCGATCTTCCCAAGTCACTGGAAGTGGATGTATGCGCCCTTCAGACTGAGGGAGCAAAGCCAGTCTCAGAAAAGGGATCAAGGTGCCCAGGGAAACAATCTTGAACTTTTTCTTTTTGAGAAATCTGTTCAAGGTCCTTAGATCTAAGATGGGACGGAATCCTCCTGTTCTCTTTGGAATCAGGAAGTACCTGGAATAAAATCCCCAACCTCTTTGCCCTGGTGGAATGGGCTCGACCACTCTGGCTGTCAGGAGAGAGAGCTCAGAGACCTTCTGATGCTCTGCCAGGCCCCAAAATGGGCTCAGGGAGGGGGGGGTGGCAATTTGGTGGGGCATCCAAAAGGTCTAATTGGTATCCTTGACAGGTGATGGAAAGAACCCACTGGTCTGAGATTACACTGGGCCACTTGCTCACCAAGAACCACAGCCTTCCCCTGACCGGTGGATCCATCACCCTGGGTAGGGATGTCTGGACTATGCTCCCTGAGACCCAGTCAAAATCCTATCTGGAGTTGACTGAGGTGCCAGCTGGGCCTTAAGAGCTCTGATGCTACTGATGGGCGCAAAACGATGGTGGATAGTATTTCCTCTAGCGAAAGAAAGACTTCTTCTACCTCGATCTCGCCAACTGCCTTGATGAGCAGATCGGGTCTGGAGTGCTGGTGGAGAGTTGCTGAAGGATCTCATGAGGGTCCCGAAGCTGTGCACTGCATCCTTCACCTTATCTCCGAACAGATTCTCTCCAGTGCATAGCACATCAGCGAGCCTTTCCTGCAACTCTGGTCTGAGATCCGAAGCCCACAGTCATGCCATTCTGCAGGCACAGATTCCCGCTACAGAGACCCTCAATGCCATTTCGAAAACATCATAGGTCACACGGATCTTGTGTTTTTCACACTCCAGGTCCTTCTGCACCAGTGACATGAGGATGTCCTGCTACTGCTGCAGCAACTGCTCGACCACCTCCTGCTCTTGCTTCCAGATGTCCCGCGAGTACTGGCTCATGTAGAACTGGTAGGAAGCTATGTGGGCAATGAGCATAGTTCTCTAAAATACCTTCCTCCCAAGAGTATCCATTGCTCTGTGATCTTTCCCCAGGAATGCAGAGGAATGGATCTGAGAATACTTGTCTTTCTTGAGAGCAGATTCGACTATCACTAATTGGTGGGGCAGCTGGCACTCATAAAATCCGGGAACCTTCTGGATGAGATATACCGTGTCCATCTTCTTATTTACAGGAGGCACTGTGAGGGGGTATGCCCAGATTCTCAACAGCAACTCCTTAAGGATGTCGTGGACTGTGACCACCAAGACTTCTTTAGGAGGCTCCACAAACTAAAGGATCTCAAGCATTTTGTGCCTGGCATCCTCCTCAATTAGCAACTGAAAAGGGGTGGCTTCAGCCATCAACTGGATAAAATCTGCAAAGATCCTCAGGTGGGGACCTCCTTCGCTCCTTCAAAGGAGATGGGTCTGAGTGGAGACCATTAGAGGAATCATCCGCCCAGGGGTCATAGGCCTCCTCATTTCCACTGTCATCAACTGACGATGGGGCTCTGTGTGTTCTGCTTTCACCTAGTGATATTGGCACCGACGGTATTGGATGGGGGAGCCACAGACCTCGGCATCTCAGCCTGCCTGGGGGAAGCTTCCTGCTCTGAGGAACTGGCCACAATCACCGGATCGGCAGGGGAGGATACGTTGCCCTGATGGGCACAGACACTATCCTGGGAACTGATGCTGGCTGGAAAGCAGAAAGTCGCTCAGCAGTGCATGGTTCGGAGAAATGTATCCTTGAAGGATTCTAATGAAACAGGAGAGTTAAGGCATCCCAACAGAGAGGTTCCAATAAAAACAAATGTAGTCCATGTGCCTATATGTATAAAATCACCGAAGCTAATGATTTCCAAATTATCCCTAACAACTGAAAAGCAGACAAAAAACACACTTTGAAATGCCTGTATGCCAATGCTAGAAGTCTAAGTAGTAAGATGGGAGAGTTAGAGTGTATAGCAGTAAATGATGAGATTGATATAACTGCCATCACAGAAACTTGGTGGAAGGAGGATAACCAATGGGACAGTGCTATATCAGCGTACAAATTATATCGCAAGGATAGGGAGGATCAACTTGGTGGGGGTGTGGCATTTTATGTCCAGGAGGGAATACAGTCCAACAGGATAAACATCATACAAGAGACTAAATGCTCAGTAGAATCTATATGGGTAGAAATCCCATGTGTGTTGGGTAAGAGTATAGTGATAGGAGTATACTACCGTCCACCTGGACAAAATGGTCAGACAGATGATGAAATGCTAAGAGAAATCAGGGAAGCTAATCTATTTGGCAGAGCAGTAATAATGGGAGATTTCCTTTACCCCAATATTGACTGGGTAAATATAACATCAGGACATGCTAGAGACAAAGTTCCTGGATGTAATAAATGACTGCTTCATGGAGCAATTGGTTCAGGAACCAAAAAGAGAGGGAGCTATTTTAGATTTAACTCTTAGTGGAGCGTAGGATATGGTGAGAGAGGTAACAGTGGTGGGGCCACTTGGCAATAGTGATCATAACATGATCAAATTTAAACTAATAACTGGAAGGGGGACAATAAGTAAATCGACAGCTCTAACACTAAACTTTCAAAAAGGAAACTTTGATAAAATGAGGAAAATAGTTAAAAAAAAAAAAAAAAAACTGAAAGGAGCAGCTGCAAAGGTTAAAAGTGTTCAACAGGCATGGACATTGTTTAAAAATACAGTCCTAGAGGCGCTGTCCAGATGTATTCCATGCATTAAGAAAGGTAGAAGGAAGGCAAAACAATTACCATCATGGTTAAAAGTTGAGGTGAAAAAGGCTATTTTAACAAAAAAAAATCCTTCAAAAAATTGGAAAAAGAATCCATCTGAAGAAAATAGGATAAAACATAAGCATTGTCAAGGTAAGTGTAAAACATTGATAAGGCAGGCGAAGAGAGAATTTGAAATGAAGTTGGCCATAGAGGCAAAAATTCATAAAAAAAACTTTTTTAAATATATCCGAAGCAAGAAACCTGTGAAGGAGTCGGTTGGACCATTAGATGACAGAGGGGTTTAAAGGGGCTCTTAGGAAAGATAAGGCCATTGCAGAAAGACTAAATGAATTCTTTGCTTCTGTGTTTAATAATGAGGATGTTGGGGAGATACCAGTTCCGGAGATGGTTTTCAGGGGTGATGAGTCAGACAAACTGAACCAAATCACTGTGAACCGGGAAGATGTAGTAGGCCAGATTGACAAACTAAAGAGTAGCAAATCACCTGGACCGGATGGTATGCATCCTAGGATACTGAAAGAACTAAAAAATGAAATATCTGATCTAGTAGTTAAAATTTGTGATCTATCATTAAAATCATCCACTGTACCTGAAGACTGGAGGGTGGCCAATGTAACCCCAATATTTAAAAAGGTCTCCAGGGGTGATCCGGGAAACTATAGACCAGTGAGCCTGACCTTCAGTGCCAGGAAAAATAGTGGAAACTATTCTAAAGATCAAAATCATAGAGCATATAGAAAGACATGATTTAATGGAACACAGTCAACATGGATTTACCCAAGGGAAGTCTTGCCTAAAAAATCTGCTTCATTTTTTTGAAGGGGTTAATAAACACGTGGATAAAGGTGAACCAGTAGATGTATTTGGATTTTCAGAAGGTATTTGACAAAGTCCCTCATGAGAGGCTTCTAAGATAACTAAAAAATCATGGGATAGGAGGCGATGTTCTTTCGTGGATTACAAACTGGTTAAAAGACAGGAAACAGAGAGTAGGATTAAATGGTTCATTTTCTCAGTGGAAAAGGGTAAACAGTGGAATGCCTCAGGGATCTGTACTTGGACCGGTGCTTTTCATAAGTAGCATCAGTAGCATGGGATCTTCTTGGTGTTTGGGTAATTGCCAGGTTCATGTGGCCTGGTTTGGCCTCTGCTGGGCTTGATGGACCCTTAGTCTGACCCAGCATGGCAATTTCTTATGTTCTTACTGATCCTTAGAAGAATTCCTTACAGACCATACACCCATGGTCAGACAAGGAGAATGCCAATACAGGAGATGGACATTTATGTATTCAGGCAGCACGGCTTTAGCAAATCGCAGCTCACTTTATACTACAAAAAAGTTAAAAAAAAAAAAAAAACCCCAAAAAACATACAAAATCTATTATAACTAACCCTTTAGCTGCTTAATTAATTTGAGTCTGGACTAACAGCCAACAGGCTGAAACACAACCACGATCAAGAGCAAAAGGAGGAAACTGAGCAAAGAAACATACCAGTCGATATTTTGGAAGCTCCTGCTGCTGGTATTACTGCTGCTTTAAAAAATTGGAGCCACCCATAAACAATGATCAGAATCAAATTGCTGCATACTTTAAAAAAATATATAACTGGGTTCAACAGATGAGAAAAGCATCATATTCTCCTTCTTACCCTCATTTCAAGAGACAGCTCTTTTCCAGTATGGTATACTGAAGTTTCCTTCCAAACAGTGCTCCCTCCTTTTTATTTCTTTTTCTTGGCCCAATACTTTCCTCCTGTTCCTTTCTATTTCCAGTTCAATCAGAACAAAGGCTGGGATCTGGCACCATGAGCCGTCATTCACAACCACCTGGGAATTTATCCTCTATTTTATATCTCCGCTTGCCCCCAACATACCTAGTCTGATATCTGCAGTGACAGCCGTCAGTCAGGGGCCATGCACCAGTGCTCCTTCTAGGATCCTGCAATCACAGATCCTGAATCCAATCACTAAGTGTCAGCCTTGAGCGATGACCACGATCCCCTCTTCCATCCCCACCAGAACTGTGAACAATCTCTTCACAGCATCCCCTGCCTCAGCCAACCCAAGGAGGAGAAGACCCAACCAGGGACCTTCCACATAGCAGTACACTGAGTGACTGGGTAAAAGTTTTGTGTGCACAATGCTCCCATGTCCTCAGTCTGGAATGAACAGCTTACCAATTTTTAGCACAAAAACGACTGCTAGAATACACAAGTAATCATAATTTGTGTACAGGGAGGCTCTGCAGAGGCCCAGGGAGGGATGAGCAAAGCCAGTTGCTCTGCCAGCAGGCAAACTCAAGACATCCACTGCAGCACACAGGTGAGAGAAGAAATCAAACAATCAACAAGTCCTCAAAAGCCACTAAAAACTCTTTTTCATCCAGAGTATTGATGTGGCTGCTGCACACTGTCATTATCTCATAATATAGTGCAGCAAAGCCTGTTGGCATACGTAGGCCCAGACCTGAGCCATGGTTTTCTGAGATGCACTAGGCAAACATGGAGAGATGACCTTGGGATAACCAGTAAGCAGAGAATGCTGCTCCTTTCAGAGATAAGAAGTTGCACCCAAGTTTTGGGAGGACAAAAGCAACCTGTGTATCAGAAGGCTACCTATTGTAAGGTGCAAATAAGAATTAGGCTACAATGAGAGACAAGAGTGCAGTTAAAATCATTGGCCCCAACCAGTAAAACATTGCTATACAAATGACTGTAAATGTTAAGGGGACTTTTATTCCTCCTTCCTCTGTCAAGAAGGGAATCTTGGTGACAGGTCATTAATCTAATAAAATCCATTACATGAATACTTGCATCTTGTCAGTATTCTACTAATCCTACTGCCTCTTGGAATTGGACCCAGGAACAAGCATGGAAATCTCTGCTTCACAAAGAAGCCTAAGAGATCCAGAATCTTATACACGTTACTTAGGAGAAGGAATGGCAGATGAGCGTTAGAGTCCCTCATTTCTTTTGATCTGCAGTCAGGCATTTCTGTGCTTAAATGTTAATTATATTATTTGGAGTAGTTAACCAAAAAAGCATTATCTCAGCTCATACCTAAACTACTCTTTCCAGCTTAGTGGCTCAGGGTGTTGTGCTATGTGCTGCAGTGCAAGAGACTCACATTTGAGTCTTTTGACCTTCGGGGTCAGCAAGTGTCAAAAGTAGAATCTTTGTAGATTATACCTTTTATTAAACCAACAGTGTCAGGGGCACTGTGGAGGCAACACACTCAGGTCTGGGAAGGGAGGCAAGACAGCTGCCACTACTGTGGGGATCCCTGTCAACCAAAGAAGCAACAGTGAGGGTTGGTCTAGGAAGAGACAGCCCTCCAGCCTAGCAATGGTACATATCATTCAGGCATGTCATCTGGAGGAATGGGAGGGCTGGGTGAAGGGTGGGAGAAGGGGGATGTAGAAATAAATACATTTATTTATTTATTTATTTATTGTTTTTGTTATACCGAGTTTCATGATAGGCATCACATCAACCCGGTTTACAAATAACAAGGAGTGTAAAGCATAACGTAAAAAACAATATTTTCAATAAGAACCTTGAACTTTAAATACATAAATAAATAAAACAAACTGAAGAATAAAAGCAAATTGTAAAAGAAAATGAAAAGGACATCTCTTTTCCTTTTTCAACATGATCATCAGTTCCCTTGGTAAATTCAGCCCATTTCTATTTTGCCTTCTCCCGCGCTTTGTCGCAGATATGCATGCTCACCTTCCACAAATCCGATCTGTAAAACTTGGCATTGTGCTGTACTCCTTGTCTCCATGCACGGTATCTTGAGTACCAGACCAACCAGGGGTTCAGTTCATAGCCAACAGCTGGGAAGCCCTCTTTGGCTGCTGCTATCACCTACACAGAAGCAAAGTAACAAATCAGCACCAAGAAAGTTTTGAATGCTTAGACTTGTTTGTTCTGTTTTGTATGAAACTATTGAGTGCAACCAGTCTCAGTCAAGAAGCATGCCCCAATATTATTCCCAGTTTGTAAAATATGCTGAGAATAAATTTAAATCACATGAAAGGCATCTTTAGAAGGGACCTATGTGGTCTTGAAAGCTCAGTACTACAATATTTTAACATCTTTTAATTTCTTATATGTTGGTTTAATAAAAGGTATAATCTACAAAGTTTCTACTTTTCTTCAGGGCCAGCACAATTATTAGAACAGTGTACTACATAAAATGTAAGAAAAAATGTTCTACAAAAGTAAAATACTCATTTGCTGCACCCAGTGTGGCAGAAATCAAGCAGTCTGGTGGCCAGTGTCAACCATGAAAACTGATTTGGCCACCTGCTTTCTCCAACAGGTGGCCAAATAAACCAAGCTTAAGAGGAATTTCTTCCATTATGAGGCAGTGTTTTTTCCCCGTGTCAGCCTGGCTGTAGATTAACCACCCTGAGACACAACCAGCCAATCATTTCAATGGATGTTATTCTTGTGTTCTCATACAAGGTGCAGTTTTGCTGTGGAATGAAGGGATGCTTGTGGTGGTTAGGGGAATAAGGATTAAACATGAAAAAAAATACCTACAGGTATTTAAACATAGCTCATAAACTAATAGGATGTATTGTGTATCTAGTACAAAACCCATGCAGCCTCAAACATGAACACCTAAATGTAATGAAAATTTTGGCAAAACTCAAAGGCTAGGCAACATGATTGTTAGATATGAAGGCTGCTGCAGCCAAGCTGACTCCAGCGACCCGAACTTGCTGATCTGGTGGAACAAATGTCAGCAACAATTTGCCTTGAGCAATACTTCCCTGAGACCTAAGCGAAGTATCCATTTTGATTCTTGTCTGATTTTTGAGGGCATTTTATTTCAATTATTTAAAAAATATAGACAGACTCTTGGTGAATCTGGGACTGCCTAAGACCTATGATTATAACATTTATGCACATTTCCATAAAAAGGACGTAAGACATGAGATGACACTGTGCTGTTCTTCTGCTTTCAATATGAGGTCTCATTGTTTGATCATAGTTGGTTTTTAAACACCAATGTATTTTCTACAATAAAAAGTGAGATTATGAACCATATACATGTTAATTTTTCACTCTAAGTGCTCTTTCTTGATAAAACAGGTAGGAATATCACACAAGTCAGACAATAATAAAATGTTAAAAAAAAAATGTACTCAGAGGAAGATGGGGCAAATGTTCTTAATTCCCTAATGTAAAATTAGCAAACCTGAAGGTTCTATCGAGTACTTAGCTAATCACAAAATGACCGATGCAATATGTTTGCGCTAAAAACATGCAAACTGGGCACACTTTTTTTTTTTTTAACATGTACACAATCACCTTTCCTGGGTGCCCAATGCAATAAGCAAATGAGCTGCCAAGCTCAAAAGGACACGCTAAGGATAAACTGTGCATCCTTAGTGCATCCATGGCATCCAGCGCCCAGGAGACATGGCTGTATGTGAGTTAGGGAAATGGATGCTCAATTTAAGATTGTCCGTTTTATCCCACGGCAACTAATTTACTGGCACAATACGCACACATAATATACACAGCCTGGAGTGTGTATATTGTGAGTGTATATTGTGCACCCTGAAATTTTGCATTTGTACAGTCAAGACTTTTTTTTTTTTTTACATGGTGCTGCTTTTTATGGTTCTTCCTATTTAGTATCGTGACGATAATAATTAGAAGGACCACAGAAAAGCAGTTCTTTTGTTTTTAAGTTGAGCCTTTGACATACGGGAAGACTTTACGCCTGCTCCGGGGCAGGCGTAAAATTTTATGGGTTAAAAAGGGCACCTTGGGCGCACAGGGATTTTTTGCATTGCGGATTTACATATGATAAGCACTATTAGCTACGTGTGTTTTGGACACGCTGATCCCGTTATTCCATTGAGAGTTATGGACATGCATCCAAAACATGCATCCAAATGCTCATTAACCTGTGTGGTGGGCTGGGTGTACTTTATTGCATCAGTCCCAGAGTGAGGGACTCTACGAGAGAAATAGGCCAGAAGCAAAGCCACTGTTCTACTCAGCTGTCATCAGTCATTTGGTCACCATCCATCCTGAAGAAGAGACGACCCATCCGAGTGCTGCCTAGTCTCCCTGCAGCCTTAGCTAAAAGCACTTGCAGAGATGAAGGGCACAGCAGAACCAGTCCTACGTGCTACAGGTATTTGAGACCGGAGAGCTGAACCCCTGTTGCTTAATTGACAACGGTTGCCCTCTCTAGCTCCGTGATGAAGGATTGAGAAGTGCTGAGACTGCCAGACCAAGGACCCGAATAGCGCGTATCGCTGCAACTCCTGTATTGTTGAGAAATTTTGGGCTCCAATCCCAGTTTAGTGAGTAAGCAAGCTAAGGGGGTTATTTACTAAAGCTAGCGCACGCGAAAAGGGACATTTCACACGCGAAAAGTCCCTTTTCGCGTGTGATAGCTAAAAAGGGGCGGAGTCGGGGTGGCAACTGCCCCGGAAGAGGAGGAGTCGGGGAGGACGCCGCAAGGACATCGCAGACAGCGAAAGGTAAGAACCCTTTTCGCTGCCCATTTCGCACCCAATAGCACCACCTTTTATGATGGCGCTATTGGGTGCAAAAGCCAGCAGATGTGCGCTATTGGGTGCAAAAGCCGGCAGAGGTGCAATCGATGCCGGCTTTCGCAGGCCCGCCCCCCTTTAGAGCGCGATTCAGGGAGCCCTGCGACTTAGGTAAATCTAGGCCTAAGGCTCTTTAGTCCTTTACAAATGCAATTCAAGGTTAGAGGGATGTGATGCCAGGGTTAGTTCTGTAACCTGATAAGCACCGGATGTCAAGCATGCTTTTGTAACTACTATTTTGTTAATGTGGTTTCGCTATGATAAGTGTTGTCCCTGTATTAGTGTTATTATGGTAGCTTCTGAATAAATAGTCTCAGACAAATGGCCTATATGTATATGGCTAAGCTAGGAGGGCTCACTGGAAAAAAGAAGAAGTGAGAAGGGAGGGAATGAAACCATTATTCCTCCTATAATCCCATGGGACTGAGGAGGACAGATGTTTCACTTCCTAAAAGTGGTAACAGAGAGGAGGTTGGAAACCATGGACTGGCTAGTCTTACTTTATTGGTGGAAAAATTAGTGGAGACTCTCCTGAAAAAAAGGATAGTGAAGTATCTGGATTCCAGTAGATTTCAGGGTCTGAGGCAGCATAGTTTCTACCAGAAGGAGACCGTGACAAACAAATCTAATCAATTTCTTTGAATGGGTGACAAGAGAATTGGATTAAGGGCATGCACTGGATGTGGTTTTCTTGGATTTCAGCAAAGCTTTTGATACAGTCCCACATCAAATGGTAAATAAATTGAGCAGCCCGTGAGGTGGATACGAAGGTGATGGACTACATTAGAAACAGGTTAAATGATAGACAGAGGGTTGTGGTAAATGGAATTCACTTTGATGAGAGAAAGGTAATTAGTGGAGTATCTCAGAGTTCTCCTCACTCACTTCACAGTCAGTAAAGCAAGCTGTCTCAAGGCTGCCCTGTCCTGGCCCCATTGCTGCCGTCCTGGTCTCCGTAGGAGTATTTAAAATTTGGCTTTATATGGACCGGAAAAGAAGACAATCCCAAACCACAGTGTCTTGTGTGTGGCATGAATCTGTCAAACCAATCAATGGTATCCAACAAACAAGAGGCATTTAGAGCAAAACCATGGACATGTTGCCCATAAGTCGATGGCTTACTTTTGTCGCCTCCTTTTCTCATTTAAAAAATCCTCAAATATGATGAAAAAACATTTGAAGATATCCAAGAAAGCTCTCTTGGCTTCGTTCAAAGTTGCAAAATTAATAGTCGAAAAAAAAAACCCACATAATATTGGGGAGGAACTGATTTTACCAGCATGCAAACAAATTGTTCAAATAATGCTTGTTTCTGCAGCAGCGGAAGAAGTTTCAAAGGTGCCCTTGTCAAATGACACAGTTCATCGACGAATCATTGACATGTCTGAGGATATTGAAAGTAATGTTAATCTAAAATTGCAGGCAAGGAAAAAGTTTGCCTTGCAATTAGATGAAAGCACTGATATCAGTGGCAAAGCTCAGTTAATCTCCTTTGTAAGATTTGTGGAAGATCAGAAATTAAGGAACAATTTCCGTTTTGTCAACAGCTAGAGGCAAGAACAACTGGTGCCTATATTTTTAATGCTGTAAATACCTACTTTTGAGAAAAAAATCTGCTTTGGCATTACTGTGTTTCTGTTTGCTGTGATGGTGCAGCAGCTATGACAGGGCAAATCAAAGGATTCCTCAGCCTTGCAAAAAAAGAAAACCCCACTTTGATTACAATACACTGTTTTTCACATTGGGAGGCGCTTCTGGTGAAAAGCACAGATGGAGGCAAATTGGGAGAGCTTCTTAAAATTGTCATCAACATGATCAACTATATAAAAACTCGCCCAGTGAAATGCAGATTATTTGAAAAACTGTGCGAAGAAATGGGTGCAGAACACAATGCTTTGTTGCTACATACTGAAATCCGGTGGCTTTCAAGAGGCAAAATGCTGAATCGTGTCTTGGAACTTCAAACTGAATTACTCCTATATTTTGAGACAGAGAAACATGAGTTTTCTGAAAAATTTAAAGACAGGCTGTGGTTTGCCGAGTTAGCTTATCTTGCTGATGTTTTCCACAAACTTAATTCTTTGAATGCTAGTATGCAGGGCCGAAAAGAAAATGTAATCTCAGCAAGTGATAAAGGGGTAGATTTTATAAATTTATGCGAGCGCGAACAAAAGTACGCTGGATTTTATAAGATACGCGCGTAGCCGCGCGTATCTTATAATATCCGGGGTCGGCGCGCGCAAGGGGGTGCACATTTGTGCAACCTGCGCACGCCAAGCCCGGCGCACGCTGCCTGTTCCCTCCAAGGCCTTGGAGGGAACTTTCCTTCTGCCTCCCCTCACCTTCCCCTCCCTTCCCCTACCTAACCCACCCCCCCCCGGCCCTATCTAAACCCCTCCCCCCTACCTTTGTTGGCAGATTTACGCCTGCCAAAAGCAGGCGTAAATCTGCGCGCGCCAGCAGCCTGCTGGCGCGCCATCACCCGACCCGGGGGCTGGTCTGGAGGCCTCGACCACGCCCCCGGGCTGGCGCCACGCCCCCAGACCCACCCCTGACCCTGGACACGCCCCAGACACGCCCCCTCCCGTCCCTTTTACGAACCCCCGGGACTTGCGCGCGCCAGCGGCCTATGCAAAATAGGCACGCTGGCGCGCGAGTGCCCTGCGCGCGTAAATCCGGCCAGATTTACGCGTGCAGGGCTTTTAAAATCCGGCCCAAAATGAATAGTTTCTAAAAAAAAATCACGATGTGGATATCAGCAGTTAAACATGGTGATCTCTCCAGTTTTCCATCTGCAATGAATGATGCTGCTCAGTTGGAAACAGGACAAAAAGTTCAGTTTAAAAATTTGATCTCTGTTCACTTGTCATCTCTTCAAGCAGGGTTGAAAAAATATTTCCCATCTATCTCAATCACTGGAATAGCGTGGGTGATTTTGCCATTTGGAGCATCTGGTGAACACAATATCAACACAGCATCAAACTTAACTTCTATAGAAAAAGAAGAGTTAATTGATATATCTTCGGATACCAAGTTAAAATAGATATTCCTCGACTGTACTGTTGATTCATTCTGGATTTCTCTGAAAGATGAGTACTCAGCAATCTCAAATAAGGCTATGGATATTTTAATTCCGTTTGACATCATACCTATGTGAGGCTGCATTTTCAACTCTTAAAACACTGAAGACAAAGAATAGGTCAAAACTTCTTGACATTGACAGTGAGATGCACTTAAGTTTGTCTACTATTCAACCCTGTATTGAAAAACTGTGTGCAGCACATCAATCCCAGATTTCTCACTGAAGCAGTATGTAAAGATTTTTTTTTTTCTGAAAATTTTTTTTAATAACTTTAATTTCAATAACAGTATGATCAGGCAAGGTTCCCTTATTTTGTTGGGACATTCCCATTCCAATTAAGAAGAAGTTCTATGCAACACGCTTGACACTGTGCTAAAGGAGAAAGAAACAGTGGCATTACTAATAGGAGCATCAATACCTGTGTTACTTATGGAGAGAGCTCCTTAATTACCAAGAGGTACAGTCAGAGATCCAAAAAAAGGTTGTAGAAAGCTACAGAAATAGTCTACTTATACTGGTCACTACCATCCTGATTTTAAAAGAGCATCTGATAAAATCTTGATGCAAGCAAACTGGACATTGTAGTAAAGGAGAAAAAGACAAGCATGGCATTGCTGACAGGAGCATCAGTACCAAGCAAGTAATGTGCAACATATAGATAGAGCTCATCAATTACCAAAAGGTACAGTCAGAGACTCAAAAAAAGGTAGTACAAAGCTAAAGAAACAGTCTACTTGTACTAGTCTCTACCATCCTGATTTAAAAAGAACGTCCAAGTGTACCTGACAGAATTGTAGAGACTGAAGAAGTTGTGACAATGCTTATGCTTTTTCCTAAGTGTAAAACACTGATAACACAGGCTAAGAGAGAATTTGAAATGAAGTTGGCCACAGAGGCAAAAACTAATAAAAACATTTTTAAATATATCCACAGCAGGAAACCTGTGAGGGAGTCGGATGGTCCGTTAGATGACTGAGGGGTTAAAGGGGCTCTTAGGGAAGATAAGGCCATTGAAGAAAGACTAAATAAATTCTTTGCTTCTGTGTTTACTAATGAGGATGGTCAGGTCCAAAACAAGAGATCAAGTCCAGGCGGCAAGCAATCATGGTCATGTCCAAAGCAAGAGGCTAGTATCAAGAAGTCAGGCTGAGGATGGACGAAGACACACAGGAGACACTGGATAAGACAGGCTGGGCAAAGAAAGGTGACAGGCTGGGTAAAGCAAGGCTGGACGAGACAGGCTGGGCAAGGCAAGCATGGACAAGACAAGCTGGACAAGTCAAGAATGGATGAGACAAGCTGGATAAGGCTGGAGGACAGGTATGCAGATCAAGGAACCAGGAATACAGGAGCAAACCGGATCCAGAAACGCAGGAACAACATGCACTGCTCTAGGCAGGAGACGCCTTGCTGAGTTGAGGCAATGATACGGGGCCTTTGCTTAAATAGCCCGATAGGTCTGACATCATCAGGAGGTGCCGCTCAGAGTTTCCCACTGTGGGGCCTATATTATGTGTGCCCATCTGCGTACCCAAGAGGAGGTGGTGGCCTGGCCAGGATGGTAGCATCAGCGGTGGTCGGTGGAATGCAGAGATGGCAGCGTCCTGCCACAACAGGAGGCCTTCAGCCTTCAGCAGCGTCAGGCAGCAGCTGGGATTAATACGGCGGCTCGCAGGGCAGTTCCGTGAGCCGCAAAACATAACAAAGAGATATTATGCAACATATGGAATCTGGCGTCTCTAAGCATAAACCTTCTACTAAAATCTTGTTGGTGTAAGGGTTCTGGTCCATTGGAGGGGGTAGAGGTATCATGTTCCCCTCTGCTCATGATCTTGGAGCTCTTCATAGAACTGTGTCAATAATTTCACATGATGCGATTGATATGGGAAAGCTCCACAGTTTGGGGCCCGAGGTATCAAGTGCGCCGTAGACTTGTGCATCATCAGTGTCGAGGTTTTAAGTTTTGATGGTGCCAGATGTTTCAATGATGTCAGAACCGCATGCTTCAAAGGCACCAAGTTACCAGGCTTTGAGCATATTGGAGTATATATCGACAGCACTGAGTGTGCATGCGTCAGTAGCACCAATGAGCCATGCATCGATGGGGCACGTGTGCAGTGTGTGGATGCTGCCACTGCACCATGCGGCGACTCTCTATGCGTCAGAGTGTTTCTTCTACGTTGGTTGCTCCAACGGCTCCGCAGAGTGCTACCACTTTTTCCTTGCCGAAAGGGGAATTTTTGAGGAGCTCCTGCTCAACTCTCTTCCTGGTGAGGCAGACATTGCTGCACCGGAGAAGGAAGACTGGCTGTGGCTTCTAAGTGACTTATGTAGTTCCTCCACTTATAAGGTCTGTGAAGAGAACCGAACAAAAATACAGAGAGATAGAATATATGTCCGTGCCTTGCTCAGATGAAAAAGACTGAGGAGGCTCACAAGGTAAAGCCCATGCAGGAATTCCCACACATACTCAGGGGAGCTAAAAGCTCTACTAGCTAGGAGAGGAGTATATTCAATGCCACCAGATGACATCACTCACATGTCATGGCTAATTCAGCCCTGCATATCGATGGGAAAAGTTCATAAACCATTTTTAACTAAGTAGGGGACTGATGCAGTAAACCAATAGTATGCTAATGAACTGGGAGTTAAAAAAAAAAAAAAATGTGACGACTGGAAAATGTGACACAAACCCAAGTTAAAATACGTGTACAGTACAGGCTGAACAAATATTTTAAACTCAGGGGAGCAGGAGAGTCTGCTGGATGTGATTTATGTGCACATCACTCATGTTTTGCACACACAAAAGATTTTTATGCACACAAAAAATGCTTTCAGTGCAAAAAGCATTTTTTTGTGCACATAAAGCATATTTATGCACAGAAAACATGCTTTGTCTGCACATAAATCCAAATTACATGTCCCAAATGTCGGAACTTCAGTGTCTGCCCATAGACTGACACAAGCACTGGAATCGTTACTCCACCTCTGACCAAGAGTAAAATTTCCAGCACTGAGAAAACCTGAATTAAGCCAGCGCACCTCTCTGCATTGGTTAGGGGGAAGAGGGAGTGTAGGCACAGGGAATCAATAGTTAATGCCTTCATTTGCATGAGATTTCCATGCAAGGGAGCCAAGCAGGATGCACAGTTTTATACACACATTTTGTGTGTGCAAAACTCCTTGCTGCATTGAAAGTAAAATTTGCACACAAAAAATGTGCATACAAATCATGGTACATTCCGCTGAACATACCTTATTGCATCAGCCCCTACGTTTGGGAAAGCAATTGCTTATTCTTGGGAGTTAGCCAGGTACTTGTGACCCAGAATGGCTACGTAAATGCTGGGCTAGATGGCCCTGTGGTCTGATTCAGCATGGAACAGCGTATGTTCTTATGTCTGACCACAAAGTTATATAATAATCTGAAGAGCCAGAAATAGGAGTGTGGTGATTCCTAAACATCCAGCCTCCTAGGTCTCCTGCATAGCCTATCAGACAGACCAGATTACGTGAGCGCTTGTGTTTCCACTAGATCTTTTAGAAGCCAATATTCGGCTACTATCTGGCTAAATTGACCGAGAGATGGGGTGTGGCTATACTGCTGAATATGCTTGGCTATGTTAGTTGGCCAGATAAATTTAACAGGTTAACTATAGGACGCCAAATAACTTTCCTAGACTTATCTGGCTAACTAAGCTGAATACATTGACTATTGGCACTTCCCTGGCTAAGATAGCTAGGTAAATATCTCTGCACCAGATCGCCCCTGTCCTTCCCCTCACTTATTGGCTGTTTAGCCAGATAAACAGCCAGCTACGCGGCAGCCGCTGAGCATGGCCAAATATTCAGACAGTGGCACTCAGCCAGAGTAGTTGGAACTTAACCAGCTAAGTGGTGCTGAATATTGGCCCTGTAGTTGTTACAAAACTTGCAGCCTGCTAAGCAAACCTGCCAGCGGCTAGTCAATTCCACCATCTCAGCCTACCAGACAAATCTGGTCACATAACTGCCTTCATTTCTGCTAGATCTTTTAACATTTCATACTATCCACTTTGCCATTCATTCTGGCAATTCCATCGCTCATTGTTGAATCAGGTGAACAGAATGCTTTAAACACTGAAGAACAAAAGAACATAAATTGCCATACTGGGTCAGACCAAGGGTCCATCAAGCCCAACATCCTGTTTCCAACAGAGGCCAATCCAGGCCATAAGAACCTGGCAAGTACCCAAACACTAAGCAGGTCATGCTTTCTGCTGTCTCTTCACTTTTAGTAACTAAAGGTTCTATATGCTCATCCCATGTTCTCTTAAACTCTGTGACTGTTTTAGTCACCACCGCCAACCCCGGGAGGCAGGTCTGGATTTATGCACAGGCCTTGTAGGCCTATGTCAGGGGTGGCAAAATTTTGAAGGTAGCAAATTTCCTGCCCCACAGACCAGCAATCCTGACACAAACTTATGAAACCTCCCCTCCTGCCACTGGTTACTCTATGTCTTTCCCAAACCTCAAGGGCTCCATTGCTATGATGCTATCCTCAGACTGCAATGAGTACAGGGACTAAGCCCACACTCATTGCATAACTACATTTTCTTTTATATTAAACCTTAACTTCCAAGCAGTCAACCACTCTTCAAGTTTTCTTAAATCACTTCTCATTCCCTTTACACCCTCAGGCATGTCAACTGTGCTGCAAGTAATATTAGCATCATCTGCAAAAAGACAAACTTTTCTTCCTAATCCCTTCAGAGCGTTGCTCAGAAAGATACTGAACAGGACAGACTACAGGACAGATCCCCCGAGGTTCTCTGCTCATCACCTTACTTTCTTCAAAGTGAACTCCATTTAGCACCACGTTCTGCCGTTTAACCCGAACCAGTTTTTAATCCAGTTTATCACCTAAGTTTATGAGCCTCTCATGCGAGTCAGTTATCAAAAGCTATACTGAAATCCAAAGACACCACATCTAGGGCCCAACCCCATCCAATTCTCTAGTCACCCAATCGAAAAAGTCCATTAGATTCATTTGACACCACCTATTTCTAGTAAATCCATGCCATCTCAGATTCTGTAACCTGCCCGATTCACAACCAGAGCTTTCACAAAGATAAATGCTTTTAGAGGGAAAAAAAGCTTAATAGAAAAGGAGGTTTTTCTTTTGAAATGTTGCTGCTTGTGGATGCTCTGAGCAAACTAGAATTATTACTAAATATCTGATGATATGACTGTCATCCATGATATGTGACATGATAATCTGCAGTACTGATATATGGTACATATGTTAATAAAGGAATATATTTGCACATACCCATATATGGACATACACATGGGGGCTTTTTTACCTATTAAAGTGTAGAAGTATTAAGAATATCTAATGCCATAACTTACAATTCGTCCATCACCGCTGCCAACGTCAGCTACAGAACCACTTCTAGACTGCAACATTTTCAAAACATTTTCAATCTGAGTAGAAGTCGCAGGTACAAAGGGCAGGCAAACTCTTCTCAGTGCTGGGATTATAAAGGGTGTGACGACAGCATACAGAGTCACCAGTGAACCTCCGACAACCCCAATCACCACCATGCCCCATGTTCTTCTCTTTGTGCCAGCAGTGGCAGATATCAAAGGAAAGTCGTCCTTTGCAGAGTCTCTTTCCTCAAGCACTTTGGACATTACTGCTAGAACCTGGGAAAAAAACATCAAGTGAAGAATGTCATCTTCAAAATGAGCAAAACATTCTTGTTATTCCTACTGCCTATGGCCTCCTGGAAAGAAAATAGCATTTTTTTTTTTTTTTTAAATCCACAATGTCCATTTGGTACGGAGTACGACTATGAAAGTTCTTATGTTCTTATGATGTATGCAGCAAATCATGTCCTTAAGGCAATCAGGAGTCAAAGCACATGACCCAGGAGATCCCAGTTCACCGAGTTACCTACTTAACCCACTTAACCTCCTTGCACGGAGGCTGAAACTGTAAGCTTTTAGGGGCAGGGATACAGGAACCACATGAATTACATTGTGTGGTGCTGTGTACATGATAGTTCTATTTATTTATGTAGGGCCATCACCTTGCAAAAGAAAATGCAGTATTTAAAGTGAGTACCAAGTAAGAAGACACAACAGATCACCAACAGCATTTTTGAGTAGGAAACAGAGAAAAGGAAGTAGGAAAGAGAGATAGGGAGGCTGTGCATGATGGCTGTCATATAAACAAGATGGAGTCAATCCAGATGGTGATACTAAAATGCTCAGTGATTTTTATTGTAAAGCAAATGAAGACAGACATAGATCTAAACATGTATAAGAAAGAATAGATAAGGGAGATAGCAGAGTTGCTTACCTGTAACAGATATTCTCAGAGGACAGCAGGATGTTAGTCCACACACATGGGTGACATCATCGGATGGAGCCCTGCATGGAACTTTGATCTCAAAGAATCTAGAACTTCCAAACATGCCCAACTGAGCATGTGCAGCTGTAGTCATCACCCTGCCTCCTAGGCAGAGTCCCTCATTCCATAATATAATTAATACGTGCAGAAACCAACTCCCAGGGGAGGCATGTGCATTTCGTGAGGACTGACATCCTAATGTCCTCAGAGAACACCTGTTACAGGTAAGCAACTCTGCTTTCTCCGAGGACAAGCAGGATGATAGTCCTCACACATGGGTGAATCACAAGCTATATGCTGTCCGAGCAGGACACGTGGGAAACCGTACCATGCTGCAAGCACCACCTCTCTCCCTTTTGCCTGTGAGGCAGCTGACCCACAAAGGGGTCTAGGCGGGAAAAGAGTTGGGCTCTACAAAGAGAAACCATAGAAAAGACTGAGACAGAAACCCCCCCATGAGTTGCAGAGGTGCCAAAGGCAGGGGAGTGATGCAAGTGCCATCAAAAACATACTCAACTTCACAGAAAACATTACAAGCAGTAAACCCTGACAATGACAGTAGGTCTAGAACCTCCTGGATACAGGAAAAAGTCTAAAGATGTAAACAAGAGAAGGACTCTTGGATGAAGACCACAGAGTTTCCTTTGGTGTTCCAAGACAATCAAAAATCCAACTGGGGCCCGAGAACTCTCCAGAAAGAAACTGTGGTCCACTGACATCCGAAGGTCAAAATGTCTATTTCTTCTTTTTAAGGAATAAAAATAGACTCTGTCAGACTGCACAGCAACTAAGGCCTGCCATGTGACTGACAGACAGAGAAAGAAGAAGAAAAAGGAAAAGAAATAAAACTACCATAAGGTAAAGGAAAGAAAACAGCTGCAGCTCTAGAAAAAAATCACTTACAAAAACTGAAGAGAGAGAGTAAAGTTGATTACTGTGACACACATGGCCTCCTACGACCACACAGCACCCCGGAAAAAAAAAAAGAGACTGAGGGACTCTGCCTAGGAAGCAGGGTGATAACTACAGCTGCACATGCTCAGTAAGGCATGTTTGGAAGTTCTAGATTCTTTGAGATAAAAGTTCCGTGCCGGGCTCCATCCAATGATGTCACCCTTGTATGAGAACTAACATCCTGATTGTCCTTACAGAAATGATAGAAACATTTAAATACCCCAAGAGGTATCATGCACAGAAGGTGAGTCTTTCTCAACAGAAATGAGACTCTAGAATGAGGGGTCCCAGGATGAGGGTGAAAGAGGGTAGACTGAGGGATAATCTAAGGAAGTATTTCTTGATAGAAGGGGTGACAGATGCATGGAATAGCCTTCCAGTAGAGGTGGTGGAAACAAGGACTGTATCTGAATTCAAGATAGCATGGGACAAGCACAAGTGATCTTTATGAGTGATAGGGATTGTGGAGCTAATTGGTGTAGATGGGCAGACTAGACAGGCCGCATGCTTTTTTTCTGTGGTCATGTTTCTATTATTGAGCCAAATGGGAAGACAAAGACAGAGGGCTAAGACGAGAACAAAGAAAATAAGAAAAAAAGTAGCCACCTCTCTGAATTTATTTTATTTATTTTAACTTTTTTCTATACCGTCGTTCAGTGGATACCATCACAACGTTTACAGTAAGGATCATAAAAATGATGCTAAAATATATCAAATTACACATGTGCCATTAAGGTTCAGTAACATAGTTTGTAAACAATATTAATTGGTAAGTGTAATGAATCATGTCCATTTCTCATTATATCAGTTTTGGATACGAGATTAGCTTTATCATTGTACTTTTATCCTTTATTGATGAACGAAAAAAATACGGCTTAAACTAAAATAACAAATAAAAATTACACACATATTGATTTTGGTTATGTGTATGGTTGTTCAATTGTTTGTACCTTGCATTCCCCCTGGGTACTATTCTTCTTTCTCTTTTTGATAAGCTTGTTTAAAGAGCCAGGTTTTTAATTTTTTTCTAAAGGTTTTGAATGTAATGCATATAATCCTTATGTGGCTCTCCACTACACTGCCACTAAACAGCCACCACCATTTGACTGGTTAAACGGTAATGACAACCGCCTCAGTGATGGAAGATCATCACACCCGCAGGCAGGCTCTACACAGGGATCCAACAGAATATGTCAGCTTTTCTGGAGGTAATCGCTGCCATTCTTCATTATGGAGCTTGACAGTATTTATCCTGCAAGGCGGCTGTTCAAGCTTGTCAAAATACTGTTTATAAAACTCTATTAGCAGCCTTTGAGCGAGATATGCCATCTCTTGTCCTTGTGCAAAAATCCTTCATTGTGCATGCAGCTTACATAATTCTTTCTGCTACACTACTTAAGACTTTATGACAGCAGTACGAGCAAAACAAAAAAAAATGTAGATAATTAATGTTTAAAGTCTACAAAATACTTAAAAAATTACCTTTCTTTCTGATTTTGATTCCTGAGATGATGTTGACAGTTTTTCAAATCTCCACACACGTAGTTCCCACAATTATGAGTCCAAGTGAATCTGGACCAGCACTGCTGCATCAATCCTTTCCAGAGCCTCTTCCAAGCAGCACATGGATACACAGCACCAACTGAAGAGGAGACATGGAAAAGGAGATTTTTAGAAACAAGAAGCATACTCACAATAAAAAGTATGTGGGACACAGGCCCTAAATCAGGACCTTGCCGCTAGAAATTGTTCTTTATGCAATCTAATCGGTTATCACTTATCCTCTACCTTTAGTTCAATGGAGGATGGGGGAGGGGGGGTTCCAAATAGAGTGTGATATGGGTTCTTGCCTTCCACGTTGCCACAGGATGTGGTGAAAGCTATTAGTGTAGCTGCATTTAAAAAAGGTTTGAACAAGTTCCTGGAGGAAAAGTCCATTAACCATTATTAAGAAAGAGTTGCAGAAATCCACTGCTTATTCTTGGGATAGGCAGCTTGGAAGCAATCTACCCCTTTGCTTCCAAGCAAAGGGGTAGATTGGGATCCTGCCAGGTACTTGTGACCTGGCTTGGCCACTGTTAGAAACAGGATACTAATAAATAAAAAATTTAAAAAAAAGAAACAGGATACTGGGCTTGATGGACCTTAGGGTCTGATCCAGTATAGCAAGTCTTATGTTCTTATAATGTGAAAGAGAACCTCTAGGGGGAATTTGACCAGGCAACATATAAGCTGGTGCTCATTGTGATTTAGAGGATATTTCTTTAGACGAGAAGCTTGAGTACGGCCAGTGTGGAGAAATCTTTCTCCCCTTCCTTGCAATCCAGTAGGGCCATGTTTCCAGAATTGTCTGACTAGATTGCTGGGTAGTGTTGCCTGGCCACCTAGGGGACCTATGAACCACCTGGTTACTCAGGTCACATCTCTTATCCAAGAAGAATTCAGTGGGAAATGTAAATACTGAATACAGTATCATCTCCTTTGAGAAAGGAGTACGAAACCATTTGGTCATTATAGTAGAGAAACAGAGGTAGATGGAGGTGATGGTATCTTGGAACAGGAAGACTTAGAGAACATGTGTTTTGTTGTTATTACTGTTGTACTGCTAATATTCTGCTCTGTTGAACTGCAATCCCATATGTATCAAAGATACTTTATGACTGCTGGAATCCCAGAATTGAAAATACAGATTTCTACTGTTGAAGATACCTTTTAAATGACACTTTTCTTAATCCCAAGGCATAGGTTCGTGAGTAGAGTAAGTCATTCAAAGGAGGAATCTGGTTAAAGGATTTGTATTTATTGAGGTTCAGTCAGATAGATCACAGAGGGGAAAGAAGTGTTTTGGTGTTGCTTTCCACGTCCAGCATGAGAAATACAGTCCTTGACTCTGGGCCAGGTCCACTACACCATCTGTTTGACCATTTTTATTGATATGAACCCACAGAGGCTGGTGCTCAACTCCTAAATAGGCATCAGAACCTCTTGCCAATTTATGTGCCCCTACTTGAGGTTATATATACACAAGCATCCAAAAGGACACAAAGGAAAGGAGACCTAGGAGTAGGAAAAAGAAGAAATTGTGTTGCAAAACTAGCAAGCTGATATTTTGAACAATCTAGTTGCTACGTCTGCTTTAGAAGGCACACAGTATTCAAGGCGTGGTCTCACCATGGAGTGATACAGAGGCATTATGACATCCTCCGTTTTATTTTCCATTCCCTTCTTAATTCCTAACATTGTTTGCTTTTTTGATCGCCACAGCATAATGGGCCAACAATTTCAATATATTATCCACTATGACTGGCTAACTTAACAAAAACTTAGGGTGGAAAGAGATATATTTCAATTATGCGATCTTCTTAGGGGAAAATAATTAATTCCATTAAGGAAATTACCAAAATTTTTGAAACTATTATAGACTTTTTATTCAACTTCCACTTCCTCTAATGTCCAAATACAAGAATACCTGCGGCAGTCTAAAATGCCTAAGCTAACAGAAACACAGACAGAAGTACTTAACTCACCTATACAAGCACAGAAAATTCTGAATGGAATTAACCAGGCAAAATTGCTAAAGGCGCCTATACTTAATGGGTAGTCATCAGAATTTTCTAAAATATTAACTGAGAAAATATTGCTGCCCTTAGGGGCAATGTTTGAGGGACCTTATACAATGTGGGAATTTTCCTTATTCCCCAAATTTAGCTTATGTCACCATACTTCCTAAGGCTAACATGGATCCTACCAACCAATATAGCTTTAAAATTTTGAGATGAAACTACTAGCCATAATTATGACAGATAGGTTAGCTAAATATTTACCATCATTGATAGAAGACCAAGTTGGATTTGTAAAAGGGAGAAGTTCTGCATTAAATATTCGCAAAATAGTGGTCTCATTGAAGACTGGTCATTTGGAAAATACTTCATCCCTTCTAATAATAATGAACTACCGCCCAATTTCAATTCTACCGCTCCTAGCAAAAATGACTGAGAAAACTGTTCTAAAACAACTCAATGAACACCTAGATAACTACAAAATTCTATACCCCAACCAACACAGCTTCAGGAAAAATCTCAGTACAGAAACTCTAATGCTCAATCTATCAAACAACATAATAAGAGGATTCAAGAACAAAATAGGCCATCTTCTAATACTCCTCGACCTTTCCGTAGCATTTGACACGGTTGACCACAAAAGGCTAATATACAGTCTAGCAAACATAGGACTCACTGGTAAAACCCTGGACTGGTTCACCTCGTTCCTAAAAGACAGATTCTTCAAAGTATCAATCAACAACAACTCATCTGAAGCAATCCCACTTGAAACAGGAGTGCCACAAGGATCTGCTCTGTCAGCTACACTCTTCAATATATATCTACTCCCACTATGCCAACTTTTAACAAGCATCGGAGTAACATATTATATGTATGCCGACGACATACAACTCGTTATTCCAATCTCCTCCACTGTGGAAGATGCACTATCATTAGCAGCCTCTCACCTAGACGCAATCAGGAATATGCTAAACCACCTAAAATTATGCCTTAACATGTGCAAAACAGAATGCATTCTAATAGAAAGAACAAACTCATGTCAAAAAACCACCCCAGCACTTCTCATAGACAACAACATCTGCCTACCACTTAAAGATAACGTAAAAGATTTGGGCATTTGGATTGACAGCGAACTAAGCTTCAAAAAACACATCGCATTAAAAACAAAAGAAGGATTCTATAAACTCCAAATTCTGAAACATCTAAAACCAATGCTACACCACCAAGATTTCAGAACAGTACTACAATCCCTAATTTGCTCCAGCCTTGACTACTGCAACTCACTCTTGTTGGGTTCACCTAAAGCGACATTAAAACCACTACAATTGCTGCAGAACGCAGCCGCTAGAGTCCTGACGGGCAAAAAGAAAACAGAACACATCACCCCTATACTCAAAAGTCTACACTGGCTTCCGGTGAACAAACGAATTGAATTCAAAGTACTAACAGTACTACACAATGCAATATACAAAGTAGATAACACGGCCTTTGACAATGTCATTCACTTACACAGAGCACAACGTACAACTAGAACAGCAAGTAAAATAAATCTAGTAATTCCCTCACTCCCAGTAGCCAAATTATCCACAACAAGAAACAGAGCAATATCTATTGCCGGTCCAAAATTATGGAACTCTCTACCAGAACACCTGAGCTCTCAAAGTAACTTTAAATCCTTCAAAAAAGAGCTCAAGACGTGGTTATTCTTACAAACACACAAGAATGGCATTGGATAACATCTCTCAACAAATATAATACATACCTTCATCGGGTATGCAATAGCGAACATAAAGCTAGGACTATGAATGAGTTAAAATAGGCTTATAGATTACATACAACACATGATTAGATCCCGCCAGTTTACCTGATATGTTTAATGGTCTTACCTTAGACAATGTGTAAGGTTGATTAGATATGCCAATAATAAGAGAATTTCTGAGCAGTTTCTTTTTAATTTCTTAATTTTGTTACTGAGACCAGTTACTGTTAGATATAAGGTTGTGTTTTTGATGTTATATCGTAAAACGTATGAAGGAGCAAGCGTGTTGATTACGTTCTATGCGTTCACTTATTGTTTTATGTAATGGTTGTTGATGATGTAAACCGGGGTGAAGGCAGCTAGCTATACCTCGGTATATAAAAAGCTTTAAAATAAAATAAATAAATAAATAAATAAATAAAATAAAATAAATAATAAGCTTTCACGCCAAAAAGGCATTTGACAGGGTTAATTGGTCATTCATGTTTGCAGTTTTGGCAGAGGTGGGCATAAAAGGTTATTTCCGCAGGGCAGTAGAGGTTTTATAGTGTCACCCAATGGCCTCAGTGTTAGTTAATGGAACATACTCTGAATATATTGAACTCCAAAGAGGTACAAGAAAAGGGTGTCCACTGCCCCCATTTTTATTTCTTATTACTTTAGAACCCCTGCTCAACCACATTAGAAAGAATAATAATGTTAAGAGGGTCCAGAGGAACGCTGCAGTTTAAGCTAGCAACTTTTGTGGATGAAATCCTAGTACATATTAGTGATCTCAAAACATCCTGGGTTGCCTTATTGGAGGAGTTTTCCACCTATGAAGTCGTAGCAAGACTGAAGTTAAATTTAGAAAAATCTAAAGCATTACCAACAAGGATGGAAGTAAGAGATTGGTTAGGAACAGGATTCCCTATCCTTTGGATACAAGACTCTTTCCAATATTTCGGCATGCAATTACATTGGGACCCTAGTAAATTACAGATGTAAATTATCAGGAGATGTGAAACCACACTAGTACTCAGTAAAAAACAAAAAAGGATAGATTTCCCGATATCATCAATGGGAAGTTGTTCTTTACCAGATGATGATCCTCCCGCAATGGCTATATTTAATGCAATTGGCCTTCATTTATTGGATGAAGAAAAAATTAGCGACACAGAAAACCAAAAAAGGCAATTTATCTGGTGGGGCTTAAAACCACGCATTGCTTTACATAACTTGATAAGGATTAAGACCCAAGGGGGTTTACGTTTAGCGGATATTAAAATGTACAACATAGCTTGTTGAACTGTGAAATAAACTGTGATGTAATGGGCATGTCAAAAAAAGATATTTTATGATAGTGATGAAGATGTGTTTCCTGTGAAGCACTATTGTAAAACTTAGTGAACTGGTACAGTAATAATTAAACATTTCTTACAGAGGCTATCAGGGGACTGCTACATCACGTCTATATATAAGAATTTTATTCTGTCTGGTCCAGCTAGTAACACAATACCTAATATTATTTAGACCTGGAATTCATCTGAATGAGGACTGCAGTCAGATCTGGTTATCAGCGTGTGGGGTCTCCATTTGTTGCAGGAGGGAACGTCTACACAGACTACTTCACTGCATGTATGGACTCACACTCTTCCTAATTTTGTGGGTCCAGTCCCTGATGATGGAGAGGCTCTGCTCAGATGTCAGACAGGATCCCGCAATCACACATGGTAGACTTAATTTTTTCAAGGTTTTTGGTCTTATATTGAATCAGAAATTGTCTGTTACTAGCCTTACCTTCTCTCTCCTGTACTTTGTTTTAGGTTACTGGGAAGGCTTAAATCTTACATAGAAACTTAAAGATGACAGCAAAAAAAGACCTATGGCCCATACACCCAATTAATTTAGCTTTATAATTCCCATTACTTCCTTAGAAATCCCCTGCATTTATCCCATGCTTTCTGAATTCAGATAGCTTTTCTCCCCCATTGGGAGGCTGTGCCATGCATCCACCACCCTCTCTGTAAAAACATATTTCCTAAGATTACTCCTGAATCTACCTCCTTCACCCTCATTCTATGACCCCCCTCCTTTCCGTTGAAAGAGGCTCACCTCCTGTGCATAGAAACCTCTGAGATATTTGAATGACTGTCATATCTCCCCTATCTCACCTTTCCTCTAGGGTATACATGTTTAGACTTTGAAATCTTTCCTTATATGTGCTAGAATAAAGAGCACTGACCATTTCAGTAGCCACCTTCTGGACCAACTTCAACTGGTTTATATCCTTTTGAAGGTGAGGTCTCCAGAATTGTACACAGTATTCCAAGTGAGGTCTCACCAGGGACCTATACAGGGGTAATGTCATTTCCCTTTTTTTGCTGACCATTCCTCTCCCTATGCAGCCAAGCATCTTTCTGGCTTTTGTGTCACTTCATCTACCCGTTTGGTCACCTTAAGGTCATCAGATATAATCACCCCAGAATCCGCTCTTCCTTTGTGCCCTAATACTGTACTTCTCCCTTGAATTTTTGCATCCTAAATACATTAATCTGCATTTTTTTAGCATTAATCTTCCTCGCCATTATAAGAAACTAATAATGCACTTAGTTCATGGAGCAAGGCTCACCATCACCTGCTACCGGTGAACTTTCCCCAAAAATATTTCTGGCATTGGCATTTTGTGGACATTGAGACTATTGAAAAGCTCACGAATTCTGCTGCCGCTCCTTACGACCTTGGACAAGTCACTTCATCCTCTATTACCTCAGGTATAAACTTACTGCCTGATTCACTAAGGCTTTTCTCCCATTCTGTATCTATGGGAAAATACCTTGATGAATCAGTGTGAGCCCTCTGGGGACAGGAAATATATATAGCACCTGAATGTAACCTTTGAAGTGTCTGAAAGATGGAATATAAATAAATAAATAAAAGAGGCAATCTCAATTCATACGTCAAAATCTGAAGCTCATACTGAACTTCACTATATGGACTAATATTTTATCTTATTTCTGGGGTTGCTCTCTATCTTTTTTTTTATTAGAATTACGCTGTTAGTGGTTCTCTTGAGGTGAATATTCATGTGTAAACATGTTATTTATTTTGTGTGCCTCTTTAAATAAATAAATTTTTTTTAAAATCAACAAATTCATACCTAGTTTTATGACATGCTAATACTGCCCCCCAGAGGATCCTGGAAGAAATGAACAGAATACTTTATTAGCAGCACTCTGAATCAGGATAGATTTATGCCTGCCTCTGCTTCACAACTCAATCTAAACTCCAGCTTCTTAAAAAGCTCCCTATCAAGTATAGTGGCAGCTAGCATTGGCCAGGAGATCATAAGGCCTTACATTTACACAGATCAGTCTTCTAACTAGCAAAGAGGGTCAAACATGCTCATAGGGATTTACACTATGATGCTCAGTACTAACTAGTATATACAACAATTGACCTAACTCTCGATTGTCAGGGTATTGACTGCCATTTAATGTGTATTTTCTGGCCCACTTCCAATACCATTCCCCAACTGAAATCCAAATGATTACATGGGCCTCAATTCCTGAGCCCTTGCTTGTCCCCAAAAAAGCTCAATCTCCCTCAACACTGAAACACCAGAGAACAAAGGTCCACCACAAAATCATGGTGAACTTTTGAAGATTTCCGTTAATGTCAATGGAGCAGTTTATATGTACGAGAGAAAGCACAGAGGCCATTCCTCACACCTTCTGAATTCTGAGCCAGAAACTTTTACATCAGACACAGCTTTCAACTCATACACTAGTGGCAGATCAGGACGCCATCATAAAAACATAGGAGAGGCTGTGCTCAGGCATTCTGCACAGATGCAGCCTCTCCTCCTGCAATGATCCTGTGCTCTACTTGCTAATCTACTGCCTATGAGGGAAGCTTAACTCAAATCATGTTACAATCTTACGATGATATTCTACAACCCAGACCCTAGCTAGAACATGATCCTAGACTGCTGTACTTTTTGCGTGCAGAGAAAATGACAGCAGATAGCAGGGAGCTATTTTAGATTTAATTCTTAGTGGAACGCAGGATTTGGTGAGAGAGGTAACTGTGGTGGGTCCACTTGGCAACAGTGATCATAACATGATTAAATTTAAACTAATAACTGGAAGAGGGACAATAAGTAAATCTGCAGCACTAACACTAAACTTTCAAAAGGGAAACTTTGATAAAATGAGGAAAATAGAAAAAAAACTGAAAGGTGCAGCTGCAAAGGTTAAAAGTGTTCAACAATGGACATTGTTTAAATCCTGGGGGCGCAGTCCATATGTATTCCACACATTAAGAAAGGTGAAAGGAAGGCAAAACGATTACAGTCATGGTTAAAAGGCGAGGTGAGGTGAAGAAGGCTATTTTAGCCAAAAAAACATCCTTCAAAAATTAGAAAAAGGATCCATCTGACGAAAATTGGATAAAACAAACATTGCCAAGTTAGGTGTAAAACATTGATAAGACATGTGAAGAAAGAAATTGAAATGAAGTTTGCCATAGAGGCAAAAACTCATAATAAAAACTTTTTTAAATATATCCGAAGCAAGAAACCTATGAGGGAGTCGGCTGGACCATTAGATGACAGAGGGGTTAAAGGGGCTCTTAGGGAAGATAAGGCCATTGCAGAAAGACTAAATGAATTTTTTGCTTCCGTGTTTACTAATGAGGATGATGGGGAGATACCAGTTCCTGAGATGGTTTTCAGGGGTGAAGAGTCAGACGAACTGAACGAAATCACTGTGAACCTGGAAGATGTAGTAGGCCAGATTGACAAACTAAAGAGTGGCAAATCACCTGGACCGGTAGGTATGCATCCTAGGGTACTGAAGGAACTCAAAAATGAAATTTCTGATCTATTAGTTAAAATTTGTAACCTATCGTTAAAATCATCCATTGTACCTGAAGACTGGAGGGTGGCCAATGTAACCCCAATATTTAAAAAAGGCACCAGGGGCGATCCGGGTAACTATAGACCAGTGAGCCTGAATTCAGTGCCGGGAAAAATAGTGGAAACTATTTTCAAGATCAAAATCGTAGAGCATATAGAAAGACATGCTTTAATGGAATACAGTCAACATGGATTTACACAAGGGAAGTCTTGCCTAACAAATCTGCTTCATTTTTTTGAAGGGGTTAATAAACAAGTGGATAAAGGTGAACAGGTAGATGTAATATACTTGGATTTTCAGAAGGCGTTTGATAAAGTCCCTCATGACTAAGAAAACTAAAAAGTCATGAGATAGGAGGTGATGTCCTTTCGTGGATTAAAAGCTGGTTAAAAGACAGGAAACAGAGAGTAGGACTAAATGGTCAATTTTCTCAGTGGAAAAGGGTAAACAGTGGAGTGCCTCAAGGATCTGTACTTGGACCAGTGCTTTTCAATATATATATAAATGATCTGGAAAGGAATACGACGAGTGAGGTTATCAAATTTGCAGATGATACAAAATTATTCAGAGTAGTTAAATCACAAGCGGATTGTGATACATTACAGGAGGACCTTGCTAGCCTGGAAGATTGGGCATCCAAATGGCAGATGAAATTTAATGTGGACAAGTGCAAGGTGTTGCATATAGGGAAAAATAACCCTTGCTGTAGTTACACGATGTTAGGTTCCATATTAGGAACTACCACCCAGGAAAAAGATCAAGGCATCATAGTGGATAATACTTTAAAATCGTCGGCTCAGTGTGCTGCAGCAGTCAAAAAAGTAAACAGAATGTTAGGAATTATTAGGAAGGGAATGGGTAATAAAACGGAAAATGTCATAATGCCTCTATATCGCTCCATAGTGAGACCGCACCTTGAATACTGTGTACAATCCTGGACGCCGCATCTCAAAAAGATATAGTTGCGATGGAGAAAGTACAGAGAAGGGCAACCAAAATATAAAGGGGATGGAACAGCTCCCCTATGAGGAAAGGCTGAAGAGGTTAGGGCTGTTCAGCTTGGAGAAGAGACGGCTGAGGGGGGATGTGATAGAGGTCTTTAAGATGATGAGAGGTCTTGAACAAGTAGATGTGACTCGGTTATTTACACTTTCAAATAATAGAAGGACTAGGGGGCATTCCATGAAGTTAGCAAGTAACACATTTAAGACTAATTGGAGAAAATTATTTTTCACTCAACATACAATAAAGCTCTGGAATTTGTTGCCAGAAGATGTAGTTAGTGCAGTTAGTGTAGCTGGGTTCAAAAAAGGTTTGGATAAGTTCTTGGAGGAGAAGTCCATTAACGGCTATTAATCAAGTTTACTTACGGGCCGATTCAGTAAAGTCTGCGGGAGAGCGGACGAACACCTGCTCTCCTGGCATGCGCACAGGCCACTCGCCTGTGCGCGCGATTCTGTATTTAAATTAGGTGGTGCAGTAGAAATGGGCAAAACGGCCTGTTAGGGAATAGCCACTGCTATTAACTGCATCAGTAATTGGGATCTTCTTAGTGTTTGGGTAATTGCCATGTTCTTGTGGCCTGGTTTGGCCTCTGTTGGAAACAGGATGCTGGGCTTGATGGATCCTTGGTCTGACCCAGCATGGCAATTTCTTATGATAAGGACCAGCTAGTTTGTTCATTCCTGATGAAAGATTACAGGACCTAACAGATCTCAGGCTTTACCCTTGCTTCCTCCAAGCTTAGGATCCTCTGTACTTATTCTTAAGTCCTGTTATTGTTTTGCTCTCCACCACCTCTCCTGAAGACTGTGCCATGTAGTCATCATTCTTTTTGTGCAGAAATATTTCCTTATGTTACTTCTGTGTCTAACCCCATTAAGCCTCATTTCATGCCCTCTAGAACTTCCTATCCACTAACAAAAGTTTGTTTCTTGTGCATTATTCATACTTTTAAGATGTTTGAATATCTCCATCATATCCATCCTCTCTTCTAAAGGTATAAATATATATTTAGGTCCTTTAAGTTTCACTTCTCAGGGCTTATGGCGCAAACTCTGCACAATTTTGGTAGCCCCTCACTGGCTGGCCTGTAATCTGCCTATATCTTTCTGAAGTATGGCCTCCAGCTCTAAACACAACACCCCAGATGAAATCTCACCAGCTGTAGAGAGATGCAACCAGAGATACTCCCAAACATCACCATGACCATGGACTGCAGAGTATAGGGGGTTCCCCACGATGAACCGATAATTGGAATCTGTGAATTCTTAGGACACAAGTCAGTTTCTCCATTCACTGAGCAAGTCACTGTTCTCTGAGTCCTTCTCCTTCACTGCCAGCTCCCGACTCCACACTTTCCATCTTGCTGGAATAACTTCCTGAGCCAGTGTATCTCAAGTGGCCACATTGAAATCAAATTTAAAAACTCACCTTTTTTAAGCTGCTTTTAAGTCCTAAGCATTTCTCTACAATTCACTTCATAGACTCCTGTAGCATGGACATTTGTCTAGACTAGAATGTAAGCTCCACAGAGAAGGGACTGTCTCATATGTGGATCTGTACAGCACTGCATATATCTAGTATTGCTTTAGAAATGATAAATAGTGGTAGTAGTTTCTCACTGCGATTACAGAGTTAGCACAGCTATAGGCTTCTGCTAATCGGAGGGAAAATACTCTGCAACATTATGGGTCAGCTGTGATGACAAAGAGTACAGGGAAGTAAGGAAAGTGCTCATAGAAGAAAAGATACTGAGTTACAAATAGAATTTTGTATTTCCAATTAAGTGATCTTTGTAGCTGCACCTTTCAGTTTTTTCTATTTTCCTCATTTTATCAAAGCCTCCCGTTTGAAAGTTTAACACTAGAGCTATAGATTTACTAATGTCCTCCCTCCAGTCATTAAGTCAAATTTGATCACTGTTGCTGAGTGGCCCCACACAATTACCTCTCTGAATTAGGTCTAAAATGGCAGCCCTACTCATCAGTTCCTGGACCAACTGCTTCATAAAGCAGTCATTTATTTCATCTAGAAACTTTGTCCTATGTTACATTTACCCAGTCAATATTATTTGTTGATTTTGTATACCGTTTTTCAGTGGGACCATCACAACGGTTCACAATATGATAAATTAATACAATAAAGAACAAATACAATGTGTAATAGTAAAATAGATAAAAGACAATAATAAAAGTAGTACAGTGGATATTAATAGCAATTAATAATAAATAATAAAGCAAAACCATAGTAAGAGAATAAAGATCAATAAAAAACATCATAAAAAGATAAAATAGGGTAAAGCAGACGTGATAGGGTGCGTAGTGTCTTATTAGGGCAATTGAATTCTCACATTACTATGGTGTCAAATTTGTTAACTTCCCTAATCTCTGTTAGCATTTCATTGTCCTACCATCCATCTGGCCATAAAGTTACTAAGTAGCACATTCAAAACACATTTGAGAAAATCCTTTTTCTCTGAATGCCCAATTAAGCTCTGGAATTCATTGCTGGAGGATGTGGTTGAACAAGTTCCTGGAGAAGTCCATAAACTGTTATTAACCAAGTCGACTTAAAGAATAGCCACTACTTCTCACTAAAAGACAGCAGCATGGGATCTGTTTACTGTTTGGGATCTTGCCAGGTACTTGTGACTTGGATTGGCCACTGTTGGAAACAGGATACTGGGCTTGATGAACTCTTGGGTCTGACCCAGTATGGCATGTGAATTTCAAATATTGCAATATGAAATGGACTCTATTACCCTAGACACTGAAAATCCGCTGAATTTTTTGTCACATTAAATAGCCCCAGAAGAATATTAAAACACAAGCCATGTCGGGCCTAGTGTTTGGCGGAACAAGGACTTTCAAAACATTATTGAAAAGGTAAGTGTCTATGGCTTTTTAATTCTTAAAAAAAAAAAAAGATTTTATATGCAGAGAAAATAGTTTCTTAAAAAATATTAGAGACCAATCATTATATAAAGTCGAGCTAACTTCATTTCAGTGGTGTAGGATGAAGCATACAATTTCACAAACTGCGCCTGAGTGACTTGTCTAAAGCCTGTTGTTCTATATGAAGTTCTCTAAAATATAATTAAGTTTCTTGCAATGTAATACGAATGGCATAATCAGGAAACATTAAGTTATAAAGCAACCTTGCAATGAATCTGCTATTCAAGGGATTAATAATGCTATCTCAATATCATGCTGCCTATATATTATTTATTTAAAACATTTATAGCCCGCACTATCACCCATTCTAGGCAGGTTATAAATTTACATAACATTCATCTCTCAGCTAAATCAGACAGCTCCATCAAACATCCCAAGATACTCTAAAACGGATTCTCATAAGTTGCTGGACTGGGCTCAGGGTACATCACCCAGGGAATTGTACAGGACAGCAGGTCTGGACATCGTTCGGTCTTCTGCCTGACCAGCCCCCTCAGGATCTGAGGGCCATCAGGGCTTGGCTGCTGTGACAGTACACCATGGTGAATACAGTTAAGGACTAGAGTTTGAACTGGAACAAAGTGCAGATACGGACAGGAGCTTGAACAAAGTGCAGGCAAGAACTGGAACTTGAACAGAGTGCAGGCAAAGATTGGAACTGAACAAAACAGGATAGGGCAAGGACAAAATGGAACAAGGAACATAAAGGTCTGAAGGCAATGATACAAGAAGCTTGTAAGGCACTAGGCAAGATAAGACCCTGAGGGGCAAGACAAGGAGAGTTATAGATAGGCCAGAGACAAGGCAAGGCCTACATAAGCTACAGAGAAAGGGAAGGCCTAGGTAGGCCACAAAGCAGGGAAAGGAGCAAGGTGGCCCTTAGGCCACAAGGCGAGGCAAGGAGAAAGAAAGCCCTTAGGCCACAAGGCGAGGCAAGGATAGGCCTGGGTAGGCCACAAGGCAAGCAGCAAAAAGGCCCGAAGGCCATAAGGCAAGGCAAGGCAAGAAAACAGCAGCTAGGGCAAGGAGCAAAGGGTGACTCCATGCAAAACCATCTTGGGTTTGGCAAGGCAGGGTTATGTAGGGCTGGGACTGCCAATACCGAGGCTACGCCTCCGGCTGAGGTGCACACCGGGTCTGACCTTGCGTCCGTCAGGAAGGCTGCTGCAGGTTCCATCGTCTCACCAGTATACGTTCCGGAGTTATTTGCCTCGAGAGAGAGAGAAGCAAGCAGGAATGTGTCACCAGTGCACAGCAGAAAGCAATCTGCAGTGTCATTGCTGTTACGTCGAAGGCCTGCTTAAGGATGGATTCCAATCGTCTATCCTGAGTATCCTTCAATGCAGCCCCTCCCTCAACGGGAATGGTGGTTCACTTTGAGACGGCACAGATCATGGCGTCCACTTTCGGGAAACGTATGTGTTCCTTGGTTGCTGGTTCTAGAGGGTATAAGTCTTCCAAGGCCCGATCTCCTTTGAAGCTGGCCTCCGGGGCATCCCATTCCAGGTCAATGAGTTCCTGGATGGCTTCCATCATTGGGAAGTATCATGAGGCTTTACAAAGGGACTCAAGGATGGGGTTCTTCTTTGGTTTTGCCATCGGGTCCGTGCCTGGAATACCCAGAGTCTTCAGAGTCTGGGAAACAAGGGCTGGTAGTTCATCCTTGTGGAAGAAGCGAAGCATGGTTCGGTATGGTTCCAGGCCTGGAGGAATTTCTCCTTCTTCCAGGGAGTCGCCATCATCATCTGAGGTGTCTGGGTCCCTGTCAGGGAAATTCTTGGTTAGGCGAAGCATGTCTCGAGGCATCCAAGCAGGGCTAGGAGGATCTTGTGCTTCCAGCAGGGGTTGAGCCTGGGGCGCAGCCAGGGCTGATTGCGCCTGAACGAAGGCTTGCAGTCCTTGGAAACATTCTAACCAGGAGAAGGTACCTGGGTCCATGTTAATCCCAGGGGGAGTCGGCGTAGGAGCCCCTGAGGTGCCCTCTTGTGGAGAAGCCATCTCAGAGATGCATAGATCCAGGGAACTATCATCTGTAGTAGTTCCGGACCCATCCCCAGACAGTGAGGGACCAGGCTTTGGTTCCCCCTGGGCTTCCTCACAATGCTGGCACAGGCAGGACTCCAGTTTAGGCTACGCGGCTCTTATGTGGCAGGCTGTGCAAAGAGAGTGCCTTCTGACCTTCTTGGGTGCCGGTGCCATTGCCTCTATCTTCAATGCGTGCGTGTAATTGTAAACGCGGCTGTGCGTGTAGTTATGCGAGCAGTGTGCACTCGCTCGAGCGCATCTGTACTGGACGCGCACAAGTTAGGCACATCGGCCACCTGGCCTGCCCCGCGCGTACCGCCAATCGAGAAGGGAAGATGGCGCCCCCGAGGGTCTCTACGTGGACCCCTGCATCGGATCAGCGCCTAGCCCAACCAGGGCTGCTCAACACGATCGGTGCTCCCTTTTACCTTGCCGGAAAGGAATCAAATCAGTACGGCAACGCAAGCCTCGGAGACCCAAGCTTTCTGCTTACCTGGTCTCGGCGCTTACCGATCGAGTGCTGGGACAGTCTCTAGCTGCGGGGGGAGAGGGGTTTACCTTCACCGCCGTGCTCGGTTGTGCACCCGCTGCCTTTCAACCACTCTGGGGCTAAGTCCATGCAGGGAACCGGCTACCGGACCAAGGCACACCTCTGAGGGATATCGGAAATCACCTCAAGAATTCTCAACTGGGGGAGGGACCCTAAGGTTTCACCACAAGAGAGCAGGGCTCGATCTTCTTTAAGGTAAATTTTCTTTTTCTTTCTTCTTTGCTGTAATTCTTAACACTATTCTAGTGTGTGGGATAGTGTCCACATCTGCTAGGAGATGGAGAGATACTGAGGAGCTGAGGTTACTGCAGGGGTATACCTAGAGTGAGGTCAGCTTTAAAATCTAACTCAGTCTCCCATCTGCTAGCATAAGAGCACATAACCCACTGATCCTGAGTCCATCTGGCTACACGCTAGGAAAACTTTCATTAAAATCATCTATGGTACTTGAAGACTGGAGGGTTGCCAATCACACGCCAATTTTTAAAAAGGGCTCAAGTAATGGATCCAGGAAACTACAGACCAAGGAGTCTGATGTCTGTGCCAGGCAAAATGGTATAAACTATCATAAATAACAAAATTGCTGAACATATAGATAGGCATGGTTTAATGGGACAAAGCCAACATGGATTTAGCCAAAGGACATCTTGCCTCACCAATCTGCTACATTTTACTGAGGGTGTAAATGAACATGTGAATAAAGTTGAACTAATTGTTATAGTGTATTTGGATTTCCAAAAAGCATCTGACAAAGTTCTCATGAGCGAATTCACGGGAAATTAAAAAGTCACAGGATTGGGGGGCAGTGTCCTATTGTGGTTGGGAACTAGTTAAAGAGTAGGTCTAAATGGTAAATATTCACAATGGAGAAAGATGCATAGTGGAGTGCCCCAGGAATCTGTTCTGGGACCACTGCTTTTTAATATATTTATAAATGACCTAGAAACGATCATTTAAAAATATATGGTCATGGGGGGGGGGGGGGGGGGGGGGGGGAGGAGCCAAAATGGCAGCAGGCTAGTAGCGGCTGAACGAAGCTATTAGTTTTTTCTCCTTTTGAACTGTTGGTGCCTAACGATATTTTAGAATGCCACCGAAGAGAAAAGGCAGAGTAAGGGTATATCCCTCCATACCCCCAACTTGCCCAGACAGCGTATGATCCCGGAACTGACCGCAATTTATCCTATTGGGAGGTTAAAGCCCCCCGCAGAAGGAACGCCAATGGGAGTGTAGTTTTCATTGGGGGAAACATCCTTAAGCCCCTCTGACCTGAGGAATCCGGTGGCGCCAGGGCTACAGAATCTCCCTATGCTAACGCCGGGGGAAGCGGAACTGAGGAGTCCGTGACTGTGGAGGAGGGAGCAGCAGTGGAGAGGGAAGGCCCGGTAACAGCGGTGGCGTCTGGAGACTTGGACACCCCAGGAGCTGCAGCTATAATGCCGCTGAACTTCGAAAGAGGTGGTGAGTTACCTCTACGCGAAGAAGCTGGCAGAATGAATGTGGTGGAACAAGGAGAGCTGCAGGGAGACCTGGTGGTGAAGGAGTTTTCAAAACCGGCAGTGGTAACTCTTGACTCCCTTTGGGAGCTGGTTGCTTCATTTGGCCCTGCGTTTCAGGGGTGTACGAAGCAGATGAATTTACTATCAGGAAAATTGGACAAATTATCTCAGGAACATAATAATCAGCTTCAGGAGCATGCAAACAAGCTTTCTGTTTTAGAAGAATCAGTGAAGTCGACACAGAATGTTTGCTCAATGTTAATCCAAGATAAACAAACTGTGAATAGAAAAGTGGAACTCATCGAAAACAGACTGAGGAGATTAATATTCTTAAAATTTAAAACTTCCCAAAAATTATTGGGGAACTGCCTCATATAACATTAAAAAAGTATATGCTAGAGGTGCTAAAAATCCCAAATGAAAGTTTACCATCATTTCATAAAGTCTATTTCTTATCATTCAATAGAATAAGGGAGGTTAATCAGCCATAACTTGACATTGATAATCTAACAGACTTCTTGGAGTCCTCAATAGAGTTTTGTGAGAGAGCGACATTACTAGTTTCCTTAGTTATTGAATCTAATGTAAGTTTGATAATGAGATATTATTTTCAACATATGGGGGCAAATTTCATGGGACAACGTGCTCAAAGTTTCCAAGATTTGTCTAAAATAACACAGGAGAGGAAGAAAGTCTATCGATGAGACAGGAATCTATTACAATATGGGAAAAATTTCTTCTCAGATATCCGCGCAAACGCATGGTTACTTATAATAAAGATACTTATATATTTTTTGCTCCAGAACAATTAAGGGTTTTCTAGATTCGAGAAAGAAAAGTCATGATAACCTTCTCTCCTAGAGAAGACCATGTGGAATTAACCCAGGTTATAAATAAGAGTAGGTAAAATAATAAAGCTTGCTAGGCTGATTACTTTTTGTCTGAATATATTTTTGAGACTCCCTAGATGATTTCTGATCCTCCGCCCCCCCCCCCCTAACAAGATTGTGGTCTAAGTATATATATAATTATTTTTTCTTTTTGAATTAAGATGTTAATAAGAAAATATATTTCTGTGTTTCTGAGCAAACTGTATTTTTGTAATTTTGCAAAAATCAATAAAGATAAAATTAAAAAAAAATATATATATATATGGTCATGATCAAATTTGCCTATAATACTAAATTATTCAAAGTTGTTAAATCACAAGAGGAGAAATTGCAAGAGGCTCATGCAAATCGCAAATGAAATTTAATGTGGACAAGTACAAAGTGATGCCCTTCGGAAAGAGTAACCCAAATTATAGCTATACAATGCAAGGTTCAACATTAGGAGTCATCATTCAGGAAAAGGGTCTAGGCGTCATCGTTGACAATACATCAAAATCGTCTGCTCGGTGTGCAGCAGCAGCCAAGAAAGCAAATAGAATGCTAGGGATTATTAGGTAAGAAATGGAGATAAAACAGAGAATATCATACTGCCTCTGTATAGCTCCTTGGTGCGATTTCATCTTAAGTATTGTGTGCAGTTCTGGTCACATTTCAAAAAAGATATAGCAGAATTTTAAAAAGTACAGAGAAAAATGAACAAAATGATAAAGTGGATGGAACGATTCCCCTATGAGAAAAGGCTAAAGCGGTTAGGACTCTTCAGCCTGGAGAAGAAGTGACAGCTGAGGGAAGATATGATAGAGGTCTATAAAATGATGAGTGGAACGAGTAAACTTTAATTGGTTTACTCTTTCAAAGAGTACAAAGACTTGGGGGACACACAATGAAGTTACTAGGTGATATATTTTAAATTAATAAGAGAAAATATGTTTTTACTCAATGCATAATTAAGTTCTGGAATTCGTTGCCAATGGATGTGGTGAAAGCGGTTAGTGTAGCTGCATTTAATTTAAAAAAGGTTTGGACAAGTTCCTGGAGGAAAGACCATAAACCATTATCAAGATAGACTTGCAGAAATCCACTTCTTAACCCTGAGATAAGCAGCATGGAATCCATCTACTCCTTGGGATCCTACCAGGTACTTAAGACCCAGACTGGCCACTGTTGGTAAAAGGATACTGGGCTTGATGGACTTTTGGTCTGACCTAGTATGGCCATTTACTCCAACTCACTCCCAGAACAAGCGTGATCCTTTAAAGGACAATTTTATAAGATTAGACTTTGAAAATGTATCAGCCGACCAAATTCTCAGCCACAGCTGACGCCTGACTGCTAACACCGAAGTCGCCCCTCTGGCAAAGGGACAGACCAAGGCACAGCCTGCATCTGCCAAAAAGACGGCTGCCAGTTCCTTGCAACCAGTCTCATTAACTTCCTGAAATAGAAGCAAGCAAACGCGAGCCACCAGAGAGAAGCAAGTGGCTAAGTGCAATTCATTACCACTGCATGAAAGGCAGCAAAAGGATAGCCTCAATTCTCCTATCCTGTGTATTCCTCAATGCTGCTCCTCCTTCTCCAGGAAAGGTCGTCCGCTTGGAGACTGCCCACACTAGTGCATCCACTTTCGGAAAACACAATTGCTCTCTTGTTGCCTGATCCGGAGAATACAGCCCTTCCAAGGATCGTCCCCTTTAAAATTAGCTTCCAGAATGCCCCATTCAAGGCCAATCAAGGTAAATAAAATGGGATTCTTTGGTTCAGACATGAAAACAACAACCGGCACTCCAAGCATCATCAGTGACTGGGAGATCAGAGCTGGCTACAAACCCGGAGAGATTTCCCCATCCTCCAGGGAGTAAGGATCATCCTTCATCATTTTCACCACCGGGATCCCCATCAGTGGAATCTGCAGCAGGCCGAGACACTCAGACACTTATCCACAGCACCAGATTTGCGGGATTCTGTAGCCTGAGATCCTGAATTTCCAGCTTTGGCAGACTCCGCCAAACATGCCTGTAGAAGGGACTGCAGCCCTTGAAATAATTCCACCCAAGAAGAGCAGAAGGATCCATATCAAAACCAGGGGGCATCAAGAGTGGCACCCCCTGAGCAGTCCTCCCCTGCTGAAAATCCAGTTACAGAAGCCTCAAGACCAGGCAAAACTTTTGACAAATCCCCTTGGGTCCCATTCCCGCATTCTGCTGGGAAGGGCTGGACTCAGCAATATCAGCGGGAGACAACTCTCCCTAAGCCTCCAGGCAGTGCTGCCAAGATCTGAGGTTTCACCCTGCCGTGATGCCTGAATATGGCAAGCAGTGCAAATCGCAAGACATTTGGGCTTCATTACTACCGGTGCCATGGATAAGTCGTCCACTAGCAGCACGCTTACAAACAAATGTCTGACAATTGAGCGCCCGAACAAGGCAAGCTTAGATAGGACGCCCAAAAAAGAGGACACACAAATATGGGGTGCCTATATTTGAGACAGGACGCCCCATAAGCATGTACTCTCACAAGGATTAAAAGCTTAGGCACTAAGATCCAATTAATGCTTGAACTACAGATGCCAAAATTTGTACGCCCAATCTGTACGATCCAGACGGACACCCATCCTGAACACGCAGGTGTGAACCGACAAGTCACTGTTTCACGGCAGACTTGCACAGAAAGCACAGCCTATCACACGGTGACCCAGAGAAGCACGAAAGCAGGGCCTAGCCAAAAGGACGCTCAACCCACCAAAACTGCCACAACTCCCCAATCCCCTCACAGAGGCGGGAATGAACATCGGATCAGCGCACCGAGGCTCGAAGACCAGACCAGAAGAGACGAAGAGAAATCCCTATAATTCTCTCTCTCATGTATTTTTTTTTAAATGGTATTTTATTGAAATCAACTGTCATCATTATAACATAACAATTACACACTGAAATAAACTACATATTCAAAAACCTAATTATCGTTATTGCTTCATTTTCAGTGGCCTGTATGATTAGACATACAAAGATTGCATACTGCATACCTCTATCTGGCTTGATGGACCTTAGAGTTCAGCTAGTTGGAAAGACCAGCCTAACTTTTATGCAGCCCTCCATTGTAAATATGTTGTGATCCTCTCATGGAGCCCATCCCGCGAGCAGGCCCCCACTCACCGTGATTGCCGCCGGACTCTGGTTGGCGCAGCCTGGACCGCCGCATTGCTCCCCAGGGCCTTGCCTTTGCGGCCGGATGCCACCGACCCTTCTTCACTGCCTTGTTCGTGCCACCAACGTCCTCACCCTTGCGGCAGGGAGCCACCGCCGTTTCTTCGTCTTTGCGGCCCAGTGGCCGCCTCCAGAGATTCTCTTCGCAGCCTGTGCTGCCATTCGGAAGCTGTTGTCGCAGTTGACGTCATCCTGTGGCCTGGAGGCTGCCACTGAAGCTTGTCTGCGCTTAGTCTCAATCTGTGCAACAGGGACGCCGCTGTCCATGGTCCTGCTCCTTCCTGGGCCCTCCTCTAGGCGCCAACGTGCACCTCTTCAAGATATTTAAAGGGCCAGCAGCGGGAAAAGCCTGTGGCCCCACCGGAAGTCCTCTTCAGTCCACTTCCTGCTTCAGCCCTATAAAAGAGCTCAGTTCCTGTTCATCGGGGCCTTCGGATCCAGAATCCACAGTTGTCTGTGTTCCTCTTCGGGTCAAGGTCTTCCGTGGTCTTCACTTGTCTTCACTTGTCTTCGTTCCGTGTTCTTGGTCTCTTCTTCCTGATGTTCCTGGTCTTGTCCTTCGTCGGAGCTCCTTTGTTGCTGTCTCCTGATGTTCCATGGATTTGTTCCTGAAAGTCCTGATGTTCCAGATATTCCGTGTTCCTGATGTCCTGGTCCTGATGCCTTTGTCGTCGCCTCTGCAACCAGTTCCCAGATTCCTTGAGTCCACCTTTCCTGGCGTGCCACAATCGTGGTCCGTGAACAGCCCATGGGGGGCTGTGTAGGGCCCTTCCTGCAGCGTAAGCCTCCAAAAGACTTCTGTTTTTAATGCCTTGCGTCTTGAATCCTGACCCGGTCTTTGGAGTTCCTTGTGTCTACTTCCGTTCATGGCTAAGACTCTGCCAGAACCTGCTCCGCTTCAGCGTGGTCCACGACCACCACAGGCATCTGTGTAGGGTGCGCCCCGGTGCAGGCCTCTACTGAATCTTCGTCATGTTCCAGTCTCAAGTTCCACTTCCTCGCCTGGAGTCTGCTTTGCGTTCAGCGTGGTCCGCGACCAGCCATGGGCGGCTGTGTAGGGCGCGCTGCGATGCAGTCCTCACCCAGTACTTTCGTCTGAATCCTGAATCCTTGCCTGAGACCTGAGTATTCTGAATCCTTGTTCGAGTCTTCTGAGTAACCTGAATCTCGTCTGAGTCTTCTGAGTAACCTGGGTCTTTGTCAGAGTCTTCTGAGTAACTTGAGTTCCTGTCTTGTTCCTGCCCTCAGCCTCCGTCTGCGTCACGCATTCGTCATGCCCAAGCAGCGGGTCCGACAGGGCTACGGAGTGGCCGGAGGACTACTCTTGTGACCAGCATTGCTTTGCTGGGTCACACTGGTGCTTGTAGGTCCAGTGGAGGGCTGATCTTGCCTTGGTTCCAGTCCTGCTTGTTCTTGCTCCGCCCGTGCTTGCATGCTCTCACCTCCCGCAGTGTGCCTTGGGGCTCCTTCCTGAGTCATACTATGGTCCAGGGGCTCATGCTCTCCCATGAACTAGCGACCACATCTCCATGCTCTCAACATCAGCCGAAGGCTGTGCTTGCAATAGGATCCGAAGGCCTCGTGGCCGAGGTCACAACAAAATATGGGTTCCACACCTGAGAGAACTTGGGAATCGTGTGATGTTTGCGGGCCATTAGCCTATAAAGTTCGCACATCTTATCCAACTTTAAAAGTACTGCTGTAAGCTGAGGGGCGTTAGGCGCTTTCCAAGCTGATGCTATGACACATCTGGTACCCAGAATAATTTGGTACACTAATATCCCTTCGTGTCTTGAGCATTCAGCGGGAGTGTTCAATAGTACCAATTGGGGGGTTAACTGTATGGGGAAATGAAGGACATGTTGGATAAGATGAGATACTGCGCTCCATAAGCGCCTTATACTGGGACATTCCCACCTCATACGAATACAGGACCCTTTTTGACCACATCCCTTCCAACATAAATCATCCCTACTAATATAAGCCTTATATAGCCTAGAGGGAGTGAGGTGCCATCTGAGTAGTACTTTATAGCTATTTTCGGATAGTAGCGCTGAAATCGAACTACGTTTAGTGTGTAAAAATATCCGGTCCCACTCCTCCTCCTCCAATACTTTGCCTAGATCATGTTCCCAAGCTAGAATGAAAGCTGGTTTCTGACCTGGATCCTTCTGGAGACTATAAATCTTAGAAATTCCTCCTGTAATCCGGTCTGCCTGCACACACCAGTGTTCGAATTGAGATTTCCCCAGGGCTAGGTCCCCTCCAATTCCTTCCTGACGAATATAATGACATAATTGCAAATAGGAAAACGTGCCTTTGGTCCGCAACTGGTATTTTTCTCTTATGTGTTCTAATTTTAGAAGCCTGCCTGAACCTCACAAATTCCCTAGTGATATTATTCCTTTTGTTTTCCATTCCTCGAAGAGAGGTGAATCCCATCTTGGGGAAAATTTGGTGCTATGAAACAGCAATGTGCTGAAAAAATACCTCCTATTACCCACCAATGTATGTTGCCATTGCTTCCAGGTGCGGAGGGTGGTTTGAGTAGACGGGAGGTCAGCATTTACTATCCAAATCTCTCAGGGCTGCCAGGTAAGGGCCCAAAATGGCATGTTTCCCAGAATCGCTTGCTCTATCGTAGCCCAGCCTTGCTGTTCCCCCTTTTTGTTCCATGTAAGGATGGCACTTATCTGGGTCGCAGCAAAGTACCATCTAAAGTGGGGTACTCCCAACCCTCCTCGCACTTTGTGTCTGTACATTACACTGCTCACCACCCTTGGCAGCTTTCTTTTCCAAATAAATGCAAAAATACATTTCTGCCAACATTTTAGAATAGCAGCGGTAAGGATTGAAAGAGATAGTTAAATTTTGGGAGAACGTTCATTTTTATTGAAGATATTTTTCCCGTCCATGCTAATGAAAATTTAGCCTAGTTATCCAGGTCCTTGAAAACCTTAGATACTAAAGGGGTATAGTTCAACTGAATAAGTCTTCTAATTTGTTGCTGATCAAAATGCCTAAGTATTTTATTTTCTGATTAGCCCATTTAAATGGCAACCTCTGTTTCAGGGGTTCTGATTGATCTGACGGGACAGATATATTTAGGGCCTCAGACTTATCAAGATTAAGGCGGAATCCGGATACGGTACTGAACTCATTTAGCATCTCCGCCAAAGATTTTTGTGTCTGGGACAAGGTGAACAGGATGTCATCGGCAAAAAGTGACATCTTATAATCGGTTCCTCCTACCTCTATATCTGTTATTGAGGACTGGCCTCTAATCTTAATGGCTCCAGGAAAAGAGCAAATAGCAACAGGGATAATGGGCACCCCTGCCTTGTCCCTCTCTGAATTGGAAAAGGATCTGAATAAGCTCCATTAATTTTAACACTTGCTTTTGGGAATTCGTATAATAATTTGGTCCCCTGTTCAAGAACAGGGGACCAAAATTAATTCTCTCTAGTGTACTAAACAGTTAGGGCCAATGGACCATGTCGAATGCCTTTTCCACGTCCACGGAAAACAGCACTGCTGGAATCTGCTGCCATTTTGCCCACCAGATGAGATCTAGTATCTTGCGTACATTCTCTGCCGCCTTTCTACCCGGAATAAAGCCTGCTTGATCAGGGTGTATTAATTTTGCCATTACTCTATTCATTCGACTTGCTAAGATTTCGGCAAGAATTTTCAGGTCGATATTAATGACATGGGTCTGTAGAAACCGCACTCTAAGGGGTCATGGCCCGGCTTCACCAATATGGTGTCCCCAGCTATATTAGATCCCGGGAATAGAAAGGTTCCCCTTGTGGGATAGCATTAAACAACTCAGTAAAATGGGGAGCCAAGTGATTGGCAAACTTTTTATAGAAGTGGCCTGTGAATCCATCTAGCCCCGGAGCTTTATTTATTTTAAGATCTTTTATCACTTGTATTATTTCTGTTTGTGATATTTCTTTTTCGAAAAACTGTCTTTCTTTGTCAGATATTTGGGGGAGCTTAACCTGGTCCAGATATGACTCAATCCCTTCCTTCTGTATACCGGATTCCGCCCTATACAAATCCCCATAAAATTGTTGGAAACTTGGTTGAATTTCCTTAGGTGATGACAAAGATCCATCTACGTCCCGTATCCTAGTGATTTGATTTTGAGCTATCTGCTGTTTCAGCTTGTGGGCCAGAAGCAGACTAGCCTTGTTTCCCCATTCAAAGTGCTCTTGCTTTACCTGATTTAATTGTAACAAAATAACATCTAAATACAAGGCACAAAGGGCTTGCCTGGCTCTCTGCAATTTTAGATATATGGATTGTTACTGGGATCTTTTATGAAGAGCTTCCAGATGGGCAATCTCTGCGGTTAATTGTACTTTATGGGCTAATTTCTCCTTTTTCTTAAAGGATGCTTGTGATATAAATTTCCCTCTGAGGACCGCTTTCAAACACTCCCATTATAAGGATTTATTTGACGTTTTAGCCCCATTGTGTTGCTCATATTCTTCTATGGTTTCTTGCACTGCAATGCAGAATGTCTCATCTTCTAGCAATGTGTTATTTAGCTTCCAATATCGCTTCCCCGGGTCAACTCCTGTAATCTGTAAATCTAGCCAAGTGGGGGCATGATCTGTCCAAGTAATGTGTCCTATATCTACCTCTATGATCCTTGGGCTTAGAGCTTTATCCACTAAAAAGAAACCTATCCTGCAATAGGAATTATGAGGATGCGAATAAAACATAATTTCTCTTATTGGGATTTCTATGCCTCCAGATATCTAACAAATCCCTCCCCTGGATGAAATTTTTGAGATGTTTGCAGCTGGATTTTGCTCCCAATCCTACCCCCAATGAATTATCTAACCAATGTTGTATCGTTAGGTTGAAGTCACCAGCTATGACTAAGTGCCCCTCTCCCACGGTGTCTAAAATTTCCCCAATTCTGTCCAAAAATGTAGGATGTTCAGTATTTGGGGCATATATGTTGAGTAAAGAGTACACCACCTCCTCCATTTCTATTTGCAAGAATAGAAAATGCCCTTGGGGGTCCTCACAGGATTTCAGAACGTGACACTATAAAACTTTATGTATTAGAATTCCCACTCCAGCATATCTCACTGTTTTAGAAGCCACAGTGAAAAACTGGTGGGGGAATAGTGGCCATTTTAGTAGGTGCTCATAGCGGCGTTTCAGATGGGTTTCTTGTAGGAAGATGATAGCTGCGTCTGAGCATTGAGCCTCCGATCTGAGTAATTGCTGTTTTTGTGGGCTGTTTAATCCCTTTACATTAAGGGATAATAGTTTAATCGACCACATTCTACAAATTATATGGTGATGAGTTTAATATTGCCCATCCTAATTCACACCCTTCGTTCCCTTCTTCTTGCACTTTTCCCGCATGCCTAATTTCCCCATTTTGGATGTTTCCACTTCCAGTGAGGTACATGTGCCCTTGAGCGTGAAGCTTCTTCCCAAGTTATCTATTAAATATGTAGAGCCAACATACATTTTAAGCATTATCACCCTTTCCCTTCCTGCTGTTATTCATCCATAGCAGATCTGCTACTGCAAATGAGGGCAGGAACATTCACGGAACATGCACTGGCCCTCCCCGAGCCACACTTCTAATATGTAACTAACCTTACAGTTATTTTGTAGAAATCGCTATTGAACTGTTCATTTAGTCATGCAAATAACAGTACTGCTACACTCCAGGTGATCCCTCCAAGGGTCTTCCGTCTCTGCAAAACCAATGAGTTCGTATAGAAATATTCACCCTTTCCCAGTGTCCCTCTCATGAGGAGTCCCCCGCGTTCCGTCTCAGTCTACAACCTCCTTTTCGTACTCTCTGCCATCTGGGGGTGTCTACGTTCGGTGCTTGAGATAGGTTCTTAGCTGGGGCTGTGATTTTTACTGCATGGCCTGCCTCCTTCAATATAGCCGCCGTTTCCTCCACCGTTTTAGCTTTAGACGTAGAGTCTTGAATCATCATGGCTATGCTGAAAGGAAACAGCCATCTGTATCTTATTCCCTCTTTCCGCAGTAAAGCTGTAGTGTCCCAAAAGTCCATTCTTCTCCTAAGTGTCATCAGGGAAATGTCTACGAAGACTGCTATTGTATGTGAGTCCCAAGACCATGTTTGTTGTTTTCTGGCCACCCAAACTAACTTTTCCTTTCTAGTACAGCAATTGAAGCAGACCACGATATCCCTCGGCTTGTCATTTATTTTGGGTCCCAACGATCTGTGGGCCCTCTTCAGTTCCACCTCAGACACACCTTCCTCTCTGTCAGTGCCATGCTGTTGGCTCAACAAGAAACTGCAAATCTTCTTAATCTTGCCTTGCAATCTGAGAACTCTTCAATTTCAGGGATTCCTTGGAATCGGAGGTTGTTTCTCTTGCTCCGATTCTCCAGGTCTTCAATTTTAGCCTGAAGCTCCCCGTTATCATTAGAGATTTGAGTGTAATTTTTTTGTAAAGTTTCTATTTTTAGTGCTTGCGCACCAAGCCTTATGACGCAGTCATCCACTCTCCTGCCAATCTCCGCCATCTCCTTTCTCATATCTGACATTGTAGAGTAGTTCTTGTTTATTGTCCATCTCTTTTCTCAGATCACTAAACCATCGCCTGAATTCATCCCTGGTTGGTAGTTCAGTTAGGCTTGCCGCTGAACCGCTGTCTTCCTCTGTCTCATTAATAACAGAGACCGCTGTTTCGCGGTCACCCGCAGGCCCATCTTTACTGCTTGTGCTTTTTGAATAGGAAAATTGTTTAAAATCTGGGCCATCGCTTGCCTGCAATGGAGGAGTCAAACTGCAAGCCTATAAGAGCTTTTTAATGCACGATTTCTTAGTGGCTCGGGGGTTGCTGGAGCTCAGATTCAGGCATCCATCTTGCTCTGCGGAGCTAGCGCCCCCCCCCCCCATGTATTTACTTATTTTTTTACATCTCCTTACCTGAGTTCAGCCCTTCCTGGCTGAGTACAGTCTCCAGCTGCAGGGAGAGAGCTAATGCCTTCACTGCCGCACTCGGCTTTCTGCACCCGCTAGCCTCTCAGCTAAGTCCACACCGGAAAATCGGCTACGTGACCGAGGCACTCAACTGAGGGAGGGATTATTAGATATCACCTCACGAGAAGTCAACTAAGGGAGGGACCTTAGGTGAAGTGATGCGTGATTAAAAAAAAAAAAAAAAAAAGATTAAACAAGCAATCCTAGTATGGAAATGCACATCCACCCTCTCCTGGAGACAGAGAATACTGATTGGCTGTCAGTGCAGGGGGTATACATACCATGATGTCAGCTTTGCCTCGTCTCCATCTCCTGGTAGAGGTGCATAAACCACTGGTCATGGCTTAACCAGTCTGAATGATGAGAAATTGGTTTTGTTAATATTTGACTTCCAGACAGTTTAGGGTACAAATGAATTCGGACCATTCTACCTGGCAACAAATAGAGTATGGGGTACCCCAAGGATAGTTTCTGTCCCCTGTACTTTTCAACATTTATATAGCACCATTAGGGTTTGAATTGGAAAAACTGAATTTTTTTTTATATATATGCAATGTATAGGTTTATTTACCTAGGGAAGTTCCAGGAGAAATACTGTCTTTTAATAAATGTCACATTTATCAAAAAAATGGTTGGGATCAGTTTATTATTCAACACTGAGAAAATGAAAGTCTTATGGGTAGGCAAACCACCATTTACTCAGATCAACTTCAGTTTAGTAATTGAGGGTAACCAGATCGAAGTTTTGTCTGAAATTCGCAGCCTGGGAGTAGTATTAGACTCTTCTTTGTCAATGAAGCCACGTTAACTGTACATGATGTTTCTGCATTTTATAAGTTAAAATGATTGAAACCAGCATGTACTTTTTTGCCCAAAGGACTCTTTAGTACTGTACTTCAATCAATGGTCTTCAGTCAGCTTGACTATTGTGCAACATTGCAGGTAGGTCCGAGAACACTGCAGCATGGATGCGTTTGGGTTTCCCTAAATTTGAGCATGTGTTATCCATGCTCCAGCATCTATACGGATTACCAGTAAATTTTGGGCAAGGTTTTGTCCGATAGTTATGGTACATAAGTTGCTGTATAGAGGGGTTGACAGTGACATGAAGAAAATGCTGTCATGTTATACCCAATTAGATCTTTACATTCAAAAGCCATGGCTTTATTGAACATGCCATCAGTGAAAGAGGGTAGGTTATCTCAAACTCGATGTAGAGCTTTTTCACTTGTCGCCCCAGCACAGTGGATTAACCTGCCAGTTGAGCTAAGAGGAATGCAGGATGTGTAAGACTTCAGGAAGCATATATTAAAGAAATGTATTAATTTTATGTAATATATAGGTGCTGTGTGTCATATATTTGATGATACTTAAGTATTATGAATGTACTTATGTGATCTGCCCTGGACAACATTTAAATTTGGAAGTTGCAGAATAAGTATTTTTAAATGAAAAATAAAAAAAGAAGAAGAACATGCCATACTGGGTCAGACCAAGGGTCCATCAAGCCCTGTATCCTGTTTCCAACAGTGGCCAATCCAAGTCACAAGTACCCAAACATTAAATAAATCACAAGTTACTACTGCTTAATAATTTGACTCACTTTGAATGCTGGTAGCAACAACAGTGGAGGAGCTCTGGCAGCCACATGTAGGGCTAAGGTAACTGAGTGAGCCAGCTGCCTGTCCTACATTATACCACACTTCACCAATTTCTGCTTTCTTCTGCTTATAGAGAAAATTGGAGCGGAGAGGTTTGTGTGGTGAGGGCAGAGAGGGGAGTCCACATGTGGTAAGAAGCAAAGGGAGGGAAAGAGCAGAAATCCATAGGCAATAAGTAGCAGAAAGAACAGGAACATCTGCAGGGTGAGAAACCTGGGCAGGTAGATAATGTGTCCTGCTTGTTACAGCAGTTGCTACCCCTAATTGAGCTGGATGTCACTTGGATGCAGATACAGCGCTGCTCTCTAAATTGGTGGTGGGGTGGAGGGGAATTAGGGCTGGAGGGTACTGGAAGCCAATAGTAACAGGTGCGAGAGAGAAAAAGGGAAATAAAAATGGATAAAGTGCGTAGCTTGCTGGGCAGACTGGATGGGCCGTTTGGTCTTCTTCTGCCGTCATTTCTATGTTATGTTTAAAAAAAAAAAAGCTGAAAATAGAGAAAGTGAAGTAGAAGGCAAAAGAAGAGAGGAAGGGGTCCCCAAGGTAAGTCTCCTCTGCATAGCAATGGGGCCATGGTAAAGCCCAAGAAGTGTTATTGAAAAACATGCTGAAGCTATGGATAACCATAATCCTTAAACACACATCCTCCAATGTCATGGGAGTGAAGAATGGAGGGGGGGAAGATTCAGAATTGACAGAAGAAACAAATCTACTAGTATAAGAGTACTCATAGGGGCTGATGTAATAAAGTGCGCCCAGCCTAGTGCACAGCTTAATGAGGGGGTTGGACGCGCATCCATAAGCCCGGATGCAATGATCATTGTGAAAGTCGGCCGAACGAGGCTGCAGCCAGACTCCCCCACCTACCGGCACGGCCGACTCTGCCTCCCCAGATCCAGGAACCTCGCTTCAGCCGGCAATTGCAGCCGGCAGGCCACCACTCTAATGCTGCATGCAGGATGGCACGCCGACCGCTCCTACTCTGGCCTTCCTCCTGGCCCCCGGCTTCCCAGGCACGCGGGCCACCTAACCCCTTTTCAGGGATCACCGCGGGAGGGGCGCGGACTCCTCCCCCTAAGCCTGCAAGTATATAAGGCAGGGCCTGCTTCTCAGGCCTTGCCTCGGCTATTCCTGGACCCAGTTCCTGTTTTGATTCCTGTCTTCTGTCTCTCCATGCCAGACCCTTGCCTGCCCAACTACGAGATACGCTGCCTGCCAAGTTCCTTGCCAGCCTGACTACCAGGTACTCCATTTGCCTAGATCCCTGCCTGCCGGTCTCGAGTGTCACCACCTGCCTTAGATCCCAGGTAAGTCCAGCCGGCCCCGGTAACCAAGGGCTCAACCTGCGGGGAACGAGCACTGTTAGTGGTGAAGGTCCTGCGGGGTCTCGGGACTCCTACAGCCTCGCCAGCCATTGGAAGGGTCCCCTGGGGCTCCTCCCCATTGGTCCCCTATTCCGCCGGCCCAAGAATCCACTCTCGTAATAATAATAGCATTAGAGCTCCAAAGCATGTGTCCAAACTCGCACGAAACTAGTAGCACTCATATGTAAATTCCATCTAAATGAGATTGTTAGTTATTACCCCGCAATGCAATAAATTAGCACTCGCCCCAAGCACCCTTGAAGATGGCATTAAGCATTACCACGCATCAAAGGCTCACAAAAAAAATCCTGTGGAACCACAGAAAGCTGTATCATGACAAAATGAAAAAGGGAAAAAAAAAATTCTGGAGCACACAATATAATACGCTCCAGGCAGTGTATATATTGCTGGTATTGGGATAAAATGGACATTCATATTGATCATCCATTTTCCTAACCTGCACACAGCCACATTTCCTGGGCATCTGATGCCAGAGATGAGCTAGGGACTCACAATTTTCCCTAGCCTGTCGTTTTCAGTGCGGCAGCTTATTTGCCTATTGCATTAGATGCCCAGGGACTGTGGATGTGCACACATTAGGAAAACGGGCACTCAACAAGAGCACCCGTTTTACTGCATGCTTTTATTGCGTTGGCCCCTCAGTGTCTGCACTGATTGCTCCTCAGTTGCTAGCGTGCCATTCTTTTTTGTTAATATGTGTCAAGCTTGAAAAGGGTGGGAAATGTTGGTATAAATGAATTTATAAAAAGGTTTGTACAAGTTTCTGGAGGACAGGTTCACTAACAGCTACTAAAACTTGATAAGAACTGGAAATGGGTCAAGCAGTTTTGGATCGACCGGGTAGTCTATTTTATATAAAATATTTTTATACCGCTTCAGATATGAATGGCTCATAAACATTCATAAAATGAAGAACTTGAAACAGACAAATCACAGTTCTGAAAGATTATGTCTTCAAATATCCACAAAAGCTCAAACAATATCAGAGACTGCTTATGATATATATATATATATATCTTCAAACACAAACAAAATCAGACGCTATCTTAGACATGTTTGAAACCACCTCCTCCTCAGAGATTGAAACCATCTTAAAAAGAATGAATCCCACAGCACATCCAGCCGATGCAATCCCTTATAAAAGCCCTAAAATCCATACCAAACATACTAGCCAAACCCCTATCAGAAATCATTAACATCTCTAACACATGGCAACGTCCCAGTATCAAAAAAAGAAGCCATCAAACCCATTTTAAAGAAACCCCATTTAAACCCCTCAGATCCAGCTAACTTCAAGGTCCATATCCATTCTCCCCTTCTTAGCTAAAGTACTCGAAAAAGTAGTAAACACCCAAATAACCGAACACTTAGAGAAACACAAAATTCTATATCCATCCCAATTCGGCTTTCGCAAGTTTGTCAGCACTGAAACACTTAATCTCCCTCACTGACACAGTTCTCAGAGATATAGATAATAGAGATGTGAATCTGAACTGAAATCGGATCCGATTCTGGTTCCGATTCACATCTCTAATAGATAATGGCCAATCCTATATCCTAGCAATGCTGGACATCTCCGCAGCATTTGATACCATCAGTCACAAGATCCTCATAGACAGATTAAACGAAATTGGTCTAACTGCTACGGTCCGACGCTGGTTCGTTTCATATCTAGAAAACAGATATTATAAAGTCAAAATAGGCAACAGCGAATCTGAACCTATCAAACTCACTGAAGGAGTGCCCCAAGGTTCATCTCTTTCATCCACACTCTTCAACATCTACATGCTTCCCATATGCAAACTCTTATCCGACCTAGGGCTCACACATTTCATCTATGCAGATGTCCAAATTCTAATCCCTATCACCGAATCTATCCCCAAATCACTCCAACTATGGGAAACCCACCCCAATACCATCAACCAATTACTCACCCAAATGAACCTTGCCCTGAATACCTCCAAAACTGAACTCCTAATCATATCCCATAAACTAAGTCAAAAGACCCTTACCGACATCAACTCCCATCATCCTAAACACCCCATCGCTCAAGAGGTAAGAGACCTAGGCATAATCTTGGACAGCAAACTAAGTCTAAAAAAAATTCATTAATGCGACGATAAAAGACTGCTATTTTAAACTACACGTACTAAAAAAATTAAGACACCCCCCCCCCCCCCTTACATCTCAATGATTTCTGAACCGTCCTTCAAGCGTAAACCTTCTCCAAGATAGACTACTGCAAGATTATACTACTGGGACTCCCAACCACAACACTCAAACCACTCCAAATGCTACAAAATGCCACTGCCAGAATCCTCACAAACACCCGAAGAAACGAACATATCGCTCCCATCCTAAAAGACCTCCACTGACTCCCAATCCACTTCAGAATCTCCTTTAAGAGCCTAACATCAATTCACAAGATCATACATAATCCAAACGTACACTGGACAAACCCCTCCAACTTTCAAACACCAAAAAGAGCCACAAGATCCGCAAACACCGGGACCCTGCCAACACCCTCACCCAAGCTAACTCACCTGAACTCCACCAGGGAACAAGCACTGTCAATTGCAGGACCCGCCAAGTGGAATTCCATGCCCCAAGAGCTACGACTAGAACCCAGCACACAAAACTAAAAAAAAAAAAAAGAAAACCTGGCTGTTCAAAAAGGACTTTTCATAACCCCCCCCACACACACACACTAACAAGCCCTGAAATTCGAGCACCCCTACAATATACGCCCTTGTATATAGTTCTTCTTTGCCCCCTCACCAATCCATTTTACTGTATATTGTTATAATACAGTTAGCTATTTGCCTTCTCTCTAACTCACCTTTAAGCTTCACTCTACTTTCTGTAATTCAACTAACCTGAAATATTGTAATTTTGCATTTTAATGTTGAGATGTAATTTCATTTCTCATGCTAATTTTCCATGTTACCTGTTACACTCTGTAAAACGATGTGATGTGCAAAAGAACGTCGGGATAAAAAAGCTATAAATAAATGATATTTATTTATTTATTTATTTATTTTATTTAAGGTTTTTATATACCGGCAATCATGACAACATATCTTGCTGGTTTACATAAAACAGGGGTGCAGTATATACATCAAACTGGAACTGTGTGTCAGAAGGTGCAGTTACATATAACAGGGGTAGCAGAACTGGGAGAAGGAGGAAGAGAAGGATAGAATAGTAGCGGTTAAACAATATACAAATTAAGTGCTATATACAATGCATGGTTGAAGACTGGTAGTTTTGAGGAGGTGATAGTGGGGTCGTTAGATTGTGTCCGGGAACGCTTGCTTGAAAAGCCAAGTCTTAAGTTTGTTTCTAAAAGTTAGGAGGCAGGGCTCCTGTCTGAGATCTGAAGGAATGGAGTTCCAAATGAGGGGACCAGCTGTGGAAGTGGCACGATCTCTTAGGGTAGCGTGTCTGGTCGTTTTCGCAGGGGGTGCTAGGAGTGAGCCTCTGTAAGCGTCTCTGGTTGGTCTTGACGAGTTGTAAATTTGGATTTATTTATTTATAGACTTTTTTTATACCGAAGATCATGTACAAGTACATATCGCTAATATACATATACTAATTGAATGACAGTATATAAAAAATAAATAACTAAATAAATAAGGTCTACAATAACTAATTTTATACAAGTTCTTAGTCATAAAGCCTCTGGCAGGTAGTTCCATAATTCAGGAGTAGCCACTGAAAACGACCTCTCACGGGTTTCCAAGACGCAGGCATGGCGCACCAAGGGTGCCTCGAATAAGTCTCTCTGAAAAGCTCAAGACTCTTGGCGGATTGTGGACAGCCTCCCTTCTAATCATTTCGTGGACCAAACAGGCAACTTTATATTGAACTCTCGCACCAACTGAAAGCCAAGAGACTGGAAGTGACCATTGCAGGAGACAGGATGCTGGGCTCCATGGACTGTTGGTCTGACCCAGCATCACAAGTGTCTGTTCCGATATAGGAAGGCCAAATACTACACAGAACCACCAAACTCTCACCTCCCATGCACACCACTCAATAGCCAAGAAACTTCTACTCACCGTGACGTTTTCTGGCTCACTCCATCCCAGAATTCCATTCTCACCCCGTCCGAACGCAGGTCAAACCATTGCGGCCAAGTCGGTGTCCCTGTAGAAATAGCGTTTTCGTTCTTAAGTGGTATAAATTGATATATATTGTTAGTTTAGGTTAGATAATATTGTTTTCACTTGTACTACAGCGGTCTACGTGTGCGAGTGAGATTTTCTTTTTTATATTCACCCCCTCTGCACGCTGTATGTGTAGTGTCCCGCCTGGAGGGTTCCAGAAGTCGTGCTACTGAGCGTGAGATTACTCCCAGTGCCGCCATGTTTGCCGCGCGCATGGGAATGCGTCTGCGCGAGTGAGGACGGCGTTCACGGTTAGCTGCCGTATCGTGGCCGTTGCTCCTCAGCCGCTTCCATCATGTCCGCCATGGGGACTCTCGCCTTTGATGAATACGGCCGGCCCTTCATTATCATCAAGGACCAGGATCGCAAGTCCCGGCTGATGGGACTCGATGCACTGAAGGTAAAGCATAGTAAAAGCCTTCTCTCCCGGCTTGGCCATGTGCGTAGGGCCTGTAAGGCCACGGAGGGGAGCGTCCCCACGGCAGGCAGATGTGTGATTATTTGCCCTGTCCTGTGCCGAAGGAAACGGGTTTCTTTTTCCAGTTAGGTGTATTTCCACGGGGGCAGTGCCTGTATTCCTTTAGGTCTTACTGTCATCTTCTCCCGCGCCTTTCGACTCGTCTGCGTGTCTGAAACTTTAAGCAGATTCAAAATTGATCCGCCGGCACGGGCTCTGGTCCGCTCGTGGGTCACGGGAGAGGAAACGCGGATCTGGTCCTTAAGTGGAGAAAGATCCTTCAGCTTATACAAGGGACAGTGAAAATACGGTTGTGCATCGTGAGCTTTTCAAACCTCACGGATCCTCTCTCGTCGGTCCTTTAAAAGGTGCAGTAGCCTATCCAGTTTTCTCTAAAACCAATAAGGCTATTAAAACTGCTTTAAACAATCAGACATTTTTTGGAGGTAAGAACAGGAAACCTAATTTTATTTTTTTTATCCTATGAGAACCTGTTAAAAGGAGTCCAGGGATTAGAAAAGGATGGCTTGAGCATTTACTGCTGCTGCTTTCCTGAAGCCTTAGGGAAAAGATCTGTAGCAATTCACATGTAAAGAAATATAATTTCTGCAGATGAAGCAGAAGTTGCGAGTATTATATCTAGAGAAGCTAGTCCTCCTACTAGCCAGCATGGTTTTCAAACTCGGCAAACCCTTCTTAATTTTGTCTTGCAAAACTGTCACTAGGATTTCTTGTCAGACTAAATCTTTAATAGTTGTACTAAGTTAGAGGCCAGGGTAGAATTTCTTCCATAATGTTGATTCTCAAAACATTCAAGCATTAATGGAACAGATCTGCTTTTAAGTATTGAAACATAGAAATGACACCAGAAAAAGACCAATCGGCCCATCCAGTCTGCCCAGCAAGCTCCCAAACTTATTTTCCCATACTTATCTGTTTCACCGACCACCAAGTTCAGGGCCCTTGTTAGTAACTGATTCAAATTTCTTGTCACCCCCTGCCATTGATGCAGAGAGTAATGTTGGAGTTGCATCAAAGGTGAACATAAGGCTTAATGGTTAAGGGTAGTAACAGAAGCAAGTTACTCCTATGCTTGTTACCACGCTGCACAGATCAGTGCCTTGTTGGATGTTGTCTGAATGTAAATCCTCTTTTTCCACATTTCTTCCAGCCGTTGAAGCAGAGAGCAACGCTGAATACATTCAAAGTGAAGTATCAGTAAATAGTTGTGTATGCATAGTAGGGAATTTTGGTGTGATAAGCTCGTGATCACAATTTGTAGTAGTGATTGCTCCTGCTGTAAAGAAAATCTTTACAAATCTCCTTTAAGACAGACCTGATTTTTGAACCTGCCATACTGTATGCAATTGAGAATATAATAGCAGTGAAAATGTACTCATCTGCCAAGGAATGACAAGAAATCCTGGTGAGAGTTTTGCATGACAAAATTGAGAGGGGTTTGCTGAGTTCGAAAACCATGCTGGCCAGTAGGGCTAAAACTTTGGAGGACTAGCTTCTTTAGATATAATACTGGCCAGTCCTGCCTCTTTTGCAGAGATCATATTTCTTTACACGTGAATTGTTACAGATCTTTCCCCTAAGGCTTCAGGAAAGTAGCAGCAGTAAATGCTCAAGCCATCCTTTCTAAACCCTGGCCACCTTCTAAGGGGGGTCTCACAGGCACAAAAAAAGTAAAATTAGGTTTCCTGTTCTCACATCCAAAACATTTTCTGTAATTTTTTAAGCAGTTCTAATAGCCTTATTGGTTTTAGAGAAAACTGGAATCTTTGTAGGCTGCTATACTTTTAAAAGAACCAACAAGGAGGGGAGGATCTGTGAGGTCTGAAAAGCTCACTATGCACAACCGTATTTTCACAGAACCTTTAAAAAGTATCCTAATCTTTTAATACTCACGATTGGATACACCGTGGCCCAGATTTAATAGTCAAATTTGCCTAAAATTTAGACATCAAGATGGATGCCAGTGGTCGTCTTAATGCAGATCTATCTGTGGGGTACTGCTGTTGAAATGATTAAGCTTTGAATAGTAGCAAGAAGTGGCAGGAGGCAGTTATGTTTCTGCTCTGCCTTCCCTGCAAAGATCTGGTTGAGGGGAGGAAGGGGCTGAGGTTAAAAGAATGAATCTGGACCAGGGAGGGACACAGACATGACCAAGCAGCAGCAGATCTGGACACCACAATATAATTTCTAGGTGCCCAGGTTTTATTCATTCCTTTCTAGATTTTATCCTATTCACCTCAAATGGAGAGACCCATGTTTTTCTAATAGTGATGTTAGTGGTATACATTGGTTTACTTCTGCATAAACTAATCAACTGTACTAGTGTTTACTTTTCACTGTTAATGCTGGATTTTTTTTTTTTCAAAATAGAACTTTGCATCATAGCAGTAAAATTAAAATTGCTATTGCTGTGGGCTTATATGTAATCACTAGGGATGTACATTCGTTTTATATGAAATAGACAATTTTGTTGCCACTGTCTATGTGTCATGTTTCTGGAGCACCATGAAATGAAAGAAAAAAATGATGACATTTTGTAAAAATTGGTATTTCATGTTAGTGAGCACTAACTCCAAAATTAGGGAAACCTGAAATGAACACCCCTGATACAAAATAAAACAGATAATGACCCAAAATGAAAAGACACAAAAAACCCCAAAGCATACCCCTAGTAATTGGTAACATTTGATCAACAAAATGGTTCACACCATCTCAACTGAAGTGCACATGAAAACCTGACTTCTAAAAAAATATTTAATTAGATTGCATTAAAAAGTTGCTTTGGGCTTTCATTGCACACACTACTGTTTTTAAAGAAATGCCTTTTTAAGAAATACTGTAGTTTCACGGTCTTTTCTTTATAAATTGTTAGTAGGGAGCATTTGGCAACGCAGTTATACATTTTCCTAAAAAAAAAAAAAAAGATTATTAAGGAAGCACACTCATTGCAATCTAAAAGCTCCTGGCAGACATCCAGCCATCAGTGGTTTGTCACACGTGAACTTTCTTGAAAATCAATTTTTGTGACATTGAAACATCCTTATGTTTTGGGGGTTTTTTTGTGTTTTGTTTTTTTTTGGAATGGATGAAATTAAGGTAGGGATGGCCAACTCATTTCCTCAAGAGCCACAAAGAGGCCTGGTTTTCAGGATATCCACATTTGAATATGCATTTGAGAGATTTGCATGCACTGTCTCCATTGTATGCACATCTATGTTATAAATATTCATTGTAGATATCCTGAAAACCTGGCCTGTTTGTGGCTCTCGAGGACCAGAGTTGGCCATCCCTGGATTTAAGGAATTAGATTAAAAGCCCCCAAATTGAACTAGGGTAGTAGTTATGAATAGGCAAAGGGTTTTTTGGGGGGTTTCCAATTCAAAATTAGAGCCTCTTCCCAGGCTTTCTGAATATGGTTTGGTATTACTGTGTGCTTTGGAATCTTTAATACTTTTTAAAATCTAAATGTTTTTTTTTTAATTTTTTTCAGTCTCACATAATGGCAGCAAAGGCCGTAGCAGGTACACTAAAAACATCTCTTGGACCAAATGGTGAGTATTTTTAGCAAACATGTCTACAGTGCACAATTAGAAATCTTGAGAAGGAGGAAGTTGCTGGAATTGCCATAGGTTTGTTTTTGTTTTGTGGATGCCTGTTTTTCCCCATTTTCCCAGAAAAGTTGACTTGGCGAGTATAGAACTCTTTGCTGACTAAAATCTGGAAAAGAATCCTCTTTGGCAGTGAATTTTTCAGTGTTAGCCTTAGGTAAGGCCACAATATCAGCCATCCCCTTTCATCATACTGGCCCTGATGAACTCGAGACTCCTGCTTTTATCTTCAGCACCCACCCACAGGCTGATGCAATAAAGTGCGCTCAGCCTAGCACACAGGTTTACGCGCAGTTGGATGCACGTTTTGTACATGCTAGACCAGCACCCAATGCAATAAGGAGATTAGTGCATCCAAAACGCATGCCCAAACGCATAGCAGATAGCGATCATCACATGTAAATTCCATGTAAATGAGGCTATTAGCTGTTACCCTGATGCCGAAAATCGTTGGGCGTGCAATGCGCACTTCTTAACACAGAAAATTTAACTCCATCCCCGGATCTGACATTAAATCAATCCGCAAGTCAAAGGCACAGGAGACCTTTTTTGAAAAGTGTATTGTGTGGTTCCCACCTTTATTCTTTAATACCTACTGTTTGTGGTATAAGGGTATAATATAAAGGCTTGATGGAAAAAAATTCTGGACACATAATATACATTCACGATGCACGCTCCAGGCCGACTTCACCCCTTGCTATTGTGTGTGTATATATATATATTGGTAATCCAGAAATCAACCTGAAGTGGAATAGAACACCCGTTGCAATTGTAGGCGCACAACCACGTCTCCACACCCGTTGCAATTGTAGGCGCACAACCACGTCTCCTGGGCGCCCAATGCATTTGAGCACTAGGGACGTATAATTCTCCCCTAATGCATCTTTTTTTAATACAGCAGCTCATTTAAATATTGCATCAGGTGCCCAGGAGACGTGGCTGTGCGCACGTTAGGAAAACAGACGCTCAATCTGGGCGCCTGTTTTAACGCGTGTCTTATTGCATGGGCCCCCCCCCCTCCCTTGATAAGTTTGTTATTTCTTTGCTTTGAGTTTTTCTGCTGAATTGTGTTGCAGGGCTTGATAAAATGATGGTGGATAAGGATGGTGAAGTGACTGTGACGAATGATGGTGCTACCATTCTCAGTATGATGGATGTGGATCATCAGATTGCTAAACTGATGGTGGAACTGGCCAAGTCTCAGGATGATGAAATTGGAGATGGAACCACAGGAGTAGTAGGTGAGTGAGAATATTTTTTTAATGTTTGATTTATTTAAACGTGGTTTATATGCCGCTTTTATGAGTGTCGATCCAAACGGTTTACATTTGTCAACATACATAATTACAATAACAAAACATATCATAAAACAGTTAATGGACAAAAATATCATCACTATCGTTAGCTGCTTAAGAATAATAAAAAGAAAAGAGGAAAGAAGAAACTAATAAGTGCAAGATCTGAAATAGTAGGGCTGCTTACTGAGAAATAGCAAGAGAACCAAAAGCTTTTGAAAACCAAATATGTTTTCAGATTTTTTTTTTAATTTAGTATGAAATGAATTTTGCCTTACATGGTCTGGGATAGAATTCCAGAGAGAGGGCCTGCAACCGAAAATGCCTGCCTTCATGTGATATCGAGTCTGGCCAGCCGAACTAATGGAACTTCTAAAAGACTTTTATGTAATGAACATAACTGTTTGGTTGATAGAGCAAAGCCAGGCAGAAGAGTCTTTGTAAATCAACTTATGTATAATGGATAATACTTTTATATTGTATTCTGAATATAACTAGTAACCAGTGTAGTGATAGTAAGATCAGGGTTATGTGTTCTTTTCGAGAAGTGCCAGTTAAAATTCGAGCAGCAGTATTTTGAGTTAATTGTAATGGACGAAGAGTGTTATCATGAAGACCAAGATAGAGGGTGTTGCAGTAATCTATACCTGTGAGAATAAGCGATTGTAGGACAGTACAGAATTCTTAGGGGAATAATAAAGGATGAAGACGTTTTAGCATGTACAGTTTGTAACAGGAGTTTCTGACAATAGTTGAGATTTGATGGGACATGAATAATCTTGAGTCTAGGATTACACCGAGGTTCTGGGCCTTTGAAACAATTGGAATATGCAGATCATCTAGACGTAAGGATGATGGAGGACTACAGGCAGAGTGTGGTATGCCTGAGGGTTGAAGACTTTCTGTGTTTGAAGCATTTAACTTAAGACGGTTATGGGATAGCCATGAGTTAATGATTTTAATATACAGACATACAGTAGAAAGCATGGAGGACCAAGATGTGGAGTAAGGTACAAAAAACTGAATATCATCAGCATAGATTTTGAAATGAATATTAAGACTATATGGAGGTGGCAAAGTGGCATGAGATAGATGTTAAATAGAATTGCTGAAAGTGAGGAACCTTGGGGGAATGCCAGATGAGGGAAAGTACCATTTTAAGAGTTATGTGAACCAACATTAATCTAATATGTACGGTTTGATAAATATGATTGAAACCAATTTAGAACAGTATCTTTCAGACCGATGCAGAGTGTGGTAGGAGAATTTGATGATCTAAAGTATCAAAGGCAGCTGAGATGTCTAGAAACACCAGGATGTAGTCAGTGTTGGCATCAAATCCTCTAATTAGAGTGTCAGAAGAGGAAAGTAATAAGGTTTCTGTGCTATGGCCTTTGCAAAATCCATGTTGATTTGGGTGAAGGAGAGCATTTGCTAATACATAATCGGAAAGTTGATAAAGGACCACATATTCAAGTATTTTTGCTAGAAAAGTAAGAGGTGCAGTGGGGCGAAGGTTAGCAATATTTGTAATGCTCTCAGGTTTTTTTCTTTGGTATAGGGTGAATAGAAGTTTGTTTAAGGAAATCTGGGAAAATGCCAGATTCTAATGATTGGTTAACCAGTTGACTTAAGAAAGGACTTATGAAGTCTCTTAAGAGTTTTTAGTAAATGACTAGAATAAGGTTTGAAAGGGGATTAAGAGATTTTAATTTCTATAGAATGTGCAAAATGGATGAGGCATCTACATGTGAAAATTCAGACCAGGTGCAAACTGGAGAGGAAAGGTGTAGCTGGTGACTAGGGGTTTGAGGGGAAAACTACCAATTTTAGAAATTTCATCCTAAAAAAATGAGTAGCTATACTGTTGCAGAAGACATCATCTATGTCAGAGTGAGGAATGGTCGTAAGGGACTTCACTATATCGAATAGAACTGAAGGATTGTCGTTAGCAATAATTTTTTGAGAGTACATTTTTTGGGGCGATATCAGTTTCTTTTTATATTTTCTCAAACAGCAGAAGTAGGAATTTTTGGCTGTAATTGTACGATGTTTTCTCCAGTGATGCTCAAGGCGCCTTAGCTCAGTTTTCATTATTCATAAGGACCCAGTATACCAGGGAGCATTGCATTTATATCTTATTGTGCAAGGTACTAAAGGGGCTATGGTGTTAAGGGTAGTACTGATCACGGAATTCTATGAAGATACAGTATGGTTTACATTGGAATTAACAGAGGAAGGCATGTTTGGTAAGAAGGCATCAATGAAAGCTTCTGTAGGTATTCTTTTTCTTCTACAGAGGGTCTTTTTGACTTTATCTGTTTTCTGATGTGGGGAAACACTATTAATAGAAACAGAGAATGAATGAGATGGTGATCTGACCATGGTATACAGGATGAATAGAGAGTGCTGTAGGCGGCAATGGCATGAAGTTTGGGTTAGTAAAGATAAGGTCTAGAGTATGACCATATTTGTGGACAGGATCACTGATAAACTGTTTCCAACCAAGTCTTTCCATGGTGTCAAGAAAAGAAATAGAGGGATGGGGATTAGGGTGGTCAGAATGGATATTGAAATTGCTAAGGGGGGGGGGGGGGGGAGAGTGCCTGGAGGGCATGGGAATAGTGAATGAGGGGGAGGGCATGCAAAGGAAAAGAAGTAGAAAGGGTTAAAAAAAAATACAGTCTAGAAAAAATCCCAAATAACGTGCAAATGAAAAAAATAGACAAGGGAGGGATTTTGACTGGTATCTGTTTTTCAAAATATTTTTCCACTCGTGGTTGTGGCTGTCCTAAAAACCAAACTAACTTGCAGCCTGAAAGGCTGGAAGTAAATCCTTGAACTGCTCACTAATTATTAGACTGTTTATTCTAGACTTGTTGAAAATACATTTTGAGTTTTAACTATAGCACTTCCAAAATACTGTCACGTGGAGGAAGATACCAAAAGACCTATAAATATTTGTTTACGTTTTCAATATTTATTTTCAGTGCCCTTTATTTTAATTTTTCTTTTGCATTAACATAAACTCAGTAATTGAGATTAATTTGAGACCTGAAATGGCTTCCAGTGAATATTTAATAGGAGTTTATTTTGTGTTTTAAGTTCTTGCTGGTGCCTTGTTGGAAGAGGCTGAACAACTACTTGATCGTGGAATTCATCCGATTAGAATAGCAGATGGATATGAACAGGCTGCACGCATCGCTATTGAGAACCTGGACAAAATCGGCTGCAGTTTCCCAATTGATCTTCAGAATATAGAACCCCTAATTCAAACTGCAATGACAACTCTAGGCTCTAAAATGTAAGTTTATTCATGGTGTCAACATATTAAGTTTGTCTCCTCTCTAGTGGGGCAGTGGGGTCAGCAAGGCTCAGGTGCACTACTGATGCTACGAGTTCAGCCCTGGGGAGAGAGGAAAAGATGACTGTCACTATTGCAGCAACCCCTGTTGGGCATAAATCCGAGCTTGGGGTTAGTTTTGAGGGAGATTTCAAGATTCTGATGTCATCTGGGCATGACATCCTGGGGGTTGGACCAGTTCTGACAGGTCATTCAGATTTGTGTTTTTTGATCATGTTTGGAGAACTCGCAGTCCTGTATATACAATGGAAAACAGCATTACAACTTTCAGTGGAGCAGCTTTTCTGAAAATTACTTTTTACTTTATTCAGGATGTGCTACCTAGTAGAAATAGGTTTATTTATGAGATTTTTAAGTCATCTATTCCTAGGCTGCATACAAAGGAACATTCATAGTCATACAATAAATAACCTATCCATAAAATAATCCATATAAAAAAACTAATAACATAATCACATAAAACTTTAAAACAATAGCATAAGTAGACATAAAACAGGCTAAAGTAAAAATAACATGTCCACAGGTTCAGTAATCCATAAGAACAAATTGGGATTAGGAAACTGACTATCATGATTTGTTAATGAGGGATTTGGCATTCATATTTAAAAAAAAAACAAAAAAAAAACCGACCTAATGACTTCACTAAATGCCTACAGAAACAGCCTTTCACGTTTTTTGTGAAAGATTTTATACAGCATTCAGTTCTTCTATCCTCTGGAAAATTATTCCAGAGCTCTGATCCAGCCACATTAAATACTTGATCAAGAGCCTCACAGAGGCAAAACTGCCTAACAGAAGGGATCTCTAAGAGATTTTTTTTCTCTGGGATCTTAAAAGATGGGCAAAAATTTAAACCTTCAGTAATGCTCAGTAGAATCTTGAAATTTATACGCCACTGCACTGACTTCAAAATAACGAGAATATGCTGCATCCTGGAAGTCCTAGTGATTACAATGGCTGCAACATTTTGTGCAATCTGGAGAGTTTGTAGGCTAGTAACAGGAAGACCAAGTAAAATGGAGTTACATGAATCCTTAACTTGTTTAAAACAGCATACTGGACAACATTCTGAAAGTCCTGAGATGACAAAAAAGGATGTAGCCATCGAAGAATCAGTAACTTATAAAAGGTCCACTGAACAACCTTCTTAATGTCATTTAAAGTAAAGGGCAGTATAAAAAAAAACCTTAAATTTCCTAGTGTGTAGCAGATGGACTCAGGACCAATGGGTATAGTGTACTTCTGATAGCAGTTGGAGATGGAGTCAGATTTCAATCTGACGACAGCACTACATATACCCGTGCAGGAAGCTCTGCTCTTCAGTATTTCTCCATCTCTTTAGAAGTTTGAGACTCTACACAGCGTTAAGACGAAATCCAAACCAAAGAAGAAAGAAAATCTTGCCTTACACTTTCGAATAATAGAAGGACTAGGGGGCATGCCATGAAGTTAGCAAGTAGCACATTTAAGACTAATCAGAGAAAATTCTTTTTCACTCGGCGCACAATAAAGCTCTGGAATTTGTTGCCAGAGGATTTGGTTAGTGCAGTTAGTGTAGCTGCGTTCAAAAAAAGGTTTGGATAAGTTCTTGGAGGAGAAGTCCATTAACGGCTATCAATCAAGTTTACTTAGTGAATAGCCACTGCTATTAATTGCATCAGTAGCATGGGATCTTCTTGGTGTTTGGGTAATTGCCAGGTTCTTGTGGCCTGGTTTGGCCTCTGTTGGAAACAGGATGCTGGGCTTGATGGACCCTTGGTCTGACCCAGCATGGCAATTTCTTATGTTCTTATAAGCGCAAGGAAAGACTGCGCAGCGGTCGAAAAGAGGGCCCTGCCAAAAATTCCAAAACTGGATTAAGATTCCATAAGGGAACCCGCCACCATAGGGGTAGCTGGAGGTGTTTTACCCCTTTCAGAAAACGGGTCATGCCCGGATGCGCCGACAGGCGGGTTCTGTTCACTTCGTCCCTGAAACAGGAGAGAACCACTACCTGGACCTTCAAGGAGTTAAGGGTCAACCGTTCATTCAAGAAGGATGGAAAGGTACAAAGCTGTAACGCTCTTGGAGAGATCCTGTAGTTCATTCAAGCCATCTTGTAAAAATTCCAGAACATGTGGGAGTTTGACTGTCTGAGGGGCAACACTGCGTTCCTCGCACCAGGCCTCAAATACTCTCCAGACCCACACTTACGCTAAGGACGTAGAGAACGTCCATGCGCAGAGCAAGGTGGTAATTACTGCCGCTGAATATCCACGCTTCATAAGGCGAGCCCTTTCAAGATGCAACCCGTAAGATAGAATCGAGTCGGATCCTCATAAAGGACTGGACCTTGCTGGAGCAGGTCCCTGTGTGGCAGGAGGCATGGAGGGTCTTCACCAGACGTCTCCACATGTCTGTATACCAAGGACGCCTGGGCCAATCCAGGGCTATTAGTAGGACTAATCCCCTGTGGTGCTCGATCCTGCGAATGACCCTGCCCAACAGGGCCACGGAGGGAAGGTGTATAGGAAGTCCTCGTCTGAACTAGGGCGTCGATCCCTAAGGATCCCTGATCTCTTCTGCGACTGAAGAATTGGGAAACTTTCGCATTGTGAGATGCAGCTAGCAGGTCGATTGACAGGAGGCCCCAGCAATCTACCACCAGCTGAAAGGCTTTGGCAGACAATGCCCATTCTGCTGGATCCAGACTCTCCCCACTTAGAAAGTCTGCTCTGATGTTGTCTTTTCCTGAGATGTGGAAGGCCAAAATCATCTGTAGATGTAATTCCGCCCATTCCATAAGGAGATCTATCTCCAGTGACACTTGCTGGTTCTTGGTCGTCAGCCCCCCCCCCCCAGTTGATGTAGGCTACTGTTGCGTTGTCCAACAATATGTGGATCGCCTGACCTTAAGTATGTTACTGAACTGTAGACACGCCAGTCTGACAGTTTATGATCCAGTAACTCATGTTTAGCCAGATAATCATTTATTTAAGAATTTTTGAAAGAAAGGAAGCAGTCATATACCGTAGCTCTGCAGTTTGCAAAATCATTGGGCTCCATGGAAGGCTTTTTTTTAAAAGTGGTTACACACTAGCTAAGTGAATCAGAAAGACTGCCTTCAGACAAAGAACAGTTAATCATGTAGGTTAAACGTTCAACAAGTTCATGACTGAGAAGTTTCATAATAGCAGTTGAGCATGGGTTTAAAGTCAAGAGTAATTGTTTAACATTGTAATAGACTATAACAGTTCTAAACTGAGACAATTTCAAACCTAGCCCATTTGTCATTAAATCCATAATCACATGAAACAGACACAATGGAGGAAGAAGCAAAGCAATTAATAATCTTAACTTTATCATGAAAAAAAGAAACATTATTCACATCTCACCTGCGTGATCTTAACAACCTGACAATTAATAGGTGGTGATGTAAGCGAACGAACAATATTAAAGAACTCCCTGGGACCTCCTTCAACAGCATTAATTCTATATGTGAAATACTCCTTTATGGCAACTACAACTGCCTCCTGATACTCCAAAATGCAAGGTTTATATAAAACTGCATAACGTTCAAAGTCTGATTTACACCAGCCACGTTCAGCAGTATGTAGTTGGCGCTTCTTGTCCCTCATTATTTCAAAGGGGCTATCTCACCAGGAGTCCCAGTTAAGTTTCATGCCAATTATTGCCATCGAATCTATAGAGGTAGCACTTACTAAACCATGAATCAGTTTTGTCACCCATTCAGACCTGAGTAATTGGGGATCGAAGCAAGATCTAGTTCTCAGGCTGAATCAGAATATGCAGCCCTGAACCCTCCTCTGTCCCCTTCTTAAAAGTTGCTGATAGGTTCTGAGGTCCCTTATGAAAGGGTCTTTGATAACTGTTAATGTACTAGAAATATTTCATATTGTTTTGTCCATTAATTTTATGTATGTAGATGTGTAATCTGCATTGGATATTTTTGTTTGGCTTTCTTGTCACGTCTTTTAGCAAGAAACCACATATTTTGCCATTGCAAATATGGTTATTTCCTGAATGAAATATCAAGGGCCACGTATCTGTGCTGACTGGTTTCTTCAGAGGTTTAGGCAACTTTTTTTTTTTTTGTTTTGTTTTGTTTTTTTGTAATCCCAAGTGTTAATCCAGATGCATTTGCTCACATTTAGAATCAACCGTTGCCATAGACAGATGGCAGAAATTGCAGTAAATGCTATCCTGACAGTTGCAGACATGGACCGCAAGGATGTTGACTTTGAGCTAATTAAAGTAGAGGGCAAAGTGGGAGGCAAGCTTGAAGACACCCAGCTGATCAAAGGAGTCATTGTGGATAAAGATTTTAGCCATCCCCAGATGCCCAAGGTATATGGTTTCTTCTTGCTATGATACTTTGAGTATTGCAATATGACCTGTAAGTACAACATTGATATCCATTTTGTTGTATTTCTAGGAAGTAAAAGATGCAAAAATAGCAATTCTCACTTGTCCATTTGAGCCACCCAAACCTAAAACCAAGCACAAGTTGGATGTGACTTCAGTGGAAGATTACAAAGCTCTTCAGAAATACGAGAAGGATAAGTTTACAGAGATGGTGCAGCAGGTTAGTACTACCTTATTTGTAATGCATTATAAACTGTGCTACTTACTGACTTTAAAATATGGAATGAGCGGTGTCTGATCAAATGTTTCTGAGGTTAACTGGGAATTATTTTAATAGGTTTAGTTTAATCTTTGGTTAGTTTGTAGTGCACTTTTAATCAAAGGGTAAGTTGAAGTTGTAATTCATTTTGACCCTGCACAATATTATTGTGCAGGGTCAAAATGAAAGACCACCAGAATGATCCCTAAACAGAAGGAAAATACAGTGGACCCTTGACTTACGAATTCAGTTGGTTCCAGAGGGCTGGTTGTAAGTCGAGACTAATTTTTCCATAGGAAATAATGGAAATACCCATAATGCGTTCCAAACCTCCCAAAAGCACCCCTTACCAAATCATTTCTATAATAAATGGTTGTATAATGTCTGTAATTACCAGAAACACCAATAATTTCCTAGTGTACTCACCAAAAAGTTATAAAATGTGCCTAGCATGCATGTCAAAGTGGCACTTAACCCCTACACTAATACCTACACCTCACCTCGAGTAACTAGGTGGGCTTCATATAGGGGTATAAATACCTACCTAGTTATGAGGGTATTATGGCTAGTTGCTCGCTCTCTCAAGATAAAGTTAGAGGTGCTTCTGAATCAATGACGGAGGCCTCTGAGAGAAAAGCTATAACAAAGAGAGGGCTAATATCTTCAAAGAGGTTTTGGTGGCCATAGACAGGCTGTGTAAGCTGCAGTCAGCCATGGTTGAGATTTCTGAAAGTTTTGAATCACATTCATAGCGGATATCAGAGGACAAGCGCAGAATTGAGGCCCAAGAGTTGTGCGCAAGTGGGCTGGAGCGGAATGTGGCAGATCTTTAAAAAAATAAATAAAATTTAAAAAAAGCTTCTGGAATGCCTCCAAGACCTTGAGAATAAGGGTTGTAGACTTAATTGAGTTGGTAAAAGGCAAAGATTTGGTATTCATCTTTGAACATTAGCTTAAGTTAGGCCTGGAACCGATGCCTACAGCAGTGGTGTGTGAATGTACACACATTGTAGGATTGTACAAGAAAAATGGCGGACGGCCTCGACTGGTCATGGCTAGAATCCTGAACTGGAATGAGGTTAAGATTCTTTGCACTTTTAGGAAAAAAAACGAGGTAGAATATGAAGGGCAACATCTATTTATTATTCAGTGATTATTCCGTGAAAGTCAGAGTTGTTTTGCAAGGGAATTTCTTTCAGTCTTGTACCCACTGCCAAGTTTAGGATCTTACATGGAGGTGTAAAACATTGTACTCTTACTAATAAGCTCCAGGCAGAACAGTTCTTATATTAATCTTGTAACAGCTTCTATATAAGGCAGTGGCCTTCTAGTTAGAATTTGGATTTTTATTTTGTGATCATTGGTTGGAGCTTGAAATGTGGCATGATGAAAACCATAAGATCTGGCATTTATGCTACTGTTGGAAGCTGCCTTGAGCAAGAATCTATCTACAATGAGTTACATTACATTTTTGGTAGATTTTGATCTGCTTTTTGGAAGGAAATTAGAAGACACTATCTTAGGTCATTGTGATCCAGTGATGATTCTTCTCACTGTGCTGTAAAAATAACTTTGGCTCCAGTCATGGAGAAATATTTGGTGATTCTTCCTCTAGGGGAGATGGCATGTGCAAACTAGCGAATTATGGAAATTTAACAGAGCCCTGGTTTTGATCTATTCCTAGCAGAACATGTATGACATAGACAGGTTTCTGTTGTTTGAAGGTTTTTTGTATGTTTGGTACTGTCCTTTTGCCTTCATTTCTGATTTCTGTTGCATGTTTGGGAGGAGGAATTGCTAACCTGAGAAGATACGCTTTGTTTGTAAGAATTCTCTCATGGACGCATTCTCTGGGCTGTGCATGAGTTTCATGGCTGAGGGGTGTCCAATTGTGGTTCCATGGAGCAAAGGGGAGAATGTTAGCTTGGATTGTTTTTGGTGTTATGGGGGTATTTGTGAATGTGTGCTTGTAGATATTTGGGGGTGAGTGTGTGTGTGTGTGTGTATTTGTGTAAGGGGGATAGCTGGGCAGTGTAAGGTAGAGGATACTATGGTTTAAGATGAGTGGCTTTCCAAAAAAAAAAAAGTGGGCTATGATTCGTTCGGGGAGCATGGTGAAATTACTCCTGTGTCTTTGACTTTATCTGCATGCTGGTCAGTGCGGACTTGTCGCCCAGATTGATTACTTTTAACGTGGATGATATCCGCTTACGTACAAAACATACCAAAATATTTACAGTACCTTTTTAAAGAAGGCGCAGGTTCAAATAACATACCTGCAGGAAACTCATTTAACTGACACTGAGCACTTACAGTTGAAAAAAGATTGGGTAGGGATCTGTGGGTTGGTTTCATATTTGAGAAGGCAAACAGGAGTGGATATTTTTTACTACACAAGAACCTTCCATTTATGCTGGGGGAAAAAATGTTCAAGATGCGAATGGAACACTGCTTGGAACACTGGGGCTAAATATAAGACACATTTATGCCCCCTAATTTTTATTTGCAAGATTTTTTCACTATATTTATAACTTAGCTCTTAGGATTTCTGGAATATTTAATTTTAGGTGGAGATTTCAATATAGTGGTGGTTAGTGGGGAAGATCACTGCAAGGGCGCATATATTTGTCCTCTTCAGCACACTCTGGTGTCTCGTTGGAGCCCGCAGTCTCAATACTATTCGATTTGGATCCACCTGCCAATGGAAGTCTGCACTCAACTGCAGTGATGGTTAAAAGCGGATCTAAGAAAGGGGGTTTCCCTGAGGTCACCGGTCTGGCTAGTACTCATGACAAATGCAAGTCTCCAAGGTTGGGGAGCTCACTGTCAGGAGCTGACAGTGCAAGGGCGCTGGAGTGCAGAAGAGTCACTCTGGAACATCAATCAGCTGGAAACCTGTGCGGTCCGGCTGGCATACTTGCAGTTTGGCGACAGATTGCAGGGTCGAATGCTCCGGATAATGTCAGACAATGCAACGACAGTGGCTTACATCAATCGGCAGGGAAAACCAAGAGCCAGCAAGTGTCGCAGGAAATAGCCCAATTTATGGAATGGGCGGAACTGCATCTTCAGGAGATCTCAGCCTCGCGCATTGTAGGAACAGACAGCATAAGAGTCGACTTTCTTAGCAGACAGAGTCTGGATCCAGGAGAATAGGAATTGTCAAATGAGGCATTTCAGCTAATAGTGGATCGCTGGGGCCTTCTGTTTATGGACCTACTAGCAACTGCTTGTAATGCAAAAGTCCTTCACTACTTCAGTCGCAAGAGAAATACAAAGTCTTTGGGCATCGATGCCCTCGTGCTGTAGTGGTTGGAGGACAAGCTGCTGTATGTTCAGAAGATCGAGAGTCACAGGGGGCTGGTGCTTCTGGTGGCACCAGATTAGCCCAGAAGACCATGGTATGCAGATTTGTAAAGGCTCCTGGTGGACTTTGCCCTCTGGTTTCCAGTGCACAGGGATCTGCTATAGCAGATCCAAATCTATTTTGTCTTACAGTATGGCCCTTGAGAGGGCTCGGTTGCTGAAGCATGGATTTTCTACTGCGGTGATTGCCACCTTGTTACAAGTGAGAAAGCTCTCCACTTCTTTAGCCTATGTGCGGGTTTGAGGCTTAGTGTGAAGATTCTTCCTTATTCAGTCAAGATCCTGTTCATTTTGGAATTTTTGCAGGATGGATTGAGTAAAGGGTTGGCCCTTAATTCCTTAAAGGTACAGGTAGCAGCTTTTGCCTGTTCTGAGGTCAGGTGAATGGCAGGCCCATGTCGGCTCACCTGGATGTGACCCGTTTCTTGAAAGGAGTGAAGCATCTTCGTCAACCCTTGCAGTTACCAGTGCCCTTGTGCAGTGTTATTCTAGTGTTGGATTTTTTAGCAGGCCCTATTTGTTTTTGACCAATGAGGTTACTGACATTAAAGATGGTGTTTCTTCTGGCAGTTTGTTCTGCATGTTGACTATCCAAACTACAACCTTATCTTGCCAGGAGCCAAGGGTGATACAGCTACGTACTTTCTTTTTTTTTTTTTTTGCCAAAAATGGTCTCAGATTTACACTTGAATCAGTCTATTTCCCTGCCGTCTCTGGACAGGACAAGAGATGTGGAGGAATATTGCCTGTTACAACCCTTGGATATCAAGAGGCAAATCTTGAGGTATTTAGAGGTTTCTGAACCTCTCAGGAAGACGGGACTGACTGTTTATGCTCCACGGTGGGAGTAAACAGAGTGAGCTGGTATTGCGCCCATCGGTCGCAGACGGCTGCGACCTCTGTTGCTTACCTCCTTTTTCCCTGCACCAGCGATTCTGGGAAAGATGTCGACCTCTGGCTTCCACACGCTGACCTCCCCTGCATCCCCGGGACGGCGTGGGCAATCCCATCCACCATCTTGAGTCGGTGATTACCTAAGGTGCGCGCACGCACACCAGTCCCTCTCTTATTCACATCATGGCAGGAGCCTCGGGGGCGTCCCCTCCGCATGACGTCACCCACCAGTGTATTTAAGCCTTCCTGACTATGCTTCCTACAAGTTAACAAGGACTTCTTCCTGCTGAATTCCACTATTGGTTCCTGAGTTCCTGACTAGAACACTTTAGGTACCCGCTCCTCTGGGGCCTTGTCGCGTTCCGGCTATCCACTCCTTGGAGGGCCTTCCTGCCTGGACAATCCCTCTACTCCTACTTGGACCTCGGTCTCTCTCAACCTTGTGAGTACGCTTCTCTGCTACCATCTTTTGCTAACGGAACCTCCGATGTACCCCATGCTTTGGGCCACTACCGTGCCTTACCGCAGCATATCACATTCTTCACTTCAGAGTGAGTACCTACTTCTACCCAGCTCTACTGACCTACTACACCTCTCTTCACCTACTGCACAGATTCTTGGCGTACCCCGCTCCGCGGGCCACTACCGAGGACATCTCTACTCCGAGCTGTATCCTAACCCCACTCGGTGGGCATCACTGCTACATTGCTGTATAATAAAACCTCACTACTCTGTGTCCGTCACTGCTGAGCCCACGCCTATTGTGATGAGTCCCCACAGGGTTCCTCCCTGTGGGAGAAGTCAGCCTTCATCACGATCCAGGGTTCACAACTATACCAAAACCTAACAGCTGGCATTGTGGCCTACGACAGCCCGCTGGATTAAGGAGGTAGTCACGGCCAGATATGTGGATGCCGAGCAGCTGTTGCCTAGTCAGGTTAGGGCTCAGGCAGTGTCATGGGCGGAGGTTAGATTGTCTCCCATCGACATTTTCAGAGCTACGATGTGGTCCTCTTTACGTACCTTTTCCAGGCATCATTACCTGTATGTGCAGGCCCAGGAGGACCCAGCCTTCGCACGTGCAGTTTTGACTGGACCGTGGGCAGCCACCCGCCCTGTTTTGGGAATAGCTTTGGTACATTCCACTGTTTTTGAATTCACCTTCTGAATGCTAAGAAAGGAGAGATTACTACTTACCTGATAAAGAAAAGGAAATTAGTACAGACAGGTGAATCCACCTTCTTGCCCTTGGCTGCCGGATGGTTGTGCTTTTGTCCTCCAGCATGGCTGCGTGTTCCAGGGGTTACTGGTAAGTGTTACTCCAGTCCCTAGCCTAGTGTTAATATATTCTTTGCCTGAGCTCAGTGTTTTTTGCTGTTGGCTAAGTGCCAGAATGATATCTCTTAATAATCAAGTTTTGTTAGTTTGTCCACATTTGGCTTTTGCAGAGAATACTGGCAGGCTGATGTCACTGCATGAGGTGTATATATATACCGTGATGTCAGTTTTGCTCCATCTACTGGTAGAGGTGTATAACCCACTGTTTTTGGATTCACTTGTGTGTACTAAAATTATCAGGTAAATAATAATTTCTCCATAGAGAACTCTACGCATTATTTGTTCTCCTCTTCTCCTTAGCTTGCCACTGTCAGGATGCTGAGCTACTTGGACCTTTGCTTTTAACTCAGTTTGACCATTCCCTGTACGTACCAGGATCAGTCCAGACTGCTGGGTTATGCCTCCCCTCCAGCAGATGGAGTCAGAGAGAAAACTGAAAGCACCCCCTAGATATACTGGTGTGCCACCTGCTATCCTTCAGTATTTCCTCTGACTCCAGCAGATTGAGAGACATAACCTGCAGTCCTGTCTATCCTGACAAAAAATCTTTTCAGGTGTCATTTATTGATTTATTACTTTATACTGTCTAGATCAATTAGTTAGTTCTCTAACTAGTTTAAAAAAAACAAAAACTGTTTTAGTTTATTGTTCTTTCCCTGGTTCAGCGCAGCGTGTTATTCCCTGCAGCATAGAGGCAGGCTGTGAGAGCGTTGCTCTCATTAGTTTCCCGGTGTTGTGTCCCTTTTGGTCCGGGGGAAAGTCTACCGGTGGTCCGGTCACCCTCCCCCATCTATCTCTGCTTTATTCCAGGTTTTCTAACCTGAAGAGGGCTTTTCTTTATTTGTAAAAAAATATATATATATATTAATTAAATTTAGAATTAAATATTGAGGACCCGTAAGTCCTGTTGGGAACAGGCTGCGGTCCGTTTGTAGCCCTAGCCTGCCGCGCTGACCGGGGACTCCGGAGGGGGTGAGGTTTCTTCACCCGGCGATTTGCAAGTCGCGGCGACAGCTTCTATTTTGGCGCGAATTTACTGCTCCCAGACCCAGCTACTCACTTTTGGGCACCCTTTTCTGATTGCAGCCTCAGGATGCCCCGATCTTCGGCCCGCACAGCCTGTGGCAAGGCGGGGGCGCGACTCTCCAGGGAGGGTCTCTGCTCCCACTGCATTCCCGGGGGCGAGGGACCCTCCTGGGGGCCGAGCGCAGCCCGCAGCACGGCTTCTCGACCTTCCTCGGAGCAATTAGGCAGGCTGGCAGCCGCGCGGTCCTTAACCCCGCCTCCCACTGTTAGGGAGCCGGCGGCCATTTTGACCACGCGGCAACCTGCTGATCGGAGGAGGAGGATTTTTCTCTTAACTCTCCTCCTGCCCTGAGCCCGTGCCGTGAGTCGGACTTGGAGGCTCCTCGAGCCCCTCCCCCTTGGGACCAGCCCGCGGGGGCTCCAACAAAAGGAAAGTACCTTTTTCTTCCAAATTTGTCCTGTTAATGCATCAGGCGTTTTTGGACGCAGAGGCAGGTTGGGAGCCGGATGAACCCCCTCCCCCTAAGGTCCCCAGAGTTTCCCCTGAGCAAGGCCGGTCTAGGTCTCAGGACAAAGCGGGGGGTTCGGATGCTGCTAGAATTTATTCCCTAGGGGGAAAGGGAGGTCCGGGAGCTCCGGATTCCACCCAGCGGTCTCCGGATGGCACAGGGTCTCCGGATGGCACAGGGACAGAGGTCTCTGACGCTCAGGGAGCGCTCGAAGGCGATGACCCCCAGATTCTGCGCCTGTTTGGCAAAGACGAACTTAACTTTTTAATCCTTCATGTTTTGAAGGAGTTAGAAATCCCAGCGCCGCAGCAGGACACTGACACTTCCACAGGGGACATAGCTATGGCAGGTCTAAGGGCCCCCCCGCAGACTTTTCTTTTACATGCCAAGGTCTTACAGATCGTATCCAAGGAATGGGAAGTGCCGGAGGCATCCCTGCGCATAAGCAGGGCAATGAATAAGTTGTATCCCCTGCCAGCGGATTCTTTGGATATTTTTAAGGTCCCTTCCGTGGATTCGGCAGTGACTGCTGTGGTTAAGCATACTACCATTCCTGTCACGGGAGGGGTAGCCTTGAAGGATCTCCAAGACCGAAAGTTAGAGGTTCTGTTAAAGCGCATTTTTGAGATAGCGGCCTTAGGGGTCCGAGCAGCGGCATGTAGCAGTATGGTTCAGCGCGCTACTCTCCGCTGGGTTCAACAATTGCTTACCACACAGGAGCTCCCACCAGCCGAGGCTGAGCAGGCCAACTGTGTGGAAGCGGCGGTTGCTTACACGGCGGATGTCTTGTATGATTTGTTGAGAACCTCGGCCCGCACCATGTCATCGGCGGTCGCTGCTCGGCGTTTGCTGTGGCTTAGGCGTTGGTCGGCGGATGCCTCGTCAAAATCGCGCCTCGCCTCTTTTCCCTTCAAGGGAAAATTATTGTTTGGGGACAAGCTGGATCAGCTCATCAAAGACTTGGGGGAGAACAAAGTGTATAAGTTACCGGAGGACAAGCCCCGTTCATTTCATTCTTTTGGAAATGTACGGTCCCGATTTCGGGGCCAATGCCGGTTTCGCATGGGAAGGGGGGCCCCTTTCCCGTAGAAACAGCAGGTCCCCAGGTCTCAGCCTTGGTCTCCTTCCTTTCGAGGCAGACGTCCACAGCGTCTGGGATCCTCACAGAACTTGCCCGCCGGAAAGCCTTCGCAATGAAGGCGCGCAGGCCCATTCCTCCCTTCCCTGCATCGGAGGTCGGTTGTCCCTGATTTGGGCGGAATGGGTCGAGGTCACATCGGATCAGTGGGTCCTCGACGTCGTTCGTTACGGCTACGAGTTGGAGTTTGCTTGGCCCCTCCGGGATCTTTTTATGATCTCCCCCTGCGGTCCTCAGGAAAAGAGGCAGATTATCGCCCACACGGTACACAGGTTACGGACTCTGGTAGCAATATTGCCTGTTCCTCTGGAGGAGACCAGAACAGGCAGGTATTCCATTTACTTCGTAGTCCCAAAGAAGGAAGGTACGTTTCGCCCAATTTTGGATTTGAAAAGAGTGAACAAGGCCTTGCGCGTTCCCCGATTTTGTATGGAGACGCTCAGATCTGTTATTGCGGCCGTCCACAAGGGAGAATTTTTGGCTTCTTTGGATCTAGCCGAGGCGTATCTTCATATCGGGATCAGGGAACGTCACCAGAGGTACCTAAGATTCACGGTATTGGGGGAGCACTTCCAGTTTTGCGCCCTTCCGTTTGGGCTAGCAACAGCCCCGAGGGTATTTACCAAGGTTCTCGTAGTAGTCGCAGCCTATCTGCGACGCCAAGGAATTCTGGTGCATCCCTATTTGGACGATTGGCTAATCCGGGCGAAGTCGGAAGAGGCGTGCAAGCGGGCAGTCCAGTCGGTTGTGCAGCAACTTCAATCGCTAGGTTGGGTAGTCAACTTTGCGAAGAGCCAGTTGGTCCCGAGTCAACAGTTGGAATTTTTGGGGGCGCGTTTCAATACCTTGGAAGGCAAGGTATTCCTCACTCAGCAGAGACTAGAGAACCTGATGTTTCAGGTGCAGTCCTTACTAGATCTCCCGTTACCTACGGCCTGGGATTATTTACAAGTCATTGGACATGTGGTTTCTACTCTGGAGATGGTGCCGTGGGCATTTGCGCATATGCGTCCTTTACAGCACGCTCTCCTCTCCCGTTGGGACCAGAAATCAGGAGATTACGGCACCCAATTGCCGCTGCTGGAGCCGGCTCGTTCCAGCTTGGCTTGGTGGTTAATCCCAGACAATTTATTGCAGGGGGTGGACCTAGAACCTCCCCCGTGGGTAGTAGTGACGACAGATGCCAGTTTGACAGGCTGGGGAGCGGTCTGTCAATCGCGATCGGTACAAGGATCTTGGACCCCTCTTCAGACTGCTTGGTCCATCAACCGCCTGGAGACCAGGGCGGTACGTCTCGCCTTGCGCCAACTTCTCCCGTTGGTACAAGGTCGGGCAGTGCGAGCTCTATCAGACAACGCAACCACAGTAGCATATATAAATCGCCAAGGCGGCACGAGAAGTCGGCCGGTAGCGGACGAAGCGTCGTGGTTAATGTCCTGGGCGGAACGTCATCTCTCCCGCATAGCGGCCACCCACATAGCGGGCGTCGACAACGTACAAGCGGATTATCTAAGTCGTCAATACTTGGATCCCGGAGAGTGGGGGCTCTCGGCCGAGGCAATGAGTCTCATCGCCCGGCGATGGGGAATTCCGCGTCTGGACCTGATGGCGACTCGGCAAAATGCACAGGCAGCGGTTTCTTCAGTCGAAGGCGAGAGCACGGTTCGGAGGGGGTAGATGCCCTGGTGCTTCCATGGCCTCGTCACATCCTCCTCTATGTGTTTCCCCCGTGGCCTCTAATAGGCAAAGTGTTAAGACGCATAGAATCCCATCGCGGGCCAGTGATTCTTGTGGCCCCAGAGTGGCCAAGAAGACCGTGGTTTGCGGATCTAGTCAACCTGGCGCAGGACGGACCCCTAAGGTTGGGTCATCTTCAGAACCTGCTTCGGCAGGGGCCCGTATTTTTCGATCTGGCGGACCGCTTCTGTCTGGCGGCTTGGCTTATGAAAGGAGGCAGTTGAGGAGGAAAGGATATTCAGAACCTGTCATTTCCACCCTACTGCTGGCGAGAAGGCCCTCCACCATGCTGGCCTGCGCCAGAGTGTGGAAAGTGTTTGACTCCTGGTGCGCTGCATCTACAGTTCCACCGCGCCGGGCCTCGGTAGGGGATGTCCTTACGTTCTTGCAGGAGGGCTTGAAAAAGGGCTTGGCTTACAGCTCTCTGAGGGTGCAGGTAGCGGCCCTGGGGTGTTTGAGGGGTAAAGTAGACGGATCCTCTCTCGCGTGCCACCCGGACGTAGCTCGATTTTTGCGTGGCGTTCGGAACTTGCGTCCCCCATTAAGACCCCCTTGTCCTTCTTGGAATTTGAATTTGGTGCTCAAAGGTCTCAACACGGCCCCCTTTGAACCTCTCAGGCGGGCCTCGCTAAAGGATCTCACGCTCAAAACCGTGTTCCTAGTGGCCATTGCGTCAGCCCGTCTGGTGTCGGAGCTACAGGCACTTTCTTGTAGGGAACCGTTCTTACGTATTTCGGATGCCGGCGTGTCTCTGCGTACGGTTCCTTTGTTCTTGCCGAAGGTGGTATCGGCTTTTCATGTTAATCAGACGGTGGAATTGCCTTCCTTCTCGGAGTCGGACCTAAAGTCTTCGCATGGTTCCAATTTGAAGCGTCTAGATGTGCGGCGAGTGATCATGCGATATTTGGAGGTCACTAATGCATTCAGACGGTCGGATCATTTGTTTGTCCTATGGCAGGGGCCCAAAAAGGGCCTACAGGCATCAAAAGCAACTATTGCTCGTTGGTTGAAGTGTTCGATCGCATCCACGTACATTGGCTGTGGTAAGTCTGTCCCCGAGGGGCTCAAGGCACACTCACTGCGTTCTCAGGCGACTTCCTGGGCAGAAAGTCGTTTAGTTTCTAGCCAGGAGATTTGCAGAGCAGCCACGTGGAAGTCGTTGCATACCTTCGCTCGTCATTATCGGCTTGATGTTAGGGGAGCATCAGCTGATTCTTTTGGCAGCAGTGTCATTCGAGCGGGACTCTCTGGGTCCCACCCCAATTAAGGCGGCTTGGGTACATCCCAGCAGTCTGGACTGATCCTGGTACGTACAGGGAAAGGAAAATTATGTTTCTTACCTGATAATTTTCATTCCTGTAGTACCAAGGATCAGTCCAGACGCCAGCCCGATATTGAGTGTCAGGAGAGTCCGCTCCAATAACCAGTTTCTATAGCTTTTCAATATTTCAGCAAGGTAGGTACATATCCCTTTTCTTTGCTTTTAGAGGGTGGTGCCTTTTTGAAGTTACATTAATGTTTGCCAGGTTTTTGGCATGGGAGAGTTTTACTACTTGATCTAGACAGTTGCCATGTTTTTCATTAGTGGCTAAGTTGGCGGAGGATTTGTTTTGCATTTCTTCTGCTTTGTTATACTTTATACTGAAGGATAGCAGGTGGCACACCAGTATATCTAGGGGGTGCTTTCAGTTTTCTCTCTGACTCCATCTGCTGGAGGGGAGGCATAACCCAGCAGTCTGGACTGATCCTTGGTACTACAGGAACGAAAATTATCAGGTAAGAAACATAATTTTCCTTTATATTCTTACATGTTGCAGACCAGTTTTTATTAAGAATTGTGGTTAGTGAAGGCAAGCATTTTTGCAAAATACACCGTAGCTGTTAAATTAGTTTTTGTGGTCACTGAATGCTATTTTTCTGCTAAACTGAAAGTTTTCTTTCAGATTAAGGACACTGGAGCCAACCTAGCCATTTGCCAGTGGGGTTTTGATGATGAAGCCAATCATTTATTGCTTCAGAATGAGCTGCCTGCTGTTCGCTGGGTTGGAGGACCAGAAATTGAGGTAAGACTACTTGAGGTAATTTGGTATCTAGGTCTTTTACAATATTGCCTTATATTTTTTTGTCATTATTTCTGTTTAGATTCTGTTCTAGATTACCTTTTTCTTTTTAGTCTAAAATATTTATACTTTTTTCAAGTAGACCACCTACATTTTAAAATCTTTCTTTGCATTCTCTTCAGCCATTAATGCTGTATTCATACTCCAAGGGTAAAATTGAGATTTGTGCACAAAATCAGGTTACAAACAAAAAGTAGGCATGGGGGGGGAGGGTAGAGGACAAAGTGGGATTTATGCACATACTTTGTATTTCAAAAATGTGCACCTACATTAACACATGTATTATAACCCTGCAAAAAATAGGTATAGCTCCGTGCAATTTTCAAAGCAAAATCTTATGCGCATAAGTATTTGCTTTGAAAATTGGCATAACTTAAGCATTTTAAAATGCATACGTTGCATAGGTTATAAATTTATTCTCTCTGTGTATTGGTATGGTGCTTGCAGGCAGTTATCGTGGCAGCAACTATAGGCCTGATTTTCAAAGCCATTTTATGTGCGTAAATGGCTCTTACAAAATTAGATCAGAGCTCTGTGTGTGTGTAAGTGTGCCTGTATATTATTTTATATTTATGCTTTAATTATGAATGTAATTGTGTTAGTCACCACGATCTTTGGAGCATGCAACCAATAAATCATTTTAAAATAAAATGTATCCTAGTTGTGTGTATTTTATATGAACTGCAGAGGGATGAAAAGGGGCATCGTTTTGTTCAAGCTGCCAAGCAAATTATCTAAAATCATTTTACTAGTACTGGTTCATTAAGGGGCGGATTTTAAGAGCCCTGCTCGCGTAAATCCGCCCGGATTTACGCGAGCAGGGCCTTGCGCGCCGGTGCGCCTATTTTACATAGGCCTGCCGGCGCGCGCAGAGCCCCGGGACTCGCGTAAGTCCCGGGGTTTTCCGAGGGGGGCGTGTCGGGGGCGGGGCCGATCGGCGCTGCGTTTTCGGGGCGGGACGTGGCGTTTTGGGGGCGGGCCCGGGGGCGTGGCCGTGCCCTCCGGAATCGCCCCCGGGTTGTCTAGGCGCGTGGGGATTTACTTCTCCCTCCAGGAGGCGTAAATCCCCCAACAAAGGTAGGGCGGGGGTTTAGACAGGGCTGGGGGGGGTGGGTTAGGTAGAGGAAGGGAGGGGAAGATGAGGGGAGGGCAATAGCGAACTCCCTCCGAGGCCGCTCCGATTTCGGAGCGGCCTCGGAGGGAACGGAGGTAGGCTGCGCGGCTCGGCGCGCGCCGGCTACACGAAATCGGTAGCCTTGCGCGCGCCGATCCAGGATTTTAGCAGATACGCGCGGCTACGCGCGTATCTACTAAAATCCAGCGTACTTTTGTTTGCGCCTGATGCGCCAACAAAAGTACGCGAAGGCACGCTTTTTGAAAATCTACCCCTATGTAATCTCTTGAACAAGTAGGGGCAGTAGAGCCACACTCTTGTCATGTAACTGTTTTGTGTTGGTGCAGAAAATGTTTTCAGACCTTTGTAAAATTTTTTATAGTCAACCATGCTGATTTATCATGCACTACAGGATCCACAGCTGCTTAGCTCATCTTTCTGTTGTCAGAGGACATCCCCAGAAGACTATGTTCTTGGCCATTGTCTTTGAACCACTTGTAAATTTTTTCTTCAGCTCAGCTTCTGCTTTTCCCAAACTATCACCTTAGATTTTCAGCCTTTTTCAAAGCTTTCTTTTTTCTTTGTTGCTACAGCACACTATTACAAGACTGGCAGTCCTATCCCACAAACCTGTGTTTAGGGCTGAGTTTGGTCAAAGAAGGGGGGGGGGGAAAAAACCCTCTCTATGCATACTTTTTTATTGTAAAAAGGTTTTTGCTTTTTCATTTTGTGTCATCAGTTAATTTAATTTTTTTTTTTTTTTTTACCTAAGTATATTCAAGAAGAAAACCAACTGATTCAAGAGGTACTAAGAATCGTTTCAGCCCAGCAGGGAGAGGCTTTGTACCTATCTGTCTGGAATGTCCCCTTCAAAGCTAGTCAAGAAGGCATAGGAAGCAGCCTAAGGTCGTGCTGGTGACTAGGTCATGTCAGAGCAGTCCTTAATGTGATCCAGTCTCTGGATCAGGATGGGACAAATAGGCTTTCTCAAGTGGATCTTCCCAGGATGGCTCTTTTGTACAGTCTTGAACAATTGAATACTAGCCTTCTGATTACTGGAGGAGATCAAGAAGGTAGGCCAGCAGCAAATACCTTCTCAAGTGATTGGAGGACAGGCTCTTCTGTACGTGCATCATCTGGTAGCCAAAATTTGGGAAACTGAGACAGAGGAACCATGATCCTCATTGTGATGTTTTTCCAACACAGATGTGGTATCCTCTACTTCTGGAGATATCTGTTAAGAAACTCATCAAGTTAGGATGTTCTCTGAGCTTGATCACTCGGGACCAAGGCTCATTGCGCCATCCTGATACCCAGTCTCAGATAGCCACATCCTGGATGAGGAGATTGTAATATGGGACCTTAGCTTATCTGAGAAGGTGTTTCATGTCTTCTTTTTGGCTTCTAGGAAGGAGTTTATCAGGAGAATGGTCTTAATTGAAGGTTTGCCATCTGGTCTGGATACATGTGAGGGCACGTTCATGATCTTTTCTCTTTCTCTGCATAACTGCTTTGAATATCTTTATATAGTAACATAATAAATGACAGTAGATATCAATCAAACAATCCATCCAGTCTGCCCAGCAAATTGCTTTTGGTAGTAACTACCACTCCTGTAGATTACCCCCTTGCCTTCTGTTAAGGATAGAAATTGCCGCTCTGTGTAGGTTACCCCCTGCAGAGTGCATCATCAGTCTCTTCAGTTTGTTTTTTTTTTTGCGCACTTGGGCACGGATGTTTTTCTACATTTTCTCTTGTCATAAAATTTCTCTTCTTGCATCTTCACACTAGCAAGCCCCAAAACAGCACTTTTCAGTGCTAATATATCCTCGAAAAAACCAGGATTGAAATATTGTCCGTGCGGACATATGTCTGTTACTGACAATCAGAATTATTGCTATATCTGCCTTGGGCCCGGACTACGACCATGCAGCATGCAGGGACTGCGGTTGTATGTCTCCCAAAGCTCAGAGGCAGAGAGCAGCAAAAATTGCCAGTCTCCGGGACTGGGAAAGGACTTCGACCTCAGGGAGTTTTGTACCCACTCTGGGGTGCTCCATCCGATCATCCCCAAGTCAGAATCCATTCCCCATGATGTGGCCAGAAGATCCTTGTCAGTGGATCCTAAAAGAAAGAAACATCCGGCTGCGACAGGGCTGAGGTCAAAGCGGCACCAAAAAAACAGTAAATCCAGACTTGTGGTTCATCCTGTGCAGTATCCCAATGCAAGTGCGCCATCTGTGCCGCCAAAGGACTGGTATAAGGAAAAAGTGAATGCACGTGTGTCTAAAGATACGTCTAATAAAAAGCATTTGCTACTGTCTCGACACATTGACACAGGCCTTGGGGCAAAAGCCGATGTGAGCACGCTCGACTAAGGTTGCAGACACACCATGCAGCGCATGGCACATCGCATTTACACCACCTGACGACAACACCTCTTCGCGTTGATGAATGTTTCCGATGCATGCGTTGTCGAAAGGAAAGAGCTCTCTTACAACCCTAATGTCTCGCTTGAGAAAAGCAGTTCCCAAAGGGTCCAGAGCCTACAGGGACATAAAAGCATATCCCCATCTCAGTCTGGCCGCAGTATGGATCCCATACTCATTGTCGCAGCCCCCTTGGGTATTTCCTCCAAAACCTGTTTCTATCAACTCAAGGTCCGCCTCTCAGGAGAACTGTTCAGAATATTCAGGATTATCTTCCCGTTCACACCTTCAGCAGTTCATCCTTTAAGAAGAGCTCTCTCCAAGACGTAGACCTCCTGCACAAGAACAAGGCTCTTGGGAGCCTCAACCCTCCTCAAAGATTCTAGCCGCAGGGGTACACCCTCAGAGCGACTTCCTGTTCTTAACTCAAGTGAGACCACAGCATCCAAAGCGACCTGCAGATCTGCATGTCAGTCATTCGCAAGAAGCCATGGATCAAATATCTTCCATCATAAAGAACCTGGTTTTTTTCGTTACACCCAGAGGTCTCTCCTCCATATCTCCCAGGTCCAGACGGAGATGGGGTTCCAACTCTTCTCATTCTCTTGTGGCATTACCTTCACCAGCTCTAGAGGAGCAATAAGATAGTGAGCAACATTAATCTCAATCAATGCCTCAAGGATCCTCACGGGGACCATTCCCCTGACAGCTCAACTGGTATTCCATCCGATCCCCCTGAAGAACCGCCTCCTCCAGAGGATCCTACTTATTCACAATTTGCAGAGAAACTCAGGAACTTATTAGGAGTGGAATGCCGCAAATCGCCTGACCCTCGGGAAGAGGTGTTTGGCATCCTAAAAATCCTTGATGTTCCAGCCAAATCATCAGTTCTACCATCTCATAAATTTATTTATTTAAAAAAAAAACTTTTTTATATACCGGTATTAGTATGCAAACATCATACCGGTTTACATTGTAACTGAAAGATTGAAAATACAATTAACAGGGAGGGGGGAAGGAGGGAGTAAATACATAGTGCAGTAAGATGAAGGAAAGGGAACATCAACTTTGAGAGGTAAACAGGAAATTAATTACAGAAGGGCTATATACAGTATTTACAGGTAGGCTAACAACAGAGTACAATTTGAACAGGTCTCTTTTTTTAAAAAACCTATTCAAATTGTACTCTGTTATTAGCAAATTATCTGTTTATGTACTCTGTTATTATCTGTTTATGGACCCAAAAAGCACAAAGGAAGGTGATCTATAATAGCCGACATGTTTGACTTTACAAGTGGAGATCGGTTTTTGCGAACGCTTCAAGACGGAACAGCATAAGAGATCATACAGTTCTCTATATGATCACCTCTCATTCTTAGTTTGTACATAACTAATGAACTCAAGAAGATTGATGTAAGCCCCTGAGGCAGCCGTTTTGAAACGGCGAAACTCGGCCAGAGTCGGGCTACCCTTGTGTCTCCACTTCAATAAAGGATTTATTTTAGACTACAGGCATCTATTTTCTTTTTTTCATCCATTATCTGTTTATGTACTCTGTTATTATCAAATTGTACTTTTTTAAAAAATAAATCATGTATATATATGTATATTTTTATTCAATACAATTACATAAAGTTCAAAACGGGATTAATACTGGTTATATCTTCTGTTGATTTGAATTGTTGGACTCTGTATTATCCAAGATGTGGGAGCCCCTTATTCAATTCCACCTGTTTCTAGGAGACCAAATTTAAAATTCAGATTACAGAAGTCTGCAACCTATGGAGTCGTCCAGCTCCCTCATGCGTCGATGGTAGTTGAGTCAGCAGTGAAGTGGGCAAAGAAATCTAGGCTCCATGCGTCCACTCCTCCACTAAAAGAGCAGAGACTTCTGAATGAATATGCTAAAAAGACATTCCAGAGTGCAATGTTAACTTCCCAAATACAATAGTACCAATTTTATATCGTGTAGTACCTGTACGAGTCCCTGCAATTATTGAAGCTCTTCCTATGTACAGAAACAGGCCAACAACTTAATATTCATTTTATGACATGCAAGAAGATTACGTCATTTACTCAGAGCGGTGTATGAATTGTTTGAGACATCTTCTAGGACTTCTGTCGCTGGCTCCGTTCTAGCTCTGTCCGAGAGGACGTTTATGAAAAGCAAGCCAATCTACCCTGTATGGGAGAAAATTTGTTCGGCAACAAATTCAAATATTTATTTATCAAGTTTTCTATGCCATCGCTAAGACGAGCCATCGCAACGGTTTACAAATTTTAAGAATGCAGAAGGTAAAACATACAATATTAAAATCATTTAGTACATAAAGTAACAATAATAATAAATCGTAACTAAAATAAATGCTAATGGAATAAATAAATGAAAAAACTAAAAATGTGCATTAGTACTGAAGTTAAGAGACTAAAAGAAATAGGTAGTAAAAGAATAATAACAATCTCAGTTTCACTCCGTATATGCCTTGTCGAAGAGCCAGGTTTTTAAATCTCACTTAAACTTCTTAAAATCAGTTTCTAGCCTCAAATTTGTTGGTAGTGTGTTCCATAGTTTAGGCCCTGCTAGCGACACAGCTATTTCTCTGACTTGATTCAAATGTGCGGAGTGTACAGCGGGTATTGACAGTAGTCCTTGGCAGATCGTAAATTTCTTTGGGGCACATGCAGCCTAATGGCTGCATTTAGCCAGTCCACTTGCTCACCGTGTATCAATTTGTGCAAGGTGCAGAGTGTTTTAAATTTAATCCATGATTCAATAGGTAGCCAATAGGGGTAATATGGTCCCTTTTTCTACTGCCAGTTGGGATTCTTGCCGCTGCATTTTGCAGGACCTGTAAAGGCCGGATGAAAGAGGCTGGGAGACCTAGAAATAAGGAATTACAATAGTCTGTGTTTGCAAAGATTAATTCTTGCAGGACTGTTCAGAAATCATTTTGCGATAATAAAGGTTTCAGGCGCTTCAACATGATTAGTTTAGCATAATCTTCCCTTTAGTTGATATATGTTTCTTAAAACATAATTCTGGATCAATAATGACTCCTAGGTCCCGTATATGTTCAGCTAATGTGAAAGTAGTATTGTCTTGTAGTGTTATCAGTCTTGAACTCCTGGAGGAAACTTTTCTTTCTAAAAGAATGATTTCAGTTATGTCAGTATTTAGTACCAGCTTCATTTGTGTGAGCAATTGCTTGATCACCTTCAGGTACACTGCCGTAAGTTCATACGCATTTTCAATTGTGTCATGTAGTGGTAATAAAATCTGGATATCATCAGCGTAGAGGTAGTGAGTTAGGCCAAGTCCGATCAATAGGTGACATAAGGGTAACAGATATTGAATAACGAGGCTGATAAGCCTGAGGAACCCCAGTGTTAAGTTCAATTTTATCAGATGTAGTATTATTGATTTGTACTTGATAAGACCCGGTTGTTCAAGTAAGATGCAAACAATTTTAACGTGTTCTCAGTTAAACCTATTTCTGATACTCTTTGAAGAAGAATATGGTGATTTACGGTGTCAAACGCTATGGCCCAGTTAAAAGAACAAAACCATAGCAGTTCAGTCTGTCAGGAACTTCAGATTCTCAAGCAACAGCAAGATGTTTTTATCAATGCAAACCTTATTACTACCAGCGGAAATCATACAAGAGTTTCCTGCCCTACAGATCTCAACAGTTCCAACCGTATCAACAGCCATTTTCTTAATCTCAACCAGCTCAAACTAGAGGATGCCAAAGAGACAGAAAACAGCAAAAACCCTCCCAGCCGTCTCTTCAAAAGCCTCTACCGTCTTTTTGAAGAAAGCCCAGCCACAGCCTTACCTTCCATTCGGGGGAAGAATACAAAACTTTTTCTCAGAATGGAGTCGCATCATTTCGGATCAGTGGATCCTTCGGATTATCCGCAAAGGTTATCATCTGAATTTCCTCGCCCAACCTTCCCTTCCTCATTACACTAACCGGTAGCCTGAGAATTAAATGTGCTCCTACCAGCTCGAATAAAGACTCCCTTTGAACCACTACAATCTTTGCATTTGAAATATCTCACTTGGAAAGTGGTTTTTCTCATAGCAATAATTTCGGCCCGAAGAGTAAGTGAACTACAGGCCTTAGTTCACTTTCTCCTTACTTGCAATTTTATCACGACAAGGTAGTACTCAAGACTCATCCTAAGTTCCTACCTAAAGTGGTTTCAGCTTTTCATGTAAATCAAGACATATCACTGCCTATCTTCTTTCCTAAACCACCGGCAATCCTCACAATTGTTTGTCTCATTTAACCCTAACTCATTAGGATTAGGAGTCTCCAAAAGGACTATATCCAACTGTATCACAGTTGGATATACAAGTACCCTTGTCAGATTCCATTTCTGCTCATCAGGTATGCACATCAGCATACTCCATTGCACATCTACGAAATGTACCCATAAGAGGATATAGGTAGAGCTGCTGCTTGGTCATCAGCCCACACCTTTACTGCGCACTGCTGCCTAGACTGACTAACAACCACGGATAGCGGGTTGGGATAGGCGGTATTATCAAGTGTGCTTAACCAGAAAATCATGTCCACTGGGGAGTGTTACAAAAATAAATAAAAGTATGGTAATAACAAGAGCAATGAGGTCAGCACCTCTGTTCCATACCTTTATATTTTTCCCTAAGCTTGGGACTCCCAACTAGCATTCAGCCTGCTTATTGACAGAAAAAGGCAGATTTGCTTACTGTAAACAATGTTTTCCGTAGATAGCAGGATGAATTAGCCATGTGTCCTCTCCCTGGACATGCTTTTCTGCTCCCTTCTTCTATGGCACTGCCTTCTAGCATTTTAACTAACTGAAGAGATTGACGTCTGTATGCGGGAAATGCTGCACAGGCACAGCAAAACAGACTTTTTCTTGGAGAAGGAAATGTCTGCAGGAGCGTGCCGTTAATGTCACCCAAATAGCTTGGCTAATTTATCCTGCTATCTGCAGAAAACACCGTTCTCTTCACAAGACTGCAAAAAACCCAAGCACCAGGTTATCCCAATGTCTAAACCTTGCTACCGGCCATCAAAAGAAGGGGCTGGGAGTTATACAGCCCAGTGGCAGCAGAAATGGAAAATTAGAGTGGGGGCCACTACTTGAGCCTTTAAAGTGGAGTGGGAGCAGCAGCCACCAGGCTGGAAAGGTAAAATAGGGGCAGCAGGATGCTGAGAGGAGGCATATCAGTGGGTGTTCCTGGGGCCTCCTGCTGCCCAGTGTTCTGCTGCCACTGGGCTGTATAAGGAACGAAGGAATTGGGAGAAAGACTGGAGGGGAAGAGAACAGACCCAGAAGAAAGCAAAATTACTTTTTTTTTTTTTTTAATAGATGTTCTCCAGTAACAGCAATTTAGTGTGCCACACCCACATGTGGACTTTGCAAGGAGCACAAATAGAAATATTTGACACTTTATTCAGGCTAGTAATGCTGGGAATGTTATGGGTGGCACACTCCTTCAGGAGAGAATTATAGCTGATAGCTTTCTTTGTTCTGCAGCTAGAGAGGACATTCATGCATGCCCTTAGCTTGCTTATAGTGGCACTTCAGTTTTATGTAATGTACAGCTAGCTGCTTTATGATAAGTAGGGCTATCTTTTAATTCTTAAAACTTTATCATCCTGCTACACTAGTCCAGACAAGTAATTTGTTCCCTCCCTCCCCCTTCATACCCACAGATGGAGGTAGAGCGCGCAGCTTTCTCTGTGATGTCACCATTACTAAATACATGTGGTGCAGCCCAGAAAAAGTCAGTATTCTCTGCCTTCGGAAAATGGCAGGACATACCAGTGGTGCAGCAGGATTTTATTTATTAAGTTTGCCTTCCCTGAGGGGACTTGTTTAGGCAGAAGATTTGATTCCCAGTGCCAGAAAACCCTTCTTTGCAGTCTCCTGTCTGCAATGGGGGGGTTTGGTGGAGCCAGGTGGATTCTTTGTTGCAGTAAAATAAAAAAAAATTTAAAAAAAGCGGCTGGGGGGGCCAGGTTCTCAGACTTTAATGAGAGATGATCCTCTGTGAAACTACTTTCCTCCTTCCTCCTCCTCCCCTAAGCTGCTTCTTAAATGTGAAGGGAAAAACAAGGCAAAGTTCTCAGAGTTGGTGTGTTTTACTTCCCTGGCCTTAGGTAGGATTTGGATAAGATGGGGCATTCAATTTATTCTTATAGCTCCAGATTGGCCAATTACGGGTCTCATGAGCTTGCAGATGGATCAGCATTTTCAGTTCTTAGGAACTTGGGACCTTCTTGTCCAGCTTCCAGTTGTCATGGAAGATCCCTTGCTATTCTGTCTTATGACCTGGCTCTTGAGAGGGTGAACCTTTGAAGGAAGGGTTATTCCCCTGCAGTAATCTCTACCCTGTTGAAGGCCCATAAGAGCTGTACACCTTTAGCTTATGTTTGGGTCTGGCATCTATCTGAGGCTTATTGCAGGGAAGGGTTGGTTTCCCCATGGTGAGCAGATATCCCAAGCATTTTAGCCTGCCTTTCAGCAAAGTTTAGATAAAGGCTTGTCTCTCAATTCTCTAACGATCCAAGTGGTTGTCATCTCTTGCTTCAGGGGATAGCGTTCAAGGTTTCTCAGTTGCCTCCGATCAGGATGTTGCTAGATTCCTTCAAGGAGTGAAAAGACTGTGTCTACCTTGTAAACAGTTCTCCTGTGGGACTTCAGTTTGGTTCTTAAAAGTTCTTATTGCTTCTCCATTTGCACCATTCGAGCATGCTTCAGTTTAGTACCTTCTCAAGTGGTCTTGCTTGTAGTAGTTCTGTTAAGTGTATATCTGAGTTTCAGACCATGTTCTGTAGAGATATCTTCCTTAAATTTCAGCAGATTCCATGGCTGTCCAACTAGCCCCCCTCTTCCTTAAGCCTTCTCCAGAGAAGAGTGTTGGAGAGAAACAGGTCTCTGAGGCTTTTAGATGTCCTGCAAGTTCTCATTAGGTACTTGGAGGTCACTAATTCCTTTCGCAGATCAGATAGATGGTTTTGTTTTTGTTTGGAGTGCTTCATAATGGAGAGGTAGCCTCCAAAGCAACTTTGGCGAGGTGGATTAAGGAGACAGTTGCTTCAGCATATATGCTAAAGGGTCGTCGGGTCCCTGAAGTTCTTCAGGCCCATTCTACTAGTGTAGTCTTCCTGGGTAGAAATGATGGCTGTAACTCCAGAGTATATTTGCAAAGTTTCCAGGTGATCGTCCTTTTCCCTGTACGTACTAGGATCAGTCCAGACAGTGGGTTATGTCCCCCGTCCAGCAGATGGAGTCAGAGCAAACTTCGGAGGGTGCTGACATATAAGCAGGTGCACCCTCCAGGGATCCTCAGTATCTCTCTGACTCCAGCAGATGTGAGTGGGGGAACCTCTGCTTCCCCAGCTTGTGGCTTCTGTTCCACATTTTTTCTCATTTCTCCTTTACTTCAGGATAGGATCAAGCAGGCCTGGGATTTCAAACATTAAAAAAAAAAAAAAAAAAAAATTCTCAATTTCTAAGGAGTCTCCTTGAGCCCCTGCCCGGGCCTCACAGCCCTGGTTAGCTTGCCAGCGGGACTGTGTTTCTTTTTCCTGTGCTTTTCCTCTCTCTCTTCTCTCCGGCGGTAAGTTTTTGCAGTTTGGCTGTTTTGGTTTTCTTTGCAGCTTATTCGTCGGACGGCACAGGTGGATGCTGGTGGGGCCAGCCTCTCCCCTTCGGCACGCCGCGATTCGGACCCCTCCCCCTCGGCCCTGCGACGTACAAATTCCCCGGGGCCGCGGCAGCAGGGAGGTCCCATTCCCCTGCTGCCCCTGAGGGGAGGGTCGGTCGAGTCGAGCTAGGGCGGACGAGCCCGCTCCTCCTGCGGCGAGGGTTCCCCGGATCCGAGCCCCTGTGCAGACGTTCTCCTTCCCGGGCTCGCGCCATGCAGCGCATTAAGGGGTCTCCCGGCGGCGACCCGGGGCAGGGAGGATCGCGGGATGGCTCCTTTGGTGTTTGTCTCCCCGGGGGTGTTTGTCTCCCGGCCTAGCTCCCCCGACTTTTTCGCCGCCAGGCTCGGAACGCCGCGGCACCAGGGGGAGGGCCCCGCCCCCTTCTTTGGCGGGAGCGGCGGCCATTTTGGAGCTGGAGAGCGCCATTGATTCGGATGCTGAGGAGCCTCAGCATGGGTTTTCTCCGCGGTTGCTGCCGATTCGAGCACCGGCCTCCCCCCCCATCACTCCGGCCCCCCCCAAGGACCTTCCTCTTACCACTCCTCCGCCGGCAGGGGGGTTTTCGGCTGAGTTTGTCATCTTGATGCATCAGGCGTACCTTCAGAGCCTGCAGCCGGCTGGTGGGTCACCGGGCGGTGGACAAGTGAACCCCACGCCCGCAAAGATACCCCGGCTGGTGGGGGTGGGGGGGGCCAATCCAGCTCCCGCGGGGGGCGGCCCTAGGGCACTCCTTGCCCTTCCGCCCAGCGGAGCGGCTCCAACACAGGACCCTGGGAGTGACCCGGCTTCGGACGATGACTCTCTACTGGCAGCGCACCTGGAGTGTGACGATCCGAGGGTGCTCCGGATTTTCCGTAAAGAGGAGCTGTCTGACCTCATCCCACACGTCCTCCAGGAATTGGACCTCGACCCACCCGCCGGGGCCCCCGGCCCCCTCCGTAGCCTCAGCGAGCTCAAAAGGGGACCCTGTCCTGGCGGGCTTGCGTCCCCTGGCACGAACTTTCCCAATCCATGAGTCTTTCCTCCACCTTCTGGTGCGGGAGTGGGACACGCCGGAGGCATCTCTCAGGGTTGGCAGAGCGATGGACAAGCTCTACCCTCTCCCCGGCGATTTCCTGGACCTGCTTTTAAAGTAACCAAGGTTGATTCGGCAGTCTCTGCCGTCACAAAGAGGACCACGATTCCTGTCACAGGGGGAACAGCTCTTCGGGATGTCCAGGACAGAAAACTAGAAGTCTGCCTTAAGAAGATCTTCAAGGTCTCAGCGCTGGGGGTCCGCGCAGCTATTTGTGGCTCTTACCCAGAGAGCCGGTCTTCGGTGGGTGCAGCAGCTCCTTACTTCACAGCAACTGCCGCCAGAGGAGGCGGCGCAAGCGGACCGCCTGGAGGCCGTCATTGCCTACGGGGCCGATGCCCTTCACGACTTACTGCGGGTCCTGGCAAGGACCATGGTTTCTGCTGTTTCCGCCAGGCGCCTATTGTGGCTGTGGAATTGGGCTGCAGACGCATCGTCCAAATCCAGCCTGGGGGCTCTACCTTTCAAGGGTAGGTTCCTTTTCGGCGAGGATCTTGACCAGATCATCAAATCCCTGGGGGAAAACTCGGTACATAGGCTACCCGAGGACCGCCAGCGGTCATATCGTCCGTCTACTTCCTTCTCCAGGAATCGGTCTCGCTCGCAACGGCGATTTCGGGGCTCCAGGCCTCAGGGCCCAAGAAACCCCTCAGCCAGGTCTCAATCATGGACCCGGTCCTTTCGTGGCCGCAGACCACCCAGGGACTCGTCGGCGCAGGGCGCCTCCGGCAAGCCTACCCAATGATGTCAGGCCGGCCCACTCCCCTCTCCCGATGATCGGAGGACGACTAGCCTGGTTTTACGAGGAGTAGGCCAACATCACCACGGACCAATGGGTTCTGGATATTCTAAGGCACGGTTACGCTTTGGATTTGCTGCGTCTCCCCAAAGAAAGATTCATCTTCTCACCCTGCGGGTCCAGTCACAAGCGCCTGGGAATACAAAGCACGCTGGACCGGCTCCTAGCCCTGGGAGCCATCTCACCCGTCCCCGTCGGAGAGGTGGGCTCGGGTCATTATTCCATTTATTTCGTGGTGCCCAAGAAGGATGGCTCCTTTCGTCCCATTTTAGATCTCAAGGAAGTCAACAAGGTTCTCCGGATACCCCGGTTCCGCATGGAAACCCTCCGCTCGGTCATCGCGGCGGTTCATCAGGGGGAGTTCCTGGCCTCCCTGGACCTGACGGAGGCCTACTTACACATTCCGATACGTCCGGCTCATCACAGGCTCCTATGCTTCAAGATACTGGGGCAACACTTTCAGTTCCAGGCCCTCCCTTTTGGGTTGGCGACGGCACCCAGGACTTTCACCAAGATAATGGTGGTAGTGGCAGCCGCGCTCCGGCGAGAGGGGATTCTAGTACACCCTTACCTGGACAATTGGCTCATCCGAGCAAAGACCTTCTCGCAGGGGCAGCAGGCGGTCGACAGGGTGGTCGATTTCCTACAGTCCCTCGGCTGGGTAGTCAACTTCGGCAAGAGCAGTCTCCTTCCGTCTCGACAGCTGGACTTCCTCGGAGCGCGCTTCGACACGGCTCAAGGCAAGGTCTTCTTGCGGCCGGACAAGGCCCAGTCACTGAGGGAGCAAATCCTCCACTTTGCCTCTCTCCCAGCCCCAACAGCGCGGGATTACCTGCAGATCCTGGGATCGATGGCCTTCGCAATCAACCTGGTACCTTGGGCCTTTGCACACCTGAGGCCCCTACAGATGGCGCTACTCTCGCGGTGGAAACCGGTCTCGCAGGACTATCAGGCGATACTACCTCTCCTGCCGGCCGCCAGGCTCAGCCTTCGCTGGTGGCTAGACCCCAGGAACCTGGCACAAGGCTGTCCTCTGGAGTCGCCGGAGTGGATTGTTGTCACTACCGATGCCAGTCTGACCGGCTGGGGGGCCGTGTGTCTCCGAAGCTCGGCCCAGGGGCAGTGGACAAAGGAACAGGCGTCCTGGCCGATCAACCGCCTGGAGACCAGAGCAGTCCATCTGGCGCTCATTCAATTCCTGCCTCTCATCCGGCAACGGGCGGTCCGAGTTCTCTCTGACAATGCGACCACGGTAGCCTACATCAACCGACAGGGAGGCACCAAGAGCCCGGGGGTGGCCATCGAAGCGGCCCGGCTCATGGCCTGGGCAGAACGTTTCCTCGACCGCCTGGCGGCCTCACACATCGCAGGCGTGGACAACATTCAGGCGGACTACCTGAGTCGTCAGACGTTGGACCCCGGGGAATGGGTCCTCTCCGATGAGGCAATGTCGATCATCACTCAGCGCTGGGGAATACCTGCCATGGACCTCATGGCAACGTCTGCCAACACAAAGGCCCCGCGGTTCTTCAGTCGGAGAAGAGATCACGGGGCGGAAGGGGTGGATGCTCTGGTTCTCCCCTGGCCACCTCATCTTCGGCTGTACGGCTTCCCCCCGTGGCCTCTGGTGGGCAAGGTGGTGCGGAGGATAGAAGATTACCCAGGGAAGGTCATTCTAGTGGCCCCAGAATGGCCGCGGCGTCCGTGGTTTGCGGATCTTCTCAACATGGTGGTGGACGGACCCCTGCGACTATCACACCTTCCGCGGCTGCTCCATCAGAGTCCGGTATTTTCGGATCAGGCGGAACACTTTTGTCTCGCGGCCTGGCTTTTGAAAGGCAGAGTCTCCTGCGCAACGGATACGCGGTCACCGTGGTAGACACTCTCCTCAAAGCGCGTAAAACCTCCACTTCAGTCGCTTACGTACGGGTCTGGAAGGTGTTTGAGGTCTGGTGTTCTGGACAAGGGGTTTCCGCGACCACAGCTTCGCTACGTCAGGTCCTGGCCTTCCTCCAGGAGGGCTTGGAGAAGGGTCTCTCCTACAATTCTCTGCGTGTGCAAGTCTCGGCTTTAGCCTCCCTGGCCCGCACCACGGGAAAACCAGATCCTTCGTCTCATCCGGACGTCTCGCGGTTTCTCAAGGGAGTCAAGCACCTGCGGCCGCCGGTGCGGCACCCCTATCCCTCCTGGAATCTCAACCTGGTTCTCCGGATCCTTGGGGAGGCTCCCTTCGAACCGCTGCGGCAGGCCTCCCTTAAGGACGTCACACTGAAAACGGTGTTCCTGGTTGCCATAGCCTCGGCAAGGCGCATCTCCGAGCTTCAGGCGCTCTCGTGCAGGGAACCTTTTCTACGCTTCACGGACTCAGGAGTCTCCATTCGAACAGTTCCTTCGTTCCTGCCTAAGGTGGTGTCTTCCTTCCACTTGAACCAGTGGGTGGAGCTGCCGGCCTTCCTGTCGGATGCGCCCAAGTCTCTCCGGCGCCTCGACGTGAAGCGGTCTCTCCTACACTACCTGGAAGTGACCAATGAGTTCCGGGCGTCCGACCATCTCTTCGTGCTATGGTCCGGTAACAAGAAGGGACTTCAAGCGTCTAAGACAACTATAGCGAGGTGGCTCAAGGAAGCGGTAACCTCTGCCTACATTGGCGCCGGGAAGGCTCCCCCGGCGGGAATCAGGGCTCATTAGTTACGTGCCCTGGCCACGTCCCGGGCGGAGTCTCAGCATGTTCCAATTCAGGAAATCTGTCGCGCAGCGACCTGGAAGTCGCTGCACACCTTCTCGAAGCATTACCGATTGCAACTACCGGTATCTGATTCGGGTTGTTTTGGGGACAGGGTTCTCCGAGCAGGGTCTTCAGGGACCCACCCGGTTTAGGGAAGCTTTGGTACATCCCACTGTCTGGACTGATCCTAGTACGTACAGGGAAAAGAAAATTATTCCTTACCTGCTAATTTTCGTTCCTGTAGTACTTAGGATCAGTCCAGACGCCCACCCGGGTCTGCTCAGTGTTGGTCAGACACCTGCTCGTGTACGTTCTATCTCCTGTCCCTCACTCTCCTACGTTCTGATTGTTCTGTTATTTCTTAGTACTTCGACAGTTCTCTTTGCAAGTTGCATTGGTTATTTGTTTATATGGGTTCAATTTGAACGGTGCTTGATCCATCCTTCTCTTTCTGTCAAGTGTTCTCTCTTGGCTTTGATATTCTCGATACTGAGGATCCCTGGAGGGTGCACCTGCTTATATGTCAGCACCCTCCGAAGTTTGCTCTGACTCCATCTGCTGGACGGGGGACATAACCCACTGTCTGGACTGATCCTAAGTACTACAGGAACGAAAATTAGCAGGTAAGGAATAATTTTCTTGTATTCTTTCTCTAAACATTGATTTAGATGTGCTTGCTAATGAGTACGCAGCCTTCAGGACTGATGTTCTCAAGGTGTTCCTGACTTCATCCCTCCCCAAGTAGTTGGGCTGTGGTACTTTCCACTTATCTGGACTGATGTAGCAGGATGATACGGGAAAGAGAAAGTTTGTTGTCTGTTAACTTTTTCCTTGAATCCTTCTACACCAGTCCAAGACCCACCTGGGAAATAGGGCCTTGAGGAGATATTTGCTTTTTCAGTCAACTACAAGGTGCATAAATAGTTTTACAGAGGTGTTCACAAGAATCAAATGTTTTTCCTCTGGACCTCATGTTCTTGTTCCTTCCTATGGTTCCCGTCTTTTACCTTTTTCCTCAGTGAGAGATAATCTTGTCTGAGGATTCTTTCCAAGAGGACTTTGAGTTTTAATTATTCTTTTTGGATAGGTTTTTAAGTGCTTTGTCATAGGAATACTGGCTTTTTATGGGCTGTACCACACGTACGTAGTAGTGATGACATCCCGGAGAAAGCTGTGCTCTCTGCCTCCATTTGCTGGCAAGGGGAACAACCCACTGATGTAGCAGGATTCAAGGAAAGAAAATTAACAGGTAACACAATTTTGCCTTCTAGGAGTTATGATTTACAGTTCAAAATTCTTTATAAAATAAACTATCAAGAAGTCCTATGGCTTCCCAGCATTGTGATGTGAGAGCCCCTAGTCGCCTGTGTGGGAATGATTACTGACTCTTGTTATCCTTGTTCTGTAGAAATCTGCAGATTATACAAATCCATGAATTTCCATTATAAACCATAGTGATGGTTCACTGTCCTGCAGGAGGAGCTCTTTAAAGCATCACATTTATTGGTTACCACTGTACCTTGGTCATGGCAGATAGGCAGGCAATCCCACAAAACTCCATTAAATAGGAATTCATACTTGATTTTTCTTTTTTTATCCCTAAGTTAATCGCTATTGCAACAGGTGGCCGTATTGTTCCTCGTTTCTGTGAACTTTCAGCTGAGAAACTTGGTTTTGCTGGCATTGTCAAAGAGATTTCATTTGGAACAACAAAGGACAAAATGTTAATTATTGAGCAGTGCAAGAATTCCAGAGCTGTGACCATCTTCATTAGAGGAGGAAACAAAATGGTAAGATGTTCAAACATTTGATTCTTAAGGTGGTTGTATAAATATGGAATAGTAGTCGCCTCGCACTTTTTGCCTGACCCAAAGTTGAATTAATTATTGAAATGATTTTAGTATCGTAAAACATTACTTGTTAATTCCTGTTGTATGCAGAAGAATTTGTGTAATCAGGTTCCCTACAAGCACAAAACGCAAGCTTGTATAAATTTTGTGCTCGGTGTGCTTTTCAATATGTCATTGCATATTGAAGGTTTACATAACAGCTATACTGGTTGTTGCAGCAGGAGGCAAATCACACTTAAGTCGTGTATTCATTATACAGCATATACCAGTTCATAAGATGTTTTTGCTTTGATATACTGGAAAAATGAATTATTAAAAGACTATATTCTTTGACTCAAACCATGCTCCTTCCTTTTAAACACCATTGATAGTAGACTGTGACTTCTCAGTAATTCACTGATGATAAATTATTACATAGCCCCAGCATGCTCAGTCTTCATCATATTACAGCTCCTGTAAGGTAGTAAAGCAATGCAGGGATAGGGCAAGCTTTCACTGCCCTAATAGTGCTTCGGCTGTAACCCATTGGAGCTGCAGAAATCTTTTGTTTGCAAACTAGATAACTTCAATCTGTATACAAAATTAAATCAGTTTATTTTATTTTCAAATTGAGAGAAACCTTTCTATTCAAAGTAGTATTAAAATTGTAACTTAAGATTGAAATAGTCCCCATTTTGTGCATGTGTGGAGTTTGCAAAGTACTTAAAGGGGCCTTTGGACATTTCTGGTTCAATACACACAAAATATTCATTTAACAGCCATGTTGTAATATGCACTGTGGTAATCGCTGTCCTCGCTTTTTCTATATATATATATTCTAGATCATTGAAGAAGCAAAACGAGCTCTACATGATGCATTGTGTGTAATCCGAAATCTGGTTCGTGATAATCGCATTGTGTATGGCGGTGGAGCTGCAGAGATCTCGTGTGCGCTGGCAGTCAGCGAAGCTGCTGATAAGGTGACGAGTGAAGAGGAAAATGTATCTAGATTTTGTAAAGGTTTTATTCTCACTATTTGTGATCCAGAGGAAGTGTGCTTTTTTTTCTGCACACAAATGGCAACGTCACAAGGTAGCTATGGCAAGCCTTTCCCTCATGAATAGTGAAAATAAAAATATTTGTCTAGGGGCTGGCTCATTGGCGGTGCTCTGGGTTCAGTTCCTGGATCAGATCTGCCATGCCCAAAGCTGCCTGGGGATGCAGGCAGAGACAGCATTCCAAACCCATGAGAGAAGTAATCCTAGTTATTGTACTATGGTGACACCCAGTAGTGACTTTTAAGACCCAGGATTGCAGGGTTCCAGAAGAAGCTTTGCCCCCAGCCAGTGACTGGACTGAGGGGAACATAAAATGGGGAAAAATCCTTGGGTGGTTGTAAATGAAGCTGCACAGTGCCAGATTCCAGGCCTGGTTCAGTTTGAAGCCCAAAACAGCAGGAAGAAATTGCTGGGCTTAGACAGAAAAAGGCTGCTCAAAGATGCTTTCTTGTAGCACTGCATTTCATTTTAAAAGCAATGTTTAAGTTTTAAAATTACATTTTTTAAAGGCTCCTTGAGGGTTTTATGATTGCTTAAATAAGTCCTGTGGTGGTAGTTGAGTCACATGTGGTATATAGATATGCACTTTTCAGTCAGGGCTGAAAACATTATAGTAAAAGTTCAGCCCATCTGTCTGGAGTCACATTCTATAAAAGACAACTGATCTACTTTAAACCTTGAATGAAGGCCAACAGTGTTTTAAATGGCTTAAACTATTGCAGATGTGTGCAGTTTTGAGTCGGTGGTATCAACATAAAATGTTAAAGTGCCAAAAGTTCATGATTGTAGATGATTTTCTCTATCTTGTTCATAAAACCTCTGCATAATGGATAAATTCACAAGGTTTAGTTAAAAAAAAAATTCTGAACACTGGTAATTGCAGTTAATTTAATGTTTAATAAAATGTGATATACTGCCACATCACTATAGCATCTAAGCAGTTATGTTCAATTCTAAAATATCTCTGAGAGATAGCCATGTTAGTCTGGCAAAAATGACAGGAGTTGGGTGGCACCTTATAGACTAAGCAATTTATTGAAGCTACATCAGATGCATCTGGCAAAGTGGCACTGTCCTTGAAAGCTTATGCTTCAATAAATTAGTTAATCTTTTAAGGTGCTACTGGACTCTGTCATTTAGTTCTAAGACAGTTTCATGCAATTCATTTGAAACTGCATCTCCTTCACTTTTCAATGCCCTCATTGCCCACAGATTATTTCTAAATATAATGTATGTTTTTATTCAGTGTCCATCTTTGGAGCAGTATGCTATGCGGGCTTTTGCGGATGCATTAGAAGTCATTCCAATGTCACTGTCTGAAAACAGTGGTATGAATCCCATTCAAACTATGACTGAAGTACGAGCCAAGCAAGTGAAAGAAAGCAATCCAGCGCTTGGTATTGACTGCCTACACAAGGAAACCAATGGTAAGAGACCATTAGACAATTTAATGAAACCTTTCCCTCTTCCCCCTACCCCACATGCCACAAATTTGATACTCTGTAGCTCAGTATGTTTCTGCATTGACAAGTAGGGCTGAATTAATCTTAACATGGTGATGTCATCCAGCGGTACGAAACAGATCATCTCGCCCAGATCATGGAGCTTTGGTGCGAGTTCCCACCACAACAGGCCCAGCCTCTGGATTTTGAAATCTCACCAGAGAACAGAAGCCTCTCTGCCAATCCGACTCCAAATCTTCCTGTAGGTGGTCGGATCACTTTTTTCGATCAAAATTGGTCACACATCACTACAGACCAATGGGTACTCTCAATCATATCTCATGGTTATCATCCGGACTTTCTAACTGTACCAAACGATACTCCACCCACCTAGTCTTGGACAGTGCAAAATCATTCCACAATTTTACAAGAATTATCCACCCTTCTGAGAGCCAGGGCTGTGGAACCAGTTCCCCGACCTCAGCAGGGCAGAGGATTCTATTCCCGATATTTCCTCATTCCAAAGAAAACAGGAGGCCTACGTCCCATCTTAGACCTCCGGAAACTCAACAAATTCATATGGAAAGACAAATTCAAAATGGTATCATTGGGCACTATGCTACCTCTCCTTCAAAAAGGAGATTGGCTCTGTTCTCTGGATCTTCAAGACGCTTATGCTCACATTCCAATATTCCCTCCTCATCGCAAGTATCTGTGATTCCTGGTGGGAAGTCAGCATTACCAGTACCGGGTTCTGCCATTCGGACTTGCCTCAGAACCTCGAGTGTTCACAAAGTACCTAGCGGTGGCTGCGGCCCAGTTACACAAGAAAAGTGTACATGTTTTTCCCTACCTGGACGACTTGCTCATCAGAAGCCAATCAAGACAAGGAGCTCTCAACTCTCTCAAGCTCAATATAAATCTACTCCATTCATTGGGATTCCTAATCAAATACTAGAAATCCCATCTCATGCCATCTTGCCTGTTACAATTCATAGGAGCAGATTTAAACACCATAACGTCAAAAGCTTTCCTTCCAAAAGACCGTGCAAAGACACTCTCCTCTTTAGCAGAATCTCTACGCAAACAGACGCATGCAGCAGCCCATCAGATCCTAACTCTGCTGGGTCATATGTCCTCCACAGTTAGTCACTCCCATGGCCAGACTAGCCATGCAAGTCACCCAATGGACATTGAAAACATAGTGGATTCAAGCGCTTCAACCACTGTCCTCTCCAATTCAGATAACTCAACAACTACGTTCCTCGCTCCTCTGGTAGACGAACTTAGACAACTTTCTCATAGGCCTACCTTTTCAACCACCAATACCGCAAGTAACTCTTAACTACAGATGCATCCACCTTAGGGTGGGGAGCACACATAGGAAATCTCCAAACTCAAGGTACTTGGACAAAACTCGAAGCAACATTTCAAATCAATTTCCTAGAGCTTCGAGCTATATGTTACGCGCTGCATGTGTTCAAGGACTGCCTCTCACACAAAGCTGTCCTAATACAGACAGACAACACAGTAGCCATGTGGTACCTGAACAAACAGGGAGGTACGGGCTCATATCTCCTTTGTCAAGAAACAGCACAAATTTGGGACTGGGCCCTAACACACTCAATATTTCTCCGGGCCACTTATCTGGCAGACATACACAACGTTGTTGCAGACTGCCTCAGCCGTCACTTCCAACCTCATGAGTGGTCCCTGGATCCCTTAGTAGCGACCAGGATATTTCAACGTTGGGGTCAACCAAAAGTGGACCTCTTTGCATCCGAACTGAATCACAAAGTGGACAACTATTGCTCCCTGCACAAGCAGACAAACCAGTTAGCCAAGGACGCCTTTGCTCGCCACTGGAATTCAGGCCTTCTATACGCGTATCCCCCGATACCGCTAATAACCAAGACTGGTGAAACTACAACAAGACAAGGGGACCATGATACTCATAGCCCCATATTGGCCTCGACAAGTATGGTTTCCCATACTCCTCGATCTCTCAATCAGAGAACCAATTTGCCTGGGCACAGCACCCACTCTCATAACTCAGGATCGGGGCAGGTTGCACCATCCCAGCCTTCAGTCCCTATCCCTCACAGCATGGATGTTGAAAGCTTGATCTTGCAACCACTCAATCTTTCAACTAATGTCTCTCAGGTGCTTGTAGCTTCACGTAAGCCTTCCACACAAAAAAACTATCGTTCTAAGTGGAAAAGATTTACCGTATGGTGTACACAGGAAGGTATTGACCCTTTCTCCGGCCCCACTTCATCTTTATTAGACTATCTGTGGTACCTCTCAGACTCTGGTCTCCAGACCTCGTCAGTAAGGGTACATGAGTGCAATCTCAGCTTACCATAATACCGTAGGAGATGCACCTATTTTAGTACAACCCCTGGTAAGCAAGTTTGAGAGGTTTAATTCATCTTAAACCCCCTATACGACCACCTGTAACAGAATGGGACCTTAATGTGGTACTAACAAGGCTCATGCGTTCTCCTTTTGAACCCATGGTCTCCTGCGATATTAAATTTCTAACATGGAAGTCTCTATTCCTCATAGCAATTACATCTGCTAGAAGGGTTAGTGAGTTACAAGCACTTGTCACGTACTCACCCTATACAAAATTCCTACATGACCGAGTGGTGCTCCGTACACACCCAAAATTCCTTCCCAAAGTAGTTACGGAATTCCATTTGAATCAATCCATAGTCTTACCCACATTCTTCCCAAAACCTCACTCTCACCAAGGTGAAAGTGCTTTGCACACATTGGACTGTAAATGTGCACTTGCATATTACCTAGATCAAACCGCAGTCCATAGAAAATCCAATCAGCTCTTTGTTTCTTTTGATCCAAACAAACCAGGTAAAGCAGTAGGCAAGTAAACTCTCTCCAATTGGCTCGCAGATTGTATAGAGTTCTGCTATTTAAAAGCAGGCCTTCCTCTCCAAGGGCGAGTAAAGGCGCATTCAGTGAGATCGGTGTCAACTTCAATAGCACACTATCGCTCAGTGCCAATAGCTGACATATGTAAGGCTGCAACATGGAGTTCTCTTCATACCTTTGCAGCTCACTACTGCCTGGACAAGGAAGGAAGACATGATTCAGCCTACAGACAATCAGTCTTAAAGAACTTGTTTCCAGTATAATCCTAACTCCTTCTACATCCAACCTGCTATAATTTCAGGTTGCATCATTTTTCCCAACAGTTCACCAGTTGTGCCTGTTGTACACTGTTGGTCCAATTCAAGGATGATTCAGCCTGAAGCTTGCTAATCCACCCATTTGTGAGGACTAGCATCCTGCTTGTCCTGGGATAAAGCAAAATTGCTTACCTTGCAATAGGTGTTATCCCAGGACAGCAGGATGTAGTCCTCACAAAACCCGCCCGCCATCCCGTGGAGTTGGGTCAGATACATTTTATTATTTAATTTTTGGCTAATGCTTTATTGCTACAAACGAAACTGAAGGGAGACCTCTGTGGCTCAGGGAATTATGGCATGCTGAGCATGCTCAGTGGCCTCAGTGTGCCAGTCAAAAGTTTCTAGAAACTTTTTGACAGTTTTCTGTGATAGGGCTCCGTCAGTGATGTCACCCATATGTGAGGACTACATCCTGCTGTCCTGGGATAACACCTATTACAAGGTAAGCAATTTTACTTTATGAATGCTTGAGATTTGCCTTTTCCCAAAGCTGGTCTCAAGGTGAGTTACAATAAATGTAAATGAATAGAGGCAAAAGAATAGCTTACAGTCAAATCTGGAATTGCAATTACTGAAGCTTTGGGATCTAATATAGGAAATCCCATTTGTGAATAGTTTCGAGACCCAGTTGTGTCCCTGCTGTTTATAACACAGTCCTTCATAAAAGAGTTAAAAGTCCTAAATAGCAAGAGGGAGAAAAAAGTCTTAAGTACTTGATTTTTGTATCATAAGAACATAAGAATTGCCATACTGCATCAGACCAAGGGCCCATCAAGCCCAGAATCCTGTTTTCAATAGTGGCCAATCCACGTCACAAGTAGTTGGCAAGAACCCAAACATTAAATAGATCTCAAGTTATGCTTATTAATTAATAGCAGTTTACAGATTTTTTTTCCTCTAGGAACTTATCCAAACCTTTTTTAAACCCAGTTACACTATCTGCCGTTACCACATCCTCTGGCAGCAGATGTGTCCTTGATTTATTTAATTTGTTTTCCTTTTTTTTTTTTTTTTTTTATTCTTAATTTATAATCGTATTACTTTCATTATAATAAATTCTTATTAGTTAAATTTTATTTTTCATTGCATTTACAATTCCTCAATACATATAATCCAGATTTTTAATATTTTTCTTTATCAAAATTTACAGTATTAAAAGCAAGGGGGGGCCCACTAGTTTATACATCGCCCAGGGCCCATTAGTGCCTGAACATGGCCCTGGATCTGGTATGCACATGAAAGCCACCCACTAGCATACAGAGTAGCCATCTAAACTTTTGAGTTTGAACAACTATCATGGGACCTTATTTACTAAGCATTTTTCCCAGACGCACAGAATGGGAGAAAAGCCTTAGTAAATCAGGCCCTTAGCTTGTTATAGTAATTAGCAAATATCAAAAGTTGACATGTTTTTTGTTTTTATTGCAGATATGAAAGAACAGCATGTTATAGAAACTTTAATTGGTAAAAAACAACAGATTTCTCTGGCCACCCAGATGGTTAAAATGATCTTGAAGATTGATGATATCCGCAGACCAGGAGAGTCCGAGGAATGAAGTCTAGCAAATGAAGACTAAGATTTAAAAATCAGGCCACTGAAACCTACGACTTCATTTACAGCTATTTATTTGATGATGCATTTTTGTTTAAAATACTGCAAGTTGTATGTACTGCAGACAATAAAATATTGCTGTGTTTAGGCATTGTTGCTACTTTTATTTTGTAAAGATTTAAAAACTTTATTTTGCAGTTATAGCCTGAAATTCACAAAATACAGATTTCATTTTTAGGTATGCATTTGATTTTCAGATTTAACACCATGTTATTTTGTGGGTGGTTAGTTGAGTCTCCTGACAAAATTGTTCCTTGCTGTTCTGGAGTAATTGCTGCCCGAGAGAAGATGTTTTCCTCCTAAACAATCACCAAGATGAGGCAAAGAATTGGAGTTTTCTTCTACATACAATAGTGGCAGACATCTATGTGTAGGCACTGATGCACCTTTTCCTAGAGGTAGGTGCATTAGCACTTACATAACTATTTTGGACACTCCTGTATAGCAAAAAATGTTGAGCTACTTCCTCCTTGCCACTACATAAGCTAGGGATACGCAAAACCCAAAAGTTCTCAAATATGAGTAGAAGGGATGGATGCACTAGCATAGAATTGGGGAAAGATTTTCTTTGTGGCTTCATAGAAAATGATTCACACTATTGGAAAATATCCAGGGACAGGACTAGGATGTAATTCTGATAGCTTCCTATTGACTGAAAAGACCATTGTTTCTGAGACAAGTTGAATTGTCTGTCGCAGAACCCATACACCAGTGGCTCCCCAGCTATGGCCCACTTTACTACATTGGCAAGTTTTTGAAACCTTTTTTGGTTTTCAGACTTCATTTAACAGCTGCAACACTCATTTTATAAATTTTTGAAATCCAGTTTCCAACAGTAAATCAAGAGAGCATATTACTTTTGGTTGTCAACATATAGACAGACATAGTGTAATGGGACAAAATCAACATGGGTTTAGGCAAGGAAAGTCTTGCTACATTTTTTTGAGGGCGTAAGTAAACGTGGATAAAAGGTGAGTCAGGTATAGTGTATCAGGATTTCCAGAAAGCTTTTGACAAAATCCCTCATGAGAGACTTAAGAAATTAAGAAGTCATGGGATAGGGGGCATTGTCCTATTGTGGATTACCAACTGGTTAAAAGAAAACAGAGTAGGGCTAAATGTTAAATTTTCCCAATGGAGAAAGATGAATAGTAGTAGAGTGCCCCAGGAATCTGTTCTGGGATCATTGCTTTTTCATATATTTATAAATGACCTGGAAATAGGAACAAGTGAGGTGATCAGATTTGTGGATGACACAAAATTATTCAAATTTGTTAAATCACAAGAGGATTGTGAGAAATTGCAAGAGGACATTGCAAAACTGGGAGACTGGGCATGCAAGTAGAAAAAAATTATTTATTTATTTGTTTAAAAATGTTTGTATACTGTTTTTGCAAATTATATTTAATCAAAACGGTTTACATGTAAGATCATTTTCTAAAAAAATTAAATTAAAGTTGAAAACAAAGAGAAATGAGAGAGATAAAATTACAAAAACATATTATAAATGAAATAGATTATTAAAAAATAAATTTAATGTGGACAAGTGCAAAGTGATGCACTTACAAGTTAATTTTCAAAGGGCCACGTGCATAAAAAAAGGAGCTATGTGTGTGGCTGGGCCTTGTATGCACTGCGTGTATTTTTAGAACCGGCCCAGCTACGCGCATAACCCCCGTTACGTGAAGTGCCGGGACATGAGATGGGCAGGGCGGAGGCTGGCTGGGACAGCGCGCACTGGCAGCCGGAAAATACTTCTGCTCCAGAGGAGCAGTATGTAGTTTAAAAAAAAAAAAAAAGTGTAGCTAGGTAAGGGTTGGGGTCGGGATGGAGAGGGGAAAGGCAAAGAAGGTTAGGCAGGGGCGGTAGGGAAGATCCCTCCCAGTCCGCTCCTTAATTGGAGTGGACTGGGAGGAAACTGGAGAAAAGGCCGATCGGGTTGCCACGTGTGATTTGAAAATCTCCCCTCGTCCCCATGTGAGTTGGTCCGCCCGCATATGAGCACGTTATAAAACCAGGAACCGTACACATGGATATGCACACATGGTTTTGAACGAAGACCCCTGAGGGGGAAGAATAACCCAAATTTTGGCTATATAATGCACAGTTCCACATTAGGAGTTACTACTGAGGAAAAGGATCTAGATGTCATCCTTCAAAAATTGGAAGAAGAATCCATCTGAAGAAAATAGGATAAAACATAAGCATTGTCAAGTTAAGTGTAAAACATTGATAAGACAGGCGAAGGGAGAATTTGAAATGAAGTTGGCCATAGAGGCAAAAACTCATAATAAAAACTTTTTTAAATATATCCAAGCAAGAAACCTGTGAGGGAGTCGGTTGGACCATTAAATGACTGAGGGGTTAAAGGGGCTCTTAGGGAAGATAAGGCCATTGCAGAAAGACTAAATGAATTCTTTGCTTCTGTGTTTACTAATGAGGATGTTGGGGAGATACCAGTTCCGGAGATGATTTTCAAGGGTGATGAGTCAGACGAACTGAACCAAATCACTGTGAACCTGGAACATGTAGTAGGACAGATTGACAAACTAAAGAGTAGTAAATCACCTGGACCCGATGGTATGCAACCTAGGATACTGAAGGAACTCAAAAATGAAATTTCTGCTCTATTAGTGAAAATTTGTAACCTATCATTAAAATCATCCATTGTACCTGAAGACTGGAGGATGGCCAATATAACCCCAATATTTAAAAAGGACTCCAGGGGCGATCCGGGAAACTGCAGACCAGTGAGCCTGACGTCAGTGCCGGGAAAAATAGTGGAAACTAGTCTCAAGATCAAAATCATAGAGCATATAGACATGGTTAAATAGAATACAGTCAACATGGATTTACCCAAGGGAAGACTTGCCTAACAAATCTTCATTTTTTTGAAGGGGTTAATAAACGTGGATAAAGGTTAACCGGTAGATGTAGTGTATTTGGATTTTCAGAAGGTGTTTGACAAAGCCCCTCCATAAGAGGCTTCTAAGAAAACTAAAAAGTCATGGGATAGGAGGTGATGTCCTTTCGTGAATTGCAAACTGGTTAAAAGATAGGAAACAGAGTAGGATTAGATTGTCAATTTTCTCAGTGAAAAAGGGTAAACAGTAGAGTGCCACAGGGATCTGTACTTGGACCGGTGCTTTTTAATATATTTAAAAATGATCTGGAAAGGAATAAGACTAGTGAGGTTATCAAATTTGCGGATGATACAAAATTATTCAGAGTAGATAAATCACAAGCGGATTGTGATACATTACTGGAGGGACCTTGTGAGACTGGAAGATTGGGCATCCAAATGGCAGATGAAATTTAATGTGGACTTGTCAGTCTATTATCCAAAAGAGTAAATAACAGATTCACATTTACCCGTTCTAGACATCATGATTTTAATCACCGCTATCATATCCTCCCTCAGCTGTCTTTTCTCCAAGCTCAACAGTCCTAACCTCTTTAGTCTTTTCTCATAGGGGAGCTGTTAGATCTCCTTTATAATTCTGGTTGCCCTTCTCTGTACCTTCTCCATCGCAACTATGTCTTTTTTGAGATGCGGCGACCAGAATTGTACACAGTATTCCAGGTGCAGTCTCACTATGGAGCGATAGAGGCATTATGACATTTTCCATTTTATTCACCATTCCCTTTCTAATAATTCCCAACATTCTGTTTGCTTTTTTGACTGCCGCAGCACACTAAACTGACCATTTCAATGTATTATCCACTATGATGCCTAGATCTCTTTCTTGGGTGGTAGCGCCTAATATGGAACCTAACATTGTGTAACTAAAGCATGGGTTTATGTTTTCCTATATGCATCACCTTGCACTTATCAACATTAAATTTCATCTGTCATTTGGATGCCCAATTTTCCAGTCTCACAAGGTCTTCCTGCAATTTATCCAATCCACTTGTGATTTAACTACTCTGAATAATTTTGTATCATCTGCAAATTGAGAAAATCGTCAATCGCCAATTAACAGACTACTTGATCGACAACCACATCCTATTCCCCTCTCAATATGGCTTCTGGAAACTACATAGTACCGAAACGCTCCTCATTTCGATGGCCGACTACATCCTAAAAGCCCTAGACAAAGGCCAATCATACATCCTTGCATTACTCGATATTTCTTCTGCCTTAGACACTGTCAATCACAACATTTTACTCAAACACCTTCAGGAAATCTGAGTCACAGGATCTGCCCTTCTCTGGTTTCAATCCTTTCTCAAGAACCGTCAATACAAAGTAAAAATTGGGAATCACGAATCTAATTCATATACCTTAGCACAAGGTGTCCCCCCAAGGATCCTCTCTCTCCTCCACTCTATTTAATATATACCTCCTCCCCCTTTGCCAGCTCTTATCTAACCTTGATCTTCCGCATTTTATATATGCGGACAACATCCAGATTCTCATACCTATCACCGACACACCCTCCAATGCCCTCAAGATATGGGAATCTGCCCTCCCCACCATCAACTCCTTGCTCACTGACAACTTTCTTGCCCTCAACACAGCAAAAACAGAACTACTTGCCATCTCCCCTAACACCATCACCAACAACCCCCAACCTATCAGCCACCCTACACCAACTTTCGCCGCTCACATCCGCAGTCTCGGTGTGAACCTTGACACTCATTTTAATCTAAAATACTTCATCAACTCCACCCTAAGAGAAGGCTTCTTCAAACTACACACACTAAAAAAACTCAAACCCCTTCTTCACCTGAGTGACTTCCGCACCATACTGCAGCCCATCATCCTAACCAAAATTGATTATTGCAATGCCATTCTCCTAGGTCTACCAAAAAGCTCCATCCAACCCCTACAAATCCTACAAAACGCTGCTGCCCGCATCCTTACAAATGTACACAAAAATGAACATATCACCCCTGTCTTCATGCATTTGCACTGGCTGCCCATTTCCGCCCGGATACAATATAAAACGCTCACCCTCATCCATAAATCCCTTCACAACAACGACATGAACCGGTTCAACGAACACCTCTACTTCCACAACCCCAGTAGACCCTCCAGAAAACAACATGCAGCTACTCTCCACACCCCTTCCCACAAAACGACAAAACTGAAGTCCACAGCGAACTGAGCTCTGTCCATTGCTGGCCCATCACTTTGGAACAACATGCCTCACACCCTACGACAAGAACCATGCTACAAAACGTTTAAACAAAACCTCAAAACTTGGCTGTTCAAACAAGCCTTCACGTAACTCTGTCCCTCCTCTAACCCTATTCCTCCCTATCACTCTCTCCCTCCTTCATCCCCCCTTCACACACCCCTCCTCCCTATCATCCCCTCGAATTTCTACTGAAGACTGCCATGCTACGACTTGACATAAGACAGCTGTAAATATTTGTATATAATTTAGAAAGGTTTATTTTCTTCCCTCTCCTGCGTCCAAAATTCATTTGCCACGTTCTACTCCCTCCCTCGTCCCACTGCCACTCTTGTTATTCTATAAGTTATTTGTAAAGCCTGTTGCTGAATTATTGCTGTTACAATGTAGACTGATCAGATGTTCCAAACGATGAGCGGTATATAAAAACCACTAATAAATAAATAAATTTGATTATCTCACTCATCGTATTCATTTCCAGATCATTTATAAATATAATGAAAAGCACAGCTCCCAGTACAGATCCCTGAGGCACTCCACTGCCCACTCCCCTCCACTGAGAAAATTGTCCATTTAATCCTACTCTGTTTCCTACAGTTTGTAATCCACAAAAAGACATTGCCACCTATCCCATGACTTTTTACTTTTGCTAGAAGCCTCTCATGAGGAACTTTGTCAAATGCCTTCTGGAAATCCAAATACACCACATCTACCGGTTCACCTTTATCTACATGTTTTTCCCTGTACGTACCCGGATCAGTCCAGACAGTAGGATGAGCCTCCTTTCCAGCAGATGGAGACAGAGAAAAACTCAAAAGGTATCCTATATCAGGACAGTGCTCCCCCTGTGTCCCTTCAGTATTTCTCTGTCTCCAGCAGATGCAGATAGCAGAACCTGTGGTTCCCTTTCTTTGTAGCAGTTTTTGGTTTGCAGCAGTTCTTCTTCCTCCTTCTCTAGTTATAAAGGATCAAGTAAGAATTGGTTTAATTCCCAGTGTTTAAGAAGTAAAAAAAAAAAAAAAAAGTTTAGTCATCAGGAGCAGTTTTGTTCTGACTCCATGCTCTTGCTTGGGCTTAGGAAGGGGGGGGGGGGGGGTCCTGACCCCTTGATTTATACAGCCTATGACCCTTTTCCCGGTGGTCTCTTGCCTGGCTCTGGGGTGATACTGGTGGTCCAGTCCCTCCCCTATTGAGACCCCTGAGAAGTTTCATGCCTCGGGTCTGTTGTCAGAGAAGTAAAATTCCTTTGTCACTTTAAGCTGTCTAAGAAACCATTCGATTGTGCTTTTGGCACAAAGTCCAGGGCTGCTTTTTATTGCGGACTTTGCTTCAATTTGTATCTCATGGCATTAGGGTTTATTGTTTTACTCTGTGATGGCACGAGCCATGCGGAGGGGTCGAGGGTTTCTGACCAGGTCTGCCAGGTCTGGGAATGCTGGGGGGGGGGGGGGGGGGTAGTGTTCCCCCAAAGGCTGTGAAGGGGGGGGGGGGGACGGACGGACCGACCTCATAGTCATTTCACGATACTGACACTGGCTGGATTTGGGTCCCATCATCGGGAGGTTTAGGGAAGCAGCGTGGCCCCTATCTGAAGACTGTAGCTGCTGCCATAAGCTGGATGAAAGTAAATTGGGAGGGGATATAAAATAGGTTGTCTTTGGTTTTTATTTCATTTTTCCAGAGAATGTATCAATCTTTTAAGACTAATCGGAGAAAATTCTTTTTCACTCAACGCACAATAAAGCTCTGGAATTTGTTGCCAGAGGATGTGGTTAGTGCAGTTAGTGTAGCTGGGTTCAAAAAAGGTTTGGATAAGTTCTTGGAGGAGAAGTCCATTAATGGCTATTAATCAAGTTTACTTAGGGAATAGCCACTGCTATTAATTGCATCAGTAGCATGGGATCTTCTTAGTGTTTGGATACTTGCCAGGTTCTTGTGGCCTGGTTTGGCCTCTGTTGGGAACAGGATGCTGGGCTTGATGGACCCTTGGTCTGACCCAGCATGGCAATTTCTTATGTTCTAAAGGTTTTTACTTTTTATTAATCAGTACTTGCAGGAGGACCAGCAGCTTAAGGGGGAAGGAGTGGAGAGCAGTTTTCTCTCTCTCTCGCTCGCAGCAGCCAGGTACAGAAGGACTTTGCCATTCCTGTGGCAACACCTCACCCCCCACCCCCCCCATTCCCGATGCCTCGATTGCCTTTTTGTATCACATGTGGAGAGCCTGTTTCTTTGCTGGACGGGGGAAGGGATTCTGAAGTTCCTCAATCCCCTCCGGATTTGATCCTGGAGCCTCGGGACAATATCCCCCTCCTCCAATTCCAGGGAAAGTCCCTTCTCATTTTACTACTGATTTTGTACTTTTATTACACAGACCTTATGTCGCTAGCTTGCTGCAGCAGGAGGATCCCTCCAAAGACCCCCCCCCCCCCCCCCCCACCTCTGAAGGTTCCTATAGGCCCTCCACCTGCAAAGGTGCTTTTAGGGTATCTACAGACCCGGGACCCAAGCTCCCAGATTCCCAGGGGACTAATCGGGTTCGGACCATACCAGGGGTGCAAAATCCGCCAGATCCTCCTACTTCAGCTCCCGGATCCTGATCTGGATGCAGATTCTTTAACTTAGAATCCACCGGTCGAAGGGGACGACCTGCGGGTCTTACGCTTGTTCCAATGGGAGGAGCTGGACCTGCTCATCCCTTTTGTTCTAGCCAAGTTGGGCATAGATGCCCCTCCGGAGGAAGCCGCTAGTACCCCCGTTTCCAGTAACGTGGACCCTGTCCTGGCAGGACTGAGAGCCCCTCCATATACCTTCCCTTTTCATCCTATGCTAATGCAGTTACTTCTCCAGGAATGGGAAGCTCCGGAATCCGACTTACGAGTGGGCAGAGCAACTGACAAGCTAAATCCCCTCCCGGACCACTGCCTAGAGATGCTCAAGGTCCCTAAGGTAGATGCTTCAGTTTCTGCTGTCACAAAGAGAACCACCATCCCAGTGATTGGAGCGACTGCTTTGAAGGACCTTCAAGATCGGAAGTTGGAGGTACATCTCAAAAGGATCTTTGAAGTTCTAGCGCTCTGTGTTCAGGTGACAGTCTGTAGCAGTCTCATGCAGCGGGCAAGTCTCAGGTGGGTTCAACAACTACTCAGCACCCAGGACCTCCGGTCTGCAGAGTCGGAACAGGTGGAGCGGCTGGTGGTCATGGTTGCATATGGGGTTAATGCCCTCCATGATCTCCTCAGGGTGTAGGCCAGAGCCATGGTTTCAGCGTTGTCTACCAGACGCCTCCTCTGGCTGCGAAATTGGGTGGCAGACTCCTCTTCTAAATCGCAGTTGGGCACTCTCCCATTCAAGGGTAAGTTACTTTTTGGGGAGGACCTGGAATAGCTTATCAAATCTTTAGGCGACAACAAGATTCATAAGCTGCCTGAGGACCACCCTAAACAGTCCAAGTCCTTTTTTTCCTTCACGCTCTCGTTTCAGGGGCAGCGCAGGTAAAGCAAGCTGCGGGGGGCTTCTCAAAGAAATCCCTCCACTAGATCTCAATCATGGTCTCATTCCTTTCATGGAAGACGGCCATTCCAGGATGGTAACCCTCAAGGATCCACCCCCAAAGTCCTCGCAATGAGAGGACCATTCCTCCATTCCCAATTTAGGTGGTCGTCTGTCCCTATTTTACGAGGAAATTACTTCGGATCGGTGGGTCCTCGAAGTAATCGAACGAGGCTACACTTTAGAATTTGCTCGGTATCTTCCGGACCGCTATTTAATTTCTCCCTGTGGAGTTCAGAAGCGTCTAGCTGTGCGCCAGACTTGCGTAAGGCTTCAACAGCTCAGAGCCATAGACCCTGTCCCCCTGGAGGAACAGGGGTCAGGCCAGTATTCCATTTACTTCGTGTTTTCCAAAAAGGACGGCTCTTTTCAACCAATCCTGGACCTCAAGAGAGTCAACAAGGCGCTCAAGGTCCCCCATTTTCGGATGGAGACCCTGAGGGCAGTCATCGTGGTGGTTCACACAGGCGAATTCCTTGCTTCTCTTGATTTGACGGAGGCCTATCTTCATATCCCAATCCACCAGGAACATCAGAAGTATCTCAGTTTCAACATCCTGGGATGGCATTATCAGTTTCTAGTGCTCCCGTTTGGTCTCGCCACCGCTCCACTCACATTTACCAAGGTCATGGTGGTAGTGGCGGCCTTCCTCCGCCAAGAGGGTATACTGGTCCATACTTACCTGGGCGACTGGCTCATTCGAGCAAAATTGGAGAAACTCTGCGCAATTGCAGTCAACAGAGTCTTGTTGTTTCTCACCTCCCTCGGTTGGATAGTCATTTTCCCCAAGAGCAACCTCAAGCCCTCTCAAGTCCTGGAATTTTTAGGGGCAAGCTTCAACACACGCATGGGCAAAGTCTTGCTTCCCGAGACCCAGGTGCTCAAGCTCATGAATCAAGTATGACATCTGTTATCTCTCTCTGTGCCCACGGCCTGGGACTATCTCCAGGTCCTGGGCTCTATGGCTTCAACTATAGATTTGGTTCCATGGGCCTTCGCACCTATGCGGCCTTTACAGAAAGCTTTGTTGTCCCGCTGGAAACCGGTCTCTGAGGAGTTTCAGATACCTCTACTGCTCTCTGACTTTACCATCGCTAGCATCCAGTGGTGGCTCTCACTCGCTCACCTGTTGAAGGGGATGTGCCTGGAAACACCTCAGTGGATCATTGTTACAATGGACACCAGCCTCTCCAGCTGGGGAGCAGTATGCGAGAATCAGTCTACCCAAGGGCAATGGTCCCCAGTCCAATCTCAATGGCACATTAATCTTCTGGAAGCCCGAGCGGTTCGCCTGGCACTCAAAATGTTCCTGCCCTTGCTCCGTCGTAAAGCGGTGCGAGTTCTCTCCAACAATGCCACCACAGTAGCTTACATCAATTGCCAGGGTGGCACCAGGAGTCGGCTGGTAGCCCTGGAAGCCAGCAAGCTGTGCTCCTGGGCGGAGCACCATCTGGCTTGACTGTCAGCCTCCCACATTGCGGGGAAGGAGAATATTCAGGACGACTTCCTAAATCGTCAACACCTAGACCCCGGAGTCGTCCACATATTTGGAATCCTTCCCTGGAGGGGTGTTGGAATGTAGCCGTGACTTCTTAGCCTTCTGCATGGTGGATTCGACCACAACTGAAGCATGTGACAGTGGCATGACATTATAGAAGGGCGACTGCCTTATTCAGAACTTGAGGTCTGTCTTGCGGGATGTGGGCGGGCCAGCAAAGGGATATTCCCATGCCCTAGTCATCATGGCGTCCAGGACTGCATAAGAAGGCAAAGCAGTGGGATCAGATGGTGCTTCAAAAATCTTCAAGATGCCAAGGACCTCCACACAGGGGTCTGGTATCTTCCAGGTCTCAATATTCAATCTATGCCCCACTTTCTCGACTAATTTTAAATATGAGAGAGCTTCTGGAGGGGATACCGACTCCAGCTGATCCTCCGGTGGGATCTGATGGGTAGCCAATTGAGGATCCAGGGGACGTAGATGGAGGCTGTGGCGAACCTTCCCTGAGTGGAGAGCCTGGAGAGCGTGGGCTAGCGGATCGATGCCTCAGGCTAAGGCCTCGAGAGGTATTGCGTCTGGGCGCTTGCCCTGTTGCTCCATCGGTGTGAGAAACTGTGACAAGATCATGGAGATCTGCGACATGGCTTGAGATGCCAGTTTCCTGGGGGACAGGCGGGGGGATCCTTGGGAGTGCCCTGTGGTGGTACACCCACCAGGAGTATATTCAAGTCCGGCCCCCACGGACAATGCCCCGTAGGTATTTCCTTGGGCGGGCGCTTGTCTCTTTTGGTTAGAGGCTCTTGGAGATGTGCCATATGGTGCCTGTGTCTGGAGGCTGAGGACAAGCCGGAGCAGGCTCTAGACTACGCTGCAAGATGGTTATTAGCTATATTCATATTTAGTATTTTTCAGTTTAAGGACCTATGGAAGCTTTCTCAACTCTGTGAAGCAGTGTATAATGGGTGGTGAACTGGCTAAAAAAACTTATAAGCTCAGAGTGTGTGCTATAGTCCAGATTAGCACAACCAGCAACAGAAAAGGAATTTATAGACTACATGTTTTCATTACCAAATCATTAATGACTTCTACAATAGGGCTGTAGAGTGACTGGTCTGAAAGAATAGGTCTAAAATAGATAACATTACATCAAGAACATGTAGTTTGAGCAGCAGCATGGGTAATATACTTAAAAGCCTCTTTCATAATTAGAAATGTAATTTTTCATAACTATTTTGAGACACCACTGTCACTGCACCTAGAGCCACTCAAAGTAGGACAAAGGTGTGGCCCCATGGAAAACATCCTGATTCATGACTACGGGTGCAAGGCAAAAGTGAAAATATGGCCCCTCTCTTCATGCCCAGTAAGAGTTGAGGGAGGAGCCAATAAGGAGGGAGAACTAGGTAGGAGCAGGTGATGTAAGAAGTAAAAAATTGGAAAGAAATACAGATGAATAAGAAAGTATTTAGCTTAAAGGCAACTATGAATAACAGGGGGATGTGCTTTTGTATACATATGTCCATTCCTTGTGTCTAGTGCAATTTGCTGACCAAAACAGCGGAAAAACAAATATACAGCTGTGAAAATAAATCTGTATGGTAAGACAGTAATCTCCTTTAAATTAATTTTACCTTTGTCTATTATTTATTTTATTTAACATTTATATACCACATCCACTACTGAACATTATACACAATGCTAATACTGGAAGGTGCTAAAACAAGTTCATTTTTATTTTTAAGTTGCATCATTGCTTAACTTAAAAGGACAGCTACTTGTTTATGTCGTAAGTGTGCTGTACTCATGGCTGTTTTGTATCAGTTTATATCATTTGAAAATGGCTATAAGTACATACAATAAACATTGCCATGAAAATACAGCCATGATTACTCGAAGTGTTTAATTGAGATTAAAAAAACATTTTCTTCCACAGCTTTTGATTTCACTCTTACATCATGTGGTTGAGAGAGAGAGAGAGGGCTTATCGCATGCGTTAAAGGCCTATTGCATGCGTTAACGAGGCTTTTCGCATGCGATAAGCCCTTATCGCATTTTGATAAATGACCCCCTAAGTTAATTATAGACAGTTCTGTTCTGACCTTCACCCAATCAAGAGTAAGAACATTCTGAGGAGATGGCAAGCTGGCACATTTAAACTGAGAAAGAGAATTTAAATATATTGATTCAGCCATGTGATCATGTCCCTTCTCGCTTCCTCGATTAAAGGTTTATCCTCAGCATTAATATCTTCTCTCTTGCGGTGTACAAATCCATGTGTTTGTGCAGGATAAACTTTCACTTCAAATTTGGTCTCACAGTGCTCCTTCAGTTTCTGCTCCAGTATGGTAACCTGCAACAGACAGCCTCTTATTACTATGATCCAGCTTCCGCCACAGCTTTTGGTTAGAATATGTCCCAGTTAATCAGAGTGTAGTCAAACATAATAGCCTGCTACCTCATACAACAGTAACACTGTGTATAGCATTGTCAGCTTACTTTCCAAATACCACAAAATTGCCTCTGACCTGTACTGACATCTCTAACATTAAGCAAATTATTCAGATGTTATTAGGTAATTTAAAAAAAATTGGACTGGATGATATTCCTTTAAGCTTACTGCCTGCGTTATTTTACACAGTATTCCACCAGCATGGGTCTCTGCCATATTGTCAATCACCTACAATCCATTGTTTCCATTTCTAGGGGAAAAAGGGGACATCAAGTCTACCTCTTCTTGCTAAAACCCAATTTAGTGCATTCGCTGTACCATATGGAAATGTGAACCAGTACCGTGATCACTGTTTGTTTGTCTTTGACAACATAACATGCAAATCTCCTAAGGCTCCTTTATTCTGACCAGTGGGTGCAGGGTTTCTGATGTCATAGTGGGAGATCATCTAGGATCCAGTGATCCCAGGATAATGGGGTCCAGTATGAGAACACAGGCAGTGATAATTCATTCTAAGGCAAGGGTGCTGGATTTCAGGAAAACCAGTTTTGTTAAAATGGGGGAGGTACTTTCAAGGCATCAGCTGGATGGGAAAATAGAGGGAAGTAGAAGAGCAGTGAGCAAAATTAAAAGGAGATTTTGTAAAGGCAACTAACCTTTTTGTTGGAAAAGTAAATAGAGGTAAGACGAAAAAGAGGCCATTGTTTTTAGAAAGAACTGAAAAGTAAAACAAAATGTAAGATCCGAAGAAGAGGAAGACCAGCAACAATATCTGAAAGAGGTAAGAAGCTCAGAAAGTAGTCAAGCAAAGATACAAATGGAAGAAAAAATGGCAAATATGGTAAAACAGGGGCCAAGACATTTTTTTTTTAATGTGTTAGAAGGAAGTGTAAAAGCGGCATTGTGAGACTGAGCAGTAGAGGAACATATAGAGGCTGATGCTAAAAAAGCAGAATTGCTTAAAAAATATTTCTGTTTAGTGCTAATTGACGAAAGGTCAGGAATAGGCCCTCAGCAAATGGACACAAATAAGAATGGAAGTGAGGTAAACTTCAGTTTTCAAAAAAAATGTGTTCATGAAGAGCTAGAAAACAAATTAGATAAAGTGAGGAGGCTGAAGGGGTTACATCTGAGGGTTTTAAAGGAACTTAGATAAGTTAACAGCTCTGTTGGCTGACTTTTTCAGTGCCTCTTTAGAGTCAGGAGTAGTTGTAGAGGACTGAAGTGGGCAGATGTCATTCCTATTCACAAAAGTGGAAGCAAGGGGAGAGGAATTACCAGGTAGGTTACTTTTAACCTAGGCGGTGAGTAAATTAATGGAATTACTGCTAAAACAGGATCGTTTAGTTTCTGGAATCCAATGAGTTGCAAGATACGAGGCAGCACAGTTTGACCAGAAGTAGTTCTGGTCAGATCAATCGGATCAATTTCTTTGACTGGTTAATCAGAGTTTTGGATCAGGAGAGAATGGTAGATGGAGTGTACTTAGATTTCAGTAAGACCTATGATATGGCTCTGTAAAGGTGACATACATACCGTATTTTCCGGCGTATAAGACGACTGGGCGTATAAGACGACCCCCCCTTTTTATACACATTTTTAAGAAAAAAAATAATTTTACACTCAAACAGGAGCAACCCTATCTATGAAAGGGCAACACTACAAATACCGTATATCAGGCCCTAAAAACCAATACACCTCTTATTAGGAAAACAGAACTAGCAAGCAGCTAGAGATCCCCACACAGAAATAATTGTAAAACTATACTAATAAGCAGAATAAATGTTTCAAAACAGCTATGAACAGAATAACATCCAACAATTAAAAACTCATAAAAACTATTAAACATTCTCCAAACACCAATAAAATATTTCAAAAAAGCAGACACATCACATAATATTAAATAATTAAAATGGCAGTCAATCAAGAAAAATAAACTTAAAAAGCACCTTTACTTACCCCCTCCAGCAGCTCTCCTATTCCTCTTCCTCTTCCTCTGGGCCCATGTCTCTCACACACACACCATACCAGTCATGTCCCCATGACCAGTTTCTGTCTCACACACCAATCATTTCCCAAACAGTCTTTGACACACACACCAGACACCTTCCTGAACAGTTTCTCTCATGCCATACACACACACAGGCTTCCCACTCCCGTGTTCTGCTTACCGTACATATACGGGCTTCTCTGTCTCACACACACACCAGTCTCTTATTTCCTTGCTTGCTCTCCACGTGCACAGGCTTCTCATTCCCTGAATCACATTCTTTCTCTCACATTCACACACACCAGTCTTTCTCTCACACACACCGTCACCTTATCAACCAGTCTCTCTTTCATGCACGCACACACACACAGCCCTCCCACTCCCATGCTCTCTCTCACATAATCAGGCTTCTTACTCCCATGCTTTCTCACATACCCATATTTCTCACTTCCATGCTTTTTCTCTCTCTCTCTCTCACACTCACATACACATCAGTCATCTCTCTGAGCAGTCACTTTCATTGTCTCTCACATATATACACACACATGAGCTCTCTGACCAGTTTCTCTCAATCACACACATGCTCTCAATCAAATGCATTCTCTCACTTACACACAGGCTGGCTGCTTCTCTCTCTCTCTCTCTCTCTCTCTCTCACTCACTTCCTCTCCCCTCCCCCACCCCCCCGAGCACAAATGGTAGCTGCTGCAGCCTCCTCCTCCAGCCCCCGCAGGCCAAGAAAGAAGAATCCCATCGGCCACGGGAGGCTCACGCTGCTGTCTCCTTTCCCTATTATCAGCTGCTTCGATTGCTCGGGGGCCGATGCTGCTGTCGCCGCTGCTATTTTTTCATGCGGCACGGCCGGCTCTTTCTCCTTCCCGCGCACCGCACTGTGTATCCCTTCCTGTTCCGGGTCGGGGGGGGGGGGGGGCGGGAAGAAGAAAAGGCCAGCCGCGGATGCCACGGCTTTTTTTTTTTTTGCACCGCTGCCGTTCCCGCTGGGCTTGAACGTGCTGATAGCCCAGCGGCAACGTCAGCAGGGAAGGAAGAGCAGCGGGAGAGACCAGGAGCACGCGACACACCGGTGAGAAGCGCTGCCCTATAAGACGATACCCGGCGTATAAGACGACCCCCAACTTCTGAGAAGATTTTCAGGGGTTAAAAAGTCATCTTATACGCCGGAAAATACGGTAAACTGAATGCCCTATACATAAAGTGACTCGATTAAAAATTGGTTGAGTGAGAGATAAGTGTAATAGTAAATGGAGTTCACTCTGAGGAAAGGGACGTTACTAGTGGTGTGCTGCAGGGCTTGGTCCTTGGACTGGTTCTTTTCAATAATTTTGTAAGTGATATTACAGAAAAACTAATGGGAAAGGTGTATTTTTTGTTTGTTTTTTTGACAATACCAAAATCTGGAACAGGGCAGACAACTAAGAAGTCTGAAAATCATGAAGAGGGATCCACCTAAGCTTTAGGAATGGTATACAGTAGGGATGTGAATCGTTTTCCATATCGTCTTAACGATAGAAATCGTGTGGCAGGGCAAGAAAATCGTCTTAGGCACGATTTTTTAGTTAAAAAATCGTTAAAAATCGTTTTTTACGATTAGTGCGCACTAACTCGAGTTAGTGCGCACTAACTGGGAGTTAGTGCGCACTAACTGGGAGTTAGTGCGCACTAACTGGGAGTTAGTGCGCACTAACTGGGAGTTAGTGCGCACTAACTGAAAATGATACAATTTGACACTTTTCAGGTCAGTTAAGGTCAGTTTAGGAATGAATATGTATTCCTATTGGCTGCCCTCTTATTTATTCATGTTACCAAGTTTCCTACTGACAGTATATGGGGGATGGGAAATGGAAACAGTTGGTAGCTTGACAAAACAAGTAATGTGATCAGTCAATGTGACTAGAACTTGTGCCCTAACCCTGATACCAAGGGTATTGTGATCTTCCTGCACACAGTGCCCTATCCCTATTAATACCAGGAGTGTTGTGATCTTCCTGCACACAGTGCCCTATCCCTAATACCAGGGGTGTTGTGATCTTCCTGCACACAGTGCCCTATTCCTGATACTGGGGGTGTTGTGATCTTCCTGCACACAGTGCCCTATTCCTGATACCGGGGGTGTTGTGATCTTCTTGCACACATCCCGATATCAGGGATAGGGCACTGCATGCAGGAAGATCACAACACTCCTGGTATTAATAGGGATAGGGCACTGCATGCAGGAAGATCACAACACTCCTGGTATTAATAGGGATAGGGCACTGCATGCAGGAAGATCACAACACCCCTGGTATCAGGGATAGGGCACTGTGTGCAGGAAGATCACAATACCCCGGAGGAGTGAGGGTCAGGCAGCTCCCCCCTGTCTGTGAAGCCAGCCTCTCACTAGTAATGCAGGGAGGGAGCTGTCTCAGACTTCACCATCCTCCCCCCCCCCCCTTACCCACACACCATTCACTAGCTGGGACATGGGGGAAGTCAGGAGTGAGGGTCAGGCAGCTCCCCCCTGCCTGTGAAGCCAGCCTCTCACTAGTAATGCAGGGAGGGAGCTGTCTCAGACTTCACCATCCACCCCCCCCCCCTCACCCACACACCATTCACTAGCTGGGACATGGGGGAAGTCAGGAGTGAGGGACAGGCAGCTCCCCCCTGTCTGTGAAGCCAGCCTCTCACTAGTAATGCAGGGAGGGAGCTGTCTCAGACTTCACCATCCTCCCCCCCCCCTCACCCACACACCATTCACTAGCTGGGACATGGGGGAAGTCAGGAGTGAGGGTCAGGCAGCTCCCCCCTGTCTGTGAAGCCAGCCTCTCAGTAGTAATGCAGGGAGGGAGCTGTCTCAGACTTCACCATCCTCCCCCCCCCCTCACCCACACACCATTCACTAGCTGGGACATGGGGGAAGTCAGGAGTGAGGGTCAGGCAGCTCCCCCCTGTCTGTGAAGCCAGCCTCTCACTAGTAATGCAGGGAGGGAGCTGTCTTAGACTTCACCATCCTCCCCCCCCCTCCCCTCACCCACACACCATTCACTAGCTGGGACATGGGGGAAGTCAGGAGTGAGGGTCAGGCAGCTCCCCCCTGTCTGTGAAGCCAGCCTCTCACTAGTAATGCAGGGAGGGAGCTGTCTCAGACTTCACCATCCACCCCCCCACCCCTCACCCACACACCATTCACTAGCTGGGACATGGGGGAAGTCAGGAGTGAGGGTCAGGCAGCTTCCCCCTGTCTGTGAAGCCAGCCTCTCACTAGTAATGCAGGGAGGGAGCTGTCTCAGACTTCACCATCCTCCCCCCCCCCCTCACCCACACACCATTCACTAGCTGGGACATGGGGGAAGTCAGGAGTGAGGGTCAGGCAGCTCCCCCCTGTCTGTGAAGCCAGCCTCTCACTAGTAATGCAGGGAGGGAGCTGTCTCAGACTTCACCATCCTCCCCCCCCCCCTCACCCACACACCATTCACTAGCTGGGACATGGGGGAAGTCAGGAGTGAGGGTCAGGCAGCTCCCCCCTGTCTGTGAAGCCAGCCTCTCACTAGTAATGCAGGGAGGGAGCTGTCTCAGACTTCACCATCCACCCCCCCCCCCCTCACCCACACACCATTCACTAGCTGGGACATGGGGGAAGTCAGGAGTGAGGGTCAGGCAGCTCCCCCCTGTCTGTGAAGCCAGCCTCTCACTAGTAATGCAGGGAGGGAGCTGTCTCAGACTGGTATCAGGGTTAGGGCACTGTGTGCAGGAAGATCACAACACTCCTGGTATTAATAGGGATAGGGCACTGTAAGAGATGACTGTAGTAGATTGAATAAAGATCTGATGTTTCTGCTCTCCTCACACCAAACAAAAACAACACACAAGCAGAGAAGCCCTTCTTACAAAGCTGAGCTAGTGAGTTAAGTAGGAGGAAAAGTAAACATACTGGTGCCAGTGTGGCTACTTAAAAAATACACTTACCAACAATCAATTACATATATTTGAACTGTGTACAGTTCCAGCCAGGACCACCTTTCTAAAATGCACAGTGATTGGCAAATTCAACATGCACTAGCATTTCAGGTGCCTGCTAACAAAAATAATAAACAAACAAGTTCTAGTCACGTGAGTGCTGATCATTACATTACTTTTTTTGTCAAGCTTCCAACTGTTTCCATTTCACATCCCCCCAACCATATTGGTAACATCAATAGATAAGAGCACAGCCAGCCAATAGGAATACATACATACATATTCATTCCTAAGTGACCTTTACTGACCTGGGAAGTGTGAACACTTTGTTTCATTTTCTGTTGGTGTTCGTTAGTTTCCAGTTCCATTTCCCATCCCCCCAACCATCACCTCAGTGGTAACCTTGGTAACATCAATAGATAAGAGGGCAGCCAGCCAATAGGAACACATATTCATTCCTAACTGACCTTCAGTGACCTGGAAAGTGTTTATTTGTATCATTTTCAGTTAGTGCGCACTAAATCGAGTTAGTGCGCACTAACTCGAGTTAGTGCGCACTAACACGATTTAACGATTTTTAACGATAAATCGTTAGAATTTCTATTGTATCGTGTTCTATAACGATTTAAGACGATATAAACATTATCGGACGATAATTTTAATCGTTGAAAAACGATTCACATCCCTAGTATACAGTCTGGCAGCTAAAATTTAATGCTAAAAAACAGTCATGGAATTGAGCAGCAAAAACCCAAGGGAACGATACAGGCTACGGCAGGGAGACACTTCTATACGTGAAACAAGAGGAGGATCTGGGTGTGGTCATATGTGATGATCGCAAGGTGGTCAAAGAGGTGGATAAGATAACAGCACAAACCACAAATCTGCTAGGGTACACAGGGAGAAGAATGGTGATATTGCCCCATATAAGTCTCTGGTGAGACTTTAGTTGGAAAACTGTGTACAATTCTGGAGATCACACCTTCAAAATAATGGGGTAGATTTTCAGAGCCCTGCTCGCCTAAATCCGCCCAAAACCGGGCGGATTTACGCGAGCAGGGCCCTGCGCGCCGGTGAGCCTATTTTACATAGGCTCACCGGCGCGCGCACAACCCCGGGACTCGCGTAAGTCCCGGGGTTTTCGGAGTGGGCGTGTCGGGAGGCGTGTCGGGGGGGGGGGCCGGATTGCGCGGCGTTTGGGGGGCGTGCCGGCGGGGTTTGGGGGGCGGGTACGGGGGCGTGGCTACGCCCCGGGGCGGTCCGGGGGCGTGGCCTCGCCCTCCGTACCCGCCCCCAGGTCGCGGCCCGGCGCGCAGGGGTCCCGCTCGCGCGCGGGGATTTACGCCTCCCTCTGGGAGGCGTAAATCCCCCGACAAAGGTAGGATCGGGGTTTAGACAGGGCCGGGCGGGTGGGTTAGGTAGGGGAAGGGAGGGAAGGTGAGGGGAGGGCAAAGGAAAGTTCCCTTCTAGGCCGCTCCGATTTCGGAGCGGCCTAGGAGGGAACGGGGGTAGGCTGCGCGGCTCGGCGCGCGCAGGCTATACGAAATCGATAGCCTTGCGCGCGCCGATCCAGGATTTTAGCCGATACGCGCGACTATGCGCGTATCTACTAAAATCCAGCGTACTTTTGTTTGCGCCTGGAGCGCAAACAAAAGTAGGCTGTTCGCGCTCGTTTGAAAATCTACCCCAATATAAACAATATAGAGTCAGGCCAGAGAATGGCTACTGAAACAGTCAGTGATCTTCACTGTATAGCATAAGGGGAACAGACTTAAAATGTAAACATGTATACCGTAGAGTAGGGGTAGCCATCTCTGGTCTTCGAGAGCCACAAACAGGCCAGGTTTTCAGGAATCCACAATGAATACGCATGAGAGAGATTGGCATGCACTGCCTCCATTGTTTGCAAATCTCTCTCATGCGTATTCATTGTGGATATCCTGAAAATTTGGCCTATTTATGGCTCTCAAGAAAAGGGGCGCTATTAAATACATTACAGTTGTCAATACACAGGCAGTGGGTCTATTTTAATAGAACGGAGACTCTGGAATGAGAGATCATGCTATGCATGGAACAGCCTCCGAATAGAGGTGGTGGATATCTGAATTCAAGAAAGCATAGGACAAGCACTGAGGATCTCCAAGGCGAGTGATAGAAATTACAGAGCTGAGCAGCTATGTGGATGGTACTAAGTAGGCTGTATGGTCTTTTTCAGTCATCATGTTTCTATGTTTTTAATGTCATGCAGCAGTCCAAGTCATCTTTCCCACTACACTTTCAAATATACATACTGTTTTTGACTGGATACAGTTGAAACATGGCCATAGTTTTTCTCAGGGGTTAACATCTCCACATGGGTTAGAGTTGCGCATATCATGACACGAATGAACCTCACTCGTAAGCCAAGGTATGTTGGATACGGTCTTAATCTCTGAAATTCACTGCTAAGGCCCTTCACCTTTGTTGCGTCAAAGGCAGTCTCCTGGAGTTCACAGGACACACGGTTTGGGGGAACTGTTATGCACAGAGCACTAGATTCTAGTTTTTGTAGTCCTATATTGTTGTTTAGGAATATGTACTAGTTTCAGCAGTGCTAGATCAAGGTGATGCCTTTTTCCCCACCAGGAAAGGCAAACAGGAATCACAAGATCTTGTAAGTATGGTTATATCTCAAACATCGAGTGCAGTGGAATAATATAAAAAATGTAAATAATGATTTAAGTGGTTCCGTTTGAGAGCAGTAACAAGTGCAGATCAGTTGGCACTTCCAGTTTCTACAAATGAGTGATTGCATTATTGCAGTTCTGAGCATTCTATTTTTTTTTTCCAGTCAGAATAAACAAGATTCCTTATCATCCTGGCACACTAGTCCAGACACATGGCTTTTAGTCCTCCTACTAGCAGATGGAGATGGAGATGGAGAAGGTGGGATATCCTCTGACATCATCACCAAAAAGGTTACCATGGTGCAACTCCAGCAAAAGCCAGTGTCTCTATCAGATGGCAGCATAGAGTGGTTTGGTGCAGAAGGAGCTATGTCTCTCAAGTTTTGTGTTGTCTCTGCTTGATTGAGTAAATTAGAGCTCTTTTTTGGTGTTCTACAAGCCCAACTGCTGTCTTAAAAAAAAAAAAAAAAAATCAGTCCAGCAAGCTTACCAGAAGACTCCCAAGCCCCTGAGAGGGGGCTTGGGAGAAAAGAAAAAGATATAGAGAGATCTGAGCAGTTTTCCGCAGCAATTGCTGAATTAACCTACAGAAAGTGGGCATGTTTCTCTGGCTAGCGGGATGGGGTGGGGATGGGGCAGCCTCAGGCTGTTGAGATCCTCTCTAGCTTGTGATATTCTGTGCCATTTTGCTCTGATGATAGCAGGGGTGACCAACTCTGATCCTCAAGATCCACAAACAGGCCATGTTTTCAGGATATCAACAATGAAAATGCATGAGATAGATTTGCATGCACTACCTCCACTGTATGTAAATCTGTCTCATGTATATTCATTGTGGATATCCTGATATCCTGTTTGTGGCTCTTAAGAACTGGAGTTGCCACCCCAGGACTATAGAGAATGTCTTCTCAACACAGGCGAGATGGTGCTGCCTATGGAAACCAGCCTCTAGCAGTGCTGCCAATCTCCCCTGCCCTGTTTGTGAAAAGGCAAAAATTTCCACAAGGGTGACCTAAAAAAACCCTGATTTGACCGGCATGGATGAAGTTAGCATGAATAGCTCTGTGCTGAATGTACCGACAACTCCCTCATGCTACCTTACGGAGCCTAGCTCAGGGTATTAACCCAGTCCTCCTTAAGGCAGCATGCCACAAGGGATTCTGGGTGGAGAAATGTTCCCTTCCCTCTATCATAAGAACCCAAGTCTAGAAAGCATGAGGAGGCCCCAGGGAGCTTGTAGGATTTCCTGGTACACCCGTATGGAGTATGTTTACCCCTGATGCAAGGTGAGCAATTATTTTGGTTTCTATAATTGTGAAGCATTGTAAATAAATAGTTGCACCAGAACTGGAGAGGTCAAGTCTCGTCGTGTTCCTGGGCTATTCCCAAGGCCGTAACAGGTCCAAGTACCCTACATGTGATGTCAATTTGAGGATTTTTTTTTGCTTAAACAGGAAGCACAAGTAAAAACCACAGCCTCCCCCCCCCCAAAAAAAAAAAAAAAAAACCAACCAAACAACCCTCCTTGCAGAGGTTTTCTGTTCAGGGGGCCTTCTGACTTCAAATTCTGCTACGCAGGCCACCTGGACAGTCAAGGGTCAAGTAGTAAGTTTTAGGGCAGAACAGGCCAGCAAGTGTTTTTGTTTTCTCCACCTTGTGTGAGTTATCCATTTGGGAGCTGGTCTCAAAGGTAGATAAAATGATAATTCAGGTCTTCGCCATAGGCCAGCAACAGCTGCAGAATGCTCTGCAAACACAAACAGATAAACAGCAGCAGCTACAAGACCAATTAACGCAACAAAGTGCGGTCTTAACTCAGCTAGCCAAGGCCCTATAATCGGCTTTGTGCCGAATACCTCAGGCACCATTAACTTCGCATATCTTGTTTAAAATGAAGGCAAGAGAGGGCCTGGAGATCTTACTAAAAACTCTGAATGGATCTCCTGCCTGTCGGGCTGGCTGGAGACCAGCTGAACAACTTACTTGGCTAATTTGCTCACCGGCCGGAGTCTAGCAGCTTTCCAGGCTGCCACTCCAGATTTGAAGGCTTTCTATGAGGACTTCAAGACCGCTATACTACAGTGAAGTGGGCACTTCCCAGCATATTACTGGCAGCAGTTCTGGCGAACAGCCCAGAGAGAACCCCAGAACCCTCTTTCACTGACTGAAAAATGCCAGTTGGAAGTGGCTCCAGCCGGAGGCAAGGCTGGGATTGGAAGTAGCCCATCAGATACTTCTGGAACAGTTCCTAGACAGCCTAGACCGGCCCATGCGAAATAAGGTCTATCAGCCTTCCACCAGGCACCAGGCACAGTCAATGCCCACTGGCATAAGGGGTTTAGAGAGACAACCTGTAACAAATTCCCTGGCATGGTACAGAGGATAGGGGCCCTCAGCAATGACCTTCCAAGGTAGGGGGCTAGGCCTCCATATTGGGCTTCTAGATGCCAATCTCATCCACATGTTTTAACTGTGGACAGAAAGGGTACTTGGCAAAGGACTGTCAGTATGGTCAAAGCATATCTATGGACGTTGGCTGAGTCACAAGGCTCACATCTGAGGAAGAAGTACACATACTTAAAAATAACGCTCCGAAATAGGAATAACCCTCAAACTTAAAATAAATAAATAAAATAAAACCTGAAAAAAAAAAGGGGGGGGGAAATCTGGAGAGGCGGTAACAACCCAGAAATGAGGCCTTGCAGACCCTCTCCTTTTGTGCCCTTTGTGTGCAGAACGGCCACGAAGAAGACTGATGTCCATATAGACAGTCAGAAATCAAAGAGTCTAAGTGAACCAGGTAGAGCAGTAACCCAACCGGCCTATGGGAGTGGGCTTTATGTAAAACAGAAGGTCATTCAAAGGAAGAATGTCCTTGGCTGGATGACCTAGACTGCAAACACAAATTAGTGGAACAATGCAAGAAGGAGCAAAGAACAGGGACAGAACCCCAGAATGAATTGACACGTGGAAACATTCTTGGGATCACAGGTTGCCAAAACTCCAAAGCTGCAATTTTGTGGGTATCCCATATGCATGACTTACGGATGTTATAATCCACGTGGAACTGGAGGGAGCCTCTATCTAGGCCTTGGTAGATTCCGGCTGTAGCCTCATTCGCCAAGACTTACTATGTCAAGGTCACATCAACGACAAGAAAATAGAGACAATGACATATATATGGGGACAAATAGAAGTGTTCAACCTCTTGTCGACCTGCCGCAGAGCAAGCCATGTTGGAAGCAGCTATCTTCCCTGAGCTTCCATACTCGTAGTCCTGGGTCAAGATTATCCCTATTTTGCGATTTTATGGAGACAACTCATGGGTGTTACATCTTACAGCCGAAGTGGGGAGGCACTTGAGACAGAGCCAGGGTGTGCCCCGGACACATCTGGACACTCTACCTGACAAGGCTGAGCTGAGGGGGAAGTATATATGACAGAGTGTACCAACAACTCCCTCATTCTACCTCAAGGAGCCTGGCTGTGGGTTTTATCCCAGTCCTCCTTAAGGCAGTATACCGCAAGGGGTTCCCGTCACTCTACTATAAAAACCCAGGCCTAGAAAGTTTGAGGCAGCCCCAGGGAGCTGGTAGCACCTCCTGGTACACCCATATGGAGTATGTTTACCTGACAGTTGTGCCTGACACAAGGTGAGCTACTATTCTGGTTTCTGTAATTGTGAAGGACACCTAAATAAATGCTTGCACCAGAACTGGACTAATCAAGTCTCGTCGTGTTCCTGGGTTATTACCAAGGCCGCAGCAGGCCCAAATAGGCTACAGGCTCCTGAGATGTAGCGCTTGAGCTCTGAATAGTGAAATACCACAAGGGCGTCTAGGCCTGCCGCAGTGAAAGTGGTTCTTCTCCTGGACCCACTGGAAGAGATGCACGTTAAGCCATAGCATGTTCACAACTCCATCACTATGCATCCTCTCTTCTCAGCTTGCTGTATCTGTGGTGCTGAAACTAGACAGAATGGTCATTTTTTTCTTCCTTGATCAGTCAGCTGGTGCGAGGGTGTCCAGCTGCCCTAGGGTGGAGATCTCATGATGTCACATTCCTTCATATTCTCTCCTCGCGGGTCACAGTGTCCACGTTGCCAGAGCTCCCTTACCTCGCCAACCGACGCATCCCAATGCACGAGTCCTAAAATTTCAAAGCTGCCACTCGACTCCTTCATGTTAAAAATAAATAAATAAAAAAAATAAAATAAAATACTGTCTTCACATCCAGAGACAGCGCCCTGCCCACTTCCGGTGCCCTAGGCAACTACCTAGTCTGCCTAATGCCTCACACCAGCCCTGCCCCCACCCCCTTCAGGATAGTTCACAAAGCTCCCATTTGAACACCCCTGCTTTAGAAGATGACAAAGTTTGCTTGTTCATTTTGCTTCATTTCTCCATTCCTTCTTCATCTTTAACCAAAAGAATTTTGAATTGGTAGCTCCTTGTAGGAAAATCCTTTTTGGTGATGGTTGTTATTGGCAGGTTATTTAAGAATTTGAATCAGTTGTTAGTTTTGTTTTTTTTATCTTCCATGACTTTGGCATAAAAATACTGGCTTTTGCTGGAACTCCACCATGGTAACTACTAGTGATGTCATAGAAAAAGGTGTCCCCTGTCTCCATATGCTAGTAAGGGGAGTAAACCCTCCTGTCTGAACTGATATAGCAGGACTCAAGGAAAGGAAGTCATCAGATAAATACATCTCTTCTTATGCATCACTTCTCCCTCAAACCATGTTCTTTACCTGCCTAGGAAAGAGTATGAAAGTCTATGGGTTGTATTCAATTTAAAAAAAAACTGTTTTCTGTAAAAGTACAGAATGGGAAAAAGTCATTTTTGAATAAGGGCCTGGTGTTCAAACATGATAGTTTCATAATTACTGGCAGATGTACTGAGGAGGGGCCATATTTAACCTTTCGAAAAAGGATTAGGAGGGGCCATAATCTAACCTTTTGAAAAAAACTTAAGACTTGGCTTTTCTGTCAAGCCTTCCCTTAATTTCTAAAACGTCAATATACCATTCAACCAGACTTCGCCCTCCTGACTAGACACTCTGCCTAGTCTCAGCGTATTTTTACTTCTAGTTATGCTATCCTTTTTCTTCCCGGCTGCACTAGCCCCCCAAGTTCTATTTCCCTGTTATATGTAACTGTTTGCTCCTTGCTTTCTTCTTATATGGTTATTTAGTTAATCCCTATGTTCCATGTAAACCGATTTGATATGAACCTTTTTCATGAAGGTCGGTATAGAAAAGTGTTAAATAAATAATAAATATTTCCTGTAGTGCATTATTTTTCCTCTTATGTTAAATGCCCCAAGCAAAAGCTCAAAGAGAATGTGTATAAACTTTATCAAACTATTTTTGTCCCATCACTTGTCAACCAATCTTCCATTGCCTCCTATTCCCACAACAACAATGTCACATTTCAGTCACAGGGATCATTATGTCACCACAATCCTAACTATGTTTATGAAATTCACTGCACTTGGTTACACATTATCGGCCGGATTTTAAATGCCCTGCGCGCGTAAATCCGGCCAGATTTATGCGCGCAGGGCCTTCGCATGCCGGCGCGCCTATTTTGCATAGGCCGCCGGCGTGCGCAGAACCCCGGGACGCGTGTAAGTCCCGGGGCTTCCTAAAAGGGGCGTGTCGGGGGCGTTGCATAAATGACGCGGCGTTTCGGGGACGCGCGCAGATTTACGTCTGCTTTCAGCAGGCGTAAATCTGCCAACAAAGGTAAGGGGGGGTTTAGATAGGGCCGGGGGGGGGGTGGGTTAGGTAGGGGAAGGTGGGGGGAGGGCGAAGGAAAGTTCCCTACGAGGCCGCTCCGAAATCGGAGCGGCCTTGGAGGGAACAGGCAGCGCGCGCTGGGCTCGGCGCACGCAGGTTGCACAAATATGCATCCCCCTTGCGCACGCCGACCCCGGATTTTATAAGATACGCGCGGCTGGTGCGCGAACAAAAGTACGCGCTCGCGCAAAATTGTAAAATCTACCCCTATTTGAAAAAGGTATCAATTAGAAATAGCAGCTTACCTGCTCCAGAGGAATGATGGGATCTTTTTCACCAAAAATAAACAATGTAGGGTTGAGCAAATTGTACCTGTCTTCAGTATCTCTGATTATTCCTGAAAAATGTAGCATTTTATTCAGTTAGAGAAGAACAAGAATGATTACTATTTGCTATTTAAATAGGACAGGCATCTTTGCAAAATTGACAAGCTTCTATTCGTAGTTATGAATTTAAGGATGTAACTGAGGTAGTGGATATTTGGTATTTCAATGTCATCTCGGACTTGTATGAGATGGCTCCTTTTTGGGAAGTGTTCTACCCATATTAGGTCAATAAGATTTTAGATTGAGTTGATTAAAAAAATAAAAAGAAGGCAAGAGATGCATAAATGCAAAAGAAGTTGGCTTAAAATATGAGCATAGAACATAAGATATGCCATACTGGGTTAGACCAAAAGTTCATCAAGCCCAGTATCTTTTTTCTTTCAGTGACCAATCCAGATCATAAGTACCTGTCAGGATCCCAGAAGATCGACAGATTCCATGCTGCTTAACTCAGGGACAAGCAGTAGATTTTCCCAAGTCCACTTTAATAATGGCTTTTTCTTCCAGGAACTTGTCAAAACCTTTTTTAAATCCAGCTACACCAACAGTTTTTATCACATCCTCCAGCAATGAATTCTAGAGCTTAATTAGGCTTGAGTAAAAAAAATATTTTCTCCAATTTGTTTTAACTGTTTCACCTAGTAACTTGATTGAATGCCCTAGTCATCGTACTTTTTGAAACAACCAATTCACTTTTACCCATTCCACTCCATTCTAGTTTATAGACCTCTATCATATCTCCCCTCAGCCGTCTCTTCTCCAGACTGAAGAACCCTAACCTCTTTAGCCTTTCCTCATAGGGGAATCATTATGAAGTTATGAAACTACATACAGAATTTGTAGGTCAGCAGTCTGCTAAGCAATAAAGTTTGGGCAATAGCACAGAGAAGAAGCGGAGTGAACAGCACACACATATAGAGGAAATCACAACAAGAAAATGTGCGGCATACAATGTACTGGACAAAAATAATATAACAACCAAACGATTATTTATTTTACATTTGAACACTGAAAAATGTGCAAGGCATTCAATGTATGGTATACAGTATTATAAGTGCGACAGGGCCCCGACACGGCCGTGTTTCGCTTCCAGCTGCGTCAGGGGGACCGGAATTTTTGTCAAAATCTACAAATTGAAAATTAAATGTATTACTGTACAGGTAGGCGTCCTACACATATCACACCAAATTGTTTTATTATGTAGCTAGAAGGGACCGAAGCAAAGCACAGGTAAATTGTGAAACTCCAAAACAGGTGACAATGCGGATATCCATGACACGTTATCAAACGAGCCTACAAAAGGGCACTATACATTAATAGAGACCTTTTATTTGTCTGCCGTCATGTGGAACCATCCACGCAACTCACATGTGTCTTGCCTTACTCCGCACACAGTCATGCGGTCATCAATATTATAAAAGCTCAATGGAACTCACTGGCTCCACATGCCATTTTTCAGGAAATCCCAAGGTTTACTTTCACCCGAGGACGCAATTTGAAAGATAATCTTGTGACCTCAGAACATAAACCATCCCCTCCTGCCATTGAAGACACTATAAGAGGACATAGTCCCTGCAACCACTGTTCAGTGTGTACACACTCCCTGGGCATCCAAACCTTCATACACCCATCAGCTCTAAAACAATACATTCTTCACGGTATGACCACCTGTGCCTCAAGTGGTGTGGTATATGCGATTCTGTGCCCATGCCCCCTAATCTACATTAGCAAAACCACCCACCCGCTTAGGGCAAGGATCATTAAGCATCGCTCATGCCTGAAGTCTAATCACCTAGAAGCCCCTCTGGTAGACCACTGGCAGGTACAAAATCATTTGATCTCTGATTTACGTTTTTTTGCTTTGGAACAGCTACCCAAACCCTCCCGTGGAGGCAATTGGTCTCTAGCATTAATACGTAAAGAACACTGGCTCCCTTGGGCCTAAATCGTGAAATAGAGTGGTCTGCATTTTTCTAGCTTAGTCACTTCATCGCTCTTGTAAGTTCAGTCATTTCTGGGGGTTGGTCCTCCCGTGTCCCCTTTTAAGTTGTTTTTGATCTCGCTGTATACCAAACCCCCCCCCACCCCCCCTTTTTTTGTTTCCCTTCCCCCCACTCCTTCCCCCCCTCCTACCCCTTCCCCATCCACTCCCCGTCCCACCCCGCCACTATCACCAAGTCCATGAAGTTAGTTAATTAATATCTATTATTACTCTCTATAATCTTCACAATGCCAACAAGATACATGTTATACGGCCCTTCCGGGAATTTTTTAATTTTTTAGTTTATATCAAACCCAGGTTACAGGATTGTCCAGTTCACATGGTTTTACCTTTGATAATCCAACCCCCCTCTTCCCTCCTGTTACTTCCCCTCCCTTCCCCGTCACTCCCCCCGTGTTGGGGCCGTGTTGGGGCCCTGTAAAACTTATAATACTGTATACCATACATTGAATGCCTTGCACATTTTTCAGTGTGCAAATGTAAAATAAATAATTGTTTGGTTGTTATATTATTTTTGTCCAGTACATTGTATGCCGCACATTTTCTTGTTGTGAAGTAATAAAGTTTTACAGTAGTCAGATTAGCAAAGCGTTAAATCAATCTACAGAATTATTTCATGTAGTGAATAAGTTAAGAAACCACAGGCAGTTGATTTATTGAATGTGAATGTGGAGGCACCAGTTAGTTGCTTGAGGAAAAATAAGTGATTTAGTTGTTGTTGCCTGCTAAAGAAATTGTAAATGTTAACATGGATATTGACAACAGTGAACATTTATGGCCCCATTTGCAGTCACTATCGCAGCTGGAAGTAGACTTAAACATTAAAGTTGAAAGCTACTATTTGTCAAATTGAGCCTAGTCCACTTTGGATTATAAAAGAACTTCGTGCTACTTTTTATACAATTCTTAGGGACATTATCAATTTATCCCTAGTGGAAGGGGTTGTCCCTGATGAGTTGAAAAAGGGACCTGTGCATCCTGTACAGAAAAATAATACTCTTACAACAAATGTATTTACTAATTCTAGGCCAATTTAAAATTTATCTGCACACCAAAGTCCTGGAAAAGTATGACCTCCTATAGTTAGTGGAATTTGAAGTTCATAGTATTTTGGATCCTTTTCAATTTGGGTTCCATAAGGGTCAAGGAACAGAGAAGGCTTTTGAGTTTCTTGTTAGATGCACTGCAATGCACTCTAGATAGGGGGAGGGTAGCAGTACTGATTCAGTTAAATATTTAAGCAGCATTTTGATATGATTAATCATGGATTATTTATCCAGTGTCTATGATATTTTGGTATAGGGGACATTGTACTGAAGACATTTTTGATGTTTCTTTGAAACAGACAGCAGCAAGTTCAAGTGGGTAATGTTTCTCTTTGGAAGAACATACACCAGAACCGGGACCAGCTTTTTCTGCACCTGGGGGCAGACAGAGAATTACAGGGAAGAAAGTGATGTCATGCCTCAAGATGGCTGCCTGACTGATGCACTCCTGGCACCTTCATAATCCAGCTCCCTATATCATAGCCATCCCTTTAGCAGATGAAGTGAGAGACACTGTGGTGTGAGAAGGAAATAAATATCAGAACGCAAAAAAATCCCATATTTAAAGCATTTTTCATATGCTTCAGCACAATGTTCCCTCTAAGCTGTGCGCGTGCACACGGCCCGTGAAGGCCGCGCTCATGGTACAAAGTTTAGGGCACAGAGTTTTTAATCCTAGAGTTTTTCCAAAAACTAGGCAAATTATTAGGCATAAAATCATTATAATTGCACAGCAATGATGAAAGACACCCAATGCGTGCTACATAATGTCTGTTACTTAGAACTGACTGCTAGCCTGCTAGGTCATTAATGGGATGAGGTCAGGGAGAGTTCATACTCCCAACCTCCAAAGCCATGGCATAGCTGCAGCAGTTCAGGGTACAGCGACACAGTGTGGATGGGATGCTAGCATTGCTAGGCTACACAATACATACGCGTACTCCGACTGGTCCGGCGCGAGCACATAAACCTGGCGCCGATCCGTTCTCTCAGGCGTACACATACACGCGTCCCCACCCCCGGCTCATCCCTTTCCATCCCCCAGATATTCTCCTCGGCCCGTGACATTCCCCCTCAGCCCCTGCCGATCTCTACCCGCTCCGCGAACAGGACACAAATGGCCGTAGCAGGTCAGACAGAGGGTCCGTCGAGCCTGGCGGCGTCTGATACAGGCCATAAGCACCCAGCGAGCACCCAAAAACTAAGTCTGTCCTGTGCTGCCAATGCTAGCGACGCATACAAGAATCTATGCTCTGCGTCAGCAGCTAGATGACTGAGTGTATATGATGCCATGTGGTAATATAAATCGTTTATAAAGAACATTAGAAAAAGAGATAGTGTCAATTGGTTAAGTTTAAATAAGTTGATAATATTTAAGTAATTACAATTAAGATAATAAGATTTGAATGCATAAAAACCGAAATGAGTAAAGGTGTTAAACACAAGAGAACAGCTACATCAGATATTGGCCACGGTTTCTGAGCTCAGAAAAAATTTGTAGAGCTGGGATCCTAGGTTGAAGAGGCAGAAGGCTGCGTAGACACAAATGACGCAGCACTGAAAGGCAACAGTCAGCGATCACAGAATTGAGAGCTGATACTATAGACTTACAAGATCGCATATAAGACCTAAAAAATAGGTCAAGGAGAGAAAACTTGCGAATTAGAGGAGTCTCAGAAGGAACCGCGTTTCAAGACTGCTGCCAGGTGGCGACAAGTATCTGCATGATGGTCCTGGGCCTAGATGAAGTGGCGGAGGAGATGCCAAAAATTGAATTCGACAGAGCACATACAGCAATGGTCAAAGTTAAAAGCAATTTACCAAGAGGCATAATCATTTGTTTCCACAAGTTTTCAATCAAAGAAACAGTATTAAATCAAGCCAGAAAGATGGACAAGATCCAATGGAAAGGCCATAAAATGAGACCAGGAGACCAGGGTTCAAGTCCTGCTGTCGCTCCTTGTGACCTTGGGCAAGTCACTTTACCCTCCATTGCCTCAGGTACAAAAATTTAGATTGTAAGCCCTCTGGGGATAGAGAAATACCTACAGTACCTGAATGTAAACCGGTGTGATATCTCGATTGAGATCAAATGTCGGTATATAAAAATAATAAATAAATAAACAAACAAACAAAGTAATAAGATGGAGGGTCCGGTCAAATGGCAACAAATCTAGTATGCAGGCAAGACACTGCATCAGTAATCGGGGGGGCTATTCTTCGTCCAGAGAGGTGGTAGCCTGAAGAGAGTTCACCACCACTGTCTTGACTTTCTTATATCTCAAGCCATTCTTGATCCACGCCAGTCAGTCCTTGCCAAAGTTTCCAATAATCTGTTTATGGCTAAAGCCAAAGGTCTTTACTCAGTCCTTATCCTCCTTGACCTATCTGCTGCTTTTGACACTGTTGATCACCACTTATTTAAAATATTTTATTCCGCAGTTTCCAAAATTTTGTTCACTTACTCCTTGATAATCTGTCCTCGCTTGGATTTCAGGACTCTGTCCTGTCTTGGTTCTCTTCTTACTTTTCCCATCGCATTTTTAGTGTTTCCTCTGGTGGTTCCTCCTCTACTGCCATTCCACTATCAATTGGTGTGCCTCAGGTTTCCAACTAATTCCCTTGATGCTCAGACTTCCTCTCATGGCTTTCAATACCATTTTTATGCTGATGAATCCCAGAACTACCTTTCTACACCAGAAATTTCACCAGAAATCCAGTCCCGTTTCTCAGCCTCCTTGTTGCCTGGATGTCCCGCCACCACCTTAAACTCAATATGTCCAAGAAAGAGCTCCTTATCTTTCCCCCAAAGCCATTTTCCCCTCTTCCTCCTTTCTCTGTTTCTGGGGATAATACAATCATCCCGGTCCCATCAGCCAGTAACCTTGGAGTCCTCTTTGACTCCTTTCTCCTTCTCTACACATATCCAAAACTCTGCTAAAATGTGCCCTTTCTTTCTTTATAACATTGCCTCCTTGTACACTCCGCTCATTAGACAAGTCATTCCCATCAGTGTCCTTCTCCTCTACTGCCAATTTCCGACTCCATGCTTTCCACCCTGCTGCATTGTGCTTGGAATAGTCTTCCTGCACTAATGCGTAATGCTCCCTTCTCTTGCCATGTTTAAATCCCTTCTAAAGACCCACCTCTTTGAAACCACTTTTAAATCTTATGCCTGATTGTCTGCTTTTAGTCTTGTTAACTTTCTTTTCTTTTTAATCATTGTCTTGCATTGTCCTGTATATTTATCTTATTAGATTGTAAGCTCCTCTGAGCAGGGGCTGTCTTTTTGTATGTATAGCGCTGGGTATGTCATGCAGCACTATAGAAATGTTTAGTAGTAGTAGCAGCTTATGGAAACATCTTTGCCTATTTTGCAATTAAGAGACCACAGAAGAGCAGATGAGGGTTTGTGGGACATTAAAAGAGAGATTTAAGTAATGATAAAAGTTTTCCACAGTTAACAAAAAAAAAAAAAAGAGCTGTGCTAGTGCATGTTGAGTTTAAGAACATGCCATACTGGGTCAGACCAAGGGTCCATCAAGCCCAGCATCCTGTTTCCAACAGTAGCCAATCCAGGCTATAAGTACCTGGCAAGTACCCAACAACTAAGTCTAATCTTATTTTGCTTAGCTACATATGCTATAATATAATCCCTCATTACAGCTTTACCAGCTTCCTACAATAGCAGTGTCTGGATCGAGTCATTAAAAAAAATACCCATTTGTCTTTTAAATAGGTGTGAAAATACAAATCTTGATAGAGACTAGGACTCATCCTCCAATTAAATGGCCACTGGCCTAAATCTAGATGTATAGACACTGGTGCGAGATCGATATTGATATGATACCCATCTTCGAGTCCTGCACCACAGGGAGCAGACACCTGAAACAAGAGAATAGTTCAATATGGAACATGACTTATGTGGATTGGACTAAAAGGTGTAATCCTGTTCACCATGATCCGAAACTGCCAAGCTCCTGACAAATTCTTCAGTATTCTTCACATTGTCAAAACAGTAGCCTTGCCTTTGTGCAAAATTGCAGCTTTACGGGGCACAGCATTGCATACTGCATGTCTCGTTGCCTCTGTTCTCGTTTAACACTGGATACACTTTGCTGCTGAAATCTTGAAAAAAAGAAAATTGTTACCTTGATAAGAAATTTCTCTCTCTGCCTTGCAGCATCTAGTACCCTCTGCTTGTCAGAAAAATTATTCAGGCATAGAATAATAGCGCCAGGCCTCTCCACACTCACTAGGATCGGAGCAACGGCCATGTGTGCTCTATTTTAAATGTGCCACTTTTTACATCCAATTTTTATAAGGTAAGAATCCAACTTGAAAGAAAATCAACCCAGGTCTCTTCCCTCCATCTTTGCTGGAAGGCCAATGCTTTGCAAAAAGAAAAGAAAGAGAAAAAGATTTTTCAAGGTTTGTTATCATATTGTTCATGATGAAGGGTGTCAAGAGGGAGATTAACATCATTCCTCAAGAAAGAGAATTTGATGGTTGAGTAGGATGTGTGGAAAGGTGGGGATATTGATAAATATTCTCTAGTAGGTTGTGGTTTGAATGATATAGAAGGCTCTGGTATATATGGGATGGTCTGGAATTTGATATCTGTTTAAGGGGCAAGGGGGCTTACACAGCAAAAAACATCTGGGTAGAGACTGTTAACATTCACACAATTCACTATGTCCAATCTTAAAATAGTATCTTTAAGTGTAAAAGGATTAAATACCCCAGTTAAGAGAGAACCTTTGATTATGAGGCACTGTGTCCTAAGGCAGACATTCTTTTCTGCCAAGAAACACATTTGAAAAGAAAGAGATATGGATGACTATAATCTAATAAGCATTTTCCTTAGCAATTTCTTGCTTCAGCCAGCAGGAAGAATAAATACAGTGGAGTGGGATTATTATTAGCAAAGCATTTACTGGCTGACATAAATCAATTATCAGACACTGAAGGAAAATATGTAATAATTAAATTGTTAATGACAAAAATTATATATACTTTGGTCAATTTATAAGCACCTAACTCGGCACAAGGTGTGTTTTTTTGAAGGGATAAATAAATATAGCAGAGTTGCTTACCTGTAACAGGTGTTCTCTGTTGATAGCAGGATGTTAGTCCTCACACATGGGTGACATCATTGGAAGGAGCCCAGCACTGAACTTTGAGCTCAAAGAATCTAGAACTTTCAAACATGCCCCACTGAGCATGTGCAGCTGTAGTCATCACCCTGGCCCCTAGGCAGAGTCCCTCAGTCCATGATATAGCTAATATATGGAGAAACCAAACTCCCACGGGAGGCGGGTGGGTTTTGTGAGGACCACATTCCTGCTGTCCTCAGAAAACACCTGTTATAGGTAAGCAATTCTGCTTTCTCTGAGCACAAGCAGAATGGTAGTCCTCACACATGGGTGAATCCCTAGCTATAGGCTGTCCGAGCAGGACAAAGCAGGAAACCACACAATGCTGAAAGCACTACCGCTCTCCCTTTTGCCTGTGAGGCAGTCTACCCACAAGAGGTCCATGGTGCTCTGTTACAATCCTGGTCCTCGACGCAGTCCTGACATAGATGCGACAGATCAACAGTGCACTGGTCACAGATGTGTCAGGCAACTGTTTACTGGGCATGGCACCGAAGGTGTGGCAGCAAGCTACGTGCCCAAGTTCCTGCTCACCCTCTCTCCCAGGGCGCCTGCACTGCCATCACCACAAGCAGGAAGGGAGGCTACATCATCCAGGGCTCCTGCCCATGGAGGCTAGTTCCTTTGAGTGTGGGGAGGATGAGCTCTCCCCACCACAGGAACAGTGTGGTCCTCGATCTCTTCACTGTCTGACCTCTATCAATGCCAATCGATCAGTGAAACAACATGGAATTCCTGCCCGGGTAGAACTCAGGCGAGTCCCCAGGCTCACCGATCTACACAGATCGCACATGGACTGCATTCAGTCAGTCCTGCCAGCAACGGACAAAAGGTACAAAAACAGATAGAGCAAAGAGAGGACACAGATACTAAACTGCAGGTGCAGTATTTATTTTTTTGAAAAAGGGAAGAAATAGACTCTGCCAGATTGCACCGTGACTAAGGCCAGTCATGTGGCTGGCAGATAGAGGAAAGAAGAAAAAAGGGAAGAGGAATAAAACTACCCCAAGGTAAAGGAAAGAAAACAGCTGCAGCTCTAGAAAAATCACTAAAAAGACTGTGAGGTAGAGAACAAAGCTGAATGCCATGAGACACACTGCTCCCATGACCACACAGCTCTGTGGAGAAAAAAGAGAGACTGAGAGACTCTGCCTAGGGGGCAGGATGATGACTACAGCTGCACATGCTCAGTTGGGCATGTTTGGAAGTTCTAGATTCTTTGAGATCAAAGTTCCATGCAGGGCTCCATCCGATGATGTCACCCATGCGTGAGGAGTAACATCCTGCTTGTCCTCGGAGAAATATATCATTATCAGTGGGGATTTTAATATTTTGAGGTACCTATATTTGGATAATTCTAGCAGAAGGAGTTCTCATACAAAAAAAACATAGACTCTGCTTAAAGTCTCTGATTGCTGAGTGGGGATTGACAGATGTTTGAAGGTTATATCATCCTTCTCAACAGAATTATACTTTTTATTTTAAGTTACATAAAGTATATGCCAGGACTGATTTCTTGGTTGACAAAGCACTGTTACCTAAGGTGTCGGGGGCTGACATTAGGCCAGTAATTTGGTCTGATCATTCAACTATTGGGATAGAACCGGCAGTATCTGGGGGATATACTGGAAAACACTTTTAGAAGCTTAATGAAAGTTTATTGGGAGATCCTGGATTCTGTGAGCAGCTACGAGTGTAGCTGCGGCAGTATCTGCAGGAAAACAACAGTGAATTATTCCAGTCACAAAATGGGATTTTTTTTTAAATGGTAGCAAGGGGGAAAAGTATTGCTAGTGGCATATATGAAAAAAAAAGAGAGGGAAAGATGATTTATAGCAGAAATTAACAAAACTGGAAATCTGACACAAGAGGGCTCCATCAGTCCAGCTATTACAATTAGAGTCCGTAAGGAAAGAATTAAAGGACCTGGATATAGGAGATATTGTTTTTCAAATGTATAAAGGTTAAACAGGACTACTTTGAACATATTGATAAGGATAACAGCTTGTTGGCCAGGATTGAAAGAGAGAATGATGCAAAACCAGCTAATTAAGATAAAGGATGGGGGGAGGAATTATTGTGGATTCTGGGGGAATAAGCAAACACTTGTCTCAGTTTTAAGAGGAATTATATTCTGCTGATCAAAGAATCAAAAGAGAAGACACAGAGACATATCTAAAAGGGTATCGCGTTACCAATACTAAAGGATGGCAAACGGGAGGCGTTAAGTAAAGAAGTAGAGAGGGTGATCAAAAGCGCTCAAACAAGGGAAGTCCCCGGGAGTGGTGGGTACTAATCCAAATGTTATAAACTTGTGAGTCCCGTTATTATTCAGTTTCTAGTTTCTATGTTTAATGCATAATAATGATATACATGCAGACTCTAATCTAACAGGAATTACGATCCTAGCAAAGCTCAGCAGAGATGCGATTTTGTGTAGTGCCTACAGTTTCATGTCCCTCAGCAATACAGACCTAAAGATAATCGCGAAAGTGTTCACCCTCCGACTGGGATCGGTAGCAACATCTATTATACGTGCTGATCAGGCGGGTTTCGTTCCAGGCAGATTAGCTGCAGTTAATGTTTGCAGGATGCTGAACCTAGTGTGGTGGGCTCAGCAGAAGAAAGTCCTTTCTGTATTGTTAACAACTGATGCGGAGAAAGCGTATGATATGGTTCACTGGGAGCTCTTTTTTTTGGTGATAAATAAAATGGAATTGGAACAGAACATTCTAACCTGGTTAGGGAAGTTATATTCAAGGCCTACAGCCTGTATTCAAGTGAATAGTGGGTATTCACCTACTTTTCCAGGCTATAGAGGTACGAGGCAGAGGTGTCCCCTGTTTCCTTTAGTATATTCCCTGTATCTAGAGCCTTTAGCAGAACAGATCAGGAGAATGCCAGGCATTCAAGGTACTCAAGAAGGAAAAGAGGTGTACAAACTATCTCTATTTGCAGACGATGTCCTATTCATAACAGCCTATCCAGAGACATCCTTAGATGCTTTATTTTCAGAAATAGGAAGTTTAGCAGGGTATCTGGCTATAAAATAAATGAAGAAAGATAGTAAACATATCAGTTCCTGAATCTCTTATGGCAGATTCTGTGAAAATTCCCTTTTAAGGCAGTAAAGGATGGAGTGAACTACTTAGGAGTTAGAATTGGAGCACAGCTGAATCATCTATTTCACCTGAACTATATGGGGCTTTTGAAGCAAACTGACTTGGATTTGCAAAGATGGAATACAGAAGTGGAAGACGTCTAGTGAAAACGTCAGGTGACCATCATATAGCGAGATGCAGTGAATACTCACTATGCAGACTGTTTATGGTCTATTGTTTGACCATGTCTATACATTATAATCTTTGGTCACCACAGTGATACTTATTTTGGGGGGTTTTTCACATTTGCAAATTAAAAGTAACTTATCTTGTAAAAGCAACTGCTACTTCAGGATTTTGAACTGGACAAATTTACAGCAGCAATTGCTTTTACAAGATAACTTACTTTTAATTTGCAAATGTGAAAAACGCAAAAAATATATATCACTGTGGTGACCAATGATTATAATGTATTGACATGGTCAAACAATAAATAGAATTATATTGAAACCTTATGGACTATGCAATCTCACTGCTCTTTTTCTGGTTGCAATCGGATCACTGAGTGCAGTTTGGCTCTGTGTTTGCTTCAAACAATAAATAGACCATAAACACTCTGCATACTGATGTTCACAGAGTATCGATATAAGACGGTCACCTGAATTTTTCACTAGAAGTCTTCCAGTTCACTTTGGTGGTTAATTATTGTACTTTCGTTTATGGGATTATTCACCTCTTGGATTTTTCTGTTATAGATGGGAGAGGGGGCATTGGTCATGATTTAGCAGAATTACAATTATAAAAATGAATCTCTTGACAAGACTTAACTACCTCTTTCAAACACTCCTTATAGGAATACCAGAAGCTTCCATTAAGCTTTGACAGTGAAAATTGTTCAGATTCATATGGAAGAGAGAGCCTCCAAGAGCGCCAAGAGGAGTAATTTATCAAATGAAGAGCAGGGGTGGTTTAGGAGTACCATTTATTTATTTATTTAACAGTTTTATATACCGACCTTCATAGTAAATAACCATATCGGATCGGTACCATGCTTTCTATGGTATTTTGTGGCTGCTCAACTTCAAGTGGTTGTGGACTGGCATAAGAAGAGGGAAACTAAGAGAGGGATCCAAATAGAAAAGGATATGATGAGAGGAGCACTGCTTGAGGGGTTACCCTGGTTCTCAAACAAGGCTAGATAGATATTTACCAACAATGATAGCACCCATGCTGGGACTGACACTAGATATTCGGCATAAATAGGGCAAAGTCATAGTAGGGCGATAAGAGATATTTTTCACATTCTTCTATTCATTTCAATAAAGAATTAACACTGGGAATTAAAACTGCTGCATTTGCTAGATGTAAAGGCAGGGGATGTACCAGATTAGTGCCATTTTGGGAGGGCAAGGAGATGAAATCGTTTGAGGCTATTCAAGCAACCTTTTCCCTACCAAATATGGATACGTTTTGCTAATGGTAATTCCATTCCATGAAACAAAAGGAGGGGTAAAAGATTTAATAAAAGAGAAGTTGCTATTTAAGGGATTTTGTGACAATGTTGCTAGAATGACGAGAATGTCCTCTAGGATATATACAGTAACATTCTTAATGCTGAAATAAAGATTAAGCCAAAATACCAACAAGATTGGAAGCGTGACCTAGGCCAAATGTTAGATGATAAGACTTGGGATAGCTGTCTTCTACATACAGGGAAGGGTTTATTTCAGTTCTTCTAATAGAAAACAGCTATAAGGTTTTATACTGGTGGTATATGACACCTGAGTGACTGCACAATCTATTTCCAAAGGTGGAAGATAAGTGGTGCAAAAGGAACGTTCATACATATCTGGTGGGAATGTCCAGTAGTGATAGCCTATTGGGACATAATTCTGAAATTAATGTATGAAATAACTGGGATAAAAGTGGTTTGAGATCCTTTTTGTTAAATTTTTCCGCTCTGCCAGCATGATTCTACCCAGATCCCTTTTCTTTAACAAATTACAATGGCGGAGAGGTGTGAAATTGCTTATAACTGGAGAAAGATAGGGGCACCTAAGAAGAAGCAAGTACTTCAAATATTAGAGAGAATATACTATTTGAGCAAGTTAACTGCAATAAAAAGAAGACACTTAAAAAAATTGAGATGATTTGGAATGCCTATGAACAGTGGAAAAGTACAAACTATACAACAGGATCTGAGCAGAATAGAGGCTAGGGCTTGGAGATTCAAGTAAACAAGCCATCATTGGATGGTTCAGGGAGACATTTAGTTGGATACAGTATCACAAGATCTAGGGGGAGGGAGAAGGGGGGATAGGGGAAATAGCATTCATCTGAAATTTGTGTATTAATACCCAATGGCATAGCAGAGTTGCTTACCTGTAACCAGGGTCGGCGCATCCATTAGGCAAACTTAGGTGGTCACCTATGGCGCCAACCCTTGGGGAGGTGCCGAAGAGCAGACAGGTGGTGCCGACAGCAGAGCCACTCAAGGCAAAGAGGAGTAGAAGTTCGTCGTGCTGCTTGCGCCCTGAGAAGGATACAGCAGGCGGCGCGAACAAGGTAAGAGAAATTGGGCCCAAGACCGGCAGGGGCGGTGCAAGCAGAGGTCGCCTAGGGCACCCACTACCCTTTCACCGGCCCTGCCTGTAACAAGTGTTCTTAGAGGACAGCAGGATGTTAGTCCTCACACATAGGTGACATCATCAGATGGAACCCAAATGCAGAAAACCTATGTCAAAGTTTCTAGAACTTTGACTAGGCACACTGAACAGGCCCAGAGTGCACTATACCATGCATCCATGTGGGGTCCATCTCCAGTCTTGTAATACAGAATTATGATTAAAATAAAAAAATAGGAGAAACCCAACTCTGTGGGGTGGTGGGCAGCTTTCATGAGGTCTAACACCCTGCTGTCCTCGGAGAACACCTGTTACAGGTAAGCAACTCTGCTTTCTCCAAGGACAAGCAGGATGGTAGTCCTCACACATGAGTGAATCCCTAGCTACAGGCTGCTCCCCAACACAAAAGGGGACAAACAAACACCCAATCAGGTGCCCAAGTATATGACAACACTGGTGCTGTTGGTAACAGAGAGGGAAACAGCCTGAACTGAAAGAGTGGGCCCTAAGTGGGAGTTGGGTTCTACACGTCAAACAGGTTCTGAAAGACAGACTGGCCAAACCTACTGTCATGTCGGCCATCCCTATCCAGACAGTAATGAGATGTGAATGTGTGAAGAGAACGCACCGTTGCAGCCTTGCAGATCTCTTCCATGGGAACTGCTCACAAGTGGGCCACTAATGCTGCCATGGCTCTGATAGAATGAGCTTTGACATGATCCCCAAGATGCAGTCCCACTTGGGCATAACAGAAGGAGATGCAATCAGCTAGCCAATTGTTTAGTGTTTGTTTGGCAATTGCAATGCCCATTCTATTCTAGTCAAAAGAAATAAAATGGTGGGTGGGCTGTCTATGGGCTTCTGTCCGCTCCAGACAGAAGGCTAAGGCTCGCTTGCAGTACAAACTGTGCAGTGCTCGTTCATCATGGCGCAAATGGTACCCTACAAAGAATACTGGCATGACGATTGACTGGTTAAGATGGAAATCCATCACCACCTTAGGAGGGAACTTAGGGTGTGTATGCAGTAGAAGAGGACCGGAAGGCTCATCTGCATACTACTCCCAGCATCCCCCAGGAGAGGAGTCCAGAGGTCACTGCAAGTGATACAGGGATTGAATTCCATAGCCCCAGCTTCCAGATGCCCCGCACCCTTTGCAGTAGAAGAGGGCCGGAAGGCTCATCTGCATACTGCTCCCAGCATCCCCTGGAAGAGGAGTGCAGAGGTCACCGCAAGCGATCCAGGGATTGAATTCCACAGCCCCAGCTTCCAAAGGCCCCGCACCCTTTGTAGACCCTTTGTAGTAGAAGAGGACCAGAAGCGTGTGCATCTCAGACCCTTCAATTAACTGAGTGAAGATCAATTTAATGGTGGTTAAAGAGGATTGTAAGTATTTCTTTGGGAAATCTTAGGACTTAGAAAAGTTTGGTGAAAGATGAAATAGAGAAATATATTCTTTAGAGTTTCTATGTGTCTGAGGTAATAAGCAAACCAGAAATAGTTAATTCTAGTGAGTGTCTGTCTTTCCCACCCACTCAACCCTTGATTTTTAGGCATGAGTCACTTTCTCAGTAAAAATCAATCAGGGTCTTATCTAAATCATACTATTGTACCAGCCCTTATTGAAAGTTTAATCATCCCCTTGTAGGACCCTAGCTGATTAATTAGTAAATTCACCTGTAAATTTAAAGTACTCTAATTCCAACTCTCTTAGTATCCTAAACTTAACTAGGAACTCAATAAAACTAAGATGAAGGCAGCAGTCCAGCAGCAAGAGGGAAGCTTTCCAGTCTTTTGCTTTGAGTGTCACATGTATGATTTTTTACCCACCGGTGAGAGATTGTATGTGTGCACTCGGTGCAAAGAGCTCCTGGCTCTCAAGGAACGAGTCCGATCTCTGGAGGCTAGAGTAGCAGACTTGGAGGAGCTGAGGCAAACAGAGAGGTACATTGATGAGACCTTCAGGGACATAGTAGCCAAGTCCAGTCTGGCAGCCCCAGCGCTGCCTTGGATCAGAAAGGTCTCCCAGTAGGAGAACATCACCCTGGTGCAGCAGGAAGTGATCCTGTAGCAAGGACCTGTTCTCCAGGTGATGTATTGTCCTTTCGCACCGAGGACCAGTCTCCCAGGGCTACTGCCCAGAAGGGAAGGGTTAGGCCGGCCATCATAGTTGGTGATTCAATTATTAGAAATGTAGATAGCAGGGTGGCTGGTGGACGTGAGGACCGCCTGGTAACTTGCCTGCCTGGTGCGAAGGTGCCAGACCTCACGCATCACCTCGATAGGATTATAGACAGTGCTGGGGAGGAGCCGGCTGTTGTGGTACATGTGGGCACCAACGACATAAAGGGGCTCTTAGGGAAGATAAGACCATTGCAGAAAGAGTAAATTAATTCTTTGCTTCCGTGTTTACTATTGAGGATTTTGGAGAGATACCAGTTCCGGAGATGGTTTTCAAGGGTGATGAGTCAGACGAACTGAACTAAATCATTGTGAACCTGGAAGATGTAGTAGGCCAGATTGACAAACTAAAGAGTAGCAAATCACCTGGACTGGATGGTATGCATCCTAGGGTACTGAAGGAACTCAAAAATGAAATTTCAGATCTATTAGTTAAAATTTGTAACCTATCATTGAAATCATCCATTGTACCTGAAGACTGGAGGGTGGCCAATGTAACCCCAATATTTAAAAAGGGCTCCAGTGGTGATCTGGGTAACCATAGGCCAGTGAGCCTGACTTCAGTGCCGGGAAAAATAGAGGAAACTATTCTAAAGATCAAAATCGTAGAACATATAGAAAGGCATGGTTTAATGGAACACAGTCAACATGGATTTACCCAAGGGAAGTTTTGCCTAACAAATTTTCATTTTTTTGAAGGGGTTAATAAACATGTGGATAAAGGTGAACCGGTAGATGTAGTGTATTTGGGTTTTCAGAAGGTGTTTGACAAAGTCCCTCATGAGAGGCTTCTAAGAAAACTAAAAAGTCATGGGATAGGAGGCAATGTCCTTTCGTAGATTACAAACTGGTTAAAAGACAGGAAACAGAAAGTAAGATTAAATGGTCAAATTTCTCAGTGGAAAAGGGTAAACAGTGGAGTGCCTCAGGGATTTGTAAATGATCTGGAAAGGAATACGACGAGTGAGGTTATCAAATTTGCAGACGATACAAAATTATTCAGAGTAGTTAAATCACAAGTGGATTGTGATACATTGTAGGAGGACCTTGCAAGACTGGAAGATTGGGCATCCAAACGGCAGATGAAATTTAATGTGGACAAGTGCAAGGTGTTGCATATAGGGAAAAATAACCCTTGCTGTATTTACACGATGTTAGGTTCCATATTAGGAGCTACCACCCAGGAAAAAGATCTAGGCATTATAGTGGATAATACTTTAAAATTGTCGGCTCAGTGTGCTGCAGCAGTCAAAAAAGCAAACAGAATGTTAGGAATTATTAGGAAGGGAATGGTTAATAAAACGGAAAATATTATAATGCCTCTGTATCGCTCCACGGTGAGACCGCACCTTGAATACTGTATACAATTCTGGTCGCCGTATCTCAAAAAAGATACAGTTGCGATGGAGAAAGTACAGAGAATGGAGACCAAAATGGTAAAGGGGATGGAACAGCTCCCCTATGAGGAAAGGCTGAAGAGGTTAGGGCTGTTCAGCTTGGAGAAAAGACGGCTGAGGGGGGATATGATAGAGGTCTTTAAGATCATGACAGGTCTTGAACGAGGGCTGTTCAACGTGGAGAAGAGACGGCTGAGAGGGGATATTTTAGAGGTCTTTAAAATCATGAGAGGTCTAGAAAAGGTAAACGTGAATCGGTTATTTACACTTTCGGATAATAGAAGGACTAGGGGGCATTCCATGAAGTTAGCAAGTAGCACATTTAAGACTAATCGGAGAAAATTCTTTTTCACACAATGCACAATTAAGCTCTGGAATTTGTTGCCAGAGGCTGTGGTTAGTGCAGTTAGTGTAGCTGGGTTTAAAAAAGGTTTGGATATGTTCTTGAAGGAGAAGTTCATTAACTGCTATTATTCAAGTTTACTTAGGGAATAACCACTGCTATTAATTGCAACAGTAGTATGGGATCTTCTTGGTTTTGGGTAATTGCCAGGTTCTTGTGGCCTGATTTGGCCTCTTTTGGAAACAGGGCTTGATGGACCCTTGTTCTGACCCAGCATAGCAATTTCTTATGTTCTTATGCAAGACCACCCTGTCATGATAAAACTTAGTAAAATGTGGATAAGTCACAAAGGCCTGGAGGTTGCTGACCCTGCACGCTAAAGTGACCACCACCAAAAATATGACCTTTCAGGTCAGGTACTTCAGCTCACAAGTGAGCAGTGGGTCAAAAGAAGTTTTCATCAGCTGAGTTAACACCACGTTGCGGTCCCAAGACACAGCAGGAGGCCTTAGGGGAGGTTTCAGTTGACGCAGGCCCTGCATGAAATGTACAACTACAGGCTGTACAGAGATAGGCATACCATATACACCTTGGTGTGGTATGTGCCAATTGCACTGAGATGAACTCTAAAGGAGTTGGTCTTTAAGCCAGCCTCCGATAGGTGTAGGAAGAAGTCAAGCAGTTTTTGTGTGGTGCAAGAGAACTGATCTAGCGCCTTCTGCTCACACCACATGGAAAACCTCTTCCACTTCAGTCCATAGAACTTTCTAGTGGAAGGCTTTCTAGAAGCCATCAAGACTCAAGACACATCCTCTGAAAGATTAAACAGCTGCAGGATTAACCTCTCAACATCCAAGCTATGAGCACATGGCCTGGAGATTGGAATGCCACAGCCTGCCTTGATCTTGCAGATGAGATCTGGGGAAGTCCCAGACTGATCGGTCTCTGGATGGACAACTCCTGTAGGAGTAGAAACAGACCTGTCTCGGCCAATGAGGGGCTATGAGGATCATAGTTTTCCTGACCTCGTGAAACTTCAAGAGAGTCTTTGCCACTAATGGATTCGGAGGATATGCATACAGAAGACCCTTCTGTATGCATATCCTCCGAATCCATTAGTGGCAAAGACTCTCTTGAAGTTTCACGAGGTCAGGAAAACTATGATCCTCATAGCCCCTCATTGGCCGAGACAGGTCTGTTTCTACTCCTACAGGAGTTGTCCATCCAGAGACCGATCAGTCTGGGACTTCCCCAGATCTCATCTGCAAGATCAAGGCAGGCTGTGGCATTCCAATCTCCAGGCCATGTGCTCATAGCTTGGATGTTGAGAGGTTAATCCTGCAGCTGTTTAATCTTTCAGAGGATGTGTCTTGAGTCTTGATGGCTTCTAGAAAGCCTTCCACTAGAAAGTTCTATGGACTGAAGTGGAAGAGGTTTTCCATGTGGTGTGAGCAGAAGGCGCTAGATCAGTTCTCTTGCACCACACAAAAACTGCTTGACTTCTTCCTACACCTATCGGAGGCTGGCTTAAAGACCAACTCCTTTAGAGTTCATCTCAGTGCAATTGGCACATACCACACCAAGGTGTATATGGTATGCCTATCTCTGTACAGCCTGTAGTTGTACATTTCATGCAGGGCCTGCGTCAACTGAAACCTCCCCTAAGGCCTCCTGCTGTGTCTTGGGACCGCAACGTGGTGTTAACTCAGCTGATGAAAACTTCTTTTGACCCACTGCTCACTTGTGAGCTGAAGTACCTGACCTGAAAGGTCATATTTTTGGTGGTGGTCACTTTAGCGTGCAGGGTCAGCAACCTCCAGGCCTTTGTGACTTATCCACATTTTACTAAGTTTTATCATGACAGGGTGGTCTTGCATAAGAACATAAGAAATTGCTATGCTGGGTCAGAACAAGGGTCCATCAAGCCCTGTTTCCAACAGAGGCCAAATCAGGCCACAAGAACCTGGCAATTACCCAAAACCAAGAAGATCCCATACTACTGTTGCAATTAATAGCAGTGGTTATTCCCTAAGTAAACTTGAATAATAGCAGTTAATGAACTTCTCCTTCAAGAACATATCCAAACCTTTTTTAAACCCAGCTACACTAACTGCACTAACCACAGCCTCTGGCAACAAATTCCAGAGCTTAATTGTGCATTGTGTGAAAAAGAATTTTCTCCGATTAGTCTTAAATGTGCTACTTGCTAACTTCATGGAATGCCCCCTAGTCCTTCTATTATCCGAAAGTGTAAATAACCGATTCACGTTTACCTTTTCTAGACCTCTCATGATTTTAAAGACCTCTAAAATATCCCCTCTCAGCCGTCTCTTCTCCACGTTGAACAGCCCTCGTTCAAGACCTGTCATGATCTTAAAGACCTCTATCATATCCCCCCTCAGCCGTCTTTTCTCCAAGCTGAACAGCCCTAACCTCTTCAGCCTTTCCTCATAGGGGAGCTGTTCCATCCCCTTTACCATTTTGGTCTCCATTCTCTGTACTTTCTCCATCGCAACTGTATCTTTTTTGAGATACGGCGACCAGAATTGTATACAGTATTCAAGGTGCGGTCTCACCGTGGAGCGATACAGAGGCATTATAATATTTTCCGTTTTATTAACCATTCCCTTCCTAATAATTCCTAACATTCTGTTTGCTTTTTTGACTGCTGCAGCACACTGAGCCGACAATTTTAAAGTATTATCCACTATAATGCCTAGATCTTTTTCCTGGGTGGTAGCTCCTAATATGGAACCTAACATCGTGTAAATACAGCAAGGGTTATTTTTCCCTATATGCAACACCTTGCACTTGTCCACATTAAATTTCATCTGCCGTTTGGATGCCCAATCTTCCAGTCTTGCAAGGTCCTCCTACAATGTATCACAATCCACTTGTGATTTAACTACTCTGAATAATTTTGTATCGTCTGCAAATTTGATAACCTCACTCGTCGTATTCCTTTCCAGATCATTTACAAATCCCTGAGGCACTCCACTGTTTACCCTTTTCCACTGAGAAATTTGACCATTTAATCTTACTTTCTGTTTCCTGTCTTTTGCCCCAATGACGGGTGAGGGCATCAGAGGCTGGTTTTCCATCTGACCTGTACAGGGAGCAGAACAAAGGTAACTTCCTGTTGCAGGGGGACACAATAAGATCTACGTCCAGGCTCCCCCAGAGGCAGAATATCTGCTTCACTACCCCTTAGTCCAGGGACCAGTTGTAGGGGCTGAAGGCTTGACTCAGCCTGTCTGTTACCATGTTCTCCATCCCGGCCAGGTACATGATCCTGAGCACCATCCCATGGGACAGGGCCTATGACCAGATCTGGACCACTTCCTGACACAGGAACTATGATCCCATGCCTTGCTGCTTGATATACCACATACCCATGCCTTGCTGCTTGATATACCACATTATTTATTAATTATTTATTAATTGTTATTGCATTTATTTTCATTTATTAATTGTTATTTATTAATTGTTAGCATTGTTGTATATATATATTTTATTTTATTTATTTATTTTTTTTCTGTTTCTTGGATTAACTATGTTCATTGTAAACCGCTAACTTGAAGCGATAGTTACTGTTCATTGTAAACCGGGGTGATATGTATATTATACAGGAACCTCCGGTATATAAATACTTAAATAAATAAATAAATAAAATAGCTTCTTGGTTGCTGGTATGGATCAGGACAACTTTGTTGGACAGCCGATCTCTGAAAGCCCATAGTGTGTACCTGAACGCCCGATGCTCCAGGAAATTGATTTGACAAGAGTGTTCCTGGGCGGACCAGAGACCCTGAGTGCTGAGCCCATCTACATGAGCTCTCCACCCCAGGGTGTAAGCATCTGTGGTTAGGACAATTTGGATAGGAGGACTTCAAAACGAGATCTCCCGTTCCAGATTTGAAAGTACCCACCACCAGGACAATGAGTCCCGAAGAGACGGGATGATTCGGATGCAATCCTGGAGGCTCTGAGCAGCCTGGCACCACTGTGACCTCAGGGTTCATTGGGCTCTGCGTATATGCAACCATGCCAAGGGAGTGATATGGATGATTGCGGCCATAAATGGCCCAACAACCTCAACATGTACCAGGTTGACACCTGCTGGCTTTGTTGGATCTCTGCTGCAATGGTCGTCAAAGTGATGGCACTCTGGTGACGCAGGAAGGCCTTGTCCTGAGCCGTGTCTAGCAGGGCTCCTATAAAGTCCAATTGAAGTGATAGGCTGAGATGGGACTTTGCGTAGTTGAGAACGAACCCTAGTGATTCCAATACCCGAATGGTCAAGCACATAGACCTGGTAGCCCCTGCCTGAGTCATGTTCTTGACCAGCCAATTGTCCATATACCAGAAAACATGCACTCCCAGCTTGCAAAGGTGCTGCCACCGTGGCCCGGCATTTTGTGAAGACCCTTGGGGCTGACATGAGCCTGAACAGCAACACCCGGTACTGAAGTGCTGTTTTCCCACAAAAAAATCAGAGAATCTTCCTGTGACTCGATATGAGCGTATGCGTCCTTTAGGTCGAGGGAGCATAGCCAGTCCCCTTTTTGCAAAAGGGGGATCAAGGTGCCCAGGGAAACCATCTTGAACTTTTTTCTTAGAAACTTGTTCAAGGCCCTTATGTCTAGGATGGAACGGATAACATAAGATATGCCATACTGGGTCAGTCCAAGAGTCTATCAAGCCCAGTATGCTGTTTCCAATAGTGGCCAATCCAAGTCACAAATACCTGGCAAGTATCCAAACATTAAATAAATCTCAAGCTACTATTGCTTATTAATTAATAGCAGTTTATGTATTTTTCCTCTAGGAACTTATCCAAACCTTTTTAAACCCAGTTACACTAACTGCTGTAACCACATCCTCTTTGGAATCAGAAGTATCTGGAGTAGAATCCCCACCTTCTTTGCCCTGTGGTAAGGGCTCAACCGATCTGGCCATTAAGAGAATGGAGAGTTCCGTTAGTAATATCTCCTGATGTGCTACCGGCCTCCAAAATGGCCATGGAGGAGAATTTGACTGGACACCCAATAGGTTCAATTGGTACTTCTGACAGACGATGGACAGAACCCACTGGTCCAAGGTTTTACTGGGCCACTGGTTCGCAAAGAACCGCAGCCTTCCTCCGACAGGAAGGTCCATCGTCCCAGGTACAGCCAACTGGCATACGCTCCCTAAGCCTGATACTTCACTTTCAATGCATATCCTGCTTCAACGGCAGGGAGAAGAAAAACTGATACTACAAGCATATCCAGCATAGCTCCCTGCTTCAACAGCAGGGGAGAAGAAAAACAACCAATAAGGGCTGAATAACACAGTCTGGGTAAAACAAATAAGCATGGGTGTAGCTTGCTTATTGCGGCGGTTACTTCCCCTACTACCCATAACTAATCAAGCTTGATATTTCACTTGGTTGCAGCTCCATCACTGCTCTCTACATTAATGGTGGGGGTGGAAGGGAAATAGAACCAAAGAGCTAAGAGAAACAGATAAGTGTGAGAAAAAAATGTGAAGCTTGCTGGGCAGACTGGATGGGCCGTTTGGTCTTCTTCTGCCGTCATTTCTATGTTTCTATGTTTCTATGTTTCTATGACCCAGTCAAAACCACGTCCCTGGAGTTGACTGAGGAGCCGGCTGGGGCTTGGGGGCTCTCTGCTGTCTAGGATGGCCGCAGGAGCCCTGATAGTGTTGACGGGAGAGAGGGGGCAGAGGATAGTTCTTCCTTTGGTGAAAGACTTCCTTGGCCCCAGTTTTGCTGGCCTCCTAGAAGAGGACGGGACCACAGTACAAACAGAGAGCTGCTGAAGGGTTTCATGGTGGTCCCAAAGTTGGGCCACAGTGTCCCTCACCTATCTCAGAAGAGATTCTCTCCAGTACATGGCATGTCAACGAGTCATTCCTGTACCTCTGGTCGGAGATCCAAGGCCCACAGCCATGCCATTCTGCATGCACCGATTTCCGCTGCAGACACACTCGATGCCATCTTGAAAACATTGTAGGTCACACGGACCTCATGTTTTCGCACTCCAGACTCTTATGCACCAGCGACTTAAGGGTGTCCTGTTGCTGTTAAGGCAGCTGCTTGGCCACCTCCTGCATCTGCTTCCAGATGTCCAGCAAGTACTGGCTCATATAGAGCTGGTAGGCAGCAATGCTGGCAATAAGCATGGGGCCTTGAAACACCTTCCATCCAAGAGTGTCCATCGCTCGCATAGCTCTCTGCTTCAACGGCAGGGGAGAAGAAAAACTGATACTTCACGCATATCCAGCATAGCTCTCTGCTTCAACGGCAGGGGAGAAGAAAAACTGATACTTCACGCATATCCAGCATAGCTCTCTGCTTCAACGGCAGGGGAGAAGAAAAACTGATACTTCACGCATATCCAGCATAGCTCTCTGCTTCAACGGCAGGGGAGAAGAAAAAAGGATTCGCACTCACAAAGCGGGGAGTAGCTGGCTTGTTACGGCGGTTACTACCCCAAACCAAATAAGCCTGATACTTCACTTTCAATGCATTTCCAGCATAGCTCTCTGCTTCAACGGCAGGGGAGAAGAAAAACTGATACTACACGAATATCCAGCATAGCTCCCTGCTTCAACGGCAGGGGAGAAGAAAAACAACCAATAAGGGCTGAATAACATATTCTGGGTAAAACAAATAAGCATGGGTGTAGCTTGCTTATTGCGGCGGTTACTACCCCTACTACCCCTAACTAATCAAGCTAGATATTTCACTTGGATGCAGCTCCATCACTGCTCTCTACATTAATGGTGGGGGTGGAAGGGAAATAGAACCAAAGAGCTAAGAGAAACAGATAAGTATGAGAAAAAATGTATGAAGCTTGCTGGGCAGACTGGATGGGCCGTTTGGTCTTCTTCTGCCGTCATTTCTATGTTTCTATGTTTTCTATGTTTCTTCCCCAGAGCTACCGAGGAATAAGTCCGAGAGTGCTTGGCCCTCGAGGGTGGATTTGACCACAACCATCTGGTGGGACAGCTGACACTTATCAAATCTGGCATCCTTCTGGATGAGGTAAAACCAGTCTGCATTCTTATTAATGGGAGGCACTGTGAGGGGGTGATCCCATTTCCTCAGCAGTAACTCCTTAAGGATCTCGTGTACTGGGACCACCATGATCTCCTTAGGAAGCTCCACAAACTGGAGGATCTCAAGTATTTTGTGCCTGGCATCCTCCTCAGTCGATAACTGAAAAGGGATGGTTTCCGCCCTCACCCTCACAAAACCAGTGAATGGTAAGTCCTCAGGCAGAGAATGTTTTCACTCCTCTAGAAGAGAAGATTCTGAAGGGAGACCCTCTGAGCCTTCAGCAGAGGACTCTGAAGCGTCATCCCCCCCAGGGGTCATAGGGTTACTCATCCTCACTGTAAGCCACAGGGGTTGGGTTCCTAGGTGCAGGCACACATAGAACTAGATAGGGGGTGGCAGGCCTTGGTGGAGCTTCCTCCTCTTCAGAACTGGCGACAACCATATCAGTAGAGGGAAGCCTCAGTGTCCCAGGAACAGACGCCAGCTAGGCCAGTAACACACCGATAAACACACTGAACTTCTCCAGAATAGGTATGAGGACAGGCGGCACCGTGTCCGGTGCTGTCTGTGCCACAGGACTGAAACCCTGCAGTGCTGGGTTCACTGCTAACTGGGCTCTGCACTCCAGCTCCTCCTCTAACATTGCAGATGCCAATACCGACTGGGAGGAAGAAGGGGGTGGCCATATCCTTTTTGGATCCTTGAGGTGGATCATTGACTGGCATCAGGACTGGTAAAGACCGTCGCAGACCCCCGGCACTGATGGAAGTTTGGCACGCCTCACAGTGGGGTCACTTCAGGGGCATAGTGGCAAAAGCCGGTGCATCCCTGTGCCAGGAACCATGCATCGAAGGGGACCTGTGCCAATGTTTCTTCGGCTTCTCTCGATGCTCAGTCTGGTCTTTGCCCGATGACGAGGAACCCAACGTCATCGGCCTGGAGGAGATTGACCATATATCTCTGGTGCCACTGTCCAGAGACAGCATTGATGGTCCCGCTGATGTCAATGGCTCGGTGTCCATCGGTGCAGTTCCTTGGTCCTTCAATGCTGATGCTGATGGCTCAGACGTATTCGACCCAACGAGTTGATCATACTGTCAAATCAGAGCAGACATCCCTTCAGGATTATCTGGGCAATAAGCAGCAACTCCAAACGTCATGCAATGCCCCCAGGCACAGGACACATATCTCATGCGAATCCGTGATGGTCATGGTCCTCGTGTACCGGGGGCATCGCCAAAAACCAGACGTGTTCCTGTTGGGACAAAACCAAAAACAATGGCGGCAGGGCATTGATGGAACAAGGAAAAACCAGAGTTTTCCACAAGACCAAAAAAGTCAGAGTGAGCTCACTTACACCATGAGGGTTATAGCTCTGCAGAAAAAGAGACTGGAGAGGGAGCCTGCATGGACGCATGGTCTAGGGCATGCTGGGCATGCTCAGTGTGCCTAGTCAAAGTTCTAGAAACGTTGATATATGTTTTCCTCATCGGGGCTCCATGTGATGATGTCAACCATGTCTGAGGGCTACCATCCTGCTTGTCCTCAGAGAAATTGTTTTATGGAATGTTTCTTATATGTGTATAGTTTGATGACGTGCAGGTGAATTGAATGGTGTAACTTTCTCTTGTGGACCCAATAAAAATTGTCATTTACAAAAAAAATAAAATATATATATATATATATATATATATATATATATATATATATATATATATATATATATATATATATACATACACACACACACACACAGAATTACACCCCCTCCCCTTTCACTTTCCTGTTTGTGCTCTGACACAGCGCTGTCTCCTGTAGCAGCAAAGGACCAGCTGTCCTTACAGTGGCGGCAGCTTCAGCAAAGCATCTCGCTCTCTCTCTATCACTCCCCCCCCCCCCCCCCCCCCCCCCCCGTCCAGCATCCCCTTATTTCTCTTCCCCCACTCCATGCCCAGCAATCCCTTTCTCTTCCCCTCCTTCTCCTGTATCCCCTGCTCCCCGAAATCCACTCTGTGCCCTAAATCCTCTTATTTCTCCCCCACACCTTGCCCTGTATCCCCTTAATCCACTCTGTGTCCTGAGTCTCACTCTTTCTTCTCCCAGCCCTTGCCCTGCATTCCCCCATCCCCACTACTTGTCTTGTATCCCCCTTTCACCCTTACCCACCCCCCTGCCCAGCAGCAGGAGTCCTCTCTCTTCCATCACTCTGCCTAGCAGCAGCCCCCCTCTCACCCTCAATTTACTGGAGGGACAGCAACAGTCCCTTCTTTGGATCCCCTCTTTACCCCTGCCAAGTGGATGCCCCCTCCCCTCCCCCTCTCCTTATCTCTCCTCCTTCCTGCAATGCTGTAGATTTTTCTGCAGTGGCAGCAGCAATAGCTGAAGAAATTTAAAAGCAATACAGGGCCAGTGATGAGGCAGCCCCTACCCTTCTTCACAAGCTCATACTTTGCAATATCCTGAAAACATGAGTGGCTGGGGCCCCCCAGAACAGATTTGGGAACTACTTCCCTAGATCCTTCAGCCTTGTGCACCCTCCTCAATTAATTTTCAGGCTCTCAGGCTCCCCTCGAGTTTTTATAATTAAATTCAACTATCATTATGTCCCCCGCCACAACCCTTCCCAGAACAATCCTGTACAATCACATAATAGAGGGAGAACAAACCACAAGCAAACCGAGCATATGGATAGCATTCAAAATAGTTATGTAAAAATCCACCACGAATGCTAATATTGTGTAATACAGTCACGATACTTCAGACTGGTATATAAGTTGAAAGTCTTATTTATTCACAAATCGGCAACTCCAATGTTATACAGCGCAATTTTTCATGCACACGGGGTCCCCCGACACGGTCCCGTGTTTCGCCAGCGGCTGCGTCGGGAGGGATGCCCACAAATTCAAAGAGGAAAATCTAAAAATTAACAAAAGGACTGTATAAGAAATAGTAATGGTACAGAGTCAATACAGGTAGATACAGGTAGATGCACACATACATTTTACCTTTAGACGGAACTTAAGAAATCCGTCTAAAGGTAAAATGTATGTGTGCATCTACCTGTATTGACTCTGTACCATTACTATTTCTTATACAGTCCTTTTGTTAATTTTTAGATTTTCCTCTTTGAATTTGTGGGCATCCCTCCCGACGCAGCCGCTGGCGAAACACGGGACCGTGTCGGGGGACCCCGTGTGCATGAAAAATTGCGCTGTATAACATTGGAGTTGCCGATTTGTGAATAAATAAGACTTTCAACTTATATACCAGTCTGAAGTATCGTGACTGTATTACACAATATTAGCATTCGTGGTGGATTTTTACAATCACATAATAGGACATCAGTTTTAAATATTAAATTTGTGGCAAAATATATGTTTCAGGAATCATGTCAGAATCCAATGAATATGTGTTCTGTGATTTTTTGGAAATAGACTGCACAAAAACAAAAAAAAAGAGCCCAAGAAATACCTAAATTTATCAGTTAAAAGATATTCATTCTACATTGACTGAAGATAATTTCTGAAATGGCTAACTGGGCTGACCTGGAATTTCTTCCCTTTACTACTTAACATCATTTTATTGTTTTTCCTATGGTATCACTTCAGTTACAATGACAAAGTCCCTCCATTACCAGACACTTTGGGCCGGATTTTAAGAATTAGGTGTGGGCGTAGATTTGTGCACGCAACCCGGTGTGCACAAATCTATGCCCGATTTTATAACATGCGCGCGCAGCCACGTGCATGTTATAAAATCCAGGGTCGGCGCGCGCGCCGAGCCCTAGGGGAGGCCCGATGGGTTTTCCCATTCCCTCCGCCCCCCCCCCCCACCTTCCCCTCCCTTCCCCTATCTAACCCGCCCCCCAGCCCTACCTAAATCCCCCCCTACCTTTATTTTTTTTTATTTACGCCTGCCTCTGGGCAGGCCAAGTGCCAGCGCGCGATCCTCCGGCACGGTCGCTGTGCTGGAGGCCTCAGCCCCGCCCTGCCCACTCGCCGCCCCTTTTTTCAAGCCCCGGGGCTTGCTCGCATCGCCGGGCCTATGCAAAATAGGCTCGGCGCGTGCAGGAGCGGGTTTTAAAGGGTTACGCGCATAACCCTTTTAAAATCCGCCCCTTTGTGAAGTAACATAAAACCCTGCAAAAAGTCACTCAGAAACTAAATAGCAAACCTGCTATATCAAGACAGCATTAACTCCCAGAACTCAAAACAGCAACAACCTTTCATAAAATGACAACAATAGAAGTATTCCACCTGGATCTAAACACCAATACACCTTTCCAGTGAGAAAATAGAACAAGCTGGACTACTACAGATCCCTATGTACAGGCTAGCAGAATACTTCACCTCCATCACACATACAGAACACAGACAAACCCTCACCAAATCCAGCATAAGGGAACACAATTTAGAAATAGCAATATACAGATAAAAATGGAGTAGTTATTTGTTCTGCTAATCTCGCCATTCCTCACCCCCCTTTTTGTTCCCTGCAGATAGGAGGAGAGGGGGGAAACAAGGAGGGGCTGATTAGGGAGGGCTCTTCTTTTCTTTGCACTGTGCTCTGTCTACTCCAGGCTCACATCAACCCCATCCGGTTCCTTGCATGCTGCTTGCGAGGGGAGAGGAGGGGCTGGAGTAGGAAGTAGAGGGTCCATCTTTGGGCACTGGCCAATAGAATCATCGGTGCAGATCCTTGTGTGCTTATGCCAATAGGTAAAAATAGCCTTGCCGATGACACCCCTTTGGGCTTGACACCTGGGGCAGCTGCCTCCCCCCCCCCCCCCCCCCCTTAATCCCAACTCTGACAAACTTTAGTGTGCCTCAAAGGTCATCGTTGTCTCCTGTATTACTTAACTTATTTCTCCAACCTTTGACGTGAATTTTAAAAGCCCAGCATGCACCAAAATCAGGAGATTTGTGCACAAATCAGGCTTGCGAATGCCCAATGAATTTTAAAAGCCGCTCAGATGCGTTCATATCTCCCGCTGCATGTACATCTCAAAAGTTTCCAAAAAGGCACGGGACGTGGCCAAGAGGTATGCACACGTCTTGTTACGTGCCCAGGCATGCAGGTCCACTGCCGCGTAGCTTTACTTCTGCTGTGGAGGACATGCAAGTAAAAAAAAACTAAAGACCCATTTCTGATGGGTTTAAAGCAGGGGTCGGGAACCAATGGCTCGCGAGCCAGATGTGGCTCTTTTGATGGCTGCATCTGGCTCGCAGACAAATCTTTAATAAAAAAGTAAAAATCTAACAAAATCCCCCATCCTCCTGACCCCCCCCAAGACCTCCAAAATTAATTTACTACAAACCCCCCCCTCCTGACCCCCCCCCCAAGACCTGCCAAAAGTCCCTGGTGGTCCAGCGGGGGTCCAGGAGCAGTCTGGGAGCGATCTCCTGGACTTGGGCTGTCAGGTGCCAGAAGTCAAAATGGCGCCGACGGCCCTTTGCCCTCACTATGTCACTGGGGTCGACCAATGGCGGCGGTAGCCCCTGTGACATAGTAAGGGCAAAGGGCCGTCGGCTGCCAGTAATCAAAATGACGTTGACGGCCCTTTGCCCTTACTATGTCACAGGGGCTACCGCCGCCATTGGTCGACCCCAGTGACATAGTGAGGGCAAAGGGCCATCGGCGCCATTTTGACTTTTGGCAGCCCAAGTCCAGGAGATCGCTCCCGGACCGCTCCTGGACCCCCGCTGGACCACCAGGGACTTTTGGCAGGTCTTGGGGGGGTCAGGAGGGTGGGGGATTGTAGTAAATTAATTTTGGAGGTATTGGGGGGCATCAGGAGGGTGGGGGGTTTTGTTAGATTTTCACTTTGTTAGATTTGTCTGCGAGCCCTGGACCCCCGCTGGACCACCAGGGACTTTTGGCAGGTCTTGGGGGGGTCAGGAGAGTAGGGGGTTGTAGTAAATTAATTTGGTAGGTCTTGTATGGCTCTCATGGAATCACATTTTAAAATATGTGGCGTTCATGGCTCTCTCAGCCAAAAAGGTTCCTGACCCCTGGTTTAAAGGGTCTGGGGTAACTGGGGAAAGTGCAGGCTATCAAACCAGGGGGATTTTGGAGGACCTAGCTGTTAACTGGTGGATGAACCGACAAAGGTATGGGCACACGCCCCTTTTATAATTCCCCAATTTACACAGTAGAAGTGGGATTTACATGCGCGCAAGTTATTAAATCGCTGTGTCCCTGGGCACGCGCTGGTATGAAAGTTACTGTCCCTGGGTACATTATTGGCTCAGTTATCTACTGGTGTGCCGAAGATTTTGGTTAGGATTTCACAGCTTATCCAGAATGCAGCTGCAAGGTTGATTACTATTGCAGGGGCTCAGGGATATTATAACACTCAAAATGATGGACCTGCATTGGTTACAAATTTCACAGCATGTGTTTCAATTGTTGACTTTAATTCAAAAAGTAATTTATGGGACAAAAAAATCACATTGTTTGTTAAAGTATAGTCCAGTAAATGTCTTTGCATACATTACGGACCAAAATACATTTGTTTGTTCCGGCTCTGAGAAATTATAGGTTACAAGAGACCTGGGCTAGTGCTCCCCCTTTTATAGGTCTGAACAGTTAGAATAAGATGCAAGAGGGTAGTAGGCATGAAATAGACTAGCTACAGTTCAGGAAAATGTTAAAAGACATTTGTTTATGCAATTTTATAATAAAGATTAAGTCTTCATGATTAGTTTATAATAATAAGCTGTTTGTGCTTTTATGTTTCCTTTTAACAAAAATTGTGAATATTTTAATTGGGAGCCGCGTTGATTGATTTTGTTGGAAACAGTTGGTTATAAGAAAATGTAAATAAATGAAATAAATAAATACTTTGCTATACGGACATGCAAACGTCTCCAGAAAGTATGGTAGTGCAGCATAGATGATGTGTGTGGGTGTGTATGTATATTATATATATATATAGAGAGAGAGATCTATTTTTTGTTTCTCTTAATATTCTTCCTTATCTACATGAATGCTTGGAGCGGATTACAAACTAACTGCACAAGTGCAAACATATCAGTACAAATCAGCATAAAATTAAAATAAAATTCAATTTAAAATATGGATCAATGACCTAATGAAAAATCTAAATTTTTAATATTCTTCCTCAGTAGAAGAAAGCTAGTTTTCAGTCAGAGTTCTAAAAGAATCTCATTTCAAGCTGCTGGGCATAACAATAAAAAGCTTTCCACTTGGTTTCCATCATTTTCAAGTAGAATGTGATGGTATTGCCAGCAAAGCCTGCTAGGAGGATTATAGATTATTGTAATCCATTAATTCAAGAGTTGAGCAATTTACTGCCCAGACTTTCAATTCCATAAACTTTCCTTTAAATCGGGAACATCCCATCTGAAACAAGCCTTTTAATTTCAAACCAATAGCCATTTTGCCATTTCATAAAAATATGCACCCTATGGGCAGTTTATGCCTAGGAAAGGATTAAGATGGACAGTTGTGTTTTGCATTAAGCTGAATTGGCACTCTGTATGCAGAAAAGATGCAGTGTGCCCATATGTGCTATACTGAATGAAACTGTAATAGAATGGATATGAGCAGCCAGCCTGAAGTTCTCCTATCAGGTCAGCTAGAGTAGCTGCTCCTTTAACTCAGTGGTAAAGTTGTGAACTGAAACTAGAAAGTTGCAGATTCAAATCCTAAGACACTAGTTAGAAAAATAGGCTGTGGTATCTTCACAGATGTGTGTGTATATAAAACACTGTTGATGAAGTACAGGCATACTTGAGTAAGTGTGCCTATAGCTTACCGTACACTGACACCCCAGCCTTTAGCTCAGGGTACTTCAGCATCAAATGATGAGTAGCAATTCCACCCCAACAAAAGCCAACAATCCCAAACTTCTTTGCATTGCACTCTTCCTTCAGGTACTTCAGGACAACTTCAGCTTCCCTAAACCATAAAAATTAAAAATATCAGTGATAAGTCCTATAAGAATGAGAACTGGCACTTCTACAATTACAAAACAAAGCCGCCATTTTGAGTTCAAACATACGAGTCTTCATCAGTGAAGCTAAATGCTATATTAACATTAAACTAGTTTTTAACCTGGAGTACTGTCTCAGTGCTAGTGGTTTATATGTGGTCATCATAGGCAAAACTTAGCTGGTCATTGTTGGTATCTAGTTCATGTTTGGCTACCATTTGATTGCTAGACAGTATAATGAGTTCGTGCTACCTTATGACTATGCCTTCTAGATCTAGAACTGGCTTATCTGACTTCAGAGGATGTCTGGCTATGTCAAGATGCATTGCAAAGCTTTGATTTGTCTATCATTGCCTTGCTTTATTTGGTCACCATGACCTTTTTAACTACGGTCCTTTTCCAGACATGCTGAATTCTGTTTACCTTTTCAACAACAGTTCACTGCCATGGTTCTTTCCACTGTACCACAGCCCTTAATTTGATATGGCATCCTGACCCAACTAAACTTGGATATAATTCTACTGTGTTCATGTTCTTCTTCCACCCCCTATTCCCCAACTCCTTTGTGGTTTGGGATACAAGTAGCAGAGAAAGGAAATGCTTTGTGGTTGCACTGAATGCAGGAAAAGTGATGCTAAACTTGACTATTAAATTATCCTTCAATATTGTATATGACCCCTCTTGCTAGTCCTTTACTTCTTCTCTTCCTTTAATGGGAAATGTTTTCCTGACGATGTAATGTTGGAATCTCTCTATATAGAGGACTTGAAATGTATGAGACTATGATAATTATTCTCTCTTTCGCTGGTGAATTGAATACTTTTAAAAAAAATTTCTCTCATATGATTTCACTTTCAAGTCTTTTTCATGAAATGTATGGGAAATATGTATAAATAAAAAATTATCCTTCTATATCTATATAAAATATCTAAAAGTGACACCCCCCCCCCCCCTACTGATCATATACAACATCAGGCCTTGGAAGACCTTGTCTCTAATGATTGCAGCTTAGGGGTTTTTTTTAAGATTTTGTAGATTGAATTTTATGCATTGGACTGGATTTATTTTTATGTAAACAACTGATTTTATGTTGTAAATGCAGTACAAGAAGGAAATAAACTAAATTAATACCTAAATAATAATCTCAAACATCCCATTAAAGTCAGAGAGACATCTTAGGGGGTCATTTTCAAAAGCGATCGCACTTTCGCATGTGATCACTAAATGGGGGCGGAGTCAGCCCCGGAAGAGTCAGGGCGGCACCGGGGCCATCTCTGCAAAGATGTCGCTGACAGCGAAAAGGTAAGGGCCCTTTTTGCCGCCAGTTTCGCGCCCAATAGCACCACCTTTTACGATGGCGCTATTGGGTGCGAAAGCCGGCAGCAATTGCTGCTGGCTTTCGCAGGCCCACCCCCCGCTTCGCCACCCCGTCCCCTGTTATCACCGGATTTTCTAAGGTCTGCGACCTTAGAAAATCCAGACCTTAATTGCTTTTTAAGTATCTCAGATAGCAGCTTCTGGTTAAGCTGATCAGTTTCTAACGGAAATGACTTTGTTGCTTGAGGACTTTTTCCCAGGGGACACCTATGCTAGTTCTTTAAATGTGAACCCTGCTACAGTGGAGGCATAATTGGTGATAAGTATTTGTATAAGGAGTTAATGAGTGTACAATCAAAAATTACTTAACCATGATTAGAAAAGGGTGGTAAATGCTATCAACATTTCACACTTTCAGATATTTTAAATGCAAAATATATTTCCTTATAAATGAATCCAAAACGTCTGTATATAGAGTTCAGCGCTATATTTATGTATTTAAACATTTCATATACCATCATTCCATGTATAGATCACAATGGTTTATAAAGTGACATTGATAGTTAAAATTCAGCAAAAAATCAGAAACAAAACGATTCGTTACAGTGTTGGTAATTGCTTGTCCGTATTAAATTACCATCTATCTAATGGTGATTTCTTGGACCTATGGAATTAGGCATAGGCATAGAGTATGTGACATTGTGGATAAGGGTGATAATTGTCACATCTAAGTCTATAGGTTGTTTGAGAATCCTGTGTTCTCTCAGTTGATTTATTGTTTGTGCTACAATTGTCTTTTGTCCTTCTTGTCTTTGTGGCTCCCTATATTCTGTGTTTTTAAGTTAAAGTATATGCATTTATGAATAGCCAGGTTTTTAGTTCACTTTTAAATTTTTCTATATAGAAATGTTCCTAACACCTTAAGGAGCTTCCTTTTTATAGGATATTGCAATCTGTTCTTCCTACCCAATTCACCCCAGAATAAGGAAATAAAGTTCTGTTATTCATAATCATGATCTTTCTTTTTTTTTTTTTAATTCAATGTTCATTAGGCCTAAACAATGCAAAACAAAGATGAATGATCCAAAATCATATTGCTTCATATCTTACAAATATTAAATGGCACAAACATTTTCTGTTATAATCCCCCCCATTCTTCTCCAAATGTCTTACATAAAAATGTCAATAGTATTCACATCCATCTCCCAGTGCTCTGAGGATAACAATATTAGCTCTTCTCATAAGACTATCTCAGTTGTTAGCAGAAAACCAACTGTCTTATTTATTAGCATTAGGTATACAGCAGCCAGAAACACCAAGCTGAAGTGGTTACTGAGCAGCCTTTGCTAACATCTCCAGCACCAGGAGTAACCTTTGACTGACTGTGACTTATCGTAACAGATTCAATGATTTCCTATTGTAAATTATTAACTGAAGCTGTTTGTAAGACATCTCAGGAAAGTGCTGCACTGTCAAAACCATGAGGTGATACTGCACATGGAACAGAGCCTGCTGATGTTAGTTTGATCTAAAACTTCGTCAGGATACTGCTACTACTAGGAGGGATCCGACCAAGCCCTGCACTCACACCCTCGCTGCCGGTTTCAAAATGGCGCCGATAGCCTTTGACCTACTATGTCACAGGTGATACCGGTGCCATTGGTCAGCCCCTGTCACATGGCCATCGGCGCCATCTTGTGCTCTTACCACTGGCAGCCGACAGCCCGAGTGCAGGAGATTGCTCCCGGAACCCCGCTGGAATTTTGGCAAGTCTTGTGGGGGTCAAGAGGGTCCCCCAAGACTTGCCAAAAGTCCCTGGTGGTCCAGCGGGGGTCTGGGAGCAATCTCCTGCACTCGGGCCGTCGGCTGCCAGTAATCAAAATGGCACAGATAGCCTTTGCCCTTACTATGTCACAGGCGCTACCGGTGCCATTGGTCAGCTCCTGTCACATGGCCATCGGCGCCATCTTGTGCTCCTACCATGTGACAGGGTCTGACCAATGGCACCAGTAGCCCCTGTGACATAGTAGGTCAAAGGCTATCAGCGCCATTTTGAAACCGGCAGCCGAGGGTGTGAGTGCAGGGGATGGCTCCCGGACCCCCCGCTGGACCACCAGGGACTTTTGGTAAGTTTTAGGGGGGGGTCAGGAGGGTGGGGGGATTTGTTTAAGTTGGGTCCTTTAGACGGCCGAATAATTCAGCGGATTCGGTGTATTCGTGGGGAATCGCGGTACGTTTTTGCTTCCCCACGAATGCAACGAATAGGGCTCTATACGTTGCTGATGAGAAATACGTTAGAAACGAATGCACACCCCTAGTGTTCAATGAGCCAAGGGAGATAAGAATAATGCAGACTCCTCTCTAATTGGACACACCTGCAGTAAAACCAGCACATTGCATTCTAATGGCACCAGGTGCATGCCCAAGGCTCTGTCTCCAGTCCAATGGACCTTCTTATATTTGCCATTTGAATCAAATTCACCGTTTTTCCAAATATTTCTATTCCTTCAATGAACTGCAGCTTGTCCAATGCAACAGAATTAATGTCTATCTCTTACCCTGTGGGGATGGATTGAGAAGGGCCGTTTTCCTTGGGTACAAGTCATTTCTCTGTTGTATATTTTATGGGATGTGGCAGGGGGAGAGAGAGAGAGGAAATTTGAGGGAAACTCAAATTTGAGGGAAACTCAAATAAACCCCAAAGCAGCAGCTTCGGGGTTTATAGCTCCTCAGTTTATCCACTTTCCATTTAAATATTCACCCTCCCATACATACACGCTGTAACTCCAACCTCTTGCTGAGCAACCCTATGGGCTCCATAGTTTCATGAGGCCCTTCTTCCACAATTAGGAGTTGCAGAGTTAAAGGTCACCATATCTAATAAAAATGTTACAGGAACAGAATTTGCAGACAGAGATCTGATCCCTAGCATACAACGTCCAAACCCCCCCCCCCCCCCCCATAAACCCCTTTGAAAATTAACCCCAAAATGGGGAAAACCCTTGAGGAAGTTTGAAAGAAAATGAGAACTAGAGCTGACCAATCAGTAGCCAGCTTCAGTAAGTCCAATGAATCTTGCTACTAATATGACAGTTTAACAAAAAATAGTGTTCATATGGATAAGGAGTATTAAAAATATGGTTTTAAATTCTGTTTTCAAATAACAATAGTACCTTCGGCAGTAGGCATTGTTAGATAATCATCTTTTTTGTATCACTAGATGTCCTTACCATCGCCTCAGGACATCAGTCATAATGAGCAATCCCCTTCTGTAATTCCCACTGCTGCAGGTACTATTTCTTAAATAGATAGTAGGCCACACTTTTTGTACCACCACATTTCACAGTGTACATGAAATAGAGTAAATGTACAGATTACTTATTTGTTTTCGTTGCTGGTCGGGTTTTCAGCCATTCGGCAAAGGTGGCTCTGTCATCAGTTGGATTCCAAGGTTCTTTCCCAACAAAAAAGTCTGGGCAGATAGCTCTATATAAGAAAGACAATCTTATGCAACAATCTCCTAAAACATGTATTTAAAACATTTTATTGTACATTTCATTCCCTAATGGCTATTCAAAGACACAATTTTGCTTATACTAAATATATTTGAAATTCTAAGCTTAGATAATGACCTATATATGGAGATGTTCTTACTAACCTTAAGCTAAGACATTACCTATACGCGGATGATATTCAAATCCTCATCCCTATAGAAGATTCCCTACAAAAAGCCATATCATTCTGGAATAAATGTCTGTTAGCTATCAACAATCTACTCACCAGCATCAACTTGGTTCTAAACAAAAACAAAACTGAAATCCTCATCATTTCACCGGAAAACTATACCCTCTCCTCACTTTCTACCACTAACCAACATCCGGACACCGCAGGGCTCTCCACCTCGCAACAAGTTAGAGACCTGGGAGTCATCTTAGACAGCAAACTCTGCCTCAACAAATTCGTCAACAACACAACAAAAGAATGTTTCTTTAAACTTCAAACATTAAAGAAACTCAAACCTCTCCTCCTTTACAGAGACTTCCGCATGGTCTTACAAGCCATCATTCTCCCAAAGCTTGATTACTGTAACTCCCTCCTCCTAGGCCTTCCAGCATGTACCATCAAACCACTTCAGATGGTCCTGAATGCCTCTGCAAGAATTCTTTCAAATGCCAAAAAAAGAGATCATATCACCCCTATTCTCCACCATCTCCACTGGCTTCCGATTAAATACAGGATCCAGTTCAAATCTTTAATGATGATTCATAAGGCCTTACACAACATCGCACCTCTCAACCTAACATTTCAAATTCGATTACACACATCCGTGAAACCAACCAGAAGCGCCTATCAAAACAGACTAATCACACAACCGGCGAAATCCATTTTGAGGAAACGTGCATTATCCACAGCTGGCCCATCACTTTGGAACTCGCTCCCTCCAGACCTTCGTTTGGAAACATGCCACCCTACATTTAAAAAGAAACTTAAGACTTGGCTGTTCAAACAAGCTTTCCCCTAGAGCCAAGAACACAAAGAAAAGTATTTTCAAGCCCACAACGTTTTATTCAGATCTATTATTTTATTCAATCAGAAATTTACACATGCTGAATTCATACATACTACATACATATACTCATATTGACTTCACATTTTTCCATGTTATTCATTGATTTATTAACTGCTTGTTTATTAACGGTTAAATATCATACACTATTTGCTTCAATTAATTTATTCAATGTAAAAACTTTGCTTACTTAGATTTGTTCAATGTAAAAACTTCTTTTATTATGTTCTATGTTCTATGTAAACCGCTATATTTTTTAGCGATAGTTACTGTTCTTTGTAAACCGGGGTGATATGTATACTATACAGGAACCTCCGGTATATAAATCATTTAAATAAATAAATAAATAAATAATAAATGTTTACAAACATATACATTTTTGGGAACACGCTCAGACCACTACTGCTTCTCTACATCACTCATGGCACACCACCTAATGGCCTTAAGGCAGAGACCTACAGTCTCAGAGGAAATGATCATCTCTCTTGACCAGCAGGGGTCATTGTTGAGCATGGATGCAGCAGTGGGAAACTGCTCACCAAAATCAGAGCTTTGAATGATGCCAAAATCCTAGTACTTTCTTCTCTGTATCCCTATACTTCACATCACTGGGACCCTGAGCAAGGCTTTCCATATCACAGGTTAGCGTATGGCAGTGGTTCCCTGGGGTCCATGAGACCATCCTAGAGGATCCTCCAGAAGGGATGCACAACAGTTCAGTTAGGAAACAATGAGCACAATGCTGCCACAAGCCAGGAGAGTGAATAGGGTCTAATTTGGTCCCGAAAACTGCACGCCACATTTCTGCAGACCAGGGGGAGGAGGGACAGAGAGGGGCCATTTACACCCATTAGAAGCCTCTAACTGCACTCTGCATATTTAGCAGAGGTAGAGAAGATAGGGACCAATTGTAAATCCCATTGCTGCCCTTTGTAAGAATGTGCGGAAAGAGGTGGGGGGGCTGATTTCAGCTATCAGAATTTTTACAGCCTCTGTTCTACACTGAGGAAAGCTGGGTTATCACAGTGGTGAGAAACATTTCCCGTTACTGCCACGTGCTCTGCCACTGGGAGAACTGCACCAACAAACAGGCTGATACAGTACAGTGCACTCCGATGGAGCGCACTGTTAACCGGCATTTGGACACGTGTTTTCAACGCGCTAGCTTTACCCCTTATTCAGTAAGGGGTAATAGTGCATCGAAAATGCGCGTCCAACCCCCCAGAGACTAATAGCGCCCGCAACATGCAAATGCATGTTGATGGCCCTATTAATCATTCCCGAGCGATACAGTAAGTAAAATGTGCAGCCAAGCCGCACATTTTACTTTAAGAAATTAGCGCCTACCCAAAGGTAGGCGCTAATTTCTGCCGGCGCCGGGGAAGTGCACAGAAAAGCAGTAAAAACTGCTTTTCTGTGCACCCTCCGACTTAATATCATGGCGATATTAAGTCTGAGGTCCCAAAAGTTAAAAAAAAGTAAAAATAAATAAATAAATTTAAAATCAGCCCACGGCTCGCGGGTTGAAAACCGGATGCTCAATTTTGCCAGCATCCGGTTTCCGAACCCGTGGCTGTCAGCGGACTTGAGAACAGACGCCAGCAATATTGAGCGTCGGCTGTCAAACCTGCTGACAGCCGCCTCTCCTATCCAAAAAGAGGCGCTAGGGATGCGCTAGTGTCCCTAGCGCCTCTTTTTACCGCCGGCCCTAATCTAAATATTTTGGTTTACTGAATCATGCGCACAAGACACTGGCCTGTGCGTGCACCGGGAGAGCGGGCGCTCGCCCGCTCTCCCGCGAACTTTACTGTATCGGCCTGACAGTGAGTAGAAAGGCTTAAAGGAAGAAATGGGACCGAGGTTGACAATATGAAAGGAAAGACAGAGGGGAGAAGGAATGAGAAAGGCATGGAGGATATAGAGGGGGGGGGGGGCAGGAATCCACGAGTGACTTGGTTAAGGGGAGGCAATACATGCAAATGTATCTCATGCATATTCATTGCATATATCCAGAAAATCCAACTGGCTAGGGGTTCCCCAGGACCAGGAAACTCTGTGTTAGGGTATCTAGGAAGTCCAGTATTTAGAAGCATTGCTGACCATTCCAGACAGCCCATGTCTCCTGGATCTTCTGGGAGACTCCCAGGATGCCTGCTTCTCTCCCCCCTCTCAAATTCCCTGCCAGGTCTCCTGGCTTTGATGTTGAGCAGAAGCATGACACCCATTCCTCTTCTTCATAGCCTTCCAGAACCACAGGGATATTGGTAGAGAGTGCAAGCCCTGTTCCTATGGCCTCTCCTCACCAGCAGCACACACCTAGAGTTTAGAAAAGTATGTGCCTTGCATAAAGGAGGAAAAGAGGCTGTGGAAACAATGATCACACACTCAGTTGGTGTCCCTGCCGGGCATATTACCAACGCTGCCTCTCTGCTGGGAGGGCAAGCAGAAGAAAATGGGATTAGAGCAATGTTATAAGAAATATGGGGAGAGATGGAAAGAAGAAAGACAAGTGGAAAATGGTGATGAAGGAAAAGGAAATGAGGGGCAAAGAAGAGAAAAAGATGCTAAAGTGGCATGAAACGATATCAGTCAGAGAGAGCTGAAAAGAGGAAAATACAGAGAGCAGAGGTAGAAAAAGGAACAAAAAGACAAGAAAGATAAGAACTGAGGACAGACTGAGAACATTACAATGAAAAAAAGAACAGTTTAAAAACATTTTTTTCTGGGGATGTGTATTCTTTTAAAATGAATGGCTAATTCGTGAAAATAGGACCCGTTTGATTCATTGGCCCCCAAAAATGAAAGTGTATCTCACAAATGAAATATGGTATTAGTTTAATTTGTTTTTCCATAGCAACCAGCCCTAATGCCTATGTCTCATATGTGAGGTCAGAGAATAACTGGGATTTGTTGTCATGGAAACCAGACTGACAAAGTAAGGGAACATATCAGAGTGAAACATTTTTCTAAATCAGCAAATCACTGCCCTGTCTGTTCTTCTTATAGTATGTGCAGACTGTTTCAACCTGTATTTGAATCTGTCTTCCGATGGAGACAAGTGTTACTTAGCTGTTGAATTGAGCTCTGTGTGTTTCATTCAGTGTTCTGAATCAACAGTGTGCTTTTGCTCAAGATTAGAAATATTCCAACCTTTCTAATCCTTTTGGCTGCTGTCATGCTGTATTCATTTGCAAAAGTTTTTAATTTTTATTTAACATCTCACTGTCACTGCCATTGACCAAGAGGGAGGTTTGTGCTGTCCCACCCTCTTCTTGGGAAAGGCAGGTTGCTGGCTGCAGTGATTTAATGAAAATTTGAAACTTATTGCTGTGAACCAGTCCAGTAGGGCCCAGTGCTAGTAGCTAGTTGTATCTCAGTACCCAAGATAGAGAAGCTGTTTTAACTCTCTCTGTCTGGGTCTGTGTGCACCAGTCTGTGCCAGTCACCCTCAATCGTACAGCCAGCCATTTTGTGGATTAATTTTGTTACTTCATTTACGAGTGTATGGCTGTGCTACTTATTCACTCTCATATTAGAGCATTATACCCTTTTTTGTTTTTTGTGTGTATACGCGCATGCAGTGCACTAGTCAGCAAAGGAAAATACTAAAATAGTACTGTAGTGCAATCTCTCTTTGTGTTGTTCAACGTTACACCGAGTGATCACTTTAGTCAGTGTCACATGCACACATCTGCTTCATTGAAAATAAAGATTAAAACATATTTTGTCTATCATTTAAATCCCAGTAAGCAGGCACTGCACCTGATAAAATCCAATCATGTCAGGCAAAGGTTCTAGCAGCCTAGGGAAGCCTGCAGTTGCTAGGGACTTTTTTTTTTTTCACAAGACAACAGTGAGTCCCCCAACCAAAATAACAAGGTATTTTTTCAAATCCAAAAATGTCACCAAGAGAGGCAGGCATGTAAAGCCACAAAAAACTGAAATTTGGGGAGAATATGCCAGCACCAACTGTGTCTCTGCAGACCCTGTTGTGTCAGAAGAGAGGGAAAGTGCAAAACTTTGATCTGACAAATACCTGGACAGGCACTGGCTGAAGCCAAAATAAAAAAAAAAAAAAAGTCAGTCCACACTCCATGGGTCCATTCATCAAAAGCTTCATATGATGTAGTCAGCCAGAAGTTTTAACCCAAAGTCCTGAGTGGCCTGTGTGCAGACAAGGTGAGGCTGGTGGGTTCTAACAAGAACAGGTATCTTCTGCACTGGCCACCTTCCTCTTGGGTTGAGCCCTCAGGTGCTGGTGGGCAGCAGGATTTGGACAAGAAACAGAAAACACAAAAGTTCCCACTAAAGCAATATATAACCCCAAACTGGGAGACATGAAGACGCCTACAGAAGCAGGGCAGGACCACTGCAGGAAAACCAGGATACACAAAACATGCCCACAGCAGCAGTGTACAATCACTTCAAGATGGCTGGATACATGAAGCAAACTAGGACCAAGCAAGAATACTGGATAGACAAGGTAATCTAGGATAAAATAAGAATGTGATACGTAGGACTAATGTAAGACCAAGCTCTGGCAAAAGTATATACTATGAGTCTGGAATATAACAGGGTCCAAACAGGAACAAGATAACTGCCAGTAGGAAGTATAGCTGGGAGAAATGAACAAATAGACTAAGGGGCCCACAGAGGCCCTCTGCTGGTGGGAAGCAAGAAATACTATCAAGGCCTCACATATTCAGAGAGATTTAGTGAGCTAAAAATACACATTCTAGAGCAGGGGGCACAGTGACTGTTACGTTTGGTGGTCCATGGGCCTCTGCTATGGACCGTTGCACTCACCTCCTCTGCCAGTCAGCCACCCCACTCTCCCTCCGTCACACCATGCAGCAGGATGCCACTGACAACCCATGCGTGCATACACCACCTCCAGAGATTTAAAGGGACCATGGTGGGAAAGTCCCAGGGACCCTAGAGATGACATGGGCCACACTGCCCTATATAGGGGCAGCTCCCTGAAAGCAATTCTCCTCCGCAACAGGTCCCCTACTCTCGAAATAGCACGAGTTGCTCCAGTGTCTTGTGTTCACCTTGTTTTCAGTTCCAGCATCTCATCTTCAGCTCATCTTCACTTCTAGTGTCTTCAGTTTATCTTCAATCTAGTGTCTTGTCTCCTGCCTTCACCTCCTTCCTCATGGTCCTCTTGTTCTTCTCCTTGCCCACCTGCCCTGCCTATCCACCCCTTCTATTCTTTGACGGATACCCAGATTGACCACTGCCTGTTCCTAGATACACTTGACCTCTGCCTGCCTACAACCCTGCTATCCAAGGATCTCCACTGCAGCCATTAGCATAGACCAGCTGGCCCTGGCACCCAAAGACTCAACTTAAGGTAAATGAGGGCTGATTATAGGTGAAGCTCCAGCAGGGTCTCTGCCTCGTCCAGGTCCACCTGCTGATGGTGGGAACTTGCAGGGCTCTTCCCTGCAGGTTGCACCAATCCTGCCTCAGCCCAAGGGTCCACAAATGTAACAGTGGCTAGCTGATCAAGAAAGAAAAAAATATATAGCATGCTTTCTAGGCTTGGTGCTACAGAGGCACTGGAAAGCTCAGGAGGGAGGGAGCATAGTGATGTCATCATAAGCATGCCATGATTTAGCCACATCTCTTTCAGCAGGCTCGGGAGAAGAGTCACTTTCACTGTGGCAGGACGAGGGCAGGAGCTGCTTCCACTGCAGTGGGCCCAGACAAGGGAGGAGCTGTAGCAGTATTCCACAACTCAGGAAGGGCTACCACCCTCAAGACCCCACCCTGGGAGGACTTGCTGCTGTCACTGGATCTCTACCCAGGGGGATAGGTCACAGCTGCTGCCCACCTGGGGAAAAGAAATAGTGAGGAAGGGAAGGGGAAGGGGCATATAGGGAAGAAGTGGAGAGGAAAGATTGATGAGATGGTGAAGTAGAGTTAAAGCAAGAGAATAAAGGTAAAAGGTTGTTTTAAAAATTGATTTAAAAAATGATAAAATAAAGATGAACAAATTAAGAAAAATACAATAAAGAGAAAAAATAGGAACAATTAGAGAAAACAATAAAAATACACAAAAAAAAATGCTGAACAGGGTAGGATGGAATTTTTCCTAGCTCCTAAAAATTTTGGCAACCACCTGAATTTTTTTAAACCTGTTCCCCCCCAATTAGCTATGGTGGCTGGCCTATCTGTCTCGATGCGTAGCATGCTTGTGCTTGGTGTTGGCACGAGATGAGAATACAGGAAGTGCTAGCATTGCGAGTGTTGAATTACCGCAGGGCTAACATATAGGAGAAGGTGCAGAACAACTGCTCTCCCCAGTAAAGAGGATTCAGGCTGGCAGCAGAAGAGAAGGAATGGCCCATGGACCCAGCCTGCCTGGTCTGCATGTGAGTGAGAGAATGTGTGTGAGTGTGTATATATGGGAACCTGCCTGGGATGGGTGTATGTGTGTATGTGAATGGGAGCCTGCCTGGGTTTTGAGTGTGTGAGTGTGTGTGTGAGTGAGAAAGAAAATGGGTTGCAGCTGGATACCAACCTACCAGCAGCTGAAATGAAGAGGGTGGCCCAGGGCTGCTAGCATATCCCAATCAAAGAAGAGCTGGAGATTCCTATAGGTTTGTGTGAGGAGAAGAAGTGTGCACACACGTGTGTGTGTGCAAATGAAAGAGGAGAAAGTTTGTGCGCCCCACACCCACTAATCCACGACAATCTCAGGGTGACTGGAAATCAAAAGTTCTCAGGTATGAAGAGTGTGAATTTTTTAAATCCTTCTTAGTTTTATTTTTCAGGTGTTATTTAATGTGTTTGCTGTTTTGAAATATTTTATTGGAGTTTGGGACCTTTAAAAAAATTCTATGTGAGTTTTTAATTATTCAATCTTTTGTCATCTATTTTTGGAATATTATTATTAGCAAGTCTTTACTACTATGATTAAGTATTTATTTTCTCTCTTATATTGTTTGATGTTTGAGGAATGACGATGGTTCTGGTTTTTATTGTTCCACTGCATAGAGAGTCTGGCTTCTTGTGGTTTCCAGTTCAGGTTTTGTCATGTTTATATTTCTACTTTATGGTTGCTGTATTCTGTATTTGGTGAGAGTCTCTTTATGTTCTGCATGTGTGACTGAGGTGAGGTATCCTCAACGTAGTAAGCATATTAATGATTTAGGGCTTTTGGAGGCTCAAGCTCACACACAATACACGTTACAACAGGCCTAATACCATATGGATTTCAAGTGTGTTTTTACAGGATTTCTGGTTGGCATCACAGCAGTGCATGTATATATAATGTAAGTGATATTTTTACCTCAGAATACTGTACTTTGATATTTTTCATGTAAAATGTTATAAATGCATAATTGTGTGTGTGTGTGTGTGTAGCAGGCCTAGTGGGGGAGGTTGGGGGCAGCATTGTTCAAGGCTATCTATAAGGTTCGCCTAGGTCACCTAATACGGGGGGTGGGGGGCGGCAGATGGTATCAGTTTTCAAAGTTTGTATCACTAAAGGGAGCTGGAATTTTTTTGGATGGGCCCAGGACAGACAAAGGGGGGGGGGGGGGGCAGCACAGTAATTGTTCGCAGAGGGCAGCAAAAAAGCTTGCTCTGTCCCTGGGAGGTCTCTGTGTCAATCTGAGTATGAGGTATCTGTCTCTGTCCATTTGCCTTGATGTGTGTGTGTGTGTATGCTTGTTCCTTTCAACAACCTGAAGAGAAACAAAATGGGGACTTTGAGCCACTGGTTAGCAATGTGGCTGCCTGGTAGCTTAGCAACTAGTTCAACAGCCGATTGGTTGGCAAGAGAAAATGACACCAGATCAAGAATCCGGGATTCATGTGAATTTATGTACAGTGCATACATATAGATATGATACAAAACATTTACATTTCTAGTAAGCTTTAATAATGGTAAAATGGGAGCATTTTTCATAGAATGAGAAATTCAGGACAAAAGGTTCATCATCTGAAGCTGAAGGGAGAGAGGCTCAAAAGAAATTAAGTAGATTTATTTATTTACTTTACAGAGTACAGTGGTAGCAAAATTTAAGCATGCTTGAGACAGATACAAAGCGATCTTAAGGGCAGGGAGATTATCACAAATTGAGCAAGATATGTGGCATCGCAGTGGGCAGGCACAAACGGGTAGGCTGGGACCACCAAACGTTCCTTATCTGGCAAGATATCTCAGCTCAGAGAGCTTTGGTAGGACCATTGAAGGATCTGCTCAATAGAGCCTTGGAAACAGAAGCAATGTCATAAGACTGCAGAAGGGCAGCCATGATCCCTCTTTACAAAAAGTGGTAACAGAGAGGAAGCTGGTAACTACACGCTGGATAGCCTGACCTCAGTCGTGGGAAAATTAATAGAATCTCTGCTAAAGAGAAAGACGGTGAATTATGTACAATTCAATTTGTTGCAGGATCTGAGGCAGTATGGTTTTACCAGGGGAAGGTCATGTCAAGCAAACTTGATCAATTATTTTTCGATTGGGCAACTAGAGAATTAGATCAAGAGCATGCACTAGATGTAGTTTACTTTACTCCTGGGGGAATACTACGCAAAAAATTTTAAAATTCTGCGCACAAAAACTTAAAATTCTGCAAATTTTATATTGGTCAAAACAACATAATTTTCATGACAGTCTTTAAGTAATTACATTTTAAATTAATACAGAAAAAAGATATTACTTAGATATGCAGAATTTCCCTAGAAACTCACTCTAAGAGTGTCCCTTCCATTCGCTCTCCCTACTCCCCTGGCCACTTCGCCCTCTCAGGCCCCAACTCCTCCACCTGCCAGTATCTCTCCCCTCCACCTAGGCTCAACCCCTTCCACTCTATCACCAGGCCCAGAGTTTGACCCCATTCTCAGTACTGCCCCTCACACAGGCTCCCTCTGTCCCTCCCTCTCTCACATACATGCTCCCTCTCTCTAATACACATACACACACCCTCATACAGGGCCCTCTTTCTTGCATACACACCCACACAAGCTCCCTTTCTCTCTCATACATACATCCTCACACAGGCTACCTATGTCTCTCTGTCATGCACCCCTTCGCACAGGCTCTGTCTCACACATACACAATCCCTTCACACAAGCTAGCACCCTCACAAACACACAATCCTGTTTTCATACATACAAGCTCCCAATCTCTCTCACACATACACGCTCCTTCACAATCTCTTCATATAGGCTCCCTCTCTCTCTGGCACCCACACTCAACCATCCCCCGCCTCCCCCTCACCTCCCATGCTCTCTCTCTCTCACACCCTCCTGCTCACTCCCCTGCTCTCCTCACACCCCTCTCCCTGTTCTCTCACCTTCCCCTCCCCCACACCCCCCTCTCCTTTCTCACACTCCTCTCCCTCTCTCCACACACATTCACTCTCACCAGGGCCTTCATCTTTGCCACAAGCGGCACACACTATGTTCGTGGCACATGGGGGCCTTAATTTTTGCCACGAACAGCGCACTGGGGCCTTCATCTTCGTGCACTCCGTTCGCGGCATGCCGGGGTCTCCTCCGCCATTTTCTGTGCAGAATTTGGCAATTCTGCGCAGGGGGAATTTTGCGCAAATTCTGCACTCCGCAGTAGCGCAGAATTCCCCCAGGACTATTACTTGGATTTCAGCAAAGCTTTTGCTACTGTCCCATACAGGAGGTTCATGAATAAAATGAGTATTCTGGGAGTGGATCCTGAGATGGTGGACTGGATTAGAAATTGGTTGATTGGCAGATGACAGAAGACAATGGTAAATGGAAGAGAAAGGTGATTAGTGCGGTGCCTCAGGAGTTTTGGAGCCGGTTCCACGCAATATCTTAGTAAGCAATATTGCGGAGGGCTTAAAAGCAGAAGTGGAGATATTCTATATATTCGCTATATTCGCAATATGAACTATCTCCAGATAAGGGAGAAGACAGAACATTATAAGGGTTTCTCAGTTTGGGGACTGAGCACAGTTAAGACACAAGATAGTTTCCCTAAATGGGGTAAGCACATTCAGGAGCTTTAAAACAGTAGCCCAATTTGGGTGTTGAACATAGGTCTGAGAAAGTCCAATGTTTCAAGAAACAAAGCATTGGATGGCTATTTACAGTTGGAAGGATGAGTTATCGATGGCAGAGAAAGGATGTTTAGGAAATTGCGCTGGAGTGCACAGAGGGGCACACCCCTCAGCGCGGCCCTGCAGGAGGACCCACAAAAGTGGCCTGTTTAAAGGTTTGGCCCTGCTGGATGATGTTGGCGAAGGCGGAAACCCGAGGAAGGGACCCCAGAGGTGCCAGCGCTGGTGGGAATTGATAACCACTGTCAGTCTTTTCCTCTGCAAGGAGTTTCAGTAGTTCATCTTTATTACTGATTTCAAGATGAAAATGTCATTTGCCTAGTGCAGGAAATTAAGTATCGTTAAGTACATTTTAAAACAAAATGGGTATTAGATTCCTCTACATCCTTAAACCCAAAATGATGAACAAATGAACACTTGGCTCTTTGTTTCTTTTCCAGTTTCACTGAGACCAATATTGTAAACCATTCAACTCATAGCATTGTGCGCCATCACAGATGCTGTGTCAATGTTTCAATCACCCGGCCTGACATAGGCCCATGTTTCGATGAGCAATTCGCCTGCCTCAGAGTGGGGATGGGGGTCACAATATTACCGGCATATTGCATCAGTGATGGCGCACAACACTATGCGTTGAACGGTTTACAATCTTGGTCTCAGTGAAACTGGAAAAGAAATAAAGAGCTAAGTTTACATTTCTTCAACAATTTAGTGTTTAAGGGTATAGATCGAAGCATTACACTGGACTAGCAAATGAATGATTTCAAAAGGTGCTTTACCTGACACTGTCTGCCGCCCACTGGGTGGCAAGAGACAGGTTCCTGGAAATTTTAGCACCGTTTGTCTGATGCTGTGTTCTTGAGATTGCTTGCTAGAAATCATAGCGAGTGCTGTGAATTGCGTGCTTCTTCTGATTGTTTGTGCAATATTAATAGAAGGTTCTGCTTGTTTTTATACACCTATATTTTTAGATAAGAAATTTTCTGGTAATAAAGCATAGAGTTTAGAAACCAGACTTTTACTCTGTGGCTCAGACATCAAGAGATACTCAGAACAACTTAGTACTCTGCCTACTGCAATACTTCTAAGGTGCTTTGCTCATTAAATGTTCTAATTACAAATATCTGAGTATAGGAATATTAGATGAATCCATTTTCTCACTCATTTCCTGAAAGCCTAGGCAAGAGCCCCTTTATAATGCACAGACCAAATTCTTTTATTTAATTGATCTAACAAACAGGATTTCCTTTCTCTCTCAGTCCATTCTGAGAGTGGGACTTACATGTATCCATTAGCTGCAAGCATATCAACGATGTATCTGGTGTTTGGCAGTTTCCAGCCAAATATATCTTGTATTACAATGATTGCTTTATCTGAGCTGCTCTGTGGTTTGCAGACGTATGCTTTGATATGCTCAATTTGCACTTCCTGGCCAAGCCCCCCATATTCAAACTTGTCACCGATGTCACAAGGGCAAGGGCATGCTTCATTTGCCATTTGCTATAAGAAGAAAGAAAATACAGACAGTCACCTTCCAACAAGCAAAATGTAAAAGGCAGTATGAATTAGAAATCCAGCTCAAGATTGTAACTCGTAGTCCCACCGTCATACAGTATAACTTAAGTGGAAATTATTATATGCAGTATCCTAGGCTCCTGTAACTTCGTAGCCAGGCGCATGGAAGAAACCGCATCATTAGCTTGTAGTCACAAATTTTACAACCTGCTGCACAATCAACATTTTTGAAACTCCTCCCCTCTTAATTCAGTCATCTGAAGAAAGCTACAGGGTGCCTGCCTTCAGTCTGGGGTCTCTCTCTTTCTCTCTCTCTGCCACCAGCCCCTCCCCTCACAAAAGCAGCCTGTAGGGAACAGGAGAAGGATGGCAAGGCTGGAGAAGAGCAAAGGTAAAAGGCTTCTGCTCCCTAAACCGGCCACTCCTCTCTTGTTGTTACCCCCCTTCCCCCACCTCTCCTCTTGTCCTGAACCAAACAAGAGGGCCAGGTGAGGCTGGAGTGGCCAGAGAATGCAGTCAGAATGTTTGAACCCTCAAGGGTGTCTTAAATTAAAGCAGATGATTTGGAAACCGTGGCATGCAGTGACATTCCAAACAGGGGATTCAGTAAAGGTACATTTGCTTCCCTTCCCTCCCCCAAACTCTCTGGCAAAATGGACTGATTTTCCCTTCCAGGCCTAATTGCCTGACTTTCCCTCTCCACCCAAGCCCTTCATCCCAAAAAGTGAGATTTAATGTTTCAATAAATCAGACTTAAAGCCAAAAAGAGTGAGATTTTTCTGATGGTGTCACTGGATTATAAAATTGGGAAAGAAGTCAGAACTCAATTGTTTTGCAAATGAAAGAAGCAACAAAATACTTAACTTTCATTGCTTTCATTTACATTGTTATTCAATAATCTTACTCAAAAACCCCCAGGTTCTTTCTTCCCAACACCATTCTATGTCTCCCCTTCCCCAGCTCCATACTAGACCCTTTCCTAATAATAGATTTTACATGAAAAACAATATTCATAATACTGCCATCTGAGGGAGAATATCACTTACAGCTGTATATTATATTTACATGCACTGCCAAGGTGTCAACTAGAAAAACCTTGCAAAAAAGTAAAACGGGCTTTGCCCTCAGAAAGCCTTGGGTATAATGAATTACAATTACAATATAGTAAACCTCCCAAACTAAGACAGTGTTAACTGCCAGCACTCAAACCTAACTATGAAAAAGTAACACTTCAAATATTAAACCAAGCCCTAAAACACCAATACACCTCCTATTAGGAAAACAGAACAAACCAAGCTGATAATGATTCCTGTACAGAAACTACATGTTAACAGAATACCTCAACTTGGTTATACCGCACATGCATAACACAGACTCTCACCAAATACAGAATAAAGATACCAAAAAAGTACAAACACACACATTTATTCTCACACACAGGCTCTCAGACTCACATACATGCTCACTGACACACACTCTCAGGCTGACAAGCAGGCTCCCTCACCCACCTGCTATCTCTCAGGCTCACACATGCTCACTGCTCTAGAACAGCGATTCTCAACCAGTGTGTCGCCATGTGCAGGCAGGTGAGTCGCACACTTCCCAGTCCCACTGACATGGTTACTCTTTCCTCCCTCTTCTCCACCCCAGTGAAAAGATTCTTCCACTGCTGACGTTGCCACCCAGGTATTAGCACATTCGGGAACGGCAGCAGCATTAGCAGAAGCTGCAGCATGGCCTTTTCTTCTTCCCACCCCTGGCCTGGAAGAGGACACGACATACAGTGGGGTGTGCAGGAAGAAGAAAGGGCCATGCTGCATTCAAAAGTAGCAGCAGGAGTAGCTTAGAGTAGCAGCCGGCGATCGCAATAGGTGCGGCGGGACTTCAGTGCAAAATGATCAGCCGGCGATGAACAAGAACACAGAGCTGCATTAGCCCCTGTGACAAATGGGACTCTTCTTTCTTGGGCTGTGAGGACTGGAGGAAGAGGCTGCTGCAGCTGCCATATGTGCTCGGGGGGGGGAGCGAGTGAAAGAGTGAGCCAGAGTGTGTGTAAATGACAGCGAGCGAGCATAAGAACATAAGAAAATGCCATACTGGGTCAGACCAAGGGTCCATCAAGCCCAGCATCCTGTTTCCAACAGTGGCCAATCCAGACCTTAAAAACCTGGCAAGTACCCAAAAACTAAGTCTATTCCATGTTACCATTGCTAATGGCAGTGGCTATTCTCTAGGTGAACTTAATAGCAGGTAATGGACAGACTAGCAAAAAACTTGATTAAAAAAAGATAACCAGAACTGTACTCAACCAACTCTAAAAATTTAACTCACATAAGATTCTAGGTACCCCAAGCTAGGGACTGGATGAGCACACGATTACTGGCATGGTTAAAAAGGGAGAAAGAAGCTATTTTAGCCAAAAGATCTTCATTCAAAAATTGGAAGAAGGATCCAACAGAAGAAAATAGGATAATGCATAAACATTGGCAAGTAAAATGTAGACATTGATAAGACAGGCTAAGAGAGAATTTGAAAAGAAGTTGGCCATAGAGGCAAAAACTCACAGTAAAAACTTTTTAAAATATATCCGAAGCAGAAAACCTGTGAGTGAGTCAGTTGGACCGTTAGATGATAGAGGCGTTAAAGGGGCACTTAGAGAAGATAAGGCCATCGCGGAAAGATTAAATTATTTCTTTGCTTCGGTGTTTACTGAAAAGGATGTTGGGGAGGTATATGTATCGGAGAAGGTTTTCATGGGTAATGATTCAGATGGACTGAACCAAATCCCGGTGAACCTAGAAGATGTGGTAGACCTGATTGACAAACTGAAGAATAGTAAATCACCTGGATCAGATGGTATACACCCCAGAGTTCTGAAGGAACTAAAAAATGAAATTTCAGATCTATTATGGGTTGAAGCGCTGTGAACCTCTGCCCCTGGAAGATCGGGGGAAGGGTCGTTGGTTTCTCTTAAATCATGTCCTCCAGTAGTCGCGGTAGTGGGGACTCGCCCCATTTGTTAGCGAGTTTCTCTAGTTCGCTTCCGAACAGGAGGGATCCCTTGAAGGGCATCCTTGTGAGTCTCGATTTGGAAGACATGTCGGCCGACCAACTTTGGAGCCAGAGTTGCCTCCTGGCTGCCACGGTTGATGACACTCCTCTAACTGCGGTGCGCACCAGGTCGGAAGCAGCGTCCACGAGGAATGATACTGCTGGTTCCATGGCTTCTCCATGAGTGTTGCTCCTGGTTTGAGATAGACAGGCACGTGTCACCCACGGCGCAGCAGGCCGCTATCTGTAGAGACATAGCGGTGACATCAAATGACTGTTTGAGGATGGATTCCAGACGTCTGCTTGAGCATCTTTGAGTGCTGCACCTCCCTCCACTGGGATTGCCGAGACTGCGCAGAACATGGCATCCACTTTTGGGCATGTCAGAAGGTCTTTGGCTGCCGAGTCCAGAGGGTACATGGCTGTCAGGGCCCGTCCTCCTTTGAATGTGGACTCTGGTACAACCCATTCCAGGTCGATTAGCTGTTGGTCGGCTTGTAAGAGAGGAAAATGGTGGGAGGTCTGAAGGAGTCCCTCTAGCAGGGGGTTCGTCTTAGGTTCCCCCGAGGCACTTGTGCCCGGGATAGCAAGCTCCTTCAGGCTGTGGGTGACCAGGTCTGGAAGCTCGTCCTTGGTGAAGAAGCTCCTCATGGTCCGGTGAGGCTCTGTCCCCGGAGAGAGTTCCCCCTCCTCCAAGGGCTCCGATTGAGTTGTCCGTGTCCCCGTAAGTGGGACTTCTGGGCAGTGGATTCACCTCTCTGGGCCTAGAGGGGCCCGGGGCATAAAGGTCCTCTGATAGAGGCTGTGGCCGTGTTGCCGGGGGCTCCGTATGCATGTGAACGAAGGCATGCAGGCCTTTGAAGAATTCCACCCAGGAGATAGACACTGGGTCCAAGCTGAGAGGTGCTGTGTCCCTGGGGCGGTCCCGATTGAGGGGAGGTCCCGCTGTGGTTGGCTAGGTCCTGGTACTGGTTGAGGAGCTAAACCCCAGTCCTGACTGGTGTTGGGCCTGGGCTGGATCCCCCAGGGCCTCCTTGCACTGGATATACAGGGCGTTGGCCTCTTTGTGTTGTGCGGCTCTGATGTGGCATGCTGGGTAAAGGCCCTGAGCCTTGAGCTCCTTTTCTGGTGGTGCCATGGATGTAGGCACGTAAAATTTGTTATGCGCTCCAGCGCGTCGAAGATGTGCACATGGATTGTGTGCGCTCAGGGCGCATGGTACTTATGCATGCAAGGTTGTGCACACAGGTAATTTTGTGCGCACGGCACGCCTTTGAGCGCACGGATCGAGACAGCGGACAGGGCGGCGAACAGGGCCAAAATGGCGACTGCGACTATTCGGGCAATATGGCGCCCCCCCCCCCCCCCCCCCGGAGGGTCTCCACGTGGGAGGACCCTTGGATGTAACCAGGGCCTGGCCCTGCTAGGGCGGATCAACCCGGTGGCACAGGTCCCGGCCGGCGACCTGTGCAACTCCTCGAGCTTCGAAGACCAGAGGCTTTAAAGAAGATTTCTACTTTACCTTGTCTTCGGCACTTCCCAGTTTTGTTCCGGGCGGTCTCCAGCTGCGGGGGGAGAGGGCAAATACCTTCATCGCCGAGCTCTAGGTTGCACCCGCTGCCTCTCAGCCGCGCCCGAAATCGCCAAGGGTTGGCTGCCAGACCAAGGCTCACCTCCGAGAGATCACAGAAATCACCTCGGGAATTCTCAACTGAGGGAGGGACCAGAGGGTGTCACCGCAGGAGAGCGGGGCTCGTCTGTAGAGGTAAGATTTCTTCTTGTTTCTGGTTTTCTTCGTTAAATTTACTCTAACTCTGTGAGAGGGTGCAGGTAGTCCCTAACTGCTATGGAGACAGAAAATACTGAAGAGCTGCACTTCCTGCAGGAGTATAAGTACTAGGGCTGACGTCAGATTGAAATCTGATCCGTCTCTAACTGCTATCAGGAGTACACTATACCCATTGGTCCTGAGTCCATCTGCTACACGCTAGGAAAGCAAAGCTGATATCACAGTATATATACCCCCATGCAGTGACATCAGCCCACCAGTATTCACTGCAAAAGCCAACTGTGGACAAACTAACAAACTTGATTAATAACAGATAACCATTCCAGCACTCAGCCAACAGGGAAACACTGAGCTCAGAAAAGGTTTGTAATAACACTAATCTAGGGACTGGAGTAACACTTACCAGTAACCCCTGGAACACGCAGCCATGCTGGAGGACAATAGTACAAACATCTGACATTCAAGGGCGGGAAGGTAGATCCTCCTGCCCTTATTAAAGAAAAGGAAATTATCAGGTAAGTAGTAATTTCTTCTCTCTTAGCACGTGGACATGTGGATACAAAACCAGTGGGATGTAACAAAGCTACTTCCAAACAGGGCGGGAGGCTATTTGCAGTCCAATAAACACCGCATGCACAAAGGTGGTGACCTCGCAGTCCTGTACATCTAGACAGTAATGCCTGGAAAAGGTGTGTAAGGAGGACCATGTCACAGCTCAGCAAATGTCGATGGAAGACAATCTAACCTCCATCCACTGCCTGAGCCCTAATGGAACGAGCCCTAACCTGACTAGGCAACATCTGCTCAGCATCCATATACACGGCTGTGGCTACTTCCTTAATCCAGCAGGCTATCATAGCCCACAATGCCCACTTGCTCTGTTTACACCCACTGTGGAGAACAAACAGGAAACCAGTCTTCCTAAGAGGTTTAGAAACCTCCAAATAAGTCTCTTGACATCCAAGGGCCATAACAGGCAATCTTACTCCACATCTCCTTCCCTGTCCAGAGACGGCAGGAAAATTGACTGATTTAAGTGGAAATCCGAGACCACTTCTGGCAAAAATGAAGGAACAATACGCAGCTGTATTATTCCCGGAGTCACCAGTAGAAAGGTTTCCATGGAAGACAAGGCCTGCAGTTCAGAAACCCTTTGCGCCAAACAAATTACCACAAGAAACACCATATTTAAGATCAGTAACCTCAAGGAAAGGCTATGCATCGGTCGAAAAGTAGGGCCTGCCAAAAAATCCAAAACTAGATTAAGACTCCACAAAGGCACCAGCAACCGCAAGGGAGGATGAAGATGCTTAACTCCTTTTAAGAAGCAGGCCACATCTGGATAAGCAGACCTGGGTCCACCATTCACTTACATAGAAACATAGAAATGACAGCAGAAGAAGACCAAACAGCCCATCCAGTCTGCCCAGCAAGCTTTCGCACTTTTTTTTTCTCTCATATTTATCTGTTACTCTTGGCCCTTAGTAACCTTTTGGTTCTATTTCCCTTCCACCCCCGCCATTAATGTAGAGAGCAGTGTTGGAACTGCATCTAAGTGAAATATCTAGCTTACAGGCCGAACCGCCGAACTTAATAGCACCCTCAACATGCAAATGCATGTTGATGGACCTATTAGGTATTAGCGCACGATTCAGAAAGTAAAATGTGCAGCCAAACCGCACATTTTACTTTCAGAAATTAGCGCTTACCCAAAGGTAGGCACTAATTTCTTCCGGCACCGGGAAAGTACACAGAAAAGCAGTAGAAACTGCTTTTCTGTGCTCCCTCCGACTTAATATCATGGCGATATTAAGTCGGAGGTCCCGAAGAGTAAAAAAAGTTAAAAAACATTTTTTTTTTTAATTGGAAGTCGGCTGGCAGCTGTCGGGTTGAAAACCAGACCCTCAATTTTGCCGGCGTCCGGTTTCTGAGCCCATGGCTGTCAGCAGGCTCGAGAACAGATGCTGGCAAAATTGAGCGTCGGCTGTCAAACCCGCTGACAGCCGCTGCTCCTGTCAAAACGGAAGCGCTAGGGACGCACTAGTGTCCCTAGTGCCTCCTTTTCCCGTTTTTACCGCCGGGCCTAATTTAAATACTGAATCGCGTGCACCGTCTAGTGGCCGGTGCGCGCGTGGACTTTACTGAATCGGCCTGTCTATTAGTTAGGGATAGTAACTGCCACAATAAGCAAGCTACACCCATGTTTATTTGTTTACCCAGACTATGTAATTCAGTCTGGGTAAACAAGCAAGAGCCGCCACTTGTACCTTTAATGAATTAAAGGCCAACCCTTTACTCAATCTATCCTGCAAAAATTCCACAATGAGTAGGCTCTTAACTGAATGAGGAGGAACCACTCGATCTTTACACCAAGCCTCAAACACTCGCCAAATCTGCACATAGGCTAAGGAAGTGGAGAACTTTCTTGCTCATAGCAAGGGGGCAATCACCACAGCAGAATATCCACATTTCAGCCCCTCTCAAGGGCCATACCGTAAGACAAAATCGAGTTGGATCTTCATGAAGAACCTGCCAAAGCAGATTCCTGTGAGCTGGAATTCGGAGAGGAGAGTCCGCTAGGAGCCTTTGCAAATCTGCATACCAGTCTTCTGGGCCAATCTGTTGCCACGAGAAGCACCATCCCCATGTGACTCTCTATCTTCCAAATTATTCTGCCTAACATATGCCACGGGGGAAAGGCATACAGTCGCTTGTCCTCCAGCCACTCCTGTGTGAGGGCCTCAATGCCCAAGGACTTCTGTCTCCTGCAACTGAAGAAGCGAGGAACCTTTGCATTGCGAGAAGTCGCCAACAGGTCCAGAAATAGAAGGCCCACACCGATCCCATTCTCTGGATCTAGATTCTGTCTGCTGAGAAAGTCGGCTTTTACATTGTCTTTTCCCGCAGTGTGCGAGACTGAGATCTCCTGAAGATGCACTTCTGCCCATTCCATAAGTTCGACTATTTCCTGCGACCTTGCTGGCTTTTGGTTCCTCCCTGCCAACTGATGTAAGCCACTGTCATAGCACTGTCCGACATTATCCGGAGCACTCGACCCTGCAATCGGTCGCCAAATCGCAAGCATGCCAACTGGGCTTCTAGCAAATTGATGCTCCAAAGAGACTCTTCTGTACTCCAGGGCCCTTGCGCTATCAGCTCCTGACAGTGAACTCCCCAACCCTGGAGGCTCGCATCTGTGGTGAGTTCTAGCCAATTTGGTGATCTTAGGGAAACCCCTTTTCTTAGATGATCCACTTGTAATCACTTCTGCAGTTGAGAGCAGACCATCGGTAGGTGGAGCCGAATCAAATAGTCCTGAGACCGTGGGTTCCAAAGAGACAGCAGAGTGCGCTAAAGAGAACACGCATGCACCCTCACCCACGGCACCACCTGCAGGGCTGCCGCCATCAAGCCAAGTACCTGTAGATAAGACCCCACTGTCAGACATACTGTGTTTGTCAATAGACACACCTGCACTATCAGCTTCAGAATGCAGCCCTCCAGCAGGAACACCCTGCCCTGCTTTCTGTCGAACCGATCACAAACATAGTCCAGTGACTGTGATGGTCAACAATTGCTCTTGGCCAGGTTCACTACCCAACCTAGTTCCTGCAACAAGGAAGTCACCCTGCACAAGACACGAAGGCTCTCTTCCAGACTCTTGGCCTGAATCAGCCAATCATCTAAGTATAGGTGTACCAGAATCCCATCCTCTTCCAGCTTTGCTGTCACCACCACCATAATCTTGGAAAAAAGTTCTGGGCACAGTGACCAAACCAAAAGGTAGCACTCAAAACTGGTAATGGCTCCCCAAAATCGCAAAATGCAGAAATCACTGGTGCTCTAGCTGGTTAGGAATATGAAGGTACGCCTCGGACAAGTCCAGATCCTTTTGACCCCTTTGACATCTAGGTTAGAGAAAAAACAGCCCTCCTTCTTGGGCACAACTAAATAAATGGAGTAATCGGTCCGTATTTTATTGAGACGTGGGCACTGGAACCACAGCCTGCAGGATGAGGAGTCTTGATAATGTCTCTTCTGCAGAGAGCTGCAGGGAGACACCATGAAAACATCTTGAGGAACATTGTGAAAATCCAGCGCATAGCCATCTCTTATTACCTCCAGAACCCAAAGATCTGATGCGATCTCAACCCACCTCCAATAAAAAAAAAAGAAAGGTGACTTCCTATCTCCTGTTCCCAGGGGTGGGTAGGCAAACCTTCATTGGGAGGCTCGGGGTACTCAACCACCCAAGTCTGCACCCCATCTGGGCTGCCTGGGATGAAAAGACTGAGAGCTACATAAAGGTTGAGTCCTCTGTAGGATCAAAAACATCTGAACCCCCTTTTATAACGTCTCGTGCTGAAGGAGTGCGGCACCAGTTTCTTATCCTCTGGTAACCGAGGACTCACCCCACTTATTGGCCATTTTCTCCAGCTTGCTCCCAAATAAGAGCGAGCCTTTAAATGGTAACTTCATAAGGTTAGCCTTCGAGGTTGTATCGGCTGATCAATTTCTCAGCCATAACTGACACCTAGCCGCTATTACTGAAGCCACTTCTCCAACCGAAGTGCAAACCAAATCGCAGCCCGCATCTGCCAAAAAGGCGGCTGCTGGTTCCATCACTGCCCTGGAATTCACACCAGATTCATTGAACTCCTGAGAAAGAAGTAAACAGCGAGCCACCAGGAAACAACAGGAAGCTATCTGCAAATTCATTGCCATTGCTTTAAAAGCCTGCTTAAGGATAGCCTCAATTCTCCTATTCCTGTGTATCTTTCAAGACCGCTCCCCCTTCTTCAGGGATAGTCGTCCGCTTGGTAATGGCAGACACAAGCACATCCACCTTCGGAAAATGCAATTGCTCTCTCGTAGCTGGATCCAAGGGGTACAGTCCTTCCAAGACTCATCCCCCTTAAATATTAGCTTCCTGGGCATCCCATTCAAGTTCAATCAATTCTTGAATGGCCTCCATAATAAGGAAGCAAAAAAAAGAGGCTTTAAGCTAAGAAATCAAATTGGGATCTTTCTTTGGCTCAGACATGGATTCAGCCTCTGGAACTCCCAGCATAGTCAACGTCTGGGAAATCCGAGCCGGTAACTCCTCTCTATGAAAGAAACGCAACATAGTTCTATATGGCTCCAATCCCTGAGGAATTTCCCCACCGTCCAGGGAGGAAGGATCGGCTTCATCATCCGTGCCATCTGGTTCCCTATCGGGGAGACCCGCAGCAGATCTAGGCTTACTCCGACGCTTATCCGCAGCCTGCGATCCTGACCTGTCAAGATTGGCCGGGGCCGAGGACTGCACCTGAACAAAGTCCTTGAAAAAGTTCTATCCAATAAAAGCCAGAGGGATCCATGCCAAAACCAGGGGGCATTGGACCTGTGCCCACCGAACTACCTTCCCCCACTGACGAAGCAGTTAGGGGAGTCCCAAAATCAGGCGACACCTCTGGCAGCTCTCTTTCCATTCCTGCACCAGGCTGAGAAAAACCGGGCTTAGTAAAATCAGACGGAGGCAATTCTCCCTGAGCCTCCAAACAGCACTGACACAGAGGGAACGCCAGGCTGGGATGCCCGAATATGACAAGTAACACATAGGGCAAGGTGCTTATGCTTCTTTGCTATGGGCGCCATCAATCGGTCAACACGCCCTAACAAGCATCTGAAAATAATGCGCCCAGCTGTGTTCGCGCTGCAAAAACTAGGCACCCAAAATTTAAGCTTCCAAAATTTAGGGGCTCAACATTGTGCCTTGATAGCGCACAAACTGAGCTCCAACCAATGCGATCAGATAGTGCACACAAATAAGTGTGTGCATGTTTGTGCTTGCACAACTGAGCGCCCTGGTAGGCGCCCAACCTGGATGCACAGCTGGACGCACAGCCAGATGCACAAGTACGAACCAATGGAACTGAAGAGGGCAGCCTTGTGCACTGAAAGATAGGTGAAAACACCACGGCGGCCTACCATGCAGCTAACAAGACAAGCCTGAGAGCGGGACCTAGCCAAAAAAGGCTGGTCAACCTGCTCGCTTAAGCTCCCCTGGTGGTGGGAACAACTGTCAAATCAGCATGCCGAACCCAGAGACCGGGGGAGAGGGAATAAGAGGAAAAGAGGAATTCCTACCCCCCCCCCCCCCTTTTTTTTAGCTCAGCCCGTCCCAGCTGAGTACAAGGTTGGTCTCTGGCTGTGGAAGGAGAGGGCAAGGACCTTCACCGCCACGCTCAGTCCCCTGCACTCACTTGCCTTTCAGCCGTTTTGGGTTTTTTTGGGTTTTTTTATAGCTAAGTCTATGCTGGTGGAAAGAACAGCTACTGGACCAAGGCACTCATCTGAGGGAAAGATCCAAAGAAATCACCTCAGGAATTCTCAAGTGAGGGAGGGACCATACGGTATGAGCACAGGAGAACGGGGCAACTAATTTTCCTTCTTCTTTTCTCCTTTAAAATTTTTAAGCTATCCCCAGTAGGGAGAAGCACATCCACCATCTGCTGGAGATGGAGAATAGTGGCAGGCTGATGTCACTGCAGGGGTATATATACTGTGATGTCAGCTTTGCTCCACCTCCATCTGCTGGTAGAGGTGTGTAACTCACTGGTTTTGGATCCATCTGTCCGTCAGCTAAGAAAATGGCGATTTTAGGTTGCACAGAGCATGGTACCCAGAGATGACCTCCATTCAACTGCCTCTAGCTCTCCAACCAATGGAGATCCAGGTGAAAAATTTAGTTTGGTTTTGTTTGAGAGCCTAAAAAACATCTTTGCAAAATTTTGTTCTATTTGGAGGAGGTTGAGCGTGGACCCCCTGGTCCACTTGGTATGGAATGACCCCTCTTACCTTTTCAGCTCCTTTTTTAGAAAACCATAATGGCCTCTTTTTTGTCTTTCCTTTATTTACTTTCCTAATAAAAAGGTTAGATGACTTTATAATATCTCCTTTTAGTTTTGCCCACTTCAACTTCCCTTAGATTTCCCCATCCTGCTAAGGATTTCTTGATGTATTCTCCCATTTTAACAAAAAGTTAGTTTTCCTAACATCTAGGACCCTTGCTTTTGTGGCATTTAGTTATTTATTTATTTATTGGTTTTTATATACCGCCACTCATCAGAGATATCGTGTCAGTGTACAGAGAACGAATAACATATGCCGTAGCATTATACATGGAACAAGGTAAAAATAGTTGAACTAATACAAAAAGTAACTAAACCTCAAAACAATGATATAATTTAAAGGCAAACCTTATACGGTAATAATTATAAAACTTAGGTTGACGGAGAAACATAGGGAAGCTGGGCAGGAAAAGGAAAATATAAATTTGGGATTGAAAGGCAATAAAAGGCGTTGCATTTTCGAGAAAGCATAAGAGCGGAGAAACAGGCACAGATAAAACCGCGTAGCAGTTGCATAGAGGATTAATTAGGGTACAAGGATAGAACGGATGAGCATGGAGGGGGAGACACATTAAAGACAATAATTATTATGAAATGGGGGAGAGGCAGATGAAGGTTGTAGCGGTTGTAGAGGAGCATGTGGGGATCATGTGTAGGCTTGAGTGAATAACCATGTCTTGAGTTTTTGTTTGAATATCTTAGGGGATAGTTCAAGATGTAATTCGGTAGGCATGGAATTCCATAACGTTGGGCCAGCTAGGGAAAGGGCACGGGCTTTAGTAGATGCATAATTAAATAATTTTGGTGAAGGAGTTTGCAGAGTGGCTATGTAAGGATTTCTAGTAGGTCTGTTAGAAGTATGAAATTGTAAAGAATTAGTGAGCCAGTTCATTTCTGGATTGTGGAGGGCTTTGTGGATGAGTGATAGTGTCTTGTATTGTATGCGAGAGTGAATGGGGAGCCAGTTTAATTCCTTTAAAATAGGGGTAATGTGTTTCTTTGAGGTGGTGTTGGTGAGGATACGAGCTGCAGTATTCTGCAGTATTTGTAACGGTTGGATGGAGTTTTTGGGTAGGCCCAATAGAAGTGCGTTACAGTAGTCAATTTTAGAAAAGACCATGGCTTGTAAAACAGTACGGAAGTCAGAAAAGTGTAGTAGAGGTTTAAGGGGGTCATTTTTCAAAATGCGGTAAGGCGTTATCGCATGCGTTAAGGGCTTATCGCATGCAGCTCCATCACTGCTCTCTACATTAATGGTGGGGGTGGAAGGGAAATAGAACCAAAGAGCTAAGAGAAACAGATAAGTATGAGAAAAAAAATGTGTGAAGCTTGCTGGGCAGACTGGATGGGCCGTTTGGTCTTCTTCTACAGTCATTTCTATGTTTCTATATTTGTATCCCTATGGTAGGCCCACCTAGTAAGTCGAGGTGGGGTTTAGGTAAGAGTGTAGGGGGTTAGGGGCCATTTTGACATTCTACGTGACACCTACGAACAGAACAGTGGTCTCTTGTGAAGATTTGCTGGCCTTCGGAGTGAGGAAACTCACTCCAAGATGAGATTTGGGCAATGTTTGCCCAAATCTCATCTTGGAGTGAGTTTCCTCACTCCGAAGGCCAGCAAATCTTCACAAGAGACCACTGTTCTGTTCGTAGGTGTCACGTAGAATGTCAAAGTGGCCCCTAACCCCCTACACTCTTACCTAAACCCCACCTCGGCTTACTAGGTGGGCCTACCATAGGGATACAAATGGGCCATGCTATTATGGCCAGTCTCTCTCTCTCTCTCACAACAATGGTCCCCTGGTGGTTGAATGAAGGAAATACAACAGGTCTGGCACTTATTGCAGAATCTGAAAAGAGTATCGCAATTTGCACTAACTTAGCTCTTCGCACAGGTAATTAGTGCAAATTGCGATAAAACACGCCCCTTTTGCTATCGCATGCGGTACTTACCGCATTTTGATAAATCCACCCCTGAGCTTTTTTGAGTGTGTGGATCTTGAAAAAACATTCTTTGAGTATTGCATTAATATATTTAAAGAATGACATATATAGTTAAAGACATACAAATAGTTAAAGAATGACAGCTTTATCAAAAAGAATTAATAGAACAAATGGTGTGGTAATAATCCCTCCCTCCCACCTGTGTGCCAGGCTGCTTCTAGGGCAGGGGTCGGGAACCCATGGCTCGCGAGCCATATATGGCTCTTTTGAGGGCTGCATCTGGCTCGCAGACAAGTGTTGCCATACTTCGCGGTTCCCCGCTGACCCAGCTGCTCCCCGGTCCTCCGCCGCCCGGGCTTAAAATGCTGTCAGCCCGGGCGGAACGCGGCAGGACAGCTGGAGTCAGCGGCACCGGCGTGCTCTCTTCTTCCCCCCCTCCCCGCGGCCCGGAAGAGGAAGTGGAGAGCATCGGGTGCCTGCGCGGGAAGAAGAGACCACACTAGCGTGGTCTCTTCTTCCGCGCAGGCACCCGATGCTCACCACTTCCTCTTCCGGGCCGCGGGGGGGAGGAGAAGAGAGCACGCCGACTGGAGTCATCCGGGTGCCTGCGCGGGAGTCATCGGGTGTCAGCCGGGTGCCAGCGCTGGAGTCATCGGGTGCCTGCGCGGGTCTTCCCGCGCAGGCACCCGATGCTCTCCACTTCCTCTTCCGGGCCGCGGGAAGAAGAGAGCACGCCGGTGCTCTCTTCTTCCCGCGGCCCGGAAGAGGAAGTGGAGAGCATCGGGTGCCTGCGCGGGAAGACCCGCGCAGGCACGCTAGTGTCCGACGGGAAGAAGACTGCAGCGCGGCTCGGAGGAAAATGAAAATCTTCAACCGCGGCCGATGGGACTCCGCCTTCGCCTCCGCGAGGGCTGAAAATGAAGGAGGTTAGCGTTGGGAGGTGGCTGCTGCTGCCGCGAGTTCGGGGGGGGGAAGGGGGAGAGAGAGAGTGAATGAATGAGCGAGCAAGCATGTGTGTTTGAGATCCTGTGTGTGTGAGTGAGAGATTGCATGTATGTGAATGATTGAGAGCCTGTATATGTGAAAGAGAGTATGTCTGTGATTGAGATCCTGCCTGTGAGAGAGAGAGCATGAATGTAAGTTTACCATTGGGAACCTGTATGTGTAAGTTTGTAATTGAAAACCTGTTTGTTTGAAAGAGTATGTGTGTATGATTGAGATCCTTTGTGTGTGAGAGAGATCATGTGTATGTATGATTAAGAGCCTGTGTGTATAAGTAAGAGAGAGATCATGTGTGTCTGTGTCTGATTGACAGCTGGTTTAGGTGATGGAGCATGTGAGTATGTGATTGAGAGCCTGTGTTTAAATGAGAGAGAGAGACCATGTGTGTCTGTGTGATTGAGAGCTGATTTAGGTGAGGGAGCATGTGAGTATGTGATTGAGAGCCTGTGTTTAAATGAGAGAGAGAGACCATGTGTGTATGTGTGTGATTGAGAGCTGATTTAGGTGAGGGAGCATGTGAGTATGTGATTGAGAGCCTGTGTGTAAATGAGAGAAAGAGAGGACATGTTTGTAAGCATGTGAATGAGAGTCTGTGTGTGAGAGAAAAAGACAGCATGTATTTATGTGATTGAAAGCCTGTGTGTGTGTAAGCGTGAAAAGATAGACAGCATGTGTGTAAATGTGTAATTAAGAGCCTATATAAGTGAGAGAGAAAAAACATTTGTATATGTGAGTGACTGAGAGCATGTGTGTATAGGTGTGTCATTGAGAGCCAGTGTGAGAGAGAGCGCTGGTATGTGACTGAGAGAGGAGAAAGTTCCAAGCAAACCACCCCACCTCCCGCTAATTCAGAACAATCTCAGGACACCTGGATATCAAACGTTCCCAGGTATGCAGAGCAAAAAAATTTTTGTATCCTTATTATTTTTCATTACTGGATCTTTGTGTCTGCTATTTTGAAATATTTTGTTGGTATCTGGAAATGTTTTATATGAGTTTTTAATTATTGGATAATCCACTCATCAGCTGTTTCGAAATATGTTCTTTTTGTTAGTACAGTTTTACTGCTGATGATTTTATATTTCTTGATTTGTTTTATAAGGATGTGTGATGTTTCTTTTTTCCTTTGTTACACTGCATACAGAGACTCTGGCTTGTTGCAGTTTCCAATTCAGTTTTTGTCTGCATGCTTCTTGTTATGCGTTTTGGTCTCTTTATTCTATGTTAGGTGAGGGACAGCACGTGATTCAGGTGAGGTTTTCTGCTGGCGTGTAGTTTCTGTGTAGGACTCTATAGCAGCCTGACTTGGTCCGTTTTCCTAATAGGAGATGTATTGGTGTCTTAAGGCCTGGTGTAATATTTTCAGAGACTTATTGTACTTTAAAAGTGTGATCTTACATAAAATGCACACATTTGCTTGTATTTAGTTTTAAACATATTGTATGGCTCTCATGGAATTACATTTTAAAATATGTGGCGTTTATGGCTCTCTCAGCCAAAAAGGTTCCTGACCCCTGTTCTAGGGATATGTTTGTTTCTTTGGTTTGGCTTAATTTTTGCTTAGTCATAACTTAGACACTTAAGTTTATTTATTAACTTTCTATAGTAGTTCTAATCAGTTAGTTTACCCTATGATACAGTTCTCTTTTAACTTTTGCAGCCAAGGAATTTCAAAACTAGCCAGGCTGTCAGACAGGATGCTGAGCTTGGTAGACCTTGGTCTGACCCAGCATGGCATTTCTTATGTTCCTTAGATTGATTTTTCCCTGCAAAATAAACTGCCTTCACCCATCACAGAAGTCAGTTTTCAGTACCAGTTGCAAGGGTGTTCAGCTGCCCTAGGCGATGACATCATGACAACATCATATTCCTTCATATTCCCCTCCCCTCAGTCACAGTGCCCGCGTTGCCAGAGCTCCCTTACCTTCGCGTTAAAAAGAATATCACCCTCATGTCCAGCAACGGCACCCTAGGCGACTGCCTAGTCCACCTAATGCCTCGCACCGGCCCTACCGGTTTTGAAAGACTTCTATACCGTATATCAATTTTGATATGAACGCTAAAAGCAAAACTACTGCATTTTCTTCACAATAGTATCATAATGAACAAGAAATCTGTATCTATGGGTATACTTATTTCTTAAGGTAAAGTTAAAAATCAAAGACATTCTAGTTTTTTGGGGATCAGCTGAGTCTGGGGTATGCTGCTGTAGTTCTCAAACTTTTTATGTGGAGCTTCACTACAATCCTTTCAACATCCCAGGACCCACCTCCCTCTCTTATCTACTCCTCTTATGATATCATCATTTGTATCTATATACCTTTTCATTCACTTACTCCCCCCCCCCTTGCTTCAGAACTACTACTATAAGCTGCATTAAATAAAACCTGCCAAGCACTGATAGATTTTTACACCGTCAATAGTTTGCTAACTGTAAATACAATCTTCCTGCAGCAAATGAATTGGGCTATTCTCAGTCCTATTATCTCGATGGAGTTTACAGAATAAGGCCAAAAGAAGAGTCTTTTTTAAAACCTGCCATTTTTTGCATCTTTATTTTCTAGTCGGTAGGGAACCAGTTTTGCATTAAAGAAAATATAATTAGTCCCCTACAGCTTATTTTGTACGCCAAAGAGTTAACATACAGCCCTGTAAGTCACGAGCTCATTTGTATAGCGACTCTTTATTCACTCTGTCCACTTACAATTTTTTTTTTTAATCCACAAACTTAAAAGCTAACAGCACAAGCACAGACACCCGCATTTCTATCATTACCCTGCACGGAAATAATGCAAAGAGCACGAGACCCCCCTTCTCACAGGTCTGCATAGTTGCATTTTTTAATACCATAGAAAGAAAGAGCGATCGGAAACCCAAGTCGGGTCCCGACCTCGATCGAGTCTTTGCTGCACTCAGCACGAGCAGCAGCGAGAACCACCCCCGGGGTAGAAGAGAAAACTGCAGCTCTAACTCTTACCACCTTCCTGCAGTTCCGGCGTCTGGCACGGCTGTACTTTTATCCTTGCAGTTTCTGTTCCTCCTTCCTGCCACACGAGAGCCCAATTTCCGGAAATTATCCAGACCAAAACTCTCCCGCCCCCCGGAGAAAATGCCTTCTGCATATACTACTAGGCACTCCCCTCAAAAAGCCCGATTCTACAAGCTGCCGATTACTCGATCATGTGGCCAGAGACTGGCTAAGTCTATGCAGGGGTGGCTAACTCTGGTCCTTGAGAGCCACAAACAGGTCTGGGTTTTCAGACTATCCACAATGAATATGCATGAAGTAGATTTGCACACAGTGGAGGCAAGAGTATTCAGGGAACCTGACAAAAATAAAGAGCAGATGCACCTAAAGGAGTTTGGTTTTTTTTTACATTTAGGATGGGGGTTAGGAGCTTAGTTTACTTGCCATGGTTATTTTTGCAAAACAGCCCTGACAGAAAAAAGTCACACCACAGTGCTTTTCCCTAGTATTCAGCACACCCTGAAACTTTGCCAGATGCCAAAAATATTTTCAGCCCAATTGGTCACCCAATCTAGCCCAAAAGTAGCCCAAAATTCAAAAGTTGTGAAAATAGTTTTTATTCTGCATGTTAGTACACAAATTCCTGCATTGTCTGTATACAAGTTTACAACATTTAACAATATATTAAAAAAAAGTAAAAAACGATTGATAGAAAAGTGTAAAATGGGGAGCTCTTTGGCGATCAACCAAGATGGCCGCATAGGCACTGAGTTTGGCAACCTGATCATCTTTTTTGTCAATTTCCCCTTGGTAAAATTATATATTCAAAGAGTTCTGTGGCTGCTTTTTTGATTTTACTATCTGGATTGGATGGCTTCCAAAACTGCCGACCTCAAGCAGTTTTCTTTCTCCCGACACGCTACCCATTTCTCCGGGCCTGACAGTGGGCTGGCCGAAGATCCCCCTGCAAACTTGGTCATGGACAACGCGTCTGCAGCAACCCCGTCAGCTTCTGACTTTACAGAACTCCTGACAAGAGAAGAGCTGAGGGGCTGGTTCATGGAGTTAAGGTCAGATCTTAAGCAGCAGAAAAAAGAGCTGCTCGAATCTATATCTGAAATAAGGGAGGACTTGTCAGCGTTGGGTAACTGTGTTGATGAATTAGAAACACAGATGGCAATACAGAAGTATTACAAATTCTTTCAGAGCAGCAGAAACTCGTTTCTACTGATATGGCTACCCTAGCAGAAAAACTAGAGGACATCGAGAACCGCTCCAGACGCTGCAATTTAAGGATAAAGGGAATCCCTGAATCTGATACCTATAAAGATGCAGCATTAGTGGCAAAAAACATTTGCACTTATATCCTCTCATTTCAGACCAATACAGAGGGACTGGATGGCAGCCATCTTAACCCAGTTAAGACTGAGCGGGCGCACAGAGCCCTAGGCTCTAGATCTGATAATAAGACTCGGGATATTGTACTCTGCCTACACAGTTATGCTCGAAAGTCACTAATTTTTTAACTGGCAAGGAAGCGCCTTCTACTCTCTGCAAATGTTTCGAGATGGGAGATGTTACCAAAGCATTGCTGGATGCTCATCTCCGGTACAGATGGACCTTACCTTTTGGTCTGCTTTTCGTGGTCAAGGGAATCACGTACAGAGTGAAAACAGTGTCAAAAGCGGTAGTCGCCTTCAAACAAGCCAATATCTCACCTTTGCAGTCCCAAAGATGGTGGCCAAGGTGGCAAAGGTGAATAACATCCCAAAATGGCATCGCGCAGGCAAAGGTGGAAGGAGACTACGCAGGCAATTGGAGACCTCCTGCTCTGCTAGGGATGATGGAAGATATGAGCTTTCTGCAGCGGCAGTTTGTCAAGGTGGACTATTTTTGGAGTCCTGAATTTTTTCTCTCTCCGCATGAACTTTAATTGTTTATATGCTTGATTATACCCTTTTAGTCTTCTTGCACCATGTTTTGAAAGCCTTTTCTACTGTGGCCAACATTTAGTATGTGGGGAAATTGTTTTGGTTAACTTTAGTTAGTGTCTCATGTGAAGGGTCAGGGGCCCTGGCTCTTTTCTTAAATTGCTCAGTCACTAACGTCCCCCAGGAGTTGGTGGATCTACCAGGGGGTTGAGGTAGTTCAAATACAGAATTCTTTTTGGGGTGGGTATTTATGTTATATTTGTGTTATTTTTATGTGGCTAGAGAGGACTGCTCATACTCATTTTATGGAGCATTCAGGCACAACACATAATCTTCTAATGTTAACTATGATTGTAGAGCAATGGCGGCTAAAATATTTTCCTTGAATGTCAAGGGTCTTAACTCTTTTCAGAAAGCCATGTTATGATTCCTGCCCACGGAGCTATTCCCCGCGAGCAGGCCTCTCACCTCTGGTGCTGCCTTCTCCTACGCAGTACGGAGCCGCCGACATTCTTTGTGGCAGGAGCCGCAGTCAGCTCATCATCTTCACCACGGCGGGAGCCAAGGACTTCGAGGTGCCTCCCCGGCACGGCGGGCCTGGCTGCTGTGCCTCCACGCGGCTAGGGCCGCCACTGACGACAGTGTCATCTTCGCGGCCAGAGGCCGCAGTCCCCGGTTTTGCCTGGCGGCCGGAGCCGCCTTCAAGTCCTCCTGCAGCGGCAGGAGCCGCTGCCGACGTCGGGGCCTGCCTGCCAGCCTCTCCAGCATCTTCAAGCGGCAGTGTGGCCGCTCTCCAAGGTCCTGCCCCCTTCCTAAGGGGCAGGCCCGCATCCCCTTCTTAAAGGGGCAGCGTAGGTGGGGTCCTCCTGGCCCCACCGGAAGTCAGCTCCACCTGGTTTCCTGTCTCAGCCCTATAAAAGGGCTTCTCCTTCAGTCCTCCCTTACCTTGCATTGGAGTTACTTGCTACTGGAAGTCTCATCTTCCAGCACTCCTTCAGGTCCTTTGTTCTTCGTTGGAGCTCCATGTCTCGTCTTGCTTCCTTAGTCTTCGTGGTTTCCTGATGTTCCATGTCTGTTACGTAAGGGCGGCCTCAAAAGGCCTTGCATTCTGTTACGTAGGGGTGTTTTCATGTGCTCTTGGGCCTCAGCCCGACCCCAGACGGATCCAGGACCAAACCGAGGGTTGACGGCGTGTTCCAGCATGGCAGACGGTCTGACCCTCTGCCAGGCCGGCAAGCTCCCAAGGCCAACAACATGATGATGTTGGAAGTTGAATGGTCCTCCGACCATTCCGAGCCCTTTCGGACATGCCGCTTGGATCGGCATGGAGCAGCAGGCCTAGCCTGAGGATGAGGGCAGACGGGCCTTGACATGAAGACATGACACCAAGATCGATGCTATGGCATCGCAGACAAAGAAATGACACCAAGGCTGATGCGGACGGCATCAGAGACGAGGGCTGGAACAAGACATGACACCAAGGTAGTTGTGGACATGACAACAAGGCTGATGCGAAAACATCACGGACCAATGGTCGATGCGACAGCATCCCGGACCAGTGTTGATGCGATGACATCAGGAACAAGACGTTGACATGACACCAAGACTGATGCAACGGCATCCAGGACGAGACGAGGAACTTGACGAAGTCCAAATGAGATGAGAGATTGGTGGAAGGACATTGGCACTGTTTCTCAGGGCGCCCTACTCAGCCCAAGGAGGCTGGTCATGGACCACGCTGAGAACGGGACAAGCGCAGGGAAGAATCCAGCCGAGGCAGAACTTCGCCAACGGAGCCATGAGTCGTCCGAGGCACCACAACGGCTGGCAGGACATGACGGCTCAGGAGCACAGGACACCAGTCCACCTACAGGCCACTCCAACCCGGGAAAGACGTCGTCCGAGGGAGAAAGACCGACAGGACCAGAAGGCTCAGGAGTGCTGACGACACAGGAGCAAGACATCAAGGAACCAGGAACATCAGGAAGCGGAGGATCAAGACGAGACACCAGGACACCTGGACGAGGACCTCAGGCACGAAGACATGACTTGACATGGCGTGACATGACGAGGAGACAAAACAAAGAGGAGCTCCACGAAGACCTGACGGAGCTCTGGCAAGCAGGAGCCTCCAGAGTGAAGTAACTCCGATGCAAGGCGAAGACTGAAGTGACGGAGCAGCCTTTTATAGGGCTGGAGCAGGAAATCAGTCCTTAGGTGGGGCCAGCACACTTCCTGTGTCTGGCCCTTTAAATCCTGTAGAGAGGCACGTGCCGGCGCCTAAGGAAGGAAGCAGGAGCTTGTGCAGGACCGCGGACAGCAGCCTGCATGGAACGTCTGCGTCAGAAGCAGCAGGGCTTGGCCTGGAGGCAGGCCCCGATGACGGCAGCGGCTCCAGCTGCTGCAGGAGACCCCGGGGGCGGCTCCAGCCGCCAATCGAGCCTGGGCTTGCGGCCTCTGTGCCGTGAAGATGACATGGCGGGCAGCGGCTCCCAGCCGCAAAGAAGGTAGAAAGTCCGCGGCTCTGGCCGCGGTAAAGAGCAGACAATACGGGCGGCCTCCGGGCCGCAAAGAAGCAGGAAAGTACGCGGCTTCAGCCGCTCGGCAAGGCCCGACGTCGACAGCATCCGTGCCGCATCGGGTGAAGACAACAACATGGTGAGTGCCTGCTCGTGGGGGGGGGACGGGACCCGCGGGCAGGGTCCATGATAATGTCTTCATGTTCCGAGGTTCCCAGTCCAGGCTTCCTGATGTTCCACTTCCTGATGTTCCGAGGTTCCGCTCCTCCTTTGCTCATTCCGAGTCCTCCTGACCCTCCAGCCCCTTTGGTTCTCCAGATGACATCTTGCTGGGGTAAATCCATCCCATCGGTTCCTGTTCCCGTCATTGGAGTTTCGTCTCAGCTGGATTCCCTTCCTGCGCTTGTCCCACTCTCCGCGTGGTCCATGACCAGTCTCGTCAGGTTGTGTAGGGCGTGCAGTGGGACAGGGTGGTCCGCGACCAGTCCCACGGGTGGACTGTGTAGGGCGCCCTGAGAGATAGTGCCAATGTCTGAACCTTCCCAGCTTCTCATCTGGCCCAAGAGTCTTCCAAGTTCCTTGTCTCGTTAAGACTCTTCCAAGATCCTCATCCACTTGCAGAGTCTTCTCGCGATGTCTTGAGTCTTCTATGTCACAAGGCCTCTGTCTGCCCTCATCCTCAGTCCAGCTTGCTGCTTCTTGCCGATACCCATCGGCAGGTCCAAAAAGGCTGGGAACGGTCGGAGGACTGTTCAAATACCAACATAATGTTGTTGGCTTCCAGAAGCATGCAGGTCTGGCAGAGGGTCAGACTTTGTCTTCGCCCATGCTGGGACATGTCTCGCCCACCTGCGGTGCAGTCTTGGATTCATCTGGGATCATGCCGAGGTCTAAGGGCACACATTCCTCTCAAGTTGGGATCGCTCTCCCAGCATTCCCGTAACATAACAGAAGGCAAGGCTTCCTAAGGCCTCCCTTTGGTAACACGCCAGCTTTTATTTCCAGAACTCAAACAGCATAATATACTAGCCATTGCATTTCTCCAAGAAACTTATGGAAAAAGTATGAACGCCTAATTTCTCATAAAGATTTCCCTCATTGATTTTTTGCAGCAAGCTTAGTGGGCAATAAATATGCGGGTGTTGCTATCCTAATCTCTAATTTTTTACACATGAGCTACTTTTTTGTCTTTTTGATCTGAATGGTCGATACCTTTTGCTAACTATTAGAGTGGATAGTGAGGTCATAACCTTGGTTAATATCTATTCTCCCAACTGTGACCAGGCTTCATTTTTTCAGAGGCTAGATGGAGTAGTGCTTTCTCATATGAAAGGATCACTGATCATGGGGGGGGGTTTAATCTCACCAGAAGTTTAGAACTAGATAATCCAAAACAAATTCATTCTCAAATGCAAGGGGTAAGGAAATTGTTTGGCTCACTGATTTCCAAATGGAATGTCGTGGATATATATATATTTATTTATTTATTTAAAAATGTTTAGATGCCGCTTTTACAATATAAAAATAAATCAAAACGGTTTACATACAGTACATACATAATAAAATATAAAAAAAATCAGAGCAGTATAGTATAAAAACTAGATAACAACAAAAACAACAATGGAAGACAAAACTAATAAAAACTAAAATTAATATCCAGTCTTAGTGTTACGCCCATCAGTAACAGACAGTTGTGACCTCCCATGCTCACCTCTTTTTTCCCTGCACCATCAATCCTAGGAAGAATGGCGGCCTCCGCCAGCCAACACCAACCTCCCCGACGTTCTCGGGACGGCATGGGCACTGCCGACCGCCATCTTGTTTCCGGAATCACCTAAGACGCGCAGACAAGGGCCTTCTTTGTACACATCATGGAGGGAACCTCAGGGGCATCCCCTTGTGGTTGTACTTAAGCTGACCGGCCCATTGCTTCTACGAGTTAGCAAGGAGTTCCCTCGTTGCTGAATCCACTCCATTCTTGAACTTCAGTTCCAGATCCTCTCTTGGCGTGTGGACGCTCTGGGTACCCTAACCACAGGGGCCCTTCGGTGTTCCTGGCTATCCGCTCCTCGAAGGGCCTTCCTGCCTTGGACTTCTACCTGTCCCGCTTCTCGGGACACTCTCCTGGAACTACCTCTTGTGAGTACATTCTACAGACTTCAACGATACCAGCTTACTGAAGCTTCTCTACAGTGTACCCTGTGTTCCGGGCCACTACCGTCCCCTCTTCGGTGGAGGTTGTTCCTGTATACCCTGTGTTGCAGGGTAGTGCCGTTCCAGCCAAGAGATCCACTTCCAGGTTCCTGCACCTCTGACTACCTCACTAGCACCATCTTCAGTACAGACATCCTCGGCGTACCCTGCTCCGCAGGCCACTACCCGATCTGCATTTCTGAGGTAATTTCTAATCATCTACAGGAACTTCCTGGCGTACCCCGCTCTGCGGGCCACTACTGGATCTGTACTTCTGAGGTAACCTCTACTCGTCCGAAGGGACTTCCTGGCATACCCCGCTCTGCAGGCCACTACCGGACCTTCATATCGGTGGCATCACCTTGGATAAACACCATTGCTCAGAACTGTATTTATTGCATCTCCCGCTCAGCGGGCTCTGCCTTCCTTCCTTCATAATAAAGTCTCTTCTTAACAGCTGCGTCCTGCACTGCTGAGACCGTGCCTGCTGACGGTGAGGCTCACAGGGCTCCTCCCGGTGGGTGGAGACACCTCTTACTTTGGCCCAGGGTTCACATCCTTACAAAAACATAACACTTAGTATTCAGAATAACCACAAATATTGTTAAAAGAAGTAGCTGGAGAATGGGCGGAGGATGATAGTCGAGGGTAATTAAGTGTGTTTTTAACAATTTCTTGAATTGTTGTGAGTTTGAAATTTGACAAAGTGAATATGGTAGGGAATTCCAAATAGATGGACCTGCAACCGAGAAAGCTCTTTTTCGAGAGATGTCCAGCCTTGCAAGATGGACAGAAGGAATATCAGTAGGTTTTTATTTAGAGATCTTAAGTATCGTGTTGGTTTATAAATTCGCAAAATGGAGCACAACCAAGTTGAAGATAAGTTGTGTATGAGTGAATGAATAATGGACAGCGTTTTATATTGGATCCTGAATTTAATGGGAAGCCAATGAAGAGAATAGAGTATTGGAGATATATGATTTTTCAATGAAGTACCAGATAGTATACGAGCAGCAGCATTTTGAACTAGCTGGAGGGAACAGATAGTTGAATCGGATAGAGTGCATTGCAGTAGTCAAGTCCTGAAAAAACAACGGATTGAAGAACTATGCGAAAGTTTTGATAATAAAAGCAGGGGACAAAGGCGCTTTAACAGATGTAGTTTGAAAAATGAATTTTTTTTGTTATTTATTTATTTAGCACTTTTATATACCGATTTTCAAGTAACAGAGTTACCAATCAAGTCGGTTTACATTACAACAATAACCATGACATGAGAATGTCTTACAATAAACAGGATGATCGAACTTGGATACAACGAACTGGGTTAACAGCGTAAATAAGATAGCTAAGGAGACCAGCGAGCCTAATGTTAGCTGGTGGAAAGATCAGAAATTAATAGTAGGGCAAAAGGTATTGAGATTATAGTTATAGCAGAGATGTGTTGTTACAACGAGAGATCAGAGTTTATCAATACTCCTAGGTTATTTGCTTGACTTAGAACAGGGATGGAAATGCCTTTTATTAAGAGATGAGGGGGAAGACCAGTCGTGGGGTTTGTAATAGATGTTAGATACACAATTTCTGTTTTAGAAGGGTTTCGTTTAAGGCAGTTGTGTGATAACCAGGCATTGATCATGTTTATATATAAAGTAACCATTGAAAGAGTAGAAGACCATGAAGTGTTATAAGGAACCAAAAACTGAATGTCATCGGCATATATTTTGAATTGGATGTTTAAAGAAGAGAGAATATGACAGAGAGGCTCATGAGTTTATACATTTTTCTCTGCCCTCCATGGGTCTTACTCCCGCATTGACTATTTTCTTGTTGACAAACTTTTAAAAAATCGGATGACTGAGGCAGAGATAGGTAGCATTACATGGTCTGATCATGTACCTCTCTGGGTTAGTGTTTCTTTCATTGATTTGGATTGTGGTCAGCGTTTTTGGGCACCTTAATGAAAATTTATTGAGGGACGAGACTTTTGTTGAAACTCTGTGCCAAAGAATGCGGGAGTATTTTCTCCTCCATGCTTCCACTTCTACATCCAAACCTGTAATTTGAGAATGTTCTAAAGCGGTGGCATGGGGTTTATTAATTTCATATGCCACACACTGTAAGAAGGAATGTAATTCTAAGCGTTCTTGTCTCTTAACAGAATTGGAATGGCTATCTAGGAAGCACATGCATACACAATCCAGATCATTGTTACAAAAGTTATCCTCAATTCGATCTGAATTACAGCTACTAGATAATGCTAATATTGCTCACCAGCTTGATTTGATTAAACAGGAGCATTTTGAGGGGGGGGGGGGATAAGGCTAGCCGATACCTAGCACGATGCTTGAAGGCCTTACACTTTAGAAACTCTATTTCCAAAATTAAAAATGCCCAGGGAACGATAGCAATGAGGTCTAAAGATTTCAGGATTGCTTTTCAGAATTTTATAAAAACCTTTATAGCACCGATCTCTCTATACTGGATACTGATATCAATGAATATCTTTCCTCAATACCATTGCCAAGTTTGACTCCAGAGCAACGGAATCTTTTAGATAGTCCCAATAGCATGGCTGATGTTTTACAGATTATTAAGATACTGAAAGCGGGCTAATCCCCGGGCTTGGATGGCCTGACTAGTGGATACTATAAGAAGCTCTCCCAGTGGTTAGTGACTCCTCTGACTGATATGTTTAATGATCTGAGGGAGGGGGGGATCATTAGCGGTTAATTTCAATGTTGCAGGAATTTCGGTTCTGGTAAAACCCGGAAGAGATCCTACTTTATGTGGATCTTACCAGCAGATTTCTTTAATTAATTTGGATCTCAAAATTTTGCCAGAGCGCCTAAATAAGATTCCTACCACAATTAATGCATTATGACCAAGTGGGTTTTATTCCCCACCGATCGGCAGCAGATAATGTGCGAAAGATTGTGGACTTGCTCTGGTGGGTTCTTAAGGAGAAGATACCAACTGTGCTATTGTCTATTGATGCCAAAAAGGCATTTGACATAGTACATTGGTCTATTCAAAACCCTTTGGAAAAGTTCGGTCCCTCCTTCTTACACTGGGTTGAAAAATTATATGATTCTCCTGAAGTGAGGGTGAAAGTGAATGGAGGGTATGGAGGATGTTTTACCATAGGCCATGGAACCAGACAAGGCTGCCCTTTATCCCTTCTGCTATTTGCCCTCTTTTTGGAACCCTTCACCACTCAAATTCGATTATCTCATCGGATTAGGGGGGAAAAGGTCATCAGTCATCAGTATAAAATTTCACTGTTCACTAATGATATCCTTTTCACTATATCTGATCCCCCTTTTTCATTACCTGGAGTCACATCCGAATTGCAACGCTTCCTGCATACACACACATCCACGTCCAAGCATCACTAAGGCATCATATTTCCAATCTTGTTAAAAACTCATTCTTTAAATTTCACACTTTGAAACAATTAAAACTATTACTATTTTCATCTGATTTCCAAACAGTACTCCAGTCTCTGATTTTCTCTGGTCTGGACTACTGTAATGGTCTATACCTTGGCCTTCCAGACTCTACTATTAAACCCTTGCAGCTAATTCAAAATGCAGCAGCACAAGTACTCACTGGTTCATCAATGAAGCAACATATCACGCCCATTTTATTCAGTTTACATTAGTTGCCCATAAAATAAGAATCAAATACAAAGTACTATCATTATTACATACACTCATAAATAATCAAGATACTATTTGGCTATGCACCTCCTTGCAGCTTTACAAACCTACAAGAAATCTCAGATCTATCAGCAAGAATCTCTTAGAAGTTCCAACAGTACGAGTCGCTAGATTAAACGTCACAAGAGAAAGGGCGTTCTCCATAGCAGGGCCCATACTATGGAACTCCCTCCCAAACGTTCTAAGGCAAATCACGGACGTAAAAGAATTTTAAAAATCATTAAAATCATCTTTTCAAAGAAGCATTCGCAGTTATGAGTCAATAACTTAACCTAACAGTTCAAACATCAGAGACTACCTACCTATTGGATATTCTTATTTAGGTTTTCGAATTCTTCGACTTTTCTGGCTGTTCCCTTGTTTTTAGTAATTTAAGTACAGGGAGTATAATCTGTAGCATATTATAAGTATAGGGTCTTATTATACAAATTGTATTTTTCTCCTACTGTTTTATTTTATTTTATTTTATTTTATATTCTATATTATTTACTCATGTTTTTATTATTAGTTTAGTATATTTTAGTTTATATTATTTCTGATTTGTTTTATTTTTAAATCTATTGTAAACCATTTTGGTCAATCTTGTATTGTTAAAGATGGTATAGAAATGCCTTAAATAAATAAATAACATAAATGACTCCACTGGGTTCCTCTGCCTCCTTTTCTCCAACATCCACCTTCGAAGCATGTCTCTGCTGGGTTCCTCTGCTTCCTTTTCCCCAATAGCCACCTGCGAGGCATGACTCCGCTAGGTTCCTCTACCCCCTTTTCCCCAGCATCCACCTGCGAGGTATGACTCCCACTGGGTTCCTCTGCCTTCCTTCCCCCAACATCCACCTCCGAGGAATGATTCTGCTGGGTTCCTCTGCCTCCTTTCCCCAAATGCCACCACTGAAACTTGATTCCATTGACCTCCCCTGCCTGCTTCACCTTAACAACTGTTTGGAGCAAATCAGGCAGGGGAGGTCAGTGGAATCCGGCCTCAGGGCTAATATTTTAGAAACAAGTTCGGATGGTCAGAGTAAGAGACTACTGTTGCTGTTAAAGTAGTATGTTGACATTGGTAAATGAGTCACCACTACACTACTAGCATCATCAGTCCAGTAGTCTCTATCACTCTGCACAATTCATTCCATCTTCTTTCCTTTTTTTTTTAAGTCACATTTAGTTGAACAGTCAGTATCATGAGATTTTTGTTTTGGAAATTCAGTCCGAGTCTTTTACTTTAAACAGTGACAGAGGTATTTGTATTTTCTTTCTAACCCACTACTTTTGAGTCAATATAATGTCAAAGAGTCACCTCAGTCATAGGTTAAAGTCTCAGATTCATTTCTAAAACAAACTAATGATTGTGTGAATGAAGTATGAAAGATGTTCAGGCCGATGCAATAAAGTGCGTTTATAAAATGTGCATCCTTGGCATTGTGCACCCAGGAGACGTGGCTGTGCATCCAATCTATCCCACTACCCGCACAATATACATACACAGATTACAATATATACACACCCTGGAGTGTGTGTTGTGTGTGTAGTAACACTTGGCTGCCAAAAATTGCTCTGTGTCCAAGGCATCCATTTTAAAGCGGCAAATTTAACGCTTGCCCAGGAGCATTATGTGATTCTGCCAGTGCCAGTATCATTCCTTGTGATCTATTATTAAATATTAAAGTAGGAGTAAGAAAACAGATTCATGAAAATAAAAAAAAGCCTTCAGGAATAATAATAAAAAAAGAAAATTAGAGCGCCCAGCAGTAGTATATTTCTGAAGGCTTTTTTTTTGTTTTTGCATGATTCTGCTTTCTTACTCCTACTTAGTATAACAACAAACAATACTGGCACTGGCAGAATCGCATAAAGCTCCCAGGCAAGCATTACATTTGCCACTTTAAAATGGGCACCGTAGACACAGCAATTTTTGGCATCGAAGTGTTACCCATTGTGCTAGCCTAAGTGCACAATATTGCATCAGCCAATTTGAAAGATGTGTGAATGGACAGTAGCCATGGTTGAAGCCTCGATGTTAGTGCTACTGCTCACAAGTGTACAACTGGTGCTAATTCAGCCTGACTGACAGAATGTTTTGTGAAAGTGTATGAGTGAATGCCATGTTACAAAACACAAATATGTTTGATTATTATGTAAATAGATATCTGCTCTGTAATTTAGTAATAATAATGATTATTAAAAACTAGTAAATTTAGTGATTAATTAATAATTACTGGTAGTAATAGTACAGAAAGACATCTATGAACATAATCAAATATACACTGAGGACAGTTTTTCACAACAGAACTCTCTCAGTCCCCTAATATTTCTAGAATTGCAAAAAAACCCAAAGTTTTCATTTAACATTATTTATTTAAAAAAGATATAAAACGGGCACTGGCATCTCCTTATGTGATGCCATTGCCCTTTGCTCCTGAGAGTTCTCCAGGGCTGCTACCCTCCTCTCCAACACCCTGAACTCTGCCCTGAACTCCCGTACTTCCTGCCGGAGAGCAATCTGTACTCACAACTACATGGAGGAGATCCTGCAGGAAGTATGGGAGGGTGGGAGCCTGGAACAGCTGACTGGCAGTTGATGCTACTAACATTTTCTTCTGCTCATTCTCATCCTGTAAGCAAATGTAAAAAAAATATTTAAATATGAGAAATAGAACCTTACATAAATGTCAAATAAATAAGCAACAAATAATTCAGTATTAATTATTTACTATTCCAATAACATAGTCTGTTTATTTATGAAACACACAATCATATAATATAATTAGTTTACTAACTTAGAGGGTTTTAAGAATAAAGAGTCCATAACATTTCGTGCTATCGAGCAATTTCATGCTGGAAATAACTACACCTTTTTTCCGTGCGTTATGCCCTGCGATAGTGTGCATTATGCCTGAAACGGCATTTCAGGCAGGTAAAGGGGAGAGAGACAGTGAGAGGGAGAGAGAGGGGGAGGGAATATATATCTAGATAGATATGATCTTGTATCTATCTATCTATCTGTAAGAGGTGGCACTAGTAATTTGGGGTGAGATTTGTGCTGTGAGTTTGGGTTTAGGGAGCACCTTAAGATGCACAGTGAGATGTACGAACAGCACAGTTACCTTTAGAGAAGTTTTAATGTGATTTTGTTATGGGTTAGCTCCTGTGGAAGGAGGAGTTAGCAATCTGTTATGATCTGCTTGCTCCTCCCATCTGCTGATGGAAGGAGCAAGCAGATGGGAGGAGCAATCTGATAGGATCTACTCCTCCAGAGGGGAGGAGTTAGCAATCTGTTACAGATCTGCTAGGGAGTTGGCAATCTGTTATCTTATAGACTGCTGAGTTGGCAATCTGTACCAGCGGAGTGCTAGAGAGGGTGCTCAGCTGGACAGGAATGTAAATAGGTGAATCCTTGGGCTGATGGCAGATGGCAGCGCCCCCAGGAGGATATCCTGAGAAGGACCACCGGCTAGGCTTGAGTATGGCGACAGACACAGATAGTTCTTTTATTAGACAGGTAGTAGAACCACCAGAGGTGACAGTAGTGAGCTGATATGCCCGGCAGGGCTGAAGTCCCTCAGATACTGGAACTGCGATCCCAGGGTTGCTGAGCTGTAAAGAGACTGTAGATAGTGAATAGACAGGGTATGCTGTTATACATAGCCAGTACTTAGATGATAACTCACATAAGGTCTTGAGAAAGCTCAGTAGCTAGAAAGGGTTAGGCCCTTGAGGAGCGAGTACCTGGTTCCAGGGAAAGCTCTGAGAGAGCGGTGGTAACTCACAATAGTCTGTATCTGTAATAGCTTCTAGACAGTAGAGAATCTTCAGAGGGTTTAGGAACATGGGCCCTCGAGGAGCGAGTACTGATTCCTATCTGTAATCTGAAATAGTAACTCACAAATGCCTATATCTGTAATAGCTTCCAGGCAGTGGAGAATCTTCAGAGTATTCAGGAACATGGGCCCTTGAGGAACGAGTGCCCGTTCCTATATGCCATCTGAAATAGTAACTCACAAATGTCTGTACCTGTGATAGCTTCTAGGCAGTGGAGAATCTTCAGAGTGTTCAGGAACATGGGCCCTCAAGGTGCGAGTACCGGTTCCTATCTGTAATCTGAAATAGAGAAAAGAGAGTGAGGCACCCGAGGAGCGGGTACCCCTGGTAAGTCCGAGGAGGCAGAGTTGCGAAGAGAGAAGTGGGTCCAGATGAATCCCCGCAATCAATCCTTGCTAACTCAATCTGTTAGCGAAAGTAAAGACCTTTTATGTTGGAAGCGGATGAAGTCAATACAGGGGAACGCCCCTGAGGTTCGCGCCCTTGCTGGTACATACTTCGGAGTGCGTGCGCCCTACATCATCAGGAACATGGATCCGCAGCATTGAGCCAGCCCAGGGACACCGGGGAGAAGCGGCATGGAGATGCTGCGGCAGCAAGTCGTCCATCAAGCCCTCTGGGCTTGATGGACGACTTTCCATTAAGAAAGGTGGAAAGAAGGCAAAACGATTACCGGCATGGTTAAAAGGGGAGGTGAAAGAAGCTATTTTAGCCAAAAGATCTTCATTCAAAAATTGGAAGAAGGATCCAACAGAAGAAAATAGTATAAAGCATAAACATTGGCAAGTTAAATGTAAGACATTGATAAGACAGGCTAAGAGAGAATTTGAAAAGAAGTTGGCTGTAGAGGCAAAAACTCACAGTAAAAACTTTTTTAAATATATCCGAAGCAGAAAGCCTGTGAGGGAGTCAGTTGCACCGTTAGATGATCGAGGGGTTAAAGGGGCACTTAGAGAAGATAAGGCCATCGCGGAAAGATTAAATGATTTCTTTGCTTCGGTGTTTACTGAAGAGGATGTTGGGGAGGTACCCGTAATGGAGAAGGTTTTCATGGGCAATGATTCAGATGGACTGAATCAAATCACGGTGAACCTAGAAGATGTGGTAAGCCTGAGTGACAAACTGAAGAGTAGTAAATCACCTGGACCGGATGGTATACACCCCAGAGTTTTGAAGGAACTAAAAAATGAAATTCCAGACCTATTAGTAAAAATTTGTAACTTATCATTAAAATCATCCATTGTACCTGAAGACTGGAGGATAGCAAATGTAACCCCAATATTTAAAAAGGGCTCCAGGGGCGATCCGGGAAACTACAGACCAGTTAGACTGACTTCAGTGCCAGGAAAAATAGTGGAAAGTGTTCTAAACATCAAAATCACAGAACATATAGAAAGACATGGTTTAATGGAACAAAGTCAGCATGGCTTTACCCAGGGCACGTCTTGCCTCACAAATCTGCTTCAATTTTTGAAGGAGTTAATAAACATGTGGATAAAGGTGAACCGGTAGATATAGTATACTTGGATTTTCAGATGGCGTTTGACAAAGTTCCTCATGAGAGGCTTCTAAGAAAAGGGATAGGTGGCAATGTCCTTTCGTGGATTGCAAACTGGCTAAAAGACAGGAAACAGAGAGTAGGATTAAATGGGCAATTTTCTCAGTGGAAGGGAGTGGACAGTGGAGTGCCTCAGGGATCTGTATTGGGACCCTTACTTTTCAATATATTTATAAATGATCTGGAAAGAAATACGACGAGTGAGATAATCAAATTTGCAGATGACAAAAATTGTTCAGAGTAGTTAAATCACAAGCAGATTGTGATAAATTGCAGGAAGACCTTGTGAGACTGGAAAATTGGGCATCCAAATGGCAGATGAAATTTAATGTGGATAAGTGCAAGGTGATGCATATAGGGAAAAATAACCCATGCTATAATTACACAATGTTGGGTTCCATATTAGGTGCTACAACCCAAGAACGAGATCTAGGTGTCATAGTGGATAACACATTGAAATCGTCGGTACAGTGTGCTGCGGCAGTCAAATAAGCAAACAGAATGTTGGGAATTATTAGAAAGGGAATGGTGAATAAAACGGAAAATGTCATAATGCCTCTGTATCGCTCCATGGTGAGACCGCACCTTGAATACTGTGTACAATTCTGGTCGCCGCATCTCAAAAAAGATATAATTGCGATGGAGAAGGTACAGAGAAGGGCTACCAAAATGATAAGGGGAATGGAACAGCTCCCCTATGAGAAAAGACTAAAGAGGTTAGAACTTTTCAGCTTGGAGAAGAGACGACTGAGGGGGGATATGATAGAGGTGTTTAAAATCATGAGAGGTCTAGAACGGGTAGATGTGAATTGGTTATTTACTCTTTTGGATAGTAGAAAGACTAGGGGGCACTCCATGAAGTTAGCATGGGGCACATTTAAAACTAATCGGAGAAAGTTCTTTTTTACTCAATGCACAATTAAACTCTGGAATTTGTTGCAAGAGGATGTGGTTAGTGCAGTTAGTATAGCTGTGTTTAAAAAAGGATTGGATAAGTTCTTGGAGGAGAAGTCCATTACCTGCTATTAAGTTCACTTAGAGAATAGCCACTGCCATTAGCAATGGTAACATGGAATAGACTTAGTTTTTGGGTAATTGCCAAGTTCTTATGGCCTGGATTGGCCACTGTTGGAAACAGGATGCTGGGCTTGATGGACCCTTGGTCTGACCCAGTATGGCATTTTCTTATGTTCTTATGTTCTTAGGGAGTGCCCACATGGATAGAGAGGGTGGAGCGAGGGTGAAGAGCAGGCACAAATGCAACAGATTTGAAGGGATGGAAAGAGAAAGAAGATTTGTAGCATATTCTCTGTACCTAGCTTGATGCCCTCTCTACCTAGCTGGTATCGCTAGGTAGAGAGAACATGATGGTACACTACAAATCTACAAAAAGTAGCTGTGCTGTTTGTACGTCTCACTGTGCATCTTAAGCTGCTCCCTAAACCCAAACTCACCACACAAACCTCACCCTGAATTACTCTTAAAGTGGAATAAGAAATAATATAGTTCTGGTTTTTTAAGCGACTCTACAGAGGTTCTCTCTCTCTCTCTCTCTCTCTCTCTCTCTCTCTCTCTCTGTAATGCACGTTGTGGTAAAATACCTATGCGAGCATTAAAATATCATGCATTGTGGTAGCTTGGAAATTACCCTAACCACGCCCCCTTTTCCTATTGCGAGCATTATTTGTGCGAAATTTATAGTAAAATGAAAAATCTAGGCCTTAGTTTACTGTACTGCTACTCACTACTCACACATCCATCCCAGCCACTATAACTGAATGATCTCAGAAAATGATAAAAAATGATTTTGTTTTGCAGCCTCAGACAGATATGTTACCTGCCCCACTGGCTAAGGCTGTTGCCTCCATCCATCTCTGGTGGCAGCTAGGTCCAGGAAGCCTCGCATCCCCGCTGCTGGTGTGTGGTTCTGTAAAAGTTCAAAATTGAGAGAATAACAGTTGAAAAACACAGGAGTGAGGTCATAAGTAGTAACACTACAGCCACAGGCTATTGCATTCAATGACTGTATTAATAACCTATAGCAAATTTCATTACAATTAAAATTTAGTGCAGCAGCAGCAGCAGCACACTTATTGAATGAATAATATTTGTGTACTTGTGTAGTATTCTAAAAACAACCTACCAGGCAAAGGACGGGACAGGGTTCTGCGGATCTCCTCAAGCCAATTACCCTCGTGAAGTCTCAAATGATGACCTTAGAGTTAGAGGGATAAAGGAATAAAATTAATTATTATAAACATGACCAAGATTTGCCTTGACCTACTAGGTAATTTTGTATGCCACATAGAAAAAGAAGTACATTTAAATACTATTTTATATGTACTTATTTTTCAATGTGGCATTCAAAATTTCAAATACCACAATTTCACAAATGATACCTCAGATAGCTGCTTCTTTTTTAGTTTAGTGTGGTGCTACTACTTCTGTTCTTGTAAAATAATACATATTACTTTTAACTTTACTCTATATAACTTACTCTATTCTAGTAGTATTACTACTCTCTTACATTTCCAAATAAAAAAAATATAAATATGCACAATTATTATCTCTCACTTTTCTTTTTGAGATCTTCGATCTCTCAAGGGTAAGAAGCCCTTCAGCAGAACCCCTCCTAGAGGGCAACCCAGGCTGCAGTCTCCCTTTTGACCTCCTGCCGGGCCAGGAGGTCCACATCTACCTCCGTGAAGCAGGGTTTCCTGGACCAAGAAGCGCTCTCCTCTGCCGCCACCTTCGAGTAAGACAGTTGAGGTTCACCTTCCATTCCACCCAAAAATAAATTAAAAAAGCAGATGAGGAAAAGTATGTGGTTTAGGACAGAGGAAGGACAGTGGGGGAGGGGAGGGGTGTTATGGGTGAGGCAGTCCCCTGTGTGTGGAGGAGAGCTGACTGTTGAGAAGAGTGAGTCAACAGCACAGCACCAGTCAGACCTTAATGCAGGGGGCTGCCTTACCTGTCACAAACTGCCCCCCCAACCGCATACACACCATTCACTGGATGGTGTATGGGGGAGGGGAGGGGGTGACTGGAGAGGCAGCCCCCTGTGTGTGGAGAGATGACTGTTAAGAAGAGGGTGTCAGCAGCACAGCATGGGTCAGACCTTAATGTAGGGGACTGTCTCATCTGTCACCCCCCCATCCAACCGCACATACCATTCACTGGCTGGAATGTGGGGGGAGGGGAGGGGGGTTACGAGTGAGGCAGTCACCTAAGGAGAGCTATTGGTAGTACGGTAATAATGGGAGACTTCAAATACCCCAATATTGACTGGGTAAATGTATCATCGGTACATGCTAGAGATATAAAGTTCCTGGATGGAATAAATGACATTTTTATGGTGCAATCAGTTCAGGAACCAACAAGAGAGGGAGCCATTTTAGATCTAATTCTCAATGGAGCACAGGATTTGGTGAGAGAGGTAACGGTGGTGGGGCCGCTTGGCACTAGTGATCATAATATGATCAAATTTGAATCAATAACTGGAAGGGGGACAGTAAGCAAATCCATGGCTCTCATACTAATCTTTCAAAAGGGAAACTGATAAAATAAGAAAAATTGGAGGATCCAAGATGGCGTCCTAAGGAAAGGACGCGTTGAAAGTAGCTCCTCGCCTGAATTTTTTCTTTTTGAAATAGAATGCCTCACACTAAAAGAAAAGGGAGAGTGAGGCTGGTATCCGCAGTTGCCGCCACACCAAGTCTCCTTCAATCTACGATTGAGGGCTTTTTCAATGCGGCAACAACTACCCCAGAGAGGAGGTCCGCTGAGGTGTCGGGCGGGGAGCGCCCCCAGACACCATTGGACATATCAACATCATTAAGCCCTGGGGCGCCTGATACTCCCTCTCCCCCTATCCACGACGTGAGCCCGGAACAGGCCTGGACCCGGCGACCGGAGGGGTTAGCAAGAGCCCAGGTGGCGGCAGCTGTTTCCGGGTCAGGAGCTGTTGGAGCCGTGGCGTGTGTTGACGCTCCTGGAGAGTGGAGAGAACAGCGAGGACCCACTGTGCAGAGTCCGGTGGAAGAGAGCATGGCCATGATTGCTATCGGTGGGGGAGAGTAACCGGTAGACGAAATTCAGAGAATTTCGGAGGTCTGCCGGATTCAAGAGGTAAGCCCAGATCTCATTTTTAAGCTAATAAGACCGCAAGAAATAACTTTAGATACAGTTTGGAATGCCCTAGTTGCCTTGGAGACGGCAATTACAACTCTAACAGTGGCGGTAACTAGTTTACAACAAAAAGATAATGAAATTAAACCAGCGCTGGATAATCAAGAGAAGAAAATTAAAGAAATTGAGTCAAATGTAATAAAAATTCAAGATACCCAAGTAAGATTAATACAAAGTGAGACAAACATTTTGAAAAAATTGGAATTCCTGGAAAATTCTCAGAAATATTTAAATTTGAGGATATTAAATTTTCCATCTCTGAAATTGGTATCATTACGTGACCAGTTTAAAAAATATATGTTGGAAGTTCTTTCCTTTTCAAGCAAAGCTATACCACGTATTTCAAAGATTTATTTCGTATCAAGAACGACTGAAACTTCACATATGGATTTAAATGCACCCCTAGATCTAGGGGCAGATTTGACTGGACTTCTTGAATCATCAGTATTAGAACAAATAGAGTACCGGGGAACTGTACTGTGTACTTTTGTTTTTCCATCAGACCGTGACTCAGTTTTGAAGTGTTTTCTTCGCAACAGAGAGAAACTTTTCCTTTGTGAAAAAATTAGGATTTACCCTGATCTCTCAAGAAGTACCCAACTACGTAGAAAACAAATGTTAGAGATGTGCCAAGAAGCAAGGCAGCTGGGAGCTAAAATCACAATTAGATATCCTTGCAAATGCTTAATGTATATAAATAATAATAAGTATGTATACTATGATCCTTTACACTTACGTTCTTTTTTGGATAATTTTGGAACTGAGAGTGCTGTACCTTAGTAGTTCGGGCAGTAATGATTATATGTATCTCTCCTTAAAATTTATCTTATAATCTTTAAATTTGATGTTTATGCTCCCTAATAACATCTTGGATCCCCTTATATTCCTTAATTATTATGTTTCTATAATTACAAGAGTTTTTGTCTTGACTAATTTCCTCTTGTTGGAATATGATATATATATGTTCTTCTTTATGAAAGAATAGATGAATATGTTGTAAAAAGTTTGAAACTCTGTGAAACGTCTTGTTAATTATTGAAAATCAATAAATATTAAATTTAAAAAAAAATAAGAAAAATTGCTAGAAAAAAACTGAAAAGAGCAGCTACAAAGGTAAAAGGTGTGCAAGAGGCGTGGTCATTGTTAAAAAAACCATCCTAGAAGCACCAGTCCAGATGTATTCCACACATTAAAAAAGGTGGAAAGAAGGCAAAACGATTACCGGCATGGTTAAAAGGGAAGGTGAAAGAAGCTATTTTAGCCAAAAGATCTTCATTCAAAAATTTGAAGAAGGATCCAACAGAAGAAAATAGGATAATGCATAAGCGTTGGCAAGTTAAATGTAAAACTTTGATAAGACAGGCTAAGAGAGAATTTGAAAAGAAGTTGTCCATATAGGCCAAAACTCACAGTAAAAACTTTTGAAAATATATCCAAAGCAGAAAGCCTGTGAGGGAGTCAGTTGGACCCTTAGATGATCGAGGGGTTAAAGGGGCACTTAGAGAAGATAAGGCCATCGCAGAAAGATTAAATGATTTCTTTGCTTCGGTGTTTACTGAAGTGGATGTTGGGGAGGTACCCGTACTGGAGAAGGTTTTCATGGGTAATGATTCAGATGGACTGAACCAAATCACGGTGAACCTAGAAGATGTGGTAGGCCTGATTGACAAACTGAAGAGTAGTAAATCACCTGGACCAGATGGTATACACCCCAGAGTTCTGAAGGAACTAAAAAATGAAATTTCAGACCTATTAGTAAAAATTTGTAACATATCATTAAAATCATCCATTGTACCTGAAGACTGGAGAATAGCAAATGTAACACCAATATTTTAAAAGGGCTCCAGGGGCGATCCGTGAAACTACAGACCGGTTAGCCTGACGTCATTGCCAGGAAAAATAGTGGAAAGTGTTGCAAACTTGTCTCACAAATCTTCAATTTTTTGAAGGAGTTAATAAACATGTGGATAATAGTGAACTGGTAGATGTAGTGTACTTGGATTCTCAGAAGGCATTTGACAAAGTTCCTCATGAGAGGCTTCTAGGAAAAGTAAAAACTCATGGGATAGGTGGCGATGTCCTTTTGTGGATTAGAAACTGGCTAAAAAACAGGAAACAGAGAGTAGGATTAAATGGACAATTTTCTCAGTGGAAGGGAGTGGGCAGAGGAGTGCCTCAGGGATCTGTATTGGGACCCTTACTTTTCAATATATTTATAAATGATCTGGAAAGAAATACGACGAGTGAGGTAATCAAATTTGCAGATGATACAAAATTGTTCAGAGTAGTTAAATCACAAGCAGATTGTGATAAATTGCAGGAAGACCTTGTGAGACTGGAAAATTGGGCATCCAAATGGCAGATGAAATTTAATGTGTATAAGTGCAAGGTGATGCATATAGGGAAAAATAACTCATGCTATAGTTACACAATGTTAGGTTCCATATTAGGTGCTACCACCCAAGAAAGAGATCTAGGCATCACAGTGGATAACACATTGAAATCGTCGGTACAGTGTGCTGCGGCAGTCAAAAAAGCAAACAGAATGTTGGGAATTATTAGAAAGGGAATGGTGAATAAAACGGAAAATGTCATAATGTTCTAAACATCAAAATCACAGAACATATAGAAAGACATAGTTTAATGGAACAAAGTCAGCATGGCTTTACCCAGGGCAAGTCTTGCCTCACAAATCTGCTTCACTTTTTTGAAGGAGTTAATAAACATGTGGATAAAGGTGAACCGGTAGATATAGTATACTTGGATTTTCAGAAGGCGTTTGACAAAGTTCCTCATGAGAGGCTTCTAGGAAAAGTAAAAAGTCATGGGATAGGTGGCGATGTCCTTTCGTGGATTGCAAACTGGCTAAAAGACAGGAAACAGAGAGTAGGATTAAATAGGCAATTTTCTCAGTGGAAGGGAGTGGACAGTGGAGTGCCTCAGGGATCTGTATTGGGACCCTTACTGTTCAATATATTTATAAATGATCTGGAAAGAAATACGACGAGTGAGATAATCAAATTTGCAGATGACACAAAATTGTTCAGAGTAGTTAAATCACAAGCAGATTGTGATAAATTGCAGGAAGACCTTGTGAGACTGGAAAATTGGGCATCCAAATGGCAGATGAAATTTAATGTGGATAAGTGCAAGGTGATGCATATAGGGAAAAATAACCCATGCTATAATTACACGATGTTGGGTTCCATATTAGGTGCTACAACCCAAGAAAGAGATCTAGGTGTCATAGTGGATAACACATTGAAATCGTCGGTTCAGTGTGCTGCGGCAGTCAAAAAGCAAACAGAATGTTGGGAATTATTAGAAAAGGAATGATGAATAAACGGAAAATGTCATAATGCCTCTGTATCGCTCCATGGTGAGACCGCACCTTGAATACTGTGTACAATTCTGGTCGCCGCATCTCAAAAAAGATATAATTGCGATGGAGAAGGTACAGAGAAGGGCTACCAAAATGATAAGGGGAATGGAACAACTCCCCTATGAGGAAAGACTAAAGAGGTTAGGACTTTTCAGCTTGGAGAAGAGACGACTGAGGGGGGATATGATAGAGGTGTTTAAAATCATGAGAGGTCTAGAACGGGTAGATGTGAATCGGTTATTTACTCTTTCGGATAGTAGAAAGACTAGGGGACACTCCATGAAGTTAGCATGGGGCACATTTAAAACTAATCGGAGAAAGTTCTTTTTTACTCAACGCACAATTAAACTCTGGAATTTGTTGCCAGAGAATGTGGTTCGTGCAGTTAGTATAGCTGTGTTTAAAAAAGGATTGGATACGTTCTTGGAGGAGAAGTCCATTACCTGCTATTAAGTTCACTTAGGGGCGGATTTTCAGAGCCCTGCTCGCGTAAATCCGCCCAAAACCGGGCGGATTTACGCGAGCAGGGCCCTGCGCGCCGGGAAGCCTATTTTACATAGGCCTCCCGGCGCGCGCAGAGCCCCGGGACTCGCGTAAGTCCCGGGGTTCTCGGAGGGGGGCGTGTCGGGGGCGTGTCGGGGGGCGGGCCCGGTCGTCGCGGCGTTCCGGGGCGTGTCGGCAGCGTTTTGGGGGCGGGTACGGGGCGTGGCTACGGCCCGGGGGCGTGGCCGCGCCCTCCGTACCCGCCCCCAGGTCGCGGCCCGGCGCGCAGCAGGCCCGCTGGCGCGCGGGGATTTACGTCTCCCTCCGGGAGGCGTAAATCCCCCGACAAAGGTAAGGGGGGGGTGTAGACAGGGCCGGGTGGGTGGGTTAGGTAGGGGAAGGGAGGGTAAGGTGAGGGGAGGGCAAAGGAAAGTTCCCTCCGAGGCCGCTCCGATTTCGGAGCGGCCTTGGAGGGAACGGGGGGAGGCAGCGCGGCTCGGCGCGCGCAGGCTATACAAAATCGATAGCCTTGCGCGCGCCGATCCAGGATTTTAGCCGATACGCGCGACTACGCGCGTATCTACTAAAATCCAGCGTACTTTTGTTTGCGCCTGGAGCGCAAACAAAAGTAGGCTGTTCGCGCTTGTCTGAAAATCTACCCCACAGAGAATAGCCACTGCCATTAGCAATGGTTACATGGAATAGACTTAGTTTTTGGGTACTTGCCAGGTTCTTATGGCCTGGATTGGCCACTGTTGGAAACAGGATGCTGGGCTTGATGGACCCTTGGTCTGACCCAGTATGGCATTTTCTTATGTTCTTATGTTTTCTTATGCCTCTGTATCGTTCCATGGTGAGACCGCACCTTGAATACTGTGTACAATTCTGGTCGCCGCATCTCAAAAAAGATATAATTGCGATGGAGAAGGTACAGAGAAGGGCGACCAAAATGATTGATAAAGGGAATGGAACAGCTCCCCTATGAGGAAAGACTAAAGAGGTTAGGACTTTTCAGCTTGGAGAAGAGACGACTGAGGGGGGATATGATAGAGGTGTTTAAAATCATGAGAGGTCTAGAACGGGTAAATGTGAATCGGTTATTTACTCTTTTGGATAGTAGAAAGACTAGGGGGCACTCCATGAAGTTAGCATGGGGCACATTTAAAACTAATCTGAGAAAGTTCTTTTTCACTCAACGCACAATTAAATTCTGGAATTTGTTGCCAGAGGTGTTGCGGTTCTGGCCGCGAGTGCCGCGACCAGACCCTTACTTCCGTGTTCCTGGACCTGTTCCCGCTTTCGTTGGCCTAGTTCCTGGCCTGTTCAGCGGCGTCCATGCGAGGGCCGTGCCGCCCCTGCGAGGGCCACACCGCCGGGAAGCCTGCCATGGATGCCCTGCCTCTAGGCGTGCACGCGCGCCACTTGGGCGCTTTTCTAGGCTGTTTCCCGCCAGTGGTGACTCTGCTCAATTCCTGACGTCAGACGCACCTTGATAAGCCGGCCGCGGCCATCCAGTCTTCACCTTGCAAAGGGTTTACCTCCCGGTTCCCTGTTGCGCTATGCCCCGGAGTGACCTGCCTTGCTACATCGCTCCGTTCCTGCTACAGTACCTGCTTGGTTCCTGTTTACCTGCTACAGTACCTGCTTGGTTCCTGCTTGCCAGCTACAGTGCCTGCTTGGTTCCTGCTTGTCAGCTGCAGTACCTGCTTGGTTCCTGCTCGCCAGCTATATTGATTGCTTGGTTCCTGCTTGCCAGCTACAGAGGCTGCTTGGCTCCTGCTTGCCAGTTACAGTTCCTGCCTGGTTCCAGTACCCGAGTCTTGCTACAGTTCCTGCCTGGTTCCAGTACCTGAGTCTTGCTACAGTTCCTGCCTGGTTCCAGTACCCGAGTTTTGCTATAGTTCCTGCCTGGTTCCAGTACCCGAGTCCGGCTATAGTTTCTGCCTAGTTCCAGAACCCGAACCCTGTTACAGTACTGACCTACTGTCCTAGTCTGGTTCCAGTTTTCAGTCCTGGTCCACTACTGCCTAAGTCCCAGCGGCCGGGCCCCTACGGGCTTCTCCCGGGGGGGGGGCTCCGGCTTCCAAAGGTGAAGCCACCCAAGTCCCAGCAGCTGGGCTCCTACGGGCTCCTCCCAGGGGAGTACCAGCTTCCAGGGTGAAGAGCACCTCTATGTCCAGCCTGAACGTCTGCCTCCCGGCCTGTGATATACTAGAGACTTTTGAATACCTTTTTCAGTCTCCTGCAGTTCGGCCCAAGGGTCCACTAAACTGAGACTCCCATAACAGATTGCAAGGCCATGGACTCGGCGGATGTGCCTGTCCCCTTGGACCTGTCTGGGTTGGCCCATCATCTGCAGTATCAAAAACAGTACCTCGAGGTCCTTACTGGTTCGGTAGGGGAGTTATCAGCCCGATTGGATGCCAGGGCCCCGTCTGCCCCAGAACCAGCCCCCGAGGGTCAAGACTCTTCAGTGACTCAGCTGCCGGCACCCTCTTGCTACGCTGGTGATTTAAGGACCTGCCGCGGCTTTTTGAACCAATGTTTTGTACGGTTCTCTTTGTTGCCTCGGCAGTTTCCCTCAGATGCGGTGAAAGTGGCATATATCCTGTCCCTGCTTGATGGGAAAGCCTTAATATGGGCTTCTCCCCTTTGGGAAAACAATGATTCTTCGCTAACGGACTTACAACAGTTCATCACGAACTTTTGCCAGGCCTTTGATGAGCCCGCCCGGGTAGCTACGGTTACATCTGATCTTCTGCAACTTCGTCAGGGGGCTCGCTCCTTGGCAGATTATGCTTTGGATTTCGGACTTTAGCCCAAGAAGTAGGTTGGCAAGAGGGTAGTCTTAAGGCCATCTTCCTGGAAGGCCTTTCCAGACGCATAAAGGATGAAATTGCTGCTCGAGATCTGCCGGAGGACCTCAACGCCTTGATAGAGATGGCTGCCCGTATTGACCGCCGCCTACAACAACGGGCCAAGGAGCAGCGCTCCTCTCGCCAGAGTCCGGCTCGTGGGCCAAGACCTGTCCCCTCGCCCAAGATTTCTTGTCCAGATGCTCCCACCTGCGAACCCCTGCAGCTGGGACGGGCCCCGCTTTCTGCTGAAGAAAGGGAACATCGCCGTTCGTTGAAGTTGTGTTTGTATTGTGGTCAGAAGGGCCACTTCTTGGCACACTGCCAGGAGTGTGCGGAAAACGCCAAAGCCTAGGAGGTCGGGAGGAGCTCCTCCTAGGCTGTGCTACAGCTCCTCAATGTACCATCCCTGTTATCCTGGAGTATCCCGGAGGCTCCTTTGAGACGATGGTGTTCCTGAATTCTGGAGCCGGAGGTGATTTCATCCTGCAGGACTTAGTCTCCCAGTTGCGAATCCCTACACATAGATGGGAGGTCCCATTACGAATTACCTCCATCCAGGGGACGCTCCTTCCAGGACCTGTCCAGATGTCCACGGCACCCATTACTGTCCGCACCGGGGCGATCCATTCGGAGGAGATAGCTTTCCTAATGTTGGATAAGGCTGTCCACCCTGTGGTGCTAGGGTTGCCGTGGTTAAAGAAGCATTCGCCCACAATTCAGTGGGATACCTTACAGATTATCAACTGGTGTCCTTTCTGTCTAGCTAATTGTATGAAAGTGCCTAAGAGTCCTGCCCTTCTGTTGATGCACTCTGCCTTAGGTCCTCCTGCACCTCATGAGGAATTTACGGACGCATTTTCCAAGACCAAGGCGGAGATCCTTCCGCAGTATTGCCCGCCCAAGTTGCCTGCAGGGGCAGGCTCCTTCCTGGTTAGCGAGCAAGCCTGCTCGCTGAGACCGTGCTTAGACTACCGAGGCCTAAATTTCTTTATTAAGCGGGACCCCTTCCCGCTCCCGTTATTCCTGGAGCTTCTCAATAGGCTCCAGGGAGTGAAAATTTTCACAAAGTTGGACTTACGTAATGCTCCAGCAGTGTCCCAACACTGTACGAATGAGGTGTTAGGGGATCTTCTGAACTCCTGCGTAATCTGTTACCTCGACGAAGTGTTAGTCTACTCCCAGAACCTGCCTTCACACCGTCAACATGTCCGTCAAGTGCTCCAAATACTTAGGGAGCATGGTCTGTATGCGAAACTGGAAAAATGTAGCTTTGAGAAGACGTCCTTGCCATTCCTAGGCTACATAGTCTCTGCAGCAGGCTTTCAAATGGATCCTGAGAGAGTGGCGGCTATTAAGAATTGGCCCCGGCCGAGGAGTCTTAAAGCGTTGCAATGCTTCCTCAGCTTTTCCAATTTCTACCGTCACTTTATTCCTAACTACTCTCGTATTGTGGCCCCGTTGACTGCCCTCACCCGAAAGGGGGCTAACGCGGTGGATTGGCCTGCTTCTGCCTGCCAAGCTTTTGAGGCCCTTAAGGAAGCCTTCTTGTTAGACACCTGCCTTCGTCGTCCAGATCCCAGCCGGCCCTTTGTGGTGGAAGTTGATGCCTCCAATGTGGCCGTGGGGGCCGTGCTGAGCCAGTACTCTGATTCTGGACAATTGTTGCCCTGTTCATATTTCTCGAAGAAATTCTCCCCGGCTGAGAGCAACTACTGTGTTGGTGACAAAGAGTTGCTAGCCGTGAAACTTGCCCTGGAGGAATGGAGACAGTGGTTGGAAGGAGCCAACCACCCGGTTATGATTTACACCGATCACAAAAACCTAGCATTCTTGAAGCAAGCCCAAAGCCTGAATCCGAGACAAGCCCGCTGGTTGCTGTTTTTTGATCGGTTTGACTTCACCTTACGCTATCAGCCCGGCTCTAAGAATTTTCGAGCTGACGCGCTCTCGCGTTCCTCTGAGGTCGAAGAGACTCTTGACACACCTCAGTATATTTTGGATCCTGTGAAAGTAAGTCTTGCAGCAACCCTGGTGTCCTCCCAAGGGAAGACCGTCGTTCCACATCGCTCCCGGAGAGCAGTTCTCACTTGGGCCCATGACTCCCTCACTGGGGGCCATGCTGGCTGGAAAGGGACTTTAGACTTGTTGAACAGATTCTACTGGTGGCCGACGGTGAGACAGGACGTCCAGACTTTTGTGAGCTCATGCCCGACCTGCGCCGTGCAAAAACCACTCATCGGGAAGCAACTTCGACCGCCCTTGCCTTCACCTGAGCCTAGTGCACTCCCGGCAGTGCAACTTTCAGACCGCCAGCTTCTTTCCTTGTGGACGTTTATCCAGGGAAAGATCCGTAAAGCCGGCCAGTTCGCCAAGAAATGGACAGGTAGACATCGTCAGCCCGCACCTATCTTCCTCCCAGGAGACCGTGTCTGGCTAAGTACTAAAAATCTACAGCTACGTATTCCGTCTCGAAGACTAACTCCAAGATTCTGTGGGCCTTTTCAAGTCGCCGAACGTGTGAGAGCAGTCTCGTGCCGACTACGCCTACGCTCCTCCATGCGCATACATGATGTGTTCCATGTGTCTTTGCTGAAGCCTCTTATTTTATCCAGATACCACTCCCGGGCTTCTGAACCATCGGATCCTTCAGTACCGAACGAGGTCATGTATCAAGTACATGAGGTCTTGGATGTCCGGTTTCACCAACGCCGATGGGAATACCTGCTTGCCTGGGAGGGTTGCGGACCCGAGGATAATTCTTGGGAACCGGCCCGTAACATCCTTGATAAAGACCTATTACGGCAGTTCCATCTGGACCACCCGAGTAAACCCAGACCGGCTAAGAGGGGGCGTAAGAGGGGAGGTACTGTTGCGGTTCTGGCCGCGAGCACTGCGACCAGACCCTTACCTCTGTGTTCCTTGACCTGTTCCCGCTTTCGTTGGCCTAGTTCCTGGCCTGTTCGACGGCGTCCCTGTGAGGGCCGCGCCACCGGGAAGCCTGCTATGGACACCCTGCCTCTAGGCGCGCGCGCCACTTGGGCGCTTTTCTAGGCCGTTTCCCGCCAGTGGTGACTCCGCCCAATTCCTGATGTCAGATGCCACGGCCTTGATAAGCCGGCCGCGGCCATCCAGTCTTCGCCTTGCAACGGGTTTACCTCCAGGTTCCCTGTTGCGTTGTGCCCCGGAGTGACCTGCCTTGCTACATCGCTCCGTTCCTGCTACAGTACCTGCTTGGTTCCTGTTTACCTGCTACAGTACCTGCTTGGCTCCTACTTGCCAGCTACAGTGCCTGCTTGGCTCCTGCTTGTCAGCTGCAGTGCCTGCTTGGTTCCTGCTTGCCAGCTACAGAGCCTGCTTGGTTCCTGCTCGCCAGCTACAGTGCCTGCTTGGTTCCTGCTTGTCAGCTGCAGTGCCTGCTTGGTTCCTGCTCGCCAGCTACAGTTCCTGCCTGATTCCAGTACCCGAGTCTTGCTACAGTTTCTGCCTGGTTCCAGTACCCGAGTCTTGCTACAGTTCCTGCCTGGTTCCAGTACCCGAGTCCGGCTATAGTTTCTGCCTGGTTCCAGAACCCGAACCCTGTTACAGTACTGACCTACTGTCCTAGTCTGGTTCCAGTTCCCAGTCCTGTGGTATACTAGAGAATTTTGAACACCTTTCCCAGTCTCCTGCAGGTTGGCCCAAGGGTCCACTACACTGAGACTCCCATAACAAGAGGGTGTAGTTAGTGCAGTTAGTATAGCTGTGTTTAAAAAAGGATTGGCTCAACATGATCCCTGAGATATTCGCCAGCGCTTTTTACACTTTTATACAGAGCTGTATGCTACAAATGTTGCCATACAGGATGACCAGATCCAGCAATATTTGAAGGATATTCCTCTGCCACATTTAACACTCAAACAGCAAGAACTATTAGATAAAGAGATTAATGGGGCTGAGATTTCCTGGGCTATCAAGAGCTTAAAAAAAGGCAAATCCCCAGGTCTGGACAGCTTCACGGCTACCTTTTATAAGAAATACGCGGAGACCCTGACACCTGTGTTGGTGCAATTGTTTAATTCTTTAAGGTCTACGGGGTCGCTATCGGCGGTATCCAATACCGCAGGTATAACAATATTGGCCAAACCAGGCAGGGACCCTACACTTTGTGGCTCATATAGGCCAATCTCCTTAATAAATTTGGATTTGAAACTGCTGGCGAAGATCCTTGCTAATAGATTAAACGCTATTCTGCCTGGTCTTATACATCCTGACCAATCTGGATTTATTCCTGGTCGCATGGCCTCGGATAATGTTCGCAAGACCATTAACGCTATTCGGTGGGCTAAACAGAGGGCAGTGCCTAGTCTTTTACTGGCAGTTGACGCAGAGAAGGCCTTTGATTTTGTTCATTGGTCATTTCTGTTTCACATTCTTAAGGCCATACAGGTAGGGGATCACTTTTTGGGGTGGATAAAGAAACTGTACGATGCTCCTTGGGCACGACTGAAGGTGAATGGGGGATACTCCGATACTTTTCCGATAGGCAGAGGCACCCGACAGGGGTGCTCGCTATCACCCCTCCTATTTGCAATATTTTTAGAGCCCTTTACGAATAAAATTCGAAACAATACACAAATATCTGGCATATCGGTGGGAGACTTTACCTCCAAACTATCCCTCTTCGCCGACGATATTCTTTTCACAATAACTGATCCACTCACATCCCTCCCTGCTATCAGTCAAGAGCTCTTAGAATTTGGAAGGGTATCGGGATTTAAACTAAATTGGGAAAAATCTGAACTCCTAAATGTTTCAGCTCCAGCTTCAATGGTAGACCAACTTAAACAGACTCATCCTTTCCGATGTTGAACACGAAAATTAAATACTTGGGCGTTCATCTTGGAGCTGGGGAAGACTTATTCCAACTAAATTACCCTCTGCTAATGGACAAAATTTATAAAAACCTGGAAGAATGGGACCGCTATCATATTTCTTGGCTGGGTCGAATAGCAGTTCTTAAAATGAACATTTTACCCAGACTTTTATACTTATTTCAGACACTCCCTATAGCAATTCCTTCTAAATTGCTTGATAAATGGCAGAAAAGGTTATTGAAATTTATTTGGAAGGGAAAACAACCGAGAGTGTCCAAAAAAGTATTATTTAGACCTAAAATACAGGGGGGCCTGGGTGTCCCCAATCTACATTGGTATCATGCCGCGGCACACCTGAAAGCCGTCGTCGACTGGCACAAGAGGGATAGACAACCATTATGGGTTAAACTAGAACAGGCTATGATAGGGAATATGCCCCTGGCAGCTTTACTGTGGCAACCTAAACATACGTGGGCTAATACCCCTGCGCTACCTGAAACTGTCCTGACCTCCTACACTGTCTGGTCTCGCTGGAAGACTATGCTAGTAGGAAGCAGGGTATCCTATCATAGCACTTATTTATTTCACAACACTTCATTTCTGCCAGGTCAACAATCGGCGGTCTTCCATAGATGGCGTTCTTGTGGAATATTTCAATTAGCTCATATTTGGGAACCGGGAGGTATAATTCCCTTTGATAAATTAAGCGCTAGACACCGGTTGCATGGCAGGGATCTGTTTCTAGGGGTGTGCATTCGTTTTGAACTTAAATGTAAAACGCAACTTTTTTTTTTTTTTAACTTAAAAAAGTGATGAGGTGAAAACGATCGGATTTCCAACTTATTCAACATAGCTATGTTGAATACGTTGGAAATCGTGATTGTTGAGCCTAAATAAAAATTTAAACCCCTCACCCTCCTTAATCCCCCCCCCAAGACTTACCACAACTCCCTGATGATCCAGCGGGGAGTCAGGACGCCATTTCTGAGCTCCTTTGCGAGGAGCACATGACGTCGGCGCCACGTCGGAGTGACGTGGCGTCACGTGATTCCCCGCGGGTTCGCTCCGGGACCCTCGTTGGGCCCAAAAGGAACTTTTGGGCCCCCAAGCTCCTGACTTAGCCTGCCTTGCAGCCTCTGCTCCACCAAGAGTCCTCAGCGAGCTTGATCTCCAGCCTTGCCAAGCTCCTCACTGCCCTCACCACCCATGCTCCAGCCCTATACAACCTAACCTTGCCACTTCACCCTTGCCTCTTCATGGAGTCACCCTTGGCTTTTTGACCTGGCCGCTGTTCCTTGCCTTCCCTTGCCTTGCCTTGTTCTGGGCCTTGCTCCTTGCCTTGCAGCCTATCCAGGCCTTGGCTTGCCTTGTGGCCTTTGGGCCTTCTTGCTCCTTGGATCTGCTATCTTGCCCCCTGCCCTGTTGCTTCTGGGCCTGCTCCCATGTCTTACCTTGCTCTGTGGCCTAAAGGCCTTGCTTTGCCCTGTGGCCTTCAGGACTGACCTTACCTTGCTTCTTGCTCTGTGGCCTCTCCAGGCCTCTCCTTGCTTACTGGACTTCCTGCCTTATGCCTAGTGGCCTATGGGCCTTCTATATCACTACCTTCAAGTCTTTGTGTTCTTTGTTCTGTGTTGTCTTGTCTAGATCTTGTCCAGTCCTGTCCTTGTCTGCCTTGACTAGTCCTGTCCTGCCCAGTCCTAGCCTTAGTATCCTTTCCCTGTCTTGCCTATGTATTGGCTTGCCCATCCTATCCCTAGTTCTAGTCCTTGTCCAGTTCCAGTTTGTCTGTATCTGTGTTCAGTACCAGTCCCAGCTCTGTGTCTTGTTCCTGTATCTAGGGTCAGCCTTGTTCCAGACTACTCAGACTGTCCAGGTCTTGCTCCAGACTTTCCAGCCTGCCCGACTTTCCAGCCTGCCCGACCAGCCTCGCTTCCACCTGCATAGACTCACTATAATGTATTGCCACAGCAGAGTCCTACTGGTCCCCAGAACCCAAGAGCCCAACCTGCAGGGGAGGGGGCTGGCTAGGCAGAATTGTGATAAATTGCAGGAAGACCTTGTGAGACTGGAAAATTGGGCATCCAAATGGCAGATGAAATTTAATGTGGATAAGTGCAAGGTGATGCATATAGGGAAAAATAACCCATGCTATAATTACACAATGTTGGGTTCCATATTAGGTGCTACAACCCAAGAAAGAGATCTAAGTGTCATAGTGGATAACACATTGAAATCGTAGGTTCAGTGTGCTGCGGCAGTCAAAAAAGCAAACAGAATGTTGGGAATTATTAGAAAGGGAATGGTGAATAAAACGGAAAATGTCATAATGCCTCTGTATCGCTCCATGGTGAGACCGCACCTTGAATACTTTGTACAATTCTGGTCGCCGCATCTCAAAAAAGATATAATTGCGATGCAGAAAGTACAGAGAAGGGCTACCAAAATGATAAGGGGAATGGAACAACTCCCCTATGAGGAAAGACTAAAGAGGTTAGGACTATTCAGCTTGGAGAAGAGACGACTGAGGGGGCATATGATAGAGGTGTTTAAAATCATGAGAGCTCAAGAACGGGTAGATGTGAATCGGTTATTTACTCTTTCGGATAGTAGAAAGACTAGGGGGCACTCCATGAAGTTAGCATGGGGCACATTTAAAACTAATCTGAGAAAGTTCTTTTTTACTCAACGCACAATTAAACTCTGGAATTTGTTGCCAGAGGATGTGGTTAGTGCAGTTAGTATAGCTGTGTTTAAAAAAGGATTGGATAAGTTTTTGGAGGAGAAGTCCATTACCTGCTATTAAGTTCACTTAGAGAATAGCCACTGCCATTAGCAATGGTAACATGGAATAGACTTAGTTTTTGGGTACTTGCCAGGTTCTTATGGCCTGGATTGGCCACTGTTGGAAACAGGATGCTGGGCTTGATGGACCCTTGGTCTGACCCAGTATGGCATTTTCTTATGTTCTAGTCTTGCCCAGCATCCAGCCTTGCAGTCCTGTTCTGCTCCTGGGGTGATGTACCCCAAGTCCAGAAATCCTGACAGCGTGACCACCTGCTGTCAGGGTGGGCCTAGTGGGTTCGCCCTCTAGGCTATGTCAAGCACGTCACAGTCAAAGACTCACACTCTATGACAATAGCATTGAGACCCAAGAGATTCTGAATCATTAAATGTTAACCAACGAAAACCTAGAAGTGCAGTATGTTAGGTAGGATATAACATATTACAATTGTCTAGTTCTAAAAATATATGTACACATACCTCAGGTGTATTGGCAGAAGGTTAAAATGCTGAATGTGGTTATTCCACTTACAAAATGTTTGATTACTAAAAATAAATTATATGCCTGTTGTGACAAAAATGTTGTTCATAAAAAATGAACAGAATATAGAAAAATAATTGTTAAAATGCAGTAAAATTATTTATTTTTTTGATTTTTTATGCCACTTTTCGGCACTTCAAAGCAGATTACATTCAGGGACTGTAGGAATATAGAGAAATAGTGTAATGAATCTGTTAGACTTTCTGCTAAGAGTTAGCAATCTGTTGTGATCTGATGCCGGATGGGCGGAGCAATCAAATAGGAGTAGCAATCTGTAGGAAAGCTCTATGTTAGAGCTGGGAGTTCTGTTATGATTGACTCCAAAGAAGGAGGAGTTAGTAGTCTTTGATATAGTTGTGGGTGGATCCCTGGGCCGGTGGCAGATGACCACGTCCTTGGGAGGATATCCAGAGAGGGACCACCAGCTAGGCTTGAGTATGGAGACAGACACACATTAGTGTTTTTATTAAACAGGTGATAAAGCCACCAGAGGTGGCAGTAGTGAGCTGACATGCCCGGCAGGGCTGTAGTCCCTCAGGTACTGGAACAGCGATCCAGGATGGCTGAGCTGTTGAGAAACTGTAGAACGTGAGTAGGCAGAGTAGACAGAGTTCATGAACAGAACTAGATGACAAAACTCAAATAAGGTCTCAAGAAAGCTCAGGAGCTGGAACGGTATAGGCCCTCGAGGAGCGACCACCTGGTTCCAGGGTAAGCTCTGAGAGAGCAATGGTAACTCACAGTTGTTTGTAGTAGCAATATCTTCCAGGCAGTAGAGAATCTTCAGAGTCTCCAGGAACATGGGCCCTCGAGGAGCGAGTACAGGTTCCTATCTGTAATCTGAAAGGTAAAGAGAGAGCGAGGCCCCAAGGAGCGGGTACCTCTGGTAAGTCTGAGGAGGCAGAGTAGCTTGGAGGAAACGTATCCGTATTTGTCCTTCCGTCCTTTAAATATTGGAAGCGGATGACGTCATCTCAGGGGGACGCCCCTGAGGTTCGCGCCCTTGCTGGTACTTCAATCAGAGCGCACGCACACGCGCGCCCCAGGTCATCAGGCAAACATGGCGGATCTGCAACGTCGAACCGGTCCAGGGACACCGGAGGGAGATGGCATGGAGACCCGCGGCAACCAGCCGTCCATCAGACCCGGAGGGGGTTGCTACAGAGGTAAAGAGGGCGGAGTGAGGGTGTCGAGCAGCGACGGACGCAACATGCTTGAACTGTTGGAGAATTCTTGCCATTTGAATCTTTGGATCCTTAATTTTCCTAAAATTTTGGGTGAACTTCCTGAGGTTACCTAAAAGAAATATTTCTCGCAAGTTCTTGGTATTCCTCCTGGTGAACTTCCCTCAATTAACAAAATTACCTTTTTGTCTTCACCTTCTCAACTATCTACTGGTGCCTCTGTTAAATCTCAGTTTCCCCCTTTGAATCTTACTGTGTTTTTAGAGTCATCAAGATCAGAAATTATAGAAAGAGCCACTTTGTTAATTTCTTTTGTTCTTGACACAGATTTATCTAAATTGATGACATTATATTTGAAAAATCTAAATTCTCCTTTCTATGGGTAGAATCTTGGAATTTTCCAGACATTTCAAGGTTAACTCAGCAAAGGCTTTCTGACCCTTAGGAAGGATACTCGAACTGGGGGCAACTTTCCTATTACGCTAGCCTTGTAAATGTGTTGCACGCCTCGTCCACACCAGGACTGCGCCCGGGCCTGCTCACCTTCTTCCTAGCTCCTCGGGTCCCGGACTCACCTCCCCCGCTGCCGCGGCAAACCGGCTATATCCTTGGCCTCGGGCAGCGGTGTCCCCGGCTCCCTCCAGCGCTTCGGCGTCCCCGGCTCCCTCCAGCGCGTCGGTGTCCCAGGCCTCGCTCTCTGCGCCACGCTCGGCATCTTCTGCTGCTTCGGCTCTGCCCCTAGATGCGCGGGCAAGGACCAGCCAACCCTTTAAAGGGCCAGGGGCGGGAAACTGCTCCATGGCGCGCCCTGATGATGTCACATAAGCACAGTACTTAAGCAAGGGCCTGCACCTCAGTCCCTCGCCTTGGCAATCGGGGCGTCACCTCAGTGTGAAGCTAGTTGCTGTCTTTGTTCCTCTGCTAGTTCCAGTGTTCTTGCGTTCCTGTGTTCTAGAGCCTGTTCCAGTGTTCCTGCGTCTGCTCCTGTGTTCCAGCGTCTGTTACTGAGTCCTGTTCCACGTTCCTCTACCCAGGTTGTACCCTCTCGGAATGATACCCGGTACTGACCTCGGCCTGTCTTTGACCTTGCTTGGACTGATATTTAGAACTGACCTCTGCTTGCCTTTGACTACCCTCGGACTGATACCTGGAACCAACCCTCGCTTTGGCTGACCATCCTCGGACGGATACCCTGGCTTTGACCCTTGCGCTCCATTCGGACACTCTCTTTGCTCCTCCTGTGACCACCAGATCCGCCTGCTTTTACACCGCCCGCGGCTTTCTTCGAGCTGGACCACTAGGTGCTGCCTATCCTACCCAGAAGACCTTCAGTTCCTGCCTTGTTCCCGTGGTCTCCGGTACTTTCAGTTCCGGTCTAGCTCGCCTGTTCACCGACAGCCCTCTTCTCTTGGTGGGCACACTTCTCCATCATCTCTCCGGGAGACCCCCAGAGGCCCCCCTATCCAAGGGCTCAACCCGCTAAGCTCCCGGACCGTTATTGGTGAAGTTCCTGTCAGCCTCTGTCTCCTCGTGTGCTCCGCCTCCTGGCGGCAGGCGCCCTCTGGGATCCCTCAGAGGGCCCTATCAATCCTGTGCCAGGCCAAGGGTCCACCTCCAGCGCCACAAAATGTTTGGTGAAGTTTCATTCTGAGACTTTTCTAGGAAAATAATTACGTCCTCTCTAGTTCTCACAGATTCATAGTGTTATAATAGGATCGGCATTTAGTTTGTTTGGTGTCCTATACCTGCTATAGCTTTCATCTCATTTTCTTTCATTTTACTCCTTTAAATTTTGCCCCCTTCCTCACTGTTCTTCTTCAGTATTTATGAGGATAACATTATTTTTAGTTACTTAAAATAAGTAATTATGGCTGAATGTATGAGTGTAAAATCTCTTGGATTTAGAGTTTTGCTTTTTGATCCTTCCCCCCCCCCCCCCCCTTTTTTTTACTTATGTTATTCTCTAATTTCTGTAACAAAGTTGTTAAAATACTTTGTATAAAATTGCATAAATAAACAATAAAAAAAATTATGTCTGTCAAGTTTAATAAAGAACGAACTTACTAGAACAGTATTTACAGGAAAGATAGTCAACCATCTCAGAGAGAGCTGGAGCACGAGAGAGAAAAAAATGAGGAGGGAGGACATCCATTCACTTCCAAAATTCTGTGAATAAGTGTAGTGCCCCTCCCCAGAAAAAAATTAGAGAAAACATTGATTACCTCTTTACATGAGAAGAGAGACACTGCCCCTTCCTCCTCCATGCATGTCTCCACAGAACTGTGCAACAGCCAGAACCTCGCTATCAGGCCAATAGAGTACAGTGTGCTCCGGCGGAGCGCACTGTTAACCCGCGATTGAACGAGCGTTTTTGACGCACTAGCTTTACCCCTTATTCAGTAAGGGGTAATAGTGCGTCGAAAACGCGCTTCCAACACCCCCCCCCCCTGAACCTAATAGCGCCCGCAACATGCAAATGCATGTTGATGGCCCTATTAGGTATTCCCGCGAGATTCAGTAAGTAAAATGTGCAGCCAAGCCGCACATTTTACTTTAAGAAATTAGCACCTACCCAAAGGTAGGCGTTAATTTCTGCCGGCGCCGGGGAAGTGCACAGAAAAGCAGTAAAAACTGCTTTTCTGTGCACTCTCCGACTTAATATCATGGCGATATTAAGTCGGAGGTCCCAAAAGTTAAAAAAAGTAAAAAAAATAGAAAAACATTTTTGAAATAGGCCCGCAGCTCGCGGGTTGAAAACCGGATGCCCAATTTTGCCAGCGTCCGGTTTCTGAACCCGTGGCTGCCAGTGGGCTCGAGAACCGACGCCGGCAAAATTGAGCGTCGGCTGTCAAACCCGCCGACAGCTGCCGCTCCTGTCCAAAAAGAGGCGCTAGGGCGCGCTAGTGTCCCTAGTGCCTCTTTTTACCGCTGGCCCTAATTTAAATAAATTAAATTACTGTATCCCGCGCACAGGAGAGTGGCCTGTGCACGTGCCGGGAGAGCGGGCACTCGCCCACTCTCCCGCGATTTTTACTGTATCGACCCATAAATTCTTTGAATATCAACAAGATGCATTCTCTCTAATTCCATTGCCTTATCTACTCTCAGTTTTGCTAGTTCTAGGCAAACTCTGTCCTCTGTAGATGTAGAGGCATCTACCCCTTTACCATACAAACCCCTTCTGTTTATGAGTGGTCCTTCTCCAACCTCTTCTTCAGTAAACACCGCACAGAATTATTTCTGCAGTGTTTCTGTTCTGCTATATCCTCCTCCACATTTCTTTACACCCTTCAGTCTTTCAATCTCTGTACTTCCTTTATCACTGACATAGGACTTGATTTACTAAGGTATTACTCCCATTCTGTGTCTATGGAAAAAACTGTTTTTTAAATGAAGCCCATAAAGTCTTCTCCCTCTTGCTTAATTGCCTTAGCTGTGTTTTCTTGATTGTGCCTTTGCTCTTCTGCCTTCATTCCCTTATTCCATTAGCCTTTAAACATATTTTCCCTTTCATTTCCTAATTGTTCGCATTGTTGGCTGGGTGCCAATTAAAGTCAATAGTATTTGTCAGGGTGGTTGCTATGACGTGATTATATGTTGAGAACCAGCTTTTCCACCAAAACTGGTCAGGTCATAAACTTGTTATAAATATTTGTCATCAAATCTCTCCTATTTCACATTTTTAAAAATTAGGAAAAGGAGAATTGGATCACATTAGATTAGTACTCTTTCCCTTCTAGAATTGGAGTAAGGGTTTTGTATAAATGAGGGAAGCAGATTTAAGAGAGGGAAGAAGAGATGTAAGAGCTGGTTTGGTCTGGAAGAGCCAATCCTAACCCAGTTTTAATCTGAAGTAACTCAATAATAGTTTAAACCTTTATGGAACCGTCATAATTAATAATTATTTTTCTGGGATAAAGGTAAAAAATAGATTTATCATCCCAAAAATGCCCAGATTGTATAACAGCAGGTCAACCAAAAGGCCACATTAATCAGAGCTGACTAATCTTATGCAAACATGCTCAGCAGTGACCCACCCCAGCGTTGGTAAAATGGAAATTGAACCAGCACAGTCGTATCCCCAAGGTAATGTAAGTTTCACAGATAGAAACAACCAGCAAGTGCCCAAAAGATTATATGAGATCCTCCTACTTTTCTTAGCTTCAGACCAATGTATTTTGCAAAACAAAAATTCAACTAACGTCATTACTGATGCGATCCGGGTTTGTTAGCAACAATAATAAAAACATTTTGCACAGTGTCAGTGGTGGAAATTACATTTTCAAATACTCTTCTGAATTCACTTCCATTTTCCTATCAAAGAACAGAGATACTTACGTATTTTAAACCATGACATTTTTCTGTGACATCATACCAAAAAGAACCTCTGCAATAAAATCCCTATAGTGTTTTTTTAAATCATAAATGAATGGTTTGTTTTATTTCAAACTGAACTTTCAATTATTCAGTCCTCTAATATCCTAGAATTGAATACCGTTAAGGGACATCTCTTTGGTGCATATTGTAGGGGGGGGAGGGTAAGATTTCATTCAGTAGAATTGTTTTTATTCCTAGCACATATTCTGCCAATATATCGGTCTACTACTGTTAATGCTGTGCACTTTAATTGTGAAAACAAATCATGCGCGTTAAAGAAAAATGAATACAAAGTGACTTTGAGGCTTCTTTCGGCCATTCTAGACGCGGCAGCCAACCCCAAAGCAGCTGATAACAGAAACGGACCAATCAGAAAACGTCCTTCCCCCCCACGTCTACGTGCTCGAAACTACAGTCCGCAGAAAAGTTGAGCAGCAGGCGAATAAGAATCACATTTGTCAGGAAAAAAAATAGGCAGCTTATATCAGCATCCCTTTTAAGAGAGTGTTCCCTTTTTGTATTTATCGAGCCTAGTCGCTTTAAACGATCCAAGAAAACGAAAACAAAATTATGACATTAACGCGGAGAATCTGACTAGCCACTGGAGAATAAAACCGCTTGAAGTAAAATTACCTTTTTTTTTTTTAAGAAATAAAATTAAATGAATAAAGACAACGTAAAACAAGGCACCGCTGGGATTCGAACCCAGGATCTCCTGTTTACTAGACAGGCGCTTTAACCAACTAAGCCACGGCGCCGCGCTGTGCTGATTCTCTGCCCCGTTTCTCACACTCTTTAGTGCTTTGCGCTTCTGCACCGCAGCGCCGAAGCTTTATACCAAGGCAAGAAAGAAAAGGCAAAGTAGAGTCCCACAGCAGAGGGAGAAGATCTATGCTTCAAAAACTGAAAGAAAAACTCTCTCTTACCTCCGTTTTTGTATACGGCTTCACACGCAATTACCTTTATATTTACTCATTCTTGAAAATTTTTTTTTTTTTAACGTTTTATTTATAACTGCACAAGTGTACATAGCAGAGAAATGAAGAATATACAAACATTGAAATGGTCCATTAATATAAATAACAGATGCTATCCGGTGCCCATAAAATTGTATCTAGATGCCCTCATAACTGAAAGGGTTATGAGAGGGAAATTTTAGGGGATCTAGTTAAAGAGAAATTCCCAGTCCCCTTCTGAACCTTAATCTCCCTTTATGGGATGCATTGGAATGGAAATAACTGAACAGCTGATGTACCTTTGGTACCTGTAGTCTGCTCTCCGAGTCTTACTCCTGAGGGCATTCTGCGCACAAAAATTGAAAATTCTGTGCACATATTCTGCAGATTTATTTGTCAAAATAACACAGTATTTTTGCAAATCATCATCCTATATTTCAGTGCAATCCAGTATTTTCATTTGAATAAAAATACAGAAAACAAAGAGCCTTTGCATTTTTCGCACTTAGGGCCAGATTCATTTTGTATGAATGGGAAAAACCCTTAGTGAATCAGGTACATATTGATTTCTTTCTGGCAGAAAGTATCAGAGAATGTTTACCTCTGTACAGAGAATGTTTACCTTCTTCATGTGAGAATCAATTGGTCTCTCTCTGTCCCACATGCATTCTCATATACACACATTCACTCTCTCTCTCTCCCACAATTTGCAATCACACACACAGATTCCCAAGCAGACACCTATCTACCCATACACACCGGTTCACAACACACATGGGCTCATACATACACTCTCTACTAGAGCCTGGGCCTCTTCTTCAGCTGCCAGCGGGATGAGAGCCATTGGCAGCCCCTGGGTCCTTTCTCTCTACTTCCCGGTAGTGACCTGCCGGATGGTGGTGTGCACAGGAGCATGAGTCAAGCTTAACCAAATGTCATCTCCTGCTGCTGCAGGGCAGGTTTTGTGAAAAAAGCTGCGAGACTGGCTCTACGGCAGCAGGAGATAACATTCGAATGAGCCAGATTCCTGTTGCCAGCTTCTACCCCATTCCCTTTCCCTCTATTTCTCCCCACTTCCCTCCTCCTTCTTTCTCCTTTCCCTCTTCCCCAACTTCCCCTCTCCCTCTCCTCCTCCTTAATCCCCTTCCTTCTCCCCCTCCCTCTTCCCCCTTTCCCCCTCCTCCTTACCCCCCCTTTACAGCCATTTATTAATATTTACCTCTTTCTCACTTAGGAATATTTAGTTATTTATCTTATTTAGACATTTTATATGTTACGGCTATGGCTGCTGTGCAACCGCCTCACCACCAGGGGTCCCTCTAGAGCTGGCTCCCCTGACAGGCCCAGTCTATCTCCCTTCTCCTCTCTATGTTCTGGGCTTTCCCTTATAACCCTGCCTGACAGTTCCCTCAGTGCTTCGGCATCGAGCTCGCCTGGGCTAGCCTTCCTTGCTTGCGGTCCTTTGACCTTGCTTTGCCTAGCCTTGCCTTCGGGCCTTCTACCTTGTCTTGCCTTGCGTGGCCTTCGGGCCTTCTATCTTGCCTTGCCTTGCCTTGCGTGGCCTTCGGGTCTTCTGTCTTGCCTTGCGTGGCCTTCGGGCCTTCTACCTTGTCTTGCCTTGCCTTGCGTGGCCTTCGGGCCTTCTACCTTGCCTTGCGTGGCCTTCGGGCCTTCTACCTTGTCTTGCCTTGCCCTGCCTTGCGTGGCCTTCGGGCCTTCTGTCTTGCCTTGCCTTGCGCGGCCTTCGGGCCTTCTGTCTTGCCTTGCCTTGCGCGGCCTTCGGGCCTTCTACCTTGTCTTGCCTTGCCTTGCGTGGCCTTCGGGCCTTCTGTCTTGCCTTGCGCGGCCTTCGGGCCTTCTACCTTGTCTTGTCTTGCCTTGCCTTGCGTGGCCTTCGGGCCTTCTACCTTGTCTTGTCTTGTCTTGCCTTGCGCGGCCTTCGGGCCTTCTACCTTGTGCTGTGTATGGTCTTCGGACCTTCTGCCCTGCCCTGCCTTGCTTACTGTGCGTGCGGTCCTACGGGCCCTCTGCTCTACTGTCTGTGTGTGTTTGGCCTACGGGCTCTCTGCCCTGCTTACTGTGTGTGGCCTACGGGCCTTCTGTGTGGGTGTGACCTACAGGCCTTCTGACCTGCCTTGCCCCGCTTACGGTGTGTGGCCTACGGGCCTTCTGTGTGTGTGTGGCCTACGGGCCTTCTGACCTGCCTTGCCCTGCTTATGGTGTGTGGCCTACGGGCCTTCTGTGTGTGTGTGGCCTACGGGCCTTCTGACCTGCCTTGCCCCGCTTACGGTGTGTGGCCTACGGGCCTTCTGACCTGCCTTGCCCCGCTTACGGTGTCTGGCCTACGGGCCTTCTGTGTGTGTGTGGCCTACAGGCCTTCTGACCTGCCTTGCTCTGCCTCCTGCCCTGACCCAGCCTGAACCTAGACACTGCTATCTGCCGCCTGCCCTGATCCAGCCTGAACCTAGACACTGCTATCTGCCGCCTGCCCTGACCCAGCCTGAACCTAGACACTGCTATCTGCCTCCTGCCCTGACCCAGCCTGGACCCAGACCCTGCTAACTGCCGCCTGCCCTGACCCAGCCTAGACCCAGACACTGCTACTTGCTGTCTGCCCTGACCCAGCCGGGACCCAGACACGGTTTCCAGCCATCCCTGTCTCTCTCCACCTGGAGCCACCCTTTTGGGTGGTGTTCACTACCCCTGAACTCAGCCCAAGCGTAACAGTATGCCGAAGCCATCAAATTCCAGGGGAAGAGATAGGTCTGTGTACTACCGGTGAGTCAACTTTTTTTTTCACTATTACAAGATGCTTCCTTCAAAGTTTTATACCTGCAATTCCTGTCAGACCTTGAATTACCTAAGCTATCAGAACTGTCTAGCCTGTCAACTTGCTGGTCAGGAACACTGGTCGTGCAGTAACTGCAATAAGAGAAATGTCTCTGTCTATCAAGAGTGTTTAAACTGTTCTAATCCACAGCCAGGATGGTGGAAATGTTCATGTATTCCGTGCCTTTTGCCTCCAGGCGAACCCTGCCCCCGCTGCAAAGCTAACGGGCCATCTGTTTCTCCCAAAAGCTCAGCTAGTTCTACTACCGGGCGTTCAGCTTCTGGCCCAGTTAGCAACATTATTTCATGTAACAGTTTATGGATTAAGCATTCTAGCACTTCATCTCTGGACACTTTGGAAAAAACTTGCTACCAGGAAACAAGTATTAATTCTGAAAATCTTAGAACTCACCGGGTTAAGAAGCCTTCTATAACTTCCACGCTAGAGCCTCAGAAACGAAAGCTGAGAGAAGTAATTAACTCTAGCAGAGCTCTGCTTCCCACAGCTGCAGTTAAGACACTAACGAGCACCTTCCCTAGACGTCCTAGAACTGCCTGTGCCCTCTCTAAGCAGCTCCTCCAGAAACAAAAGCAGGAGCTTCTGACTCAAGGTATCAAGCCCACGGCAGTACAATCTTTGTCCTCCCTGCGCCTTAATTCTAACCTTGTTGCTCTGCCATCCAAGCATGCTGCATTACCCCATGAGGGGCCTGAACCTGTTGCATCATCCCGAGCGGGTTCCAAGACTGCTGCATTACCCCAAGAGGGGCCTGAGCCTGCTGCACCACCCCAAGAGGGGTCCAAGTCTGCTGCATCTCCCCGCAAGGGGTCCAAGTCTGTGGCATCACCCTGCGAGGGGTCTGAACCTGTGGCATCACCCCGAGAGGGGCCTGAGCCTGCTGCATCACCCGGAGAGGGGCCCGAACCTGCTGCATCACCCCGAGAGGGGCCCGAGCCTGCTGCATCATCCCGAGAGGGTTCCGAGCCCGCTGCATCACCTCGAGTGGAGTCCGAGCCCACTGCTTCACCCCCAGAGGGGCTCGAACCGGTCCTGCTGCTGGCCCCGGAAGGATCTGAACCGGTCCTACTGACAGACTGTGTCTCTCAGCCATCTGAAACTGCCGAACCGGTCTTGCTGCCGCCCCCGGAGGGGTCCGAACCGGTCTTGCTGCCGCCCCTGGAGGGGTCTGAACTGGTCCTACTGACAGACTGTGTTTCTCAGCCATCTGACACTGCCGAACCGGTTTTGCTGCTGCCCCTGGAGGGGTCCGAACCGGTTTTGCTGCTGCCCCCGGAGGGGCTCGAACCGGCCTTGCTGCCGTCCTCGGAGGAGTCCGAACCGGTCCTGCTGTCGTTCCCGGAGGGGTCCGAACCGGTCCTACTGACAGACTTTCTGACTCAGCCATCTGAGTCTACTGAACCGGTCCTGCTGCCGCCCCCGGAGGGGCTCGAACCGGTCCTGCTGCCACTCCCAGAGGGGCTCGAACCGGCCCTGCTGCCGTCCCCGGAGGGGTCCGAACCAGTCCTACTGACAGACTTTCTGACTCAGCCATCTGAGTCTACTGAACCGGTCCTGCTGCCGCCCCCGGAGGGGCTCGAACCGGTCCTGCTGCCACTCCCAGAGGGGCTCAAACCGGCCCTGCTGCCGTCCCCAGAGGGGTCCAAACCAGTCCTACTGACAGACTTTCTGACTCAGCCATCTGAGTCTACTGAACCGGTCCTGCTGCCGTCCCTGGAGGGGTCCGAACCGGGCCTGCCAACAGACTTTGCCCTGACCCAGCCCTGACCCAGCCTGGACCCAGACCCTGCTAACTGCCGCCTGCCCTGACCCAGCCTAGACCCAGACACTGCTACTTGCTGTCTGCCCTGACCCAGCCGGGACCCAGACACGGTTTCCAGCCATCCCTGTCTCTCTCCACCTGGAGCCATCCTTTTGGGTGGTGTTCACTACCCCTGAACTCAGCCCAAGCGTAACATTATATACCGTCATTCCATTTTTAGATCACAATGGTTTACAAAGTGAACTTCATAAGTATAACACAATTAACAGACAAGTATGGATTGGTTACAGAGGTGGCATGCAAAGGCAGGCATTTATCTATTAAATCTATCAAATTCAATTTTCTAGTACATATTAACATTGATCTATTTATTTATTTAAAAGTTTTTCTATACCATCATTAAGTTATTTACCATCATAACGGTTTACAAAATGGCACATATAGAGGAGATTAGCTCAAACATTTTACAATGAAGGTGCCAATAGTATCCTGTAACAAATAAAGATTAAAAGCTATTTGGTTAATGACATGGATTTTCCATTGATGAATGACTTCTAGGAGATAACATGTGGTTCATTCATGGCATTATGGGTTATTGACTACGATTAACTGTGTGATAAAAAAATAATTTCCAGGTATGTACTTGGAGATTATGTGTTAGGTGCTCTATTCCTGCTCTTCCTTAATTATTTGCGCCATTCTCTTTGTAAAAGGCCTGTTTGAAAAGCCAGGTTTTGAGGTTTGTTTTGAATAGTTTAAAATTTCTCTGGAGTCGTAGATCGAGGGGCATAATGTTCCATAACAAGAGACCGGCCAGGGATAGTGCGCGTTCCCTGACCTGGGTAAGCCTTGCTGTTTTTACTGATGGAATGGTTAAGAGAGCTTTGTTTGCTGATCTTAAATTTCTGTGTGGTACGTGTACTCGAAGTACAAAAGACAGAGAATTCGGATAATGAAAATACAAAGCTATGGTTTTCTCGTCTTAGTGAGTTGTTTTGAGGATCTTGCTTTCTATCATTTGATTTATTCTTCAAGGTTCAATTAATATCTTTTGTCCTTTTTGATTTTGTGGTTCTGTATTTTCTGATGTCCCTAAGTTAAATTATATGCGTTCCTGATTGGGAAACAAACAATGGAATGTAATCTTCAAGCTGCCTGGTTGAGCTGCGTTCACGAGGGCCCGGACCCAACTCAGGCAGGCTTGCAGATCTCGGCAATAATCAGTGCTGTGCCTCCTCCCGCAAGCCTGCCCCATGGTGTGCTGCCTCCCTGTGAGCCTGGCCCATGCTTCTCTTCTGGCAGGCTCGAGATCCTGCCTGTGTTTGAGGTCGGAGCAACGGTTTGAGGCCCAGAAGTGGCAAATTCTGCAAGGTAAATATGAAAATCTGCATGAAGGGGGAAATCTGTGGAAATTCTGCATTCCGCAGTAGCGCAGAATTCCCCCATGACTAAAGTCTGTGCTTTGTTGTTTTTTTTTCATTGCTCAATAAAAAAGCGTTTAAACATAAAGTCTGTGCTTGGAAGATTCCTGGATATGTTGATCTGATTAGGCACTGGGATACATCAGACAGAGACTTGAAGATGTTTCAGCTCTGCTCCTGCCACAAAAATATGTGGAACATGAAATGCTAGAGCTGCAGTTTTCCTGTACAATTAGGAACATTTAGATTTTCACATTGGCTATGTCTAGTTTGCATCTATCAGTTACACTCTTCCACTGAACCACTTGAATTTATCTATATTCCTTTGTATCATCTTTTATTGTGAAAAGAGGATTTTAAGACTGTGTTGAGAAAACATTTAAAAAAGCAAAGATTGCAAAATCACACTAGTCTATTATTAATTCACATAGAGTTCACTCATTTCAGTTTTTTTAGTTTTGGTTCAAATCATAAGAAGATAAGAAATTGCCATACTGGGTCAGACCAAGGGTCATCAAGCCCAGCATCCTGTTTCCAACAGAAGCCAATCCAGGCTACAAGTACCTGGCAAGTACCCAAACACTAAGTAGATCCCATGCTACTGATGCCAGTAATAGCAGTATCTATTCTCTAAGACAACTTGATTAATAGCAATTAATGGACTTCTCCGAGAACTTATCCAAACCTTTTTTAACCCAGCTACACTAACTGCACTAACCACATCCTCTGGCAACATATTCCAGAGTTTAATTGTGCGTTGAGTGAAAAAGAATTTTCTCTGATTAGTCTTAAATGTGCTACTTGCTAAATTCATGGAGTGCCCCCTAGTCCTTCTATTATCCAAAAGAGTAAATAACCGATTCACGTTTACCTTTTCTAGACCTCTCATGATTTTAAAGACCTCTAAAATATCCCCTCTCAGCCGTCTCTTCTCCACGTTGAACAGCCCTAATCTCTTTAGCCCTTCTCTACCTTCTCCATCACAACTATATCATTTTTGAGATGCAGCGACCAGAATTGTACACAGTATTCAAGGTGTGGTCTCACCATGGAGCGATACAGAAGTATTATGACATTTTCTGTTTTAGTCACCATTCCTTTCCTAATAATTCCTAACATTCTGTTTGCTTTTTTGACTGCTGCAGCACACCGAGCCAATGATTTCAATGTATTATCCATTATGATGCCCAGATCTTTTTCCTGGGTAGTAGCTCCTAATATGGAACCTAACATCGTGTAACTACAGCAAGGGTTATTTTTCCCTATATGCATCACCTTGCACTTGTCCACATTAAATTTCATCTGCCATTTGTATGCCCAATCTTCCAGTTTCTCAAGGTCCTCCTGCAATTTATCACAGTCTGCTTGTGATTTAACAACTCTGAATAATTTTTGATTATTTGCAAATTTGATTTCCTCACTCATCGTATTCTTTTCCAGATCATTTATAAATATATTGAAAAGCACAGGTCCAAGTACAGATCCCTAAGACACTCCACTGTTTACCCTTTTCCACTGAGAAAATTGACCATTTAATCTTATTTTCTGCTTCCTGTCTTTTGTTATCCACAAAAGGACATCGCCTCCTATCCCATGACTTGTTAGTTTTCTTAGAAGCCTTTCATGAGGGACTTTGTCAAATGCCTTCTGAAAATCCAAATACACTACTTATCCCAGGACAAGCAGGATGCTAGTCCTCACATATGGGTGACATCATTGATGGAGCCCTGGTACGGAAAACTTTCTGTCAAAGTTTCTAGAAACTTTTGACTGGCCCTGAGAGGCTACTGAGCATGCCCAGCATGACATGATATTCTCTGCCACAGGGGTCTCTCATCAGTCTTCGTTTTTCTGCGCTGCTGTGAGCATCACGGAGCAAGGAGCCTTCTGAGTTTTTCCTCACAGTGTTACCTGACTAAAAAGTCATTTATTTCTCAAGAAATTTTATCCTATAGGGGATCTCTCTTAGATTTCCACCAGCTGGTATGAAATCGCACTCTCGTTTTTACTCTTGAGTAAAAATTTTCTTTCACATTTTCTTTCCCTCTTTTCATCGACGGCTGTCGACAAAAAAATGGCTTCCGGATTTAAAAATGTCCGGTTTGTAATCGGACAATGTCCATAACAGATCCATACCTCGAGTGTGTTCTCTGTTTAGGTGATAAACATGATGTCTCAAACTGCCCTCAATGTGCAGAGATAACTCCCAAAGGAAGAAAACTTCGACAAGAGAAGATGGAACATCTTTTTCACCTTCAGCTTCTTCCTTCTCCTTCAACATCAACAAAATCGTCCCCGGTGGGGGTTTCAAAGCGAATTTTGTTGAAAAAACATCGTCTGGAGGGGTTCGGAGATCATCCATCACCATCGACATCGACGACATCGTCCAGGTCAGTGATCGCACATCGACCAAAGCATCGTCACCGACATCGGCACACACCAACTCCAGCGACGCCTCTCTTGCCAGAGGAACCGACCGCTAAACGGCTTAAACCTCAGGAAACTCCGCTACCCTCGGCACCAGGGCCTATTCCTCCTTTGGTCGAACCTCCACAGGGCGCTGTGGAGAAAGTATCGACACCTACACTGCCACCGTGTTCAGCTGCTCTGCCTGCACCAGCTGTTTCACAGGAATTGTCAGACTTTATCAGACAAGCGGTACTCCAGGCCCTTAAAGAACAGACGCCTATTCCGGCGACTTCGCCGATGCCGGTGCCGTCACTGATGCCGGTTCTTGAACCGATGCCGGTACCCTTACCGATGCCGGTGATTGCACTGAAGCCAGTGAGTACACCGATGCCGATGACCCCGTCGAAGCCGGTACCAATACCGATGCCGACGATTCCGTCGATGCCGTTACCTACACCGATTCCAGTTAAGGTGAAGCCGGCATGACCACCGAAGATACCGACACCATCGTCAATTCTGGGGCCGACACCATTGATGCCAGTCTCACCGGGGGACCCGGGACATCCAGAACTGGCACTCTACCAACTTATAATGAAGAGATTTGATGAGGTGGTCGGTACTCTTCCTTCCAAACCTGGGAAAAACACCCTGAGGAGTCACCCTTTGATGACCCACAACCAGGTCCTTCAGGGCTTCCTCGGCCGCCTAGAACCTCTCCAATTTCTCCACCTAGACAAGATCCATAGAATATTTGGAGTGATATACACACAGATACCTCATCTGAAGCTTTCATGTCAGATCCTTCACCACCGGATCCAAGGAAAAAATTTCCACCAGAAGATTTATCATTCACAACTTTTATCCAGGAAATGGCTGACACCATACCTTTCACTTTGGTCACAGAGCAGGACGTAAGGCAACAAACATTGGAGGTTCTCCAATTTGTAGACCCTCCAAAGCAAGAGGTAGCCATACCTGTCCTTGATGTCCTTCTGGACTTACAACATCGGATTTGGGAACATCTATGCTCAGTGCCTACTTTTAACATAAGAATGAACACTACATATTTGGTGCAGTCTACTCTTGGCTACCAAACATCACAGCTTCCCCACCAGTCAGTAGTGGTAGAGTCTGCGCATAAGAAATCCAAGAGGATAAGGCCACATTCCTCAAATCCCCCAGGTAAAGATCACAGATTCTTGGATTCCCTGGGGCGAAAGGTCTATCAAGGAGCCATGTTAAATTCTAGGATATCTTCGTGTAAAATTATACATGACTCAGTACCAAAGAAATCTGTGGAAGCAGATGCAGGACTTTATACCATCACTTCCATCACAACATCAGGAAGCAACCCAGGCAATTATCCACAAAGGGCTGGAGGCTGGCAAGCACGGCTTCGAGACAGTATCTAGAGTGGCTGCATCAGGTATAAGTGCAAGACATTGGGCTTGGCTTAAAGCCTCGGACCTCAGGCCTGAAGTCCAGGACAAATTAGTCGACCTCCCATGTCTTGGAGATAACCTCTTCAGATCCAAAGTACAGGATGCAGTTGTTCTATTAAAGGAGCACACGGAGACCCTGCGACAGCTTTCATCAATTCCGCAGGATCCACCTTCACAGCCATCTCGAAGGTCTCAAAGGAAAGACCCTAGAAGACCCTTCTACCGGCAGAGGCGGTACTAACCTCCAACAGCTAGGAGCAGATCTTCTAGGCCACAACAGAGAACTCAACCTAGACAACCTAGGGCGACTAGGCCTCAACCTCCGCCACAAACAGGACCAGCTGCTGGCTTTTGAGGCCTTCCCCAGAGTTCGAAGCCATCTCTCCAATCCTCATCCAGAGCTTCCAGTAGGAGGTCGAGTATCCTCCTTTTACAACCATTGGGTTCAAATAACAACAGACCAATGGGTACTTGCAATAATATCTCGAGGTTACCAACTCAACTTCCTCTCAATTCCAACAGATTCTCCTCCGAGACCTCTTTTTCTAAGCAAAAATCACATAATCCAATTGCAAGTAGAATTATTCACCCTTCTGAGAGCCAGAGCTGTAGAGCCAGTGCCCCTGGACTCAGCAGGGCAGAGGATTCTATTCCTGTTATTTCCTCATTCCAAAGAAAACCGGAGGCCTACGTCCCATCCTAGACCTCAGAAATCTCAACAAATTTCTGAAGAAAGAAAAGTTCAGGATGGTTTCTCTAGGCACCATGCTTCCACTTCTTCAAACAGGAGATTGGCTTTGTTCTATGGATCTTCAAGACGCTTACGCTCACATTCCAATATTCCCTCCTCATCACAAGTATCGCTTCATGGTGGGTCATCAACATTTCCAATACAGAGTACTACCATTCGGTCTTGCCTCTGCTCCGAGGGTATTCACCAAATGTCTGGCAGTAATAGCAGCACACTTGCACAAGGAAAGTGTCCATGTCTTCCCATATCTGGACGACTGGCTCATCAGAAGTCAATCTCAACAAGGAGCTCTGGCTTCTCTCAGTCGAACAATTACTCTACTTCACTCCATGGGTTTTCTCATCAATTATCAAAAGTCCCATCTCATTCCATCTCACCTGCTTCAATTCATCAGAGCAGAATTGAACACCATCCTCTCAAAGGCCTTTCTGCCCAAGGCTCGGGCAGAGACACTTTCCCTATTGGCAAACTCGCTACATTCAAAGAAACAAGCAACAGCTCATCAGTTTCTAACCTTACTAGGCCACATGGCCTCCACAGTGCATGTTACTCCTATGGCATGGTTAGCCATGAGGGTACCTCAATGGACATTAAGATCACAATGGATCCAAGCCATTCAACCACTGTATTCTCCAATTCAAGTAACCCACCAGCTACGATCCTCTCTACTTTGGTGGGCGAACATGGACAATTTGCACAACGGCCTACCCTTCCAACAACCAATCCCACAAATAACGTTACCTACAGATGCATTCATTTTGGGTTGTGGAGCTCACATAAACAATCTCCAAACCCAGGGTACTTGGACAAAACTCGAAGCAACATTTCAAATCAATTTCCTGGAACTTCGAGCTATACGTTATGCGCTGCATGCGTTCAAGGACTGCCTTTCACACAAGACTGTTTTGATCCAAACGGACAACACAGTAGCCATGTGGTATATCAACAAACAGGGAGGTACGGGCTCGTACCTCCTTTGTCAAGAAGCTGCACAGATTTGGGACTGGGCCCTAACACACTCAATGTTTCTCTGGGCTACTTATCTGGCAGGCATTCACAATGTAGTGGCGGATCGACTCAGTCGTCAGTTCCAACCACATGAGTGGTCCCTGGATCCCTTAATAGCGACCAGGATATTTCAAAGTTGGGGACAACCAACAATAGACCTCTTTGCGTCACACCTGAATCACAAAGTGGACAGATTTTGTTCTCTACACAAACAGAAAAACCAGCCAGCCAAGGACACCTTTGCTTACCCTTGGAACTCAGGCCTTCTATACGCGTATCCTCCGATACCGCTCATAACCAAAACTCTAGTGAAGTTACAACAGGACAAGGGGTCCATGATACTCATAGCCCCCTATTGGCCTCGACAAGTATGGTTTCCCACACTTCTAGACTTCTCGATCAGGGATCCCATTCGCCTGGGTGTAGCTCCCACTCTCAAAACTCAGGATCAGGGTCGGTTGCGCCATCCCAATCTTCAATCCCTATTCCTGACAACATGGATGTTGAAAGCTTGATTTTACAACCACTCAATCTTTCAACCAATGTATCTCAAGTGCTTATAACTTCACGTAAACCTTCAACATGAAAGAACTATTCTTCAAAATGGAAAAGGTTTACTTTGTGGTGCAGCCAAAAGAGTATAGACCCTTTCACCTGCCCCACAACTTCTCTACTAGACTACTTATGCCATCTTTCAGACTCTGGTCTCCAGACTTCATCTGTAAGAGTCCATTTAAGTGCAATCTCAGCTTACCATAACAGGATGGGAGATACACCAATATCCATACAACCTCTTGTCAGCAGGTTTATGAGAGGTTTAACTCAACTTAAACCACCAATTCGGCCACCAGTCACAGAATGGGACCTGAATCTGGTCTTAACAAGACTCATGCATTCTCCTTTGAACCCACGAATTCCTGTGATTTTAAATTTCTCACATGGAAGACTATCTTCCTCATAGCCATTACATCGGCTAGACGGGTTAGTGAGTCACAAGCACTTGTCACGTACTCACCCTATACAAAAATCTTACATGACAGAGTGGTTCTCCGAACACATCCAAAATTCCTCCCCAAGGTAGTTACAGAATTCCACTTGAACCAATCCATAGTGTTACCCACATTCTTTCCAAGGCCTCATTCACACCAAGGAGAACGAGCCTTACATACCTTGGACTGTAAGTGTGCGCTAGCTTTTTACTTAGAACGCACTGCAGTCCATAGGAAATCCATTCAACTCTTTGTGTCTTATGATCCTAACAAACCGGGTAAAGCAGTGGGTAAACATACTCTATCCAACTGGCTAGCAGATTGCATATAGTTTTGCTATGAAAAAGCAGGCCTTCCTCTCCAAGGGCGAGTAAAGGCGCATTCAGTGAGAGCAATGTCAATCTCAGTAGCACACTATCGTTCAGTGCCAATTCTTGACATATGTAAAGCAGCAACATGGAGTTCTCTTCACTCCTTTGCAGCTCATTACTGTTTGGACAAAGAAGGACGACAAGATTCAGCTTACGGACAATCTGTCTTAAAGAACTTGTTTCCAGTTTAATCCCAACTCCTTCTACATCCAATCTGCTGCGATCTTCAGCTGCCTCATTTTCAACAAAAATACTTAACTGTTGCTTCACTACAAAATGACTCAGCCTCTAGCTTGCTAATCACCCATATGTGAGGACTAGCATCCTGCTTGTCCTGGGATAAAGCAAAATTGCTTACCATGTAATAGGTGTTATCCCAGGACAGCAGGATGTAGTCCTCACGAAACCCACCCGCCACCCCGCGGAGTTGGGTCCAATACGTTTTATTATTTTATTTTTGCTAAAGCTTATTGCTACATACGAGACTGAAGAGAGACCCCTGTGGCAGAGAATATCATGTCATGCTGGGCATGCTCAGTGGCCTCACAGGGCCAGTCAAATGTTTCTAGAAACTTTGACAGAAAGTTTTCCATACCAGGGCTCCATCAATGATGTCACCTATATGTGAGGACTACATCCTGCTGTTCTGGGATAACACCTATTATAAGGTAAGCAATTTTGCTATCTACCGGTTCACCTTTATCCTCATGTTTATTAACCCCTTCAAAAAAAATGAAGCAGATTTGGGAGGCAAGACTTCCCTTGGGTAAATCCATGCTGTGTTCCATTAAACCATGTCTTTCTGTATGCTCTGTGATTTTGATCTTTAGAATAGTTTCCACTATTCTTTCTGGCACTGAAGTTAGTCTCACTGGTCTATAGTTTCCCTGATCACCCCTAGAGCCCTTTTTAAATATTGGGTTCACTCCAGTCTTCAGGTACAATGATGATTTTAATGATAGATTACAAATTTTAACTAAAAGATCTGAAATTTCATTTTTTAGTTCCTTCAGAACCCTGGGGTGCAAAAGATCCAGTCCAGGTGATTTGCAACTCTTTAGTTTGTCAATCTGACCTACTACATCTTCCAGGTTCACAGTGATTTGGTTCAGTTCATCTGACTCATCACCCTTGAAAACCATCTCTGGAACCGGTATCTCGCCAACATCCTCATTAATAAACACAGAAGCAAAGAATTCATTTACTGCAATGGCCTTATCTTCCCTAAGAGCCCCTTTAACTCCTCGGTCATCTAACAATCCAACCAATTCCCTCACAGGTTTCTTGCTTCGGATATATTTTTAAAAGTTTTTTATTGTGAGTTTTTGCCTCTACGGCCAACTTCATTTCAAATTCTCTCTTAGCCTGCCTTATGTTTTACATTTAACTTGACAGTGCTTATGCTTTTTCCTATTTTCTTCAGATGGATCCTTCTTCTGATTTTTGAAGGATGTTTTTTTGGGCTCAATAGCCTCTTTCACCTCACGTTTTATCCTTGCCAGAAATCGTTTTGCCTTCCTTCCACTTTTCTTAATGCGTGGAATACATCTGGACTGCACTTTTAAGAATGCATTTTTAAACAATGTCCACGCCTGTTAGACATTTTATCATTAATTATCATCAATATTTAGAGATGTGCTTCGTGTTTAGGTATCGGGTCTGGCTTCGGTCGACCGAGTCGTTTAAAAATTTAGTTTTTCGCGTGTGTTTTGGGTTTTTTTACGAACGGAGTTAGTGCGCACTAACGGGGTTAGTGCGCTCAATGTTACCGTTAGTGCGCACTACCTAAAGTTAGTGCGCACTGCCAAAAATTGCAACTTTTAAGTAAAACGTATCAATTTTTAAGGAGTTCGTTAGCTAAATGTACGGTTCCCTGCTCCCACTGGTTCGCACCACCTGGAAAACAGGCAATGGGAATGTAGAACCAGTATTTTAAATCATCCGTAGTTAGTGCGCACTAACGGGGTTAGTGCGCTCAATGTTACCGTTAGTGCGCACTACCTAAAGTTAGTGCGCACGGCCAAAAATTGCAACTTTTAAGTAAAACGTATCAATTTTTAAGGAGTTCGTTAGCTAAATGTACGGTTCCCTGCTCCCACTGGTTCGCACCACCTGGAAAACAGGCAATGGGAATGTAGAACCAGTATTTTAAATCATCCGTAGGTAGTGCGCACTACCGCTGGCTAGTGCGCACTAACGCGGATTAGTGCGCACTACCTTGAGCATGCTCTGTGAGGTCCCCGGAGGCCATTTTGCTTAAAATACACGCACTAATAATTATTTTCTTACTACGTGCAGTCTCTGACAGAGCTAGCTGAGTGAGCTGAGCAGCACGCAGTGAGCTGAGCACTGAGCAGTGAGCAGCAGTAGTACAGTACACCTAATCAACAGACACAACGTTATCGTTGATTCATTCTTCACCACATTATATCATCAACTCTACCACTGTAAGTGTATAATATAATAAATATATAAGATTTTGTTTTAGTTTTTATACAGTATTACTTTACTAGTAGTTACTTAGTTGGTTAAGTTAAATAGTTAATGCACTTTTTTTCGGTGAAGTAGCATAAAATAATATAAAAATAATATTAAATGAAGTTACTTACATTAGGGGAAATTAAAAGTTTAACACACAAAAGTACTTCATTTAATTTTATGCTAATTTAGTGAAAAAAAAGTTTAACAGAGATTGTCAGTGTCAGACAGCTCCCTCTCTGCATGAGAGGCTGGCTGGCTTCACAGACAGGGGGGGGGGGAGCTCAGCTGCCTGACCCTCACTCCTCCCCTCCCCCCATGTCCCTGCCACTGAACTGAATAGTGTACTGTCACTGTGAGGGTGAGGGCTGAGACAGGGAGGGAGGGAGCTGTCTCAGCCCTCACCCTCACAGTGACAGTACCCTCACAATACAATACAATACAATACAATACAATACAATATTGTGCACTGTGTGCAGTGTGTGCAGCACTCAAGCTACTGCAATGACTCACACGTCAATGCCAAAAATTGCTCCATGACCAAGACAGCCATTTGAAGCAAAACTTTAATGCTTGTGATACTAAAGTAGGAGTAAGGACTAGGAGAAAGCAGACTCATGAACAAAAAATCCTTCAGAAATGTACAACTTCTGGGTGCTCAGTTTTCTCTTTTTATTACACTCAAGGGTGTTTGTATATATTTGGTTAATCAATATATTGTTACAGTAGTGGATATAACAGTAACAGTTTATATCCAACTAGTAGCTAGTAGTAGTAGCTACTAGTTGGATATAAACTGGATATCCAAGTAGTAGCTAGTAGTAGTAGCTAGCTAGTAGCTAGCTACTACTAGTACAACCACTAGCTACTTAGTTAGAGTATCAACCTCTCTGTGCACTGTAAGTGCAATTTTATATTGTATTGGCCTGAAATTCTTTCATACTTCATTCACACAATCATGCTGTCGGAGATGGACGCTGAGGCAGAAGAACCCAGCGAGGACTTGCCTGCCTCAGAGGTGGACACTGGGGGAAAGGAGCCTGGGAGTGAGAAGCCTGTGTTGGAGACGCAGCAGGACAGAGTGTTCATGTCTTGTGACTCCCAGACTGGCTTCTCCTGTGGGCCACAAGAGGCAGCAGCGGCAGTGTTGTGGCCGCTGCTGCCTCTTGTGGCCGGGCACCCCAGCAAGCGATGCGGGGAGCACAGCTGCATAGAGCCAAGCCTCTCTTCCACCCCTTGACCTTGGATCTCGGCCCTCGACAAGAGGCTCACTCCTCCCAGTCACAGGGAAAGTTCGGATACCCAAGCTGTGGAAAGTTCGTTTTGATAAAAACCAATTGCTCGACTAAGTCTGGAGACAAACGTGCACGGTGTGGACTCACTATGTTCCCTGTCATTGAAAATACTCTTTCACTTTGCACACTTGTTGGCGGGCAGGAAAGAAAGTGCTGTGCTAGTATTGCAAGATCAGGCCACATTGAAGCTTTCTGTGCCCAATATCTCAAGGGATCTGAGTCCATGCTCTGAATTGGCTCAGACAGAAAACTCTTAACATGCAGTTCTGAAACATTCTCCTGCAGGTAGGACTCAGTAGTAGTAACTCTTCTGCCAACAGCTGATGCGATTGCTTGTGACATGGCAGGCAGTTCATTAAATGTGGAATGACTCATATTTTGATGTGTTATGGAAGGGGTAGGGGAGCAGCTGATCATACTAGTACTTGAGCAGGATGGAGTTGGAGACTGAGAGGATAATACTAATTCTTTTTCATCGTTACCAGTGGAACAGACCCTGTTAGACATTATGTTTTCAACCATTTTAATCAACTTTTTTTTCCAATGTGTAAGAGCATTGTTCTTGAGAGCAATATTGCCTTTCACACGTGGGTCACACATCGTGGCTAACATATAGCAATCCCTTTGCATGAGAGGTTTCAATCTTTTTTCAACTTGCTCTTTTAAGCATTTAACAAGCATTAACACTTCCTTAGAGAAATCTGGATGATGCAGAAATTCCTGTAATACCTCCTCCAGATAGTTTATTACAGGGATGACACCACCCAAAGTGGCATTAGCTGAACTCAATGCATCAGTATATACTTTGAAAGGCTTGAGGACATGCACCATGTGTGCAATGTTTGTCCAGTCCTGACATCCAAGAGGATTTTCCAATCCAATTTCAGTTGCCATTGCCAAATCATGAAGAGGTGTCTGCTGTTCAGACAACCTCTCCAACATAAGATAGGTGGAATTCCATCTGGTAGGCACATCCTGAAGAAGGTTGTGCAAAGGTGCGCCAACTGCTATTTGCCTCTTTCTGAGTTGCTTCCCACTTTTTACACTACGATTGAAATGCCCAGCTATTTTGCGACACTTTTCAATCAACCGCTTCAGGAGTTGACTACTACAACTAGTAGTAGTACCACCTTCCTTGCCACTAAGCCCCAAAGCATCCCTCACTATCAGATGCAGGGTATGTGCAAAGCATCGGATGCCGCTGAATCTGCCATCAGCCAGAGCCTTAATAATATTGGAACCATTGTCAGTAATGAAAAATCCATTTAAGCATTCCATATCACTGCTTCTAAGGAGCCCATTCCATTTTTCCATCATCCCCTGAATTGCGTGTAAGATATTTTCTGAAGTATGTCTCTTGTCTAGCACTTGAGCATGCAGTAAAGCCCAATGGTATCCTGGCGAAACCTTTTTGGAGCTGCTGCCACTGCCACTGCCAATGCTGCTAGTGCTTACAGGTATTAATGCCTCATCCAGCTGCCACCAATGTGCTGTTAGAGACAAATATGCATGCATTGCATTCATACTAGTCCAAACATCAGTGGTGAGATGGATGCTCCTCCCCTTTGCCCTTGCCATCATAATCTGCATTTCAGCACGACATTTTCTGTATAGGGAAGGAAGCACCTGACGGCTAAATGTACTTCTTGAAGGAAGTTTGTAGTAAGGGGCGAAATAATGGAGCATCCGCTTAAATCCCTCATTTTCTACAATCTGCAGTGGCTGATCATCCAAAGCAATCATTAGAGCAATATGTCGTGTACCCACTTTAGACATTGCCTGCTTCCTGCTCTGTGACATTGCAGAAGAACACCACCCCATCTGCTCCATGGTAGCTTGCCGCTGCTGCTGGGGATGAGGAAGAGGAGACTGCTGCTTCTGCAGATGCACACAATCTGTATCTTCTTTAGTACTACTACTTTCCTTCTGTGGCTGCTTCCCTGTTGCTTTACTTGAAGCCTGGGCAAGCACGGTGGGACCAGCTTCTTCTGCAAGCAACAGTGCTCTATGTTCTCTTTCAAGGTGATATTTCATGTTGCTGTTAGTAAGATGTCCAATAATTCTTCCACGGCTCACCATCTTTTTACAATGGATACATTGTCCAAATCTCTGGTCAGCCACAACATGATAATGATTCCAAATCTTTGATGTCCTTGTACTGTTCCTTACTCTAGGCTGGATACTTGTCATTTTCATACTAGTAGTAGAAATAGTAGTAGTAGTAGTAGTAGTCACACGTGGATGTTCAAATGGTGTAGGGGACAGGGTACCAGCAATACTGCTGGCACTGGCAGTAGTTGTTTGTTTTGCAATCTGACTAACATTGTCATTGCTTCTGTTCTCCTCCTCCTCCTTCTCCTCTGAATGTTTACTAGCCAAAAACTCCTGATCATCATCCTCCTCCTCCTCCTCCTCAATATCTGATTCTTCATCATCATCAAATATTTTCTGTATCACCATTCTTTCATCTAATCTTTTCACCTTTCCCTCAAATTCTGCTCGTTCCTTCCCTTGCAACAAGTTTCCTTGCACTTCTACATCCTCTTTCTTCTCAAAAAATCGCAGTTTTTTCCTAGGGACTGGCAGACAGCTCTTTCCAGTAGCACTATCACTAGCAACACGTTTTTTTCCAGAGGGTACTGGTAGGGGCATTATGATCCTGTGGTCAAAGAAATATATAATAAATATAGTACATTAAACAAGTTAATAAATTAGTTTGGTATTCATTTTTAAAACTTTATTGAGCTAATAGCATTAGCTAGCTAGCTATTGCTAAGGCTACCCCCAGACCACAGGACAAAGAAGGATATAGTGATTATTTTTTATTAGTCAGTGAGTGACACTGACAAGTGATAATTTGATATAGTATACTTACTAATATATTATATTGCAATTTATACCATGCATTGGCCAGAGCATCAAACTGCAGCAGACTGAGACTGAAACTAGGCTGCAATACTTCAGTTCACTCATTACATTAGCCTCCTGGCAGGACTGGCTAGGCTTTTCTGTTAATACTACATGCAAGCCAAGCATTGAGGTTAGAGAAGTCCTATTCTTATTTTTTCATATCCTTTTCAGGCCTATTCTGTTCTTTGGACTAAAATAACTTCTCCCTCCCACTTCAAGTCTTACCCACAAATCTCACACACAGGAGCAGAAGCCTTAAGCCAAGCACAAGAAACATAATATAGGATATTGGACAGACTATTGGCCAATTATAGGTTTAGTAGTAGAATTGATTTGATAGTAGTGACTCATTGGCTTTAATAGCTAGCCATAGCCAGTGACACTAGGCTAATAGCCAAGCTAGCTATTAGCCTAGTGTCACTGGCTATATTGGCTAGCTAGCTATAAACACTATTAGTGATAAATCTAGTAGATTACACATACATCTATATAATATTGATAAATATAATATTATATAATTTTATATATTTATAAATCTATTAAAACTCTACTGCTACAATGTTCAGAAAGCAGTCAAAGCACCTACCTTGTCCTTTATAAGCAAGCACTGCTGCTGGACTGGAGTGCTGGTGCCTGCCTATGCCTAGGCTAGGAATGCTGCGAACGAAGAGCTCACTCAAGAAACAGAAAAAAAGAGTAGAGCTCAGCTCAGCTCACTGGTTGTGGCTATTGGCTATTTTGGCTAGTGGTACTTGGCTGCTAGCAGTAGCTATATGCTACTGTGGCTAGTGGCAATGGCTACTGGCTGGCTGGCTGGCTGGCTAGTATCATAGGCTGATACTAGTATCAGCTAGCTAAGCCAGCTAGCAGCTACCCCTTATTAATAACAATAAAGGCTGTATAATATTAGCTATCAATCAACAGCTGCAGCTAGCTATAATGACTGATTGACTGATGTTTTCTCCTCAAACCCACAAAACAAAAGCAACACATAAGCAGAGCACCCCTTATTATATAGCTATTATAGCTACCTATTGACTAAAAGTAGGAGGGAAAATAAACCTATTAATTTAAGTGGCCAATTCAAAAATGATGCAAATGAATATTATGCATAATATATCAAACAAATTCTAGTCACATGATTGATGACCTAATCACAATATCCACAGACACACTACTACAGTAGGATTAGAACTTCAAGCTAAAAGCTAATAGCTCTATCCCCCATTCCCATTCCCCATCCCCCATATAAAACAATCTGTAAAAAACAGCACCTTGGCTGTTGGTAACCTTGGTAATGAATAAAAAACAAGAAGACACCCAATAGGAATACATATTCAACCTTCAATTTAAAAAAAAGTGTCAATTTAGTATCAATTTACGTTAGTGCGCACTAACATATATCACCGCGCACTGCCATGTACTGAGCGCGCACTAATAATCCGTTAGTGCGCAGTATGGTGAGGCGCCATGTACTGCGCACTACGTCCAGCGACTGCGCGCTAACGGATAGTCCATGCGCACTAACATCCGTTAGTGCGCAGTAATAAAAAACCGACTTTAACCCGAAAATTCGTGGAATTTTGATTCTTTTTCCCAACTTCCCCAACAATGACGATTTAGACAATGTCGTTGGCATTGACTAAATCGTGAAAAACGATTGCACATCTCTAATCAATATTCCCTCTAAGGATTGGGTTGCTGTGAGCAAACATTTTTATGTATTTATTTAAAAGCATTTATTACCCTCCGTTCCTATGTTAAGGGTGGGGTACATTATGGACATACATAAATCAAACAAACATAATAATACAGCACATTACATAATTCTTCAGTAAGGGGAACATTGCACAGCAAATGACAACATATTAAAACATAGGGGTTAAATTTATCAAGACAGAAGAACTAATAGTGGGACCAATAATAACTAAAATGAACTCGCTGAAGAAGACTGGCACCAGGGATTATACATTATCGCTTAGGTTTGGAAATGCTTTTTTGAAGAGGAAAGTTTTTAGTGCATTTTTAAAGAATATTCTTTCCTAGAGGCATCTTATTTCCAAAAGAGAGGACCTGCAGAAAAAAAAGAACGTTTTCTGGTTTCATCAGGTGGGTGAGCTTTGAAGATGGGACATCTAATAACATTATGTTTGCCGACCTAAGGGACTATGAGGGAGTGTAGATGTTTAGTATTGAGGAAATCCAGGGTGAGTGTAAGTTGTAAATAGTTGAGTATATGATCATGGCAAGCTTGTATTGTATCCGGTATGCGACTGGGAGCCAGTGCAATCTTTTGAGGACAGAAATGATATGTTCATGAATGGGAGTGCCAGTTAAAAGTTTTGCTGCTGAGTTTTTTATAATATGCATTAGACAGATAGTGTATAATTTGAGACTTGTTAAGAGAGAATTATAATAATCTATACCAGAATATAATAAAGACTGAAGGACAGACTGGAAATCAGAGTGTTCAAGAAGAGGCTTGAGGTGACAAAGCAGACGTAGTTTATAAAAGGATGAGTTGGTAATGGTTCTTATATGGTCGTGCAGAGAGAGAGAGGGATCAATGGTGACTCCCAAATTATGTACTGATTGGGAGACAGTGATGGAATGAGTATCGAATGAGAAATTGTTGGGTGTGTTTTCAACAGGAAAACATGATAGAACAATGATTTCTGTTTTAGAGATATTGATTGCTAGTTTATTGCAGTGGAGCCATTTTTGGATGGTTATGAGACAGTGGATAAGGATCGATTCCAGAAGGGCCCATGTTTCTTTCAGAGGAAAAAAGATTTGGATATCATCAGCATAAATCTTATAGTGAACTCTAAGGTCAGCAAGGGTGCAGCATAATGGTGTTAAGTAGATGTTAAATAAGGCAGCAGAGAGAGCAGACCCTTGGGGTACCCCAAAGCTAAGGGACGTCACAGAAGAAGCAGAAGAATCGATAAGAACTTATTGGGAGCCTGTTATTGAGGTACAAAGAGAACCAGGACAGAACAGATCCAGTTATACCAAGGGAGTGCAATCTAGAAAGTAAGATGTGATGGTTTACTGTGTCAAATGCTGAGGAGATATCAAGGAGACATAGAAGGAAAGCTGAACCCCGATCAAAACCCTGTCTCGCCATGTCAAAGCTGGAAAGTAACAGTAGTTCAGTTCTATGATGTTTCCTAAATGCAAATTGATATTGATTAAGAATATTATTAGAGCCAAAAAAGTTACAAATTTGGTGAAGAATTGCTGTTTCTATGCTTTTAGACATGAATGATAGAGAAGAGATCAGGCAATAATTGGAGATAAGAGTTGGATCAGCTGATGGTTTTTTGATTATGGGCTGGACTGAAGCCTGCTTTAGTAGGTCTGGAATGACACCATGTTGTAGTGAGGAGTTAATGAAATTAGCAATTAAAGGAGCAATGTCAAATTTAATCAGTTTTAGTAATGTAGTATGACATGGGTTAAGGGGATTAAACAATGGTTTCATGTTATTGCTAATCTCAGTAGTATCAGATGTTGAGACATAATCGAAATGTTCCCAGACTGGACCATTGGTGATCAAGTCATTGGCATCATTGATAGGGAAGTTATTAAAGGTACTGTTTACAGTTGCCATCTTATTAAAGTATGTTGCGAATGTCTCCGTGATATTCATCCCAGGGAGCGTGGATGGTAAAGTAGAAGGAGCTGAACTGGGGTTATTGACTTTCTTAACAGAAGACTATAATTCTCTTGGGTTGTTAGTGTAGATGCCGGTTTCGTGTATATATATTTTACTTAGCAGAACTGATGGCATCTTGATAGGATGCAAGTTTACAATCATAGGGGGTCATTTATCAAAATGCGATAAGGCGTTTTGCATGCGTTAAGGGCTTATCGCATGCAAAAAGCCCCGTTAACGCATGCGAAAACATGTGTTTACTGCATGCGATCGCACCGTTTCGTATGGTGCGATGCAAATTCCAAAAATAGGAGGAGTTAGGGGTGGAGAGTGGGCTGGGTTAGCCTGTCTGTGAAGAGCTATTGCACAGCCATAATGCTGATTTTAACAACACCTCTTTGGATTGTGTGATAAGGTTTCATTGCCATTTGTGATGTCTCCTGTAAGTCCGATGTCAGCTGAATTGACAGGTTCAGAGCCTCTGTGAGAGTGAGAGTGAGTGAGAGAGAGAGAGAGAGAGAGAGAGAGTGAGCGCGCTCCTGGCCATAATGTCATGGCCCATAGGTAGGTATTTGTATCCCTATGGTAGGCCCACCTAGTAACTCGAGGTGGGGATTAGGTAAGAGTGTAGGGGGTTAGGGGCCACTTTGACATTCTACATGACACCTACGAACAGAACAGTGGTCTCTTGTGAAGATTTGATGGCCTTCGGAGTGAGGAAACTCACCCAAAGATGAGATTTGGGCAAGGTTCTCTCAAGCTAGCTTGATGTTACCCAGGTAGATACAAATTACTATTCATACATTACTCCTACACTTATATCACTACACTGGCTCCCAATAAAATTTAAGATAGAATACAAAATACTATCCATACTACATAAAATAATATACGAAAAACAAACAAACTGGCTAAGTTCATCCATAAAATTGCATGCTCCAAACAGAAACCTCAGATCAGCAAATAAAGGACTATTAAAGATTCCACCTTCTCGTTCTAAACAACTCACCTCAATGCAAAAGAGAACCATTTCACTAGGAAGCCCTAAACTCTGGGACACCCTCCCATTCGAACTCAGAACACAAGAAAACTTAAAAACTTTCAAAAAAGAGCTAAAAACATGGATGTTTACCAAAGCCTACCAACTCACCCAATAACTCCTAAACACCACGCCCCTCCTATTAACACTATGCAAACTGATGAACCCAATACAAGATGATATTATAACACAGAACCGAAATATATATAGATTAACCTACAAACTAAGTTTATAAAAATGATATTTTTATGATAGCAACCATACGAACCTTTTGGAAACTCTGTTAAACTTTGAAACTTTGTAAACTGTTGTGACGGCGAAACCGAACGACGGTATATAAAACTTGATAAATAAATAAATAACAACTCATATGGAGAAGAAATAGAGACATCAACCATAATTTCAAGTGGGATTTAAAGAAAACAGCTAAACCTCCTCTTCTCCCCACCTGTAGTGTCAGAGTTGGACCCTTGGACCGAGGTGGGGTTAGCACAACTTGTAAGTAGGGACCTATGGGTCCCCACCATCAGCAGGCAGAGTGGGCTGATAGATGGAGGCCGCTGGTGCTTCACCTATACCAGCCCTTGTTCCCCACGGGTTGAGCCTTTGGGTGCCGGGGCCGGGGCCTCGGTTTAGAGTCATAGTAAGTCTGATACAGCCCAGAGACAGCAGGTAGAGAATGGTGCAATCTTACTCTGAACAAGGCAATGTCCTGGAAACCCGAGTGCCAAAGGAACGAGAGCAGACAGGGGATGCTCGAGCGAGAGCAGGTCGAAGCCTGAATAAACCACATCCAAGGAGTAAGCTGAAGGGGCATCGAAGAACAGGCTTGAGTCTAAGCTGGCGGCAATCCGAAGGCTGTGGCAAGCAAGCTGAGATCTGATCACAGAGAAGTCAATAGCGTAATCGGACAAAGCGAAGGTCAGGTTCTGGAGATAGGCACTACATGGTCAGGCGAAGCAGAAGTCTTGGGTTTGGAGATAGGCAATACGTGGTCAGGAGAAGCAGAAGTCTTGGGTCTGGAGATAGGCAATACATGGTCAGGCGAAGTGAAGGTCTTGGTCCAAGTAGGCAGTCTGAATGTGGCAGGAAACAGGAACTTGAAGGGGGGCCTGGAGGCAACTAGGAGCGAGGGAGCCTGTTGCAAAGGCAAGCTCAGACTGTCAGAGCTTGCCTTAAGTAGGTCCTGGCATGTGACATTTACAGGAAGAGCCGGCAGCCTTAGCGTGCCGCGGGCCCTTTAAATTGATTAAGGAGGCATGCGCGCGCCTGGGAACCCAGATGAGGATAGGCCAATGGCGGCAGCGTCCCTGCCGCAGTGCGGCCCATCGGCAGCGTCTTGGCAGCATCTTGGGCCCGAGGAAGCAGCAGAGAGGCCGGAGCCCGCCCCCGACAGGGCAGCGGGCTAGGTGAGAAGAGCCAGTCGCAAGTTCCGCAGCCGGCCTACGTAACACCACCTGGATTTATAGAAGTATGAGAAGTTTGGTGGGCAGCCGCGATTAAGACATGGTTCACAGAATCTCATGATTGGGATACAGCAATACCAGGCTATAACTTGTTAAGGAAGGACAGAGTGGATAGAAAAGGGGGAGGTGTGGCTCTTTATGTCAGAAACAATATCCAAGCATCTGAGCTGCAAGGAAATTGGGGCAAGGAAGAAGCACTATGGGTCGACCTAAAAAATGATGACGGAGCGTCCATTTATATTGGAGTGGTTTACAGGCCCCCGAACCAAAAGGAAGAGCTGGACAGAGACCTGGTTGAAGACATCTATAAGATAGGTAAGAAGGGAGAAGTGGTGATCGTTGGTGACTTTAATATGCCAGATGTAGACTGGAGAATCCCATCTGCAGAATCTAAAAATAGTAGAGAGATAGTGGATGCCTTGCAAGTAACTTTGTTCAAACAAAGGGTAATGGAACCCACGAGAGAAGGAAATATACTCGACTTAGTGCTCACTAATGGAGATAATGTCTCTGATGTCCAGGTGGGTGCCCACCTCAGCACCAGTGATCATCAAATGGTATGGTTTAATATCACTAAAAGAATATGGAAAAGAAGCATAAAGACCAGAGTTTTACAGTTCAAAAACACAGACTTTGAGGAAATGGGGAAGTACCTAGAGGAAGAACTAAATGGATGGGAGAATGAGAGAGATGTGGATCAGCAGTGGACCAATCTAAAAGGAGCAATCACCAAGGCAACTACCCTTTATGTTAGAAATGTAAAGAAAAGCAAAAGAAAAATGAAACCTATCTGGTTCTCAAAGGAGGTGGCTGACAAAATTAAAGCTAAAAGAACAGCATTCAAGAAATATAAAAGATCCCAAAGGGAAGAGCACAAAGAAGAATATTTGATTCAACTGAGGGAGACGAAGAAATTAATCAAGTTGGCAAAAAGCCAAGCGGAAGAGAGGATTGCCAAGGAGATAAAAAATGGTGACAAAACATTTTTCAGATACATCAGCGAAAAGAGAAAAGTCCATAGTGGTATAGTGAAATTGAAAGATGGAAATGATCAATGTGTGGAAAGAGATGAAGAAATGGCAGAAATATTAAATGAATACTTCAGCTCTGTGTTCACTAAAGAAGACCCTGGAGAAGGACCATTTCTACACAAGAAGCTGGAGGGAAGTGGAATAGATGAAAATCATTTTACAGTAGAAAATGTATGGGAAGAGCTAAAGAATCTGAAAGTGGACAAAGCCATGGGGCCTGATGGGATTCATCCAAGGATTCTGAGGGAGCTCAGAGATGTGCTGGCGGGTCCGCTGTGTGACCTGTTCAATAGATCCCTAGAAACGGGAGTGGTGCCGAGTGATTGGAGAAGCGGTGGTGGTCCCGCTTCACAAGAGTGGGAACAGAGAAGAGGCTGGTAACTACAGACCGGTTAGCCTCACTTCGGTGGTGGGAAAAGTAATGGAGTCACTGTTGAAAGAGAGAATAGTGAACTATCTACAGTCCGGAGAATTGATGGACCAGAGGCAGCATGGATTCACCAGGGGAAGATCCTGTCAGACAAATCTGATTGACTTTTTCGACTGGGTAACCAAGGAATTGGATCAAGGAAGAGCACTAGATGTCATCTACTTGGATTTCAGCAAAGCTTTTGATACGGTTCCGCACAGGAGACTGGTGAATAAAACGAGAAGCTTAGGAGTGAGTGCCGAGGTGGTGACCTGGATTGCAAACTGGTTGACGGACAGAAGACAATGCGTGATGGTAAATGGAACTTTCTCTGAAGAGAGAGCGGTTTTAAGTGGTGTACTGCAAGGATCGGTGTTGGGACCAGTCCTGTTCAATATCTTTGTGAGCGACATTGCGGAAGGGATAGAAGGTAAGGTTTGTCTTTTTGCGGACGACACTAAGATCTGCAACAGAGTGGACACGCCGGAAGGAGTGGAGAGAATGAGACGGGATTTAAGGAAGCTGGAAGAGTGGTCGAAGATATGGCAGCTGAGATTCAATGCCAAGAAGTGCAAAGTCATGGATATGGGGAGTGGAAATCCGAATGAACTGTATTCGATGAGGGGGGGAAAGGCTGATGTGCATGGAGCAGGAGAGAGACCTTGGGGTGATGGTGTCTAATGATATGAAGTCTGCGAAACAATGCGACAAGGCGATAGCAAAAGCCAGAAGAATGCTGGGATGCATAGAGAGAGGAATATCGAGTAAGAAAAGGGAAGTGATTATCCCCTTGTACAGGTCCTTGGTGAGGCCTCACCTGGAGTACTGTGTTCAATTCTGGAGACCGTATCTACAAAGAGACAAGGACAAGTTGGAAGCTGTACAGAGAAGGGCGACCAGGAAGGTGGAGGGTCTTCATCAGTTGACGTACGAGGAGAGATTGAAGAATCTAAATATGTACACCCTGGAGGAAAGGAGGAGCAGGGGTGATATGATTCAGACTTTCAGATACTTAAAAAACTTTAACGATCCAAAGACAACAACAAACCTTTTCCGACAGAAAAAAATCAGCAGAACCAGAGGTCACGAGCTGAGGCTCCAAGGAGGAAGACTAAGAACCAATGTCAGGAAGTATTTCTTCACGAAGAGAGTGGTGGATGCCTGGAATGCCCTTCCGGAGGAAGTGGTGAAGTCCAAAACTGTGAAGCACTTCAAAGGGGCATGGGATAAACATTGTGGATCCATCAGGTCCAGAGGACACGTATAAAATAGCAGGTAGCAAAACACTGCACGGAGCGGCAGTAGCCACAGAGGCATTCACAGAGCGGGATGCCAGTGGCCAGTGGTAGGTGTTCCACCTTCATGGAGCAGAAGGATGGAGGGCTGTCATCTTCCAATTAAATTAAAAAAAAAAAAAAAACAGGGATGGGATCCATCAGGTCTAGAGGACGCATATAAAGAGCAGGTAGTAAAACACTGCACGGAGCGGCAGTAGCCACAGAGGCATTCACGGAGCAGGATGCCAGTGGCCAGTGGTAGGTGTCCACCTTCACAGAGCGGAAGGATGAAGGGCAGCCATCTCCCAATTAAAAAAAAAAAAAAAAGAAAAAGAAAATAACAGGGATGGGTTCATGGGCTATAGGTATTACCAATTATTAGGCTTTTCAATATTTGATGATAGTTAATGTGACTTTCAAGGCATACTTCACTTTCAATGCATATCCAGCATAGCTCACTGCTTCAACGACAGGGGAGAAGAAAAACTAATACTTCACACACATCCAGCATTGCCCTCTGCTTCATGGCAGAGAGCTATGCTGCCGCTTACCCAACTAATCAAACTTAATATTTCACTTGGAAGCAGCTCCATCACTGCTCTCTACATTAATAGTGGGGGTGAAAGGGAATTAGAACATAAGGTTACTAAGAGCCAAGAGAAACAGATAAGTATGAGAAAAAATAAGTGTGAAGCTTGCTGGGCAGACTGGATGGACCGACTGGTCTTCTTCTGCCGTCATTTCTATGTTTCTATGTTTCTATAAGTACCAGAATGTCATAGTCTTTCAACCAAGTTTCAGTAATACATAAACAATCATATGTTCCAGAGGCGAGATGGTTGTAAATAACAGCAGACATTTTTGTTATAGATTGTGCATTGATAAGTACGAAAATCAGGGCAGTAGATGCAATAATGGGAGTCATGGTGTTTAAAGAAATATTAGTGAGATTTCTAGCATACGGAGGACGGAAATGCCGATGAATACTGCCCATACCATAGCGTCCTGTGATGACTGGGATTGAGAAATGAACTGGATTAAGTGACAAATTGGTTACATTACCTTGTGAGCTCTTTGGGCCACGGAGGAATGGGGTCCACCAGGCTTCCTCTCTCTTCATCCCATGGTGCCCTATGTGAAAATCATTGATGCAAACCCCCCCCCCCCCCCCCAACTGATCCCTGCTCTCTGGAGCAACAGGTAAGGAAGTCAAAATGGGAGGATGAGGGAGAAAGGCCTAACACCTCCCCTCAGAGATATAGCCAGATGATTTGGCACCTATGGCCAAGTAAAAAAAGGGTACCCTCAACCTGAACACAACACACAAACCCACGAGCTGGGACACTCTGTTAAATGGGGCTTTCATTTTCTTTTCTGACCCAGTAGTTTCCTCCTGCTCCTATGGGCTTCCAGCTCAATTGGAACCAATGGAGGGATCCTGAACTGGAAACCCTGACAAGCCAGATTCTGCATGTCATGCAATACCAGAGAAATAGAAACAAAACCACACACATATATATTAGGGATGTGAATCGTTTTAGGACGATTAAAATTATCGTCCGATAATTTTAATATCGTCTTAAACCGTTATGGAACACAATACAATAGAGATTCTAACGATTTATCGTTATAAATCGTTAGAATCGTGAGCCGGCACACTAAAACCCCCTAAAACCCACCCCCGACCCTTTAAATTAAATCCCCCACCCTCCCGAACCCCCCCCAAATGACTTAAATAACCTGCGGGTCCAGCGGCGGTCCGGAACGGCAGCGGTCCGGAACGGGCTCCTGCTCCTGAATCTTGTTGTCTTCAGCCGGCGCCATTTTCCAAAATGGCGCCGAAAAATGGCGGCGGCCATAGACAAACACGATTGGACGGCAGGAGGTCCTTCCGGACCCCCGCTGGACTTTTGGCAAGTCTCGTGGGGGTCAGGAGGCCCCCCACAAGCTGGCCAAAAGTTCCTGGAGGTCCAGCGGGGGTCAGGGAGCGATTTCCCGCCGCGAATCGTTTTCGTACGGAAAATGGCGCCGGCAGGAGATCGACTGCAGGAGGTCGTTCAGCGAGGGTTCCGGCGCCTCGCTGAACAACCTCCTGCAGTCGATCTCCTGCTGGCGCCATTTTCCGTACGAAAACGATTCGCGGCGGGAAATCGCTCCCTGACCCCCGCTGGACCTCCAGGAACTTTTGGCCAGCTTGTGGGGGGCCTCCTGACCCCCACGAGACTTGCCAAAAGTCCAGCGGGGGTCCGGAAGGACCTCCTGCCGTCCAATCGTGTTCGTCTATGGCCGCCGCCATTTTTCGGCGCCATTTTGGAAAATGGCGCAGGCTGAAGACAACAAGATTCAGGAGCAGGAGCCCGTTCCGGACCGCTGCCGTTCCGGACCGCCGCTGGACCCGCAGGTTATTTAAGTCATTTGGGGGGGGGGTTCGGGAGGGTGGGGGATTTAATTTAAAGGGTCGGGGGTGGGTTTTAGGGGGTTTTAATGTGCCGGTTTTGCGATTTTTCGATTTTTCACGATTTTTCACGATTTTTCACGATATTTTACCCCCCCAAACGGCAACAATACGATTCCCTCCCCCTCCCAGCCGAAATCGATCGTTAAGACGATCGAGGACACGATTCACATCCCTAATATATATATAGATAGATAGATAGATAGATAGATAGATATAATGAGCTGCGCATTCCCAAAGTTGACCTATTCCATTCACTAAAATGAATATAAAATATTTTTTCTACTCTGGCTGTGTGGACTTTTATTTTTCTAATCACTTTGGTCCTCATCTCTTTAAACTATTTTACTCTTCTTGGACTCCTAACTCCTTTACAGTGTCCCCTGTTCATTTTCTGTTTCATCTCCTTCGTCCTGTCTTCTTCGGTTCTTCCCCTATGCCTCTATCTATTAGCAATCTTTCCCTTTTCTTCATTTTCTTTATCTCTGCCTCTTTATTCACTCATCTAGATTTCATCCCCCTTCTCCCCTTCCAGTTCTCTGTGCCAGTCCTACACCTCCCCAACTCTCCCCTCTATTCCCCCTCTCTAGCCCTCCATTTCCCCCTCACTGAGTTGCTCCTTTTACCATCTCAAACTGTCTGCCCCCCTTGTCCTTCCCCTCAACAGCTGCATCCTTTCTTGTGCTCTTAAAACCTCCTCACCTCCAAATCCTCCTTCTTCCCTTCTCCCATCTTCCACAGATATCTTCCAACCCATCATACATTCCACTCTTTCCTAGGAAAAGTGTAGGAATATTAAGCATCCTAGGTGAACCTTACAGCCTTGCAACTACCTCCTCCCCAGCTGCATCCTCCCCACACACAATTCAAAATTATGTATTTTTAATAACAGATTTTACATGAAAAAGGACTCTCTGAGGTAAAAATATCACTTACAACAGGTATATTATATTTACATGCACTGCTGTGGTGTCAACCAGAAACCCTGCAAAAAAAATTAAAGAAGACACTTGGAACCTATACTTGGTTTTATTTATCTATTTATTTATTTTATATTTCACTTTTCAGCACTTCAAAGTGGATTACATTCAGGTACTGTAGTTATTTCTCTGTTCCCAGAGGGCTCACATATGGCATTAGGCCTATGATAACATGTGTTGGGTGTGGGTTTGGCCCTGGGAAGCCATGTTGCAATTGCAATATTGTAAACCTCCCAAAACAGCCTTAACTGCCAGCACTCAAAAAGTAAATGTCCTACTTATGAAAAGGCAACACTGTAAATATTACACCAGTTCCTAAAACACCAATATAGCTCCTATTAGAAAAAAAAATCCAAACAAACCAGGCTACTTTAGATCCCTACACAGAAAATACACACTAGCAGAATACCTCACCTCTATCACATGTGCAGAACACAGACAAACCTCACTAAATACAGAATAAAGAGACCATAGATTATAAATAGAAATGTGTTGACAAAAACTCAACTGGAAACTGCAAAACGCCAGACTCTGTATGCAGTGCAACAATGGAAATTCCTCATAAAATATCAAACAATAAAATCAAGAAATCGTAAAACTCGTAAAACTTAGGGAGACAAAGAAAGTAATCAAGAAAGCAAAATGTCTGGCAGAAGAAAGGATTGCCAAAGAGGTAAAGCAGGTGACAAACATTCTTCAGATACATCAGGGAAAGGAGAAAGGTCCAAAGAGGTACAGTGAAATTGAAAGGTGACCAGGATCAATGTATGGAGAGAGATGAAGAAATGGCGGAAATATTAAACTAATACTTCAGTTCTGTGTTTACTAAAGAAGACCCTGGAGAAGGATCATCGCTAGCTAACAAGACTGTGGAAGGGAGTGGAGCAGACAAAACTCCGTTTACAGAAGAGAATGAATAGGAAGAGCTAGGAAAACTGAAAGTGGACAAAGCCAGGATACTGAGGGAGCTCAGAGATGTGCTGGTGGGTCCGCTGTGTGAACTGTTCAATAGATCCTTGGAAAGGGGAGTGGTGCCGAGTGATTGGAGAAGAGCGATGGTGGTCCCGCTTCACAAGAATGGGAGCAGACAGAAGGCTGAAAACTTCAGGCCGGTTAGCCTCACCTTGGTGGTGGGAAAATTAATGGAGACTTTGCTGAAGAAAAGGATAGTTAACTATCTACAATCCGGTGGTTTGCTCGATTCAAGACAGCATGGATTCACCAGGAGAAGGTCCTGTCAGATGAATCTGATTGATTTTTTTGATTTGGTGACTAGAGAATTGAATCAGGGAAGAGCACTCAATGTGATTTACTTGGATTTTAGTAAAGCTTTTGATACGGTCCCACATAGAAGACACATGAATAAAATGAGAAGCTTGGGAATGAGCGCCAAGGTAGTGGCGTGGATTGCAAACTGGTTGATGGATAAAAGGCAGCGTGTGATAGTAAATGGAACTTGCTCTGAAGAGAAAACGGTGTTAAGTGGAGTGCCACAAGGATCGTTGTTGGGCCCAGTTCTGTTCAATATCTTTGTGAGCGACATTGCTGAAGTGATAGAAGATAAAGTTTGACTATTTGCAGATGATACTAAGATACACAATAGAGTGGACACGCTGGAAGGAGTAGAGAGAATGAGTCGTAATTTAAGGAAGCTTGAACGGTGGGCGAAGATATGGCAGCTGGGATTCAATGCCAAAAAGTGCAGAGTCATGCATCTGGGGTGTAGTAATCCAAAAGAGCTGTATGTGATGGGGGGTGAAGGGCTGTTGTGCATGGAACAAGAGAGAAATCTTGGGGTGATAGTTTCTAGAAATCTGAAGACAGCGAAGCAATGTGACAAGGCGATAGCAAAGGCCAGAAGAATGCTGGGCCACATTGAGAGAGGTATAATCCCCTTGTACAAGTCCTTGGTGAGGCCTCAGCTGGAGTACTGTGTTCAGTTCTGGAGACCGTATCTTAAAAGGGACAGAGTCAGGATAGAGGCGGTCCAGAGAAGGGTGACAAAAATGGTGGTGGGTCTCCATCAAATGACTTATGAGGAGAGGTTGAAGATCCTAAATATGTATACCCTGGAGGAGAGGAGATGCAGGGGAGATATGATACAAACTTTCAGATACCAGAGTGGTGACAGTCCAGAAGCATTGCACAGCAAGAGAAAGACTTTTAGCCAGGTGAACTTTAAAACTTCACTGTCTCAGTGGAAAATGAAGAACTTTTGTCTTGTTACACTGAAGGATACCTTATCAGATCTGCTTGTTTGCATGTTCCTAAGCAAGTGTCAGGGATGAGCCAAGCAAGTCCATAGGTCAGAAAGACCCCCAGGGGAGCAGTCGGAGACAGAGAAAAATGCTGACACTGGCAGACAGCTTAGCATACATACATGGCAGTTCTCCCCCCGAAGAAATGGGGAGGGGGAAGATGACTTGCAATGTGACAGCCCCCCCCCCCGAATTAATGGGGAGGGGGGAAAAGACCTGCAATGCTGCAAAAGACTCTCCACCCACCACAAGGTTTTGCATGAGATTATGCATATTCATCAGCTGGAAAGTATAAGACAGGGGGGCAAAGAAGGAAAAAGGGAGAGCGACCCTGAAACCAACGAGAGGAGAAAGGCTGAAGTGAAGGAACCCCTAAAAAAGGAAGGGAGAAAGAGAGCACAAACCCTGGGAGAAAACCCAGAGAGCGAATCCTGAGAAAGCGAGAGAGAAGCCAGAAGCAGACCAGCATTCCCTGCTATTGAGAAGGGAGAAGACTAGGTGTGGCCAGGTGATGGGAGAGAGGAGACCCTGGCTCAGGTGCAGAGAGTGACACAGAATCATAGACAGTAAGTGGTGAGAGCAAGCCCAGACAGCCGGCAAGCACCAGATCTAAAAGTTAGTCTCCTTCCTGGACAGCCTGCCCACTCTGCCAGCACCAAGCCCAAGAAGCAAGCCTCTACCCTGCCCACATTCTCCAGCTCTCCAGCCGGAGCCTGCTTCAGAGATGAACAGAGATATCAGAGAGCCATAAGTGCTATTTATTTATTTATTTATTTATTTAAAATCTTTTCTATATCGTCGCTAAGTTAAATACCATCGCAACAGTTTACAGGTTGGCACATAAATTAAGGTGATTGAGTGCGTACTATAGTACATTCTAACAGGTGCCGCAAAAGGTTCAGTTACAATATATCAAAAGAATAAGTAATCAATTGAAAAAAAGTGAAGTAGGTCATGCCCAGGTGTGCCTTTACGGTACTAATCACTGGTAAATTCTTATTCTCTGTATTTTACAATTATGTTTGCGGTGATATAGTGTTGCACATTTTGAGAGTAGTGCAGTGTGTTGGTGCTCTTCTGCCTCTTCCTGTATTTTTTTTTGTATTCTCCAGTCTCTTTATAGTATGCTTGTTTAAAAAGCCATGTTTTTAAACATTTCTTAAAGGTTTTGAGATTGTTTTGTTAATATATTAAGCAGGCTAAGATTTATAGCATGTCTGTTACCACCCATGATACAGAAGTTCCTTTAGGGGAAACCTGGTGCTTATTGGCCAGGATGTTAGAGACAGGAATTGTGATTTTCTAAATGCTATATCCTGCCAAATCTGAGAAATAAAAATCTATTTCTGAGGATAATATACATTGTCTTTTCCTGACTTAGGATATCAAGAAAAGTGGGAGGGCAGCTGGCAATGTCTTGTAGCAGATAGATCCCTGCACCCCTAAATTTTCTTACAGTGTATGCCCTCAAAAATATTTTGAAGTTACGGATAGTCCATTTGGATTATCCTTTTCCTGGGGGTGATACGCTGTCGTGAAGTCCATGAAAATGCCAAATTTCTTATACATGAGCGCCTTAGTTGGCCATGAATTAAGTTTGTCTATCAGAGGCGCCCAACATCAAATCGGTAATTTGATGTTGGGCGCCTTCGAGCCAAGGCCGCCATTCCTCGAATGCCATCGTAATTGCCAGGAGCTCTTTATCTCCGATCCCATAGTTCTTCTCTGCAGGAGAAAAGCGCCGTGAGAAAAAGAAGCAGGGATGTAAGGCTTTAGAATCTCCAGATTGGCTCAACACTGCCCCTACTCCAACATCTGAAGCGGATTTTAGACAGTGCTAGGGAGGAGCCGGCTGCTGTGGTACATGTGGGTACTAACGACATGTGGGAGGGAGGTTCTGGAAGCCAAATTTAGGCTCTTAGGTAGAAAACTTAAATCCAGAACTTCCAGGGTAGCATTCTCTGAAATTTATTTATTTATTTATTCATTTTTATATACTGTCTGTGGTTCAGCCATCATAACGGTTTACAAAGTCAAACAAAAACAAATAAATTATACATAGTTACAAAAAAGTAACAATGGGGGGGGGGAGGATGGAAGGAAGGGGAAGATGGTGGGGTGAAAAAGGGAGGAAAAGGGAAGAAAGGGAAGTAACAGTAATAGTATTAATTTTTCATAAAGGAGGGATTCTATCATTACTTCTTATAAGTTACGAATTGTAATGAATATGGTTGATGCTAGTTGTAGATACTTTTTCTTTCGTGCCTGAAATGCTCCCTGTTCCACGCGCAGGTCACCAGAGGCAGGCAGCAGAGCTCCAGAGTCTCAATGCGTGGATGAGACGATGGTGCAGGGAAGAGGGATTCAGTTTTGTTAGGAACTGGGGAATCTTTTGGGGAAGGGGAGTTTCTTCGAAGGGATGGGCTCCACATTAACCAGGGTGGAACCAGACTGCTGGCGCTAACCTTTAAAAAGGAGATAGAGCAGCTTTTAAACTAGAACAAAGGGGAAAGCCGACAGTCGCTCAGCAGCACATGGTTCAGAGAGAGGTATCTTCAAAGGATACTAATGATGCATTAGAATTAGGGCATCCCGACAGTGAGGTTCCAATAATATTTATTTATTTATTTATCTATTTATCTATTTATTTATTTATTTATTTAAAACTGTTTTATATACCATTAACTAGACAAAGTCCATCTTTACGGTTCACATTAAAACATTTAAAAACCAAAGGAGGAAAGGATACAATCAGTATAAATAGGCAATCAAAAACGTTTCCCATATAAAACTATAAGTCCCTAGCTAAAACAATGAAATCTGACATTCTTAAAATTTAACCAAATAAAAGTAGTAAGAAGTTAAAAGAATAAGAGAACTACTAAGAAAACTAATTGCCTTAATGAAACTCTCATTTACAGATTACTCAACTATAAATGCTTGCCGGAATAACCATATTTTTAGTTCTTTCTTAAATATCTTCTTATCCTGCTGTAGTCTCAGTTCTGTTGGCATTTTATTCCAATGTTTGGGACCCGCAATTGATAACGCTCGTTCTCGGACTTCACAAAGATGTGCCGATCTAATATTTGGGATGGAGAGTAACCCTTTATTTGATTATCTTAAATTACGTTGTGGTACATGTATTCTTATTGCTGTATTTAACCAGTCTGTCCTGTCTCCATATAAAATCTTGTGTATAATACATAAAACTTTAAAAATTATCCTTTTCTCAAGTGAAAGCCAATGTAGTTCTTTCAAAATTGGAGTAATGTGATCTCTCTTTCTTGTGTTGGTCAATATCTGTGCCGCAGTAGTAGTCCAAGTAGTGTCCAAGTGCCTGTAACTAAAAACTCACCTGAGCTAAAAAATTCTAACGTATCCCTATCAATTAAAAAGCAGAATGAAAATACAAACAAAAAACAAACTTTGAAATGTTTATATGCTAATGCCAGAAGTCTAAGAAGTAAGATGGGAGAATTAGAATGTATAGCAGTGAATGATGACATAGACTTAATTGGCATCTCAGAGACATGGTGGAAGGAGGACAACCAATGGGACAGTGCTATACCGGGGTACAAACTTGTTTTTTCTCAAATGAACGACTCTGACCAAGTCTTAAATCACACAATAGTATATTTATTATACTGGGTATAAGCAAAGGTATACACAGGAAGCAAAGGTATAGTATACTCACATAGGGGCGGATTTTAAAAGGAGTGCGAATAGCCTACTTTTGTTTGCGCTCCAGGCGCAAACAAAAGTACGCTGGATTTTAGTAGATACGCGCGGAGCCGCGCGTATCTACTAAAAACCTGGATCGGCGCGCGCAAGGCTATGGATTTTGTATAGCCGGCGCGCGCCGAGCCGCGCAGCCTACCCCCGTTCCCTCCAAGGCCGCTCCGAAATCGGAGCGGCCTCGGAGGGAACTTCCTTTTGCCCTCCCCTCACCTTCCCCTCCCTTCCCCTACCTAACCCACTCACCCGGCCCTGTCTAAGCCCCCCCCTTACCTTTGTCGGGGGATTTACGCCTCCCAGAGGGAGGCGTAAATCCCCGCGCGTCAGCGGGCCTCCTGCGCGCCGGGACGCGACCTGGGGGCGGGTCCGGAGGGCGCGGCCACGCCCCCGGGCCGTAGCCACGCCCCTGGGCCCGCCCCCGGAATGCTCCGACACGCCCCGAAAACGCCGCGCGGTTCAGGCCCGCCCCCGACACGCCCCCTCCGAAAACCCCGGGACTTACGCGAGTCCCGGGGCTCTGCGCGCGCCGGTAGGCCTATGTAAAATAGGCTTACCGGCGCGCAGGGCCCTGCTCGCGTAAATCCGCCCGGTTTTGGGCGGATTTACGCGAGCAGGGCTCTGAAAATCCGCCCCATAATGTACATAGCACATCTAGGTCTGGAACGTTTGCTTAAATTTTTTCTTTTTGCAGGCTCTCTTTATATACATCTTTTTCTGTAAGTTAATTGATGACTTCTATATTTGTTCTAAACCACAAGATTTCAGTTAATCTTGCTGCTAATGCAGCTGCTCTTTGTTCCTGTTTTATCTTATCTTACTTCATATGCACAAACTTTCTTCACAGATACCCTTATCTGTTATCTTCACAGATCTGTTATCTTCACAGATACCCTTATCTGTTATCTCGTTATCTCATGCCCATCCTGTGGCTCACTTGTTTATGTTTCGACTGGATTCTGCTGATGTGTGTGTTTTCTTGCAAAACTAGGTCATGCTAGTTTTCTTATCTTCAGAGCCTGGTGTTATCTCTGGTATTTTTTCCATCAGCATATTCTACAATCCTCCCTTGAGCCAGGTTGACTCCTGGCTCACATTAGGTGTCTTCATTCTTCACACAGGGGAACAGCATAGAGACTAGGGTTTCTTCTCTATATCTGTGGACACCTCCCTAGGACCCCCCTTTTAACTACTCTCACTTTCCAATTCCCATCTATCATCTGTACTGGTTGTGGTTTGGAGCATTCTAGCAGTCCTCAAGTTTATATTGCTATACGCTATCATATTGGTTACTGATTTTGGTGTTGGCATCTTTGGTCGACAATACTGCAATACTGAACAAATACATGGAATACAAAAACATAATATTATGCCTAAAACTAGTAATCCGAACAAAACTCCTACTATCCCCTTCAAGTGACTAGATAAATTAGAAAACCAGGAAGTTATGGAATCCCAACAAGTTACTGAGATTCCTCCCTCAAAATCGCCAACTTGAAGTCTAGCTAGTTCTTGTATCTTTTGCATTGCGTTGTAAACTATATGAGAACGATTGACCACTACTGTACAACATTCAGAGCTATTAAGTACTGTACACAATCCGCCTTGGGCAGCCAATATATAGTCCAGACCGTGTCGGTTATATGTAGAAACCATAGTTAATTCATCTACTGTGTCTTGAAGGGCTTTGAGGGCGATCTCTAATTCATGCGTGACTACATGGAGGACAGATTGTAGTCGCCGAATAGCCATTCCCAATTCAGCTGCAACTGCAGGTTGGGCAAATGGTAACCATGAGGTATAGCTTAATGCGTCTAATCTAGTTTTAGTTAAAGGGTAGGTGGAGTTAATATAAGCCAACGAGAGTTGGATTGCTTGATCTTCAGGGACAGCTGAGGGAACACTCCTTCGGGAGCGGGTATGCATAGGGTGATTTAATGGAATAATTCGAGAAAAATAGTTAAATGTAACTAACACACAAAATTCATAGTATGTAGGGAGTTTGAGGAAGACTATTCCATCACACAACCAATAATGTCCAACATAAAGATTCGCAAAGTTTTGTATTACGGTATCATTACTATTGTCATAAGGACCATAAACAAAAGGAGATTTATATTTTCCTAATACACTACAAGGAACCAAAGATAAGTTATTTTCAGATGAACAGTTATTGTCTGCTATGTTGAAGAGGTCACACAGACGTGGACAGTGTATGTGGAATTGAAAATGCGTATGTATTGGGTGTCGGTAGCTACATGTACATTCTTGGACAGATTTGCTATACATGGGAGGCAACCTGGTGGAGGAGATGCAGTAATATGTGAAAATGTGCAATTACATCTTATTACAATGTCAGTGAAAGGAGTGCTAGGTAAGATGGTTCCCTTACGAATAATCCATGTTGTATTGTATGTGGAGTAAGTATAGTTGCAAGGAATAGGGTTCGGGGAAGTAACATTACTAAGGCAAAGAAAACCAATTTTTGGTAGATCGGCTGTAAGTGGAGGAGGTTTGGCATTACCCAAATATTGTGTCCATGTTTGTCCTGCTAATGGATCTATGATGTTTTCCATTGTCTTTAAATCCTAAAATATGGTGTAATGGAACTGGAAAGGAAATGGCTGGGACATGTGAGTGGGCTTTTTGATGTGGAGTGCAGATGATACAATCCGTAATATTTGCTGGAAGAGTCTTTACTAATTCATGTATTGTCTGTACCCACAAATTTGTTAATCCTGAGAAAAGGGCCTGTTGGAGAGGGAAAGGTGTAACAAGTGGCCATGTATACATTAATACATATAAACAGGTTAGTAAACATAACATTTTCATTTCTGCATTCGTCAGTTCACTTAAAAAAATAATGCAACAGTCCAATTATAGTATCGGATTAAATGTCCGTATGTCTGACAAATGTACCCAAGTGGAATGTCCCATTAGCTTAACAGCCGTGTGACTGAGTTCTTGGATAGTAAACGGTCCAACATAGATCGGATCCTTCCAAGTCTTGTGTGTGTAATTCTTTCGTAGTACTTGATCACCTATGGAAAAGGAAGCGCAAAAAGATTGTTTAGGAACCTTTTTCGATTCAGTCTGTATTAGATCTGCTGCCATGGCTACTAGGGGCTGGACTTTTTTCCAATACTGTACTTGAGTATCAGTTTGTTTTATTTTCACCAGATTCATAATCCGTCCTGTCTGTAATTGAAATGGAGTAATCTCATGGATTGTACCTGGCGTATTCCGTATATTCATCAAGGCCAATGGTAATACATCCAACCAGGTATATAATTTGTTTGTTTTGTTTTTATTTAATGCTGCTAGCAATACCCTCAATTTTGTTTTCAATATTCCGTTATATCGTTCTACCAAACCATTCGAGGTTGGCTTATAGACAGACACACGTCGATGGATAATATTACAAATCGCTTGTAATTCATTCATAATTTGATTATTAAAGTGTGTCCCATTATCAGATACAATTTTGATCGGACATCCATGGGCTGGTAAAATTCTATGAAAAAAGGTATCAATAACTACATGAGCTGTCTCTTTTGTACATGGGAAAGCTTCTATCCAATGTGAAAAGCTATCCACCCATACCAATACATACCGTTTTCCTTTAATTGCTTCAATCATATCAGTGTAATCAATGTGCCATTCCAAACCTGGTCCTTGGGGAATGGGTAAGCTGCCAGGACTCACAGCTGGACCTCGACGAGCTATATGAGTAGAACAGACTAAACAGTTATGAATTATCTGTACAGCTAAAGCATAGAGATTCTGGTTCCAATGATTACTTTGTATGCCTGCTAATAGTGCGGTAGCAGGCAGATGCATGGTTGCATGCCATGCAAAGAAATATCGTAACACTTCTGATGTGGTCAAACATTTTTTTCCATTAGGGTGGAGCCATTCTTTCCCTTTTTGGTAGCATCCAATCGTTATCCATTTCTGTAATTCCTCGCCACTGGGTTGTTCATGGAATATATCAAGTGGCATTGGATATGGAGTATGAATCAGTTCTGAGCTGAACCGCGTTTGCATGGTCATTAAATGTACGGTAAGAACTTCTGCAGCAGCTTTATCTGCTAAGTCGTTGCCCTTTGCCTCAAAGCTCATACTTCCTGTATGTGCTGGTGTCCATACTATTACCCACAATAAAGGAGAACCTTATATAATATATAACACAATTAATTTTAAAACACACATTTATTAAGAAAGACACATCTTAATGTAACCCCATTAAATACACAAACAATACACATTAAAAACATCAAACATAGATATCATATGAGCAGAAAATATTTTCAAATATAATATGATCATCAACAGTGTAAATCTTCACATATTAAAGTGCTTCAAACATTAAAGTGCTTCAAACAATGCAGATTCTCGTAGTTTTCAACTTTGCTGCCGTAATGAAATTCACTTGTGAACTCCCCGACACAATTCCCAACAAAACTCCCGACGAAGATCTCCGTTTCACCTGACAAGCAGGCTTCCTCAGGGGAAACTTCTAATATCCCTGCAATGATTAAACAAAATCATTACATTTACCTCATCCCACATATAACCGATGCCTACATCACTATAACTATAAATGCTTACCATATGCGTCCAACCAAGGAACACACACAAATTCTTATCCAAATCACGAATTTCTCCGAATATCTTTAATATCAATTTCATCAAAGCTTTATATCCGTTCTTCAATTATTGGTCACGAAACTGTAAACCACAAACATATATTTAATCATCAAAATTTAAAGAAAATGAAAGACAGCACACTACCTGAACAAACGCTACCCAAACGTACCTTCAAAAAACGGAAGTGACATCATCACTTCCTTTCTGCAAAAATCTCCATTCTGCACAACTGATGAAATGCCTACTCTATATATGTCCTCAACCACCTAATCAACCAATTAAGAAACACTCATCAACAATGATCCAGTACTACACTTACTGGGGGAACCCACACAATCAACCAATCACAGTAAATCTATTCCAAACCACTCTGAATAATAAACTACCAAATTCCAACAAAAAATATTTCCATCTAACCAATTATTTAAAAAATTATTTAAAGAAAGCCCCCCATTCATTTTTTAAATAATTGGTTAGATGGAAATATTTTTTGTTGGAATTTGGTAGTTTATTATTCAGAGTGGTTTGGAATAGATTTACTGTGATTGGTTGATTGTGTGGGTTCCCCCAGTAAGTGTAGTACTGGATCATTGTTGATGAGTGTTTCTTAATTGGTTGATTAGGTGGTTGAGGACATATATAGAGTAGGCATTTCATCAGTTGTGCAGAATGGAGATTTTTGCAGAAAGGAAGTGATGATGTCACTTCCGTTTTTTGAAGGTACGTTTGGGTAGCGTTTGTTCAGGTAGTGTGCTGTCTTTCATTTTCTTTAAATTTTGATGATTAAATATATGTTTGTGGTTTACAGTTTCGTGACCAATAATTGAAGAACGGATATAAAGCTTTGATGAAATTGATATTAAAGATATTCGGAGAAATTCGTGATTTGGATAAGAATTTGTGTGTGTTCCTTGGTTGGACGCATATGGTAAGCATTTATAGTTATAGTGATGTAGGCATCGGTTATATGTGGGATGAGGTAAATGTAATGATTTTGTTTAATCATTGCAGGGATATTAGAAGTTTCCCCTGAGGAAGCCTGCTTGTCAGGTGAAACGGAGATCTTCGTCGGGAGTTTTGTTGGGAATTGTGTCGGGGAGTTCACAAGTGAATTTCATTACGGCAGCAAAGTTGAAAACTACGAGAATCTGCATTGTTTGAAGCACTTTAATGTTTGAAGCACTTTAATATGTGAAGATTTACACTGTTGATGATCATATTATATTTGAAAATATTTTCTGCTCATATGATATCTATGTTTGATGTTTTTAATGTGTATTGTTTGTGTATTTAATGGGGTTACATTAAGATGTGTCTTTCTTAATAAATGTGTGTTTTAAAATTAATTGTGTTATATATTATATAAGGTTCTCCTTTATTGTGGGTAATTGCGTGTATTGGGGAACCAATATTTGATTATTTTCCCTCAGTTATTGTATACCTTGGTGGTGTCCATACTATAGCAGTTCGAGAACCAACACCTTCCCTTTGTGATAATAAATTAAGTATTTGTTTCCAATTATGAATGTGTTGTAAGGGTTGACCTGCTGCAGTAATCATTCCCCTTCTTTTCCATTTTAACAAATGATATTGCAAGGAACTGACTACGTATGAACTGTCAGTGTAAATTGTACAGTCTCTATCATTACCTGTGGATTTGAGGGCTGCTATTACAGCCAAGAGTTCAGCTTCCTGTGCTGTGACACCTTTTTGTGTATGATACTGTAATTTGGAAATTATATTTAAGTCAGGCGTTACTTGTACTGCAGCAAATGCTGCTTTTTGATCCTTCTGAGCTCCATCTGTAAACCATACCAGTCCCACATCAAGGGGGTCAAACTGTGTCAGTAAAAGTTCTGGGATGTCTTTTCTTTCAATTTGTCGTTGTTCATTACTGGGAAAAAACCAATCTAGTAATTTATTCTGAGCTTTCGTAAGAGGTGCTGTTACTATATCTTGGCCAGTCAATATGGCTTGATATTTACCAAATCTGGTTGCTGTCAATGCAGCCTGACTAGTTGTTAACAAATGATGTATTGAATGAGCGCAATGTAAAATTAATGAGCTATATGGCATCATAGCTCGCCATTTACCAATAGCGGCGACAATGGCGGTTAATAACTTTGGGATTTCAGGTAGAGCCATTTCCACTGGACTATAGGATCCAGATAGAAATGCTACTGCTTGTTTTGGTGTATCTTCTTGATTCACAAAAGCAGCCCATGTGTTTCCCATGTCTCGGACCCATATATGCACTTTCAGCCTGGGGTCTACAGTACCTAAGGGTTCAGCTTGTAGCAAAGTCTGTAATACGTCTTGTATTACCATTTCGTCATCTTCAGTCAAATTTACTTGCGCATTAGAACTAGTACCAGCCGGTACTTGTAAGTGCCTCAGTAAAGGAGAAATGCGCGCTGAATAACCTGGTATCCATTGTCGACAGTAATTAAAAGTTCCCAATAAGCCTCGTAATTGCTTTAAATTCTGGGGAAACTCCTGTTTCTGTAGTTCTAATAGTAGGTCCTTTGTTATGTGTTTAGTAGCTGAGGATATTATTTGACCTAGAAAATTTACTTGAGTCTTAGCTAATACACATTTCTGTTGATTACATTTATATCCTGCTTCACCAAGTATTTGTAATAGTTTAAATGTCCATTCCCAACATTCTATTTTAATTTCAGCAGAAAGCAAGATGTCATCAACATATGTAAATAGAGATACTGATTTAGGTAAAATACTTCTGAACTGCTCTAGATCCTTGTTCAATTGTTTTGAAAATACAGTCGGGCTATCCGTAAAGCCTTGGGGCATTCGTGTCCATCGATAGGCTTTTGTGCCTAATACAAAAGATGTTAGATCACGAGAAGCCGTATGTAGAGGAATTGCAAAGAATGCATTAGATAAATCAATGACAGAGTTGAACTTATATATGGGCTGTGTTTGTAATAATGTCAGAGGATTAGCACAAACTAGATATTGTGGAATCACTATATCATTCAATGCATGTAAATCATGAACAATTCTGACATCATTTTCTCCTTTTGGCACAGGGAACAAAGGAGTATTATAGGGTGACTGTGATTCTTCAATAATACCATGTTTTAATAGTTTTGCAATATGTTTCATAGTAGGCTCCATTAATTTTTCTTTTACTGGATAAGGGCTCACATTTGGCCCCGGCTCGTATGGTACTGTCTTAATTCGATAAGCCGGAGCTGTTTTTGCTCTACCATAAGGAGCCTCTTCCTTGCTCCACAAATCTAAAGGTAGCTGATCCCATTTCCATTCATCCGGGATTTCATTCTCCTCCTCACTTCCTATTGAAGTGACTAATGAAAGGAGACTTTTAGATGCTGGGATTTTAAATGTGAGAGTTAATCCAAATTGAGTAAGTAAATCTCGTCCTAGTAAATTTACAGGGCAATGTTCAGCAATTAAGAATTTAACTGATGCCTCCCTTTTACCTTGTGTAGTTTCAATTATTACTGGGGTTAATTCAGTTAAATGTTTTTTACTGGGCTTGCCGTCAAAGCCAATAGTGGTATTAGTTTCAAGGGATTTTTTTTTACAGAGCTTGGCCTTACACAAATAACAGATGATGTGGCACCTGTATCAATTAAAAATTGCATTGGAACCTGTCGGGGACCTACTAATAATTGAACAAATGGTTCTGAGGTCTGTAAAAACACAGTGTCTCCCTGAACAATCTCTTTGTTCCCTTCAATTTGTCAATAATTATCCTGACCCCACACAGGGTATTGTGAGGGCTGTTGGCCAGCCTGTAACTGATCTGGTGCAGGTAGCGGCGGCGGTGGCAGTGTCTGCAATGTTTGTTGTGTGTGGTCCGGGACACATACTCGCCTATATTCATTAGCATAATGTCCAAATGACTGGCAATTCCAACACTGCACATGAGCTCTTCTATCAGGGGACGGTCTATTCATTATCCCTTGTGCAAAACCTCTTCCTCCCCTTCCCCTTCTCATTCCTCTCCCACGGGGGACATAGGGGGAATATCCTCCCTGGTATATGCCTGCAGCTGGGGGACGTGCTGAACCTTGCATAACATAGCAATCCTGCATGGTCTGCTCCTTTGCATTCTTTTTCTTCTCCAAATCTGCTATCTGCAATGTCATTAATTTATTTGCCATTTTCTGCTGTTCTTTGTTAGGTGTCCCTATCATTTTGCAATGCACTGAGACGAAATGTATTAAAGTGGCTCTCACCTCTGGCCATGTTTTTGTTGACAGTGCCACAACATTATTCAAATTAGTCTGCATATTTGCAGGCAAAGTGGCATAAAATAAATGTAAAAATACTGGAATATTTGGCTGTATATCGGCATCCTGCCCAGTCTGTGCCTTATACATGTCCATACATTTTGTCAAGTGCATTGAGAAATCAGCTGAAGCATCCCACTTGGATGCAGTAATGGCTGTAAAATCAATAGTTGTTGGATATAAGATATTAAGGGCATTTGCTAAATCAATTCGATCCCGTCCCTGAAAGGGAAGACCGTCAACTACAGGGGTAGTCAGATTTGGGCAAGCACTAACAACGGACAATTGTGGTAAACTAATACCACAAGCAGCACACAACGCTTTAAAATCCCCAATTGCCAGCTGCGTTCCTGCCGTGTTAGTGTCGATTGCCTCCAGCCACAATCGTGCTCCTTTATGTATACTTGGTAATTTTTGCACAATTGTACTAATATCTGTGGGATTGTATGGTTTATAGGTCGCTACAGGTTGATTCTGTGCATCGGGGCGCAAAAATACTGGTGCCTCAATGACCATGTGAGACCTGGTACTTAGGCTAGGGATAGAATCGAAATTTGTCAAATGTTTTTTCCAAACCTTACATCCCTGAATCATAAAGTCATAATCTATTGATTTTGTACAATAAGTATTTATCAACGCACTCAGTTCCTTAAGCTCTGCACTGGTTACAGGACCTTTCTCAGTACATGGAATTTCCAGATCTCTATCCGTCAATGCTTTTACTACTGCCTGCCACCAAGTAACACCATATTTTTCCTGATCATCTTCTTTTAATTTGTCCATTACCCACTGTATTACCAAGTTCTTCACCTGATCTTCCTTAGGAACTTCCTTGACTGACGGTATTCCTGATCGTATTAATTTGCAGTATGCGCTGTCAGCCTGGACGTCTGTCAACTGTACAACTCCCTTAATTTTGAAATCATTTCGATTGGGAAAAATTTCCGCGCCATTCTCAATATCTCTTATTTGTTGTTTCAATTTGTCTACATTGGGGTATAATGGAGCATCTTTCGTACTTGTTTGTTTAATCGCTCCTCTTAATGACCCGTACCCAACTGGGGTTGGTATTTGAGGTTCAGATTCATCCTTCATTTCTTTTAGTAACGGACACGTAGTTACATAGGGAGGAGGATTTTTATCGTTTATATCTTTTTCTTGTATTACCCCCTGTTTTATTTCAGAAATAGTCTTGTTTCTTTTTTTTTTTTATTTCTACATCTGCATGATATAGATCTCCAGCAACGGAGAAAAGATTCCACACATGCAGATGCTTCTCCAAACTATTCTTTTTCTTTTTGTCTTGTAAGAATTTTAGCAGGGGCAATAAATGACTAGGTTGCAAAGATCCTTCCATGGGCCATGACAGAGAGGAATCCTTAACGGAGTACTTGCCCCATTTGCCATTTATTTTTGTAATAAGATCTTTGTCAAATGGAAATAAATTAATCACGTGTTGGACGGCCGTGCATGTATCATCACTATTAACATATAATGTATGTATCATACTGGGCTGTCCTAATTGTCCTTCTGGGACCCTTTTAAGGGTTAGAGTTGGGTGGGTGTCAGCCATTTTAAGATGTCGTTTACCTAGTCTACGCACATATAACTGTATATAGTAACCAAGACAGAATAAGAACACAAACTATATACACGCTAATATCAATCCACACAATAAGTACAAGAAAAATATCACTTCAATCTTTTCTGCAGTATTTTAACCCTGGGTACCTGTTTTTCCAAGATTCACACAGGACTTGGCTTTCCTTTTACACCAAGAACGTGAATCTAAACCCTTTGCGCGCTTTTCATCAAGATTCACACAGGACTTGGCTTTAAACTGACTACTCCTTGACCATGGTTGATCACTCCGAGTCAAGGGAATCACCAAGAACGTGAATCTTCTACTTTTCACAATTCTGACACTTTAAATGCATAACACTGACAATTCAAATGACCAGAGTTGTTCATCAAAAATTTTTTAAAGACAAAACGCGGTCCTGCCGCGGTCGCCAGATGTTTTTTCTCAAATGAACGACTCTGAACAAGTCTTAAATCACACAATAGTATATTTATTATACTGGGTATAAGCAAAGGTATACACAGGAAGCAAAGGTATAGTATACTCACATAATGTACATAGCACATCTAGGTCTGGAATGTTTGCTTAAATTTTTTCTTTTTGCAGGCTCTCTTTATATACATCTTTTTCTGTAAGTTAATTGATGACTTCTATATTTGTTCTAAACCACAAGATTTCAGTTAATCTTGCTGCTAATGCAGCTGCTCTTTGTTCCTGTTTTATCTTATCTTACTTCATATGCACAAACTTTCTTCACAGATACCCTTATCTGTTATCTTCACAGATCTGTTATCTTCACAGATACCCTTATCTGTTATCTCGTTATCTCATGCCCATCCTGTGGCTCACTTGTTTATGTTTCGACTGGATTCTGCTGATGTGTGTGTTTTCTTGCAAATCTAGGTCATGCTAGTTTTCTTATCTTCAGAGCCTGGTGTTATCTCTGGTATTTTTTCCATCAGCATATTCTACAAACTATATCGCAATGACAGAGAGGAGCACCCGGGAGGCGGTGTGGTGCTTTATGTCCGGGATGGCATAGAGTCCAACAGGATAAACATCCTGCACGAGACTAAATGCACAATTTAATCTTTATGGGTAGAAATCCCTTGTGTGTCGGGGAAGACTATAGTGATAGGAGTATACTACCGTCCACCTGGTCAAGATGGTGAGACTGACAGTGAAATGCTAAGAGAAATTAGGGAAGCTAACCAAATTGGTAGTGCGGTAATAATGGGAGACTTCAATTACCCCAATATTGACTGGGTAAATGTATCATCGGGACACGCTAGAGAGATAAAGTTCCTGGATGGAATAAATGATAGCTTTATGGAGCAATTGATTCAGGAACTGATGAGAGAGGGAGCAATTTTAGATCTAATTCTCAGTGGAGAACAGGATTTGGTGAGAGAGGTAACGGTGGTGGGGCCGCTTGGCAATAGTGATCACAATATGATCAAATTTGATTTAATGACTGGAAGGGGGGACAGTAAGCAAATCCATGGCTCTCGTGCTAAACTTTCAAAAGGGAAACTTTGTTAAAATGAGAAAAATAGTTAGAAAAAAACTGAAAGGAGCAGCTACAAAAGTAAAAAATGTCCAAGAGGCGTGGTCATTGTTAAAAAATACCATTCTAGAAGCACAGTCCAGATGTATTCCACACATTAAGAAAGGTGGAAAGAAGGCAAAACGATTACCGGCATGGTTAAAAGGGGAGGTGAAAGAAGCTATTTTAGCCAAAAGATCTTCATTCAAAAATTGGAATGTATAGCAGTGAATGATGACATAGACTTAATTGGCGATGTCCTTTCGTGGATTACAAACTGGCTAAAAGACAGGAAACAGAGAGTAGGATTAAATGGACAATTTTCTCAGTGGAAGGGTGTGGGCAGTGGAGTGCCTCAGGGATCTGTATTGGGACCCTTACTTTTCAATATTTTTATAAGTGATCTGGAAAGAAATACGACAAGTGAGGTAATCAAATTTGCAGATACAAAATTGTTCAGAGTAGTTAAATCACAAGCAGATTGTGATAAATTGCAGGAAAACCTTGTGAGGCTGGAAAACTGGGCATCAAAATGGCAGATGAAATTTAATGTGGACAAGTGCAAGGTGAGGCATAGAGGGAAAAATAACCCATGCTATAATTACACAATGTTAGGTTCCATATTAGGTGCTACTAGGCATCATAACACATTGAAATCGTCGGTTCAGTGTGCTGTGGCCGTCAAAAAAGCAAACAGAATCTTGGGAATTATTAGAAAGGGAATGGTGAATAAAATAGAAAATGTCATAATGCCTCTGTATCGCTCCATGATGAGACTGCACCATGAATACTGTGTACAATTCTGGTTGCCGCATCTCAAAAAAGATATAATTGCGATGGAGAAGGTACAGAGAAGGGCGAACAAAATGATAAGGGGAATGGAACAACTCCCCTATGAGGAAAGACTAAAGAGGTTAGGAGTTTTCAGCTTAGAGAAGAGACGGCTGAGGGGGGATATGATAGAGGTGTTTAAAATCATGAGAGGTCTAGAATGGGTAGATGTGAATCGGTTTTTTACTCTTTCGGATAATAGAAATACTAGGGGGCACTCCGTGAAGTTAGCATGTGGCACATTTAAAACTAATCGGAGAAAGTTCTTTTTCACTCAACGCACAATTAAACTCTGGAATTTGTTGCCAGAAGATGTGGTTAGTGCAGTTAGTATAGCTGTGTTTAAAAAAGGATTGGATAAGTTCTTGGAGGAGAAGTCCATTACCTGCTATTAATTAAGTTGACTTAGATAATAACCACCGCTATTACTAGCAACGGTAACATGGAATAGACTTAGTTTTTGGGTACTTGCCAGGTTCTTATGGCCTGGATTGGCCACTGTTGGAAACAGGATGCTGGGCTTGATGGACCCTTGGTCTGACCCAGTATGGCATGTTCTTATGTTCTTATGTTCTTAACCTCCACAATGAATGGTCTGTTGGGGTCCGGGTGATGCAGACATGGCTCGGTGGAAAAGGGAGTTTTTAATTTCTCGAACGTGGAAATGACCTCCGCAGACCACTTTGAAGCGTTGGCCCCTTTCCGTGTCATCGCAGTTAAGGGCACTGTTAAAGAAGAATAGTTCTTTATAAAGCTTCTATAGTAGTTTGTAAACCCCAAAATTGTCTCAGGGCCTTCAGACTGGTAGGTTGAGACCAATTCTTGATACTCTCTAATTTTTGGGGATCCATCTGGAAGCCTTGATTTAATACGATGTAGCCAAGAAAAGGCACAGATTCCTTGTGAAACTCACATTTTGACAATTTGGCATAGAGACGGTGCTCTCGAAGTCTCAGTAATACTTGTTTGACATCTGCTAGATGAGTAGGCATATCTTGTGAAAAGATCAAGATGTCTTCTAGGTAGACAATGACACATTTGTACAGAAGGTCCCGCAAGATGTCATTAATCATGTTCTGAAACACGGCAGGGGCGTTGCACAGGCCGAAAGGCATCACCAAATATTCAAAATGGCCATCTCAAGTGTTGAAAGCTGTTTTCCACTCGTCGCCATCGCGAATGTGAACCAAGTTATAGGCTCCCTTCAGGGCAAGTTTTGAGAATATCTTGGCTTCTTTTGCAAATTCTCCTCAATATACTCCGACATGGCTTTATTCTCCACCACCGACAGGGGGTAGACACGTCCTTTAGGAGGTTCAGCATTAGGTTTCAATCTTATGGCGCAGTCATAAGTTCTATGTGGCGGAAGGATGTCAGCAGCTTCTTTGGAGAACACATCATGAAATGATGCATACTGAGGCGGCAGTCCTGGCATCACTGGAGTAGTAGGCATTTGCCTTGACATTCTGGGCCCCAACGGGAGAGTTCCAATGTGGCCCAATTGAATTGCGGCATATGCAGCTGCAACCAGGGTAACCCCAGAACGATAGGGTGCATGGCCTTCTCCAACACAAAGAAGGAAATCTGTTCGGCATGGAGAGCACCAGTGAGGAGAGATACCGGTTCGGTACAACGGGTAACAGCACCCGGTAAAGGCTCCCCATGTGTAGATGATAAGAGTAGTGGAGTCTTCATAGTGGTGAGGGGAATCCTCAAGTGTTCCACTAAACGTTGAAGAATAAAATTACCTCCTGCCCCTGAGTCCACCAGGGCAAGAGTCTGAAACTCCAACGGTCTGCAGATCAGAGAGACAGGGAGAGAAAGCTGAGGAGAGGGCGTAGTGAGGCCTAAGAAGAGTCCTCCCACAGGACTTAGGCCCATTTGTTTCCCGGACATATCAGGCATGTTTGAACTGCATGACCAGCTTGCCCACAGTACATGCACAATCCATTCCTCTTCCAAAGTCTTCTCTCTTTGGATGTCAGGTGACCGCGACCAAGTTGCATCGGTTCTTCCTCACTGGCAACGGGAGTCAATGGAACCATCCTGAGTGCAGGCTTAGCACAAACTTCCTTCTGAACAGGTCCTTTATAAGGCTTGAGCTCTAGCACCTTATCACGAAGCCGGTGATCAATTCTAGTAGCCAAGGCCACTAGTTCACCCAGCAAGTCAGGTGTTTCACGAACAGCCAGCTCGTCCTTCAAGTGGGAATCCAAGCCTTTGAAGAAGAGAGTTTTCAGGCAACTAGGGTCCCAATGTAATTCAGTCGCAAGAATCTTGAACTCTATAGCGAAATCAGCTAGGGGTCGGTTGCCTTGCTTCAGGTCCACCAATGTAGAACCAGCAACAGTATACCGGGCAGGATCATCAAAAACAGATTTAAACAAGTCCATAAATCCGTCAATATCCTGAAGTATAGGGTCTTTGCGTTCTCACAGCACGGAAGCCCAAGTCAGAGCCCTTCCATCCAGGTAGGATAGAATATAAGTAGCTTTGGCGTAGGCTGTGGGGAAATGAGTAGGTTGCAATGCAAAATGCATACAACACTGCTTTAAGAAGCTTCTTGTTCTGTGAATCTCTCCAGAAAAACGTACTGGAGCAGCAAGAGGCACAATAATCTTTATAGTTACTTCAGGTAACTGACCTTCAATACTGGGTATAGAATCTTGATTCTTCTGTGCGTGCAGCTGATGAAATGCAGTAGTTAATTTCTCCAATGCGTCTTGTTGTTCAGCAATGCACCAGGACAGGCCTGGAATGGCCTGCAAGGCATTGAGCTGAGCCAGATCCATGGAGTTAGCAATCTGTTAGGGTTATTGGTGTTTGGGTGGATCCTTGGATACTGTGGCAGCTGACCACGCCCACGGGGGGCAGTCCCATGAGGGACCACAGTGTCAGGCTAAACTCCAGACAGACAAACACAGATTTGAATCTTTTATTAAATAGTATATGGAACCACCAGAGGTGGCAGTAGTGAGTAGTGGTTGTAGAGCCCATCTGGGCGTGTCTCTCACAGAACGCTGGAAATGGATCCTCTGTAAGCAGTGCTGTAGTGGAAAGAGACTGAGAGTTATGAGCCCACAGTAGAATTAGCATTCAGAGTCCCAAGTAGAATAGGAGAGCTCTGAGACAGGGAGAGCAGGTCCTCGAGGAACGAGTACCTGATCCCTTAGAGCAGAAAGACTCGATAGCATTGTACTCACTAGCAGTAGCAGAGATTCCACTGGATGAGAGGCCTGGCACCGGCGCAGAGGGCAGGCCCTCGAGTAGGGAGTTCCTGATTCTGGCGAAGCGGTACTGTAGAGAGCGAGATATTTCTGTACTCACAGATGGTGACTGTAGTTAGTTCTTCCAAGTAGAAGGTAGAAGTTGCAGGCAGCGACTCAGGGAACATGGGCCCTCGAGGAGCGAGTACCGGTTTCCTGATAGCACCTGAAAGAAGCAGAGAGGCCCCCGAGGAGCAGGTACCCCGTTAGTGACCCCAAAGGGTAGTAAGAGTTCCAGTAGAGCTGGAGTGGCAGAGTAGCTTATGAACGGAGAGCAAATCCCATATGTACGAATCCTGAAGTTGCTAACTCAACGAGCTAGCAAAAGTAGTAGGCAGATATACCCTGGAGTCGTGATGTCAGAACAGGGCGACACCCCTGAGGTTCGCGCCAACGTGGAAATAAAGATGTGGGCGGCATGCGTGCGCGCGCCCTAGAGGTACCTTGAAGGAGCATGGCGGGAGGCAGCACCAAAGCCGGTCCGGGACACCGGAGAGGTCAGCAAACAGAAGCCGCGGTGGCCATCAGTCCAAGGTGAGCGGGAGGAGCCGCAAGTAGAGAGAGGTAGGCGGGGTGAAGCCAACGAAGACCAATGGACGCAACACATTCAGCCTGGAGATTTTGTCTATGACAAGGTATTTCAGCGAAAGAACTGTTTGCGACCTAGGTGGAACGGCCCTTATCAAGTACTGTTGGTAAGTCATTCAGCTTTAAAATTACAAGGACTTGATCACTGGGTGCACACCAGCCATTGCAAAAAGACTTACAAACCAGAGCCAGCGATCTTCATCGACAGAAGTGAGGCACACCCAGAACCCCCAGAAGCAGAAGAATCTGGTGCATCTTCTAGTCCTCACTAGTTCTCTGACATAGCCAGTTGTCCCCTGGAATCAGGATGTGGTGAATAGTACTGCTTTGCCTGGTTCTGATGCCCCTGATATTTTCACCTTTGAGAAGCCCAGGTCACAAAGTGGGCTTGCCTCTCTATAGTAATCATGGTAATCATTATATTCAACTGACTCTGTCTATTAGATGGGATCTTAATCTCACACATTGCTAGATATGCACCCTTCTTCCTAAAATGTCTCAGCATACTTCTTCTGCCCTTCCTATCAATCTTTCCTTCCCTAATCCATGAGGATCTTTCTATGAGAGACATGATGGACTGCAATACCCCAAACCTGTTTCCCTTGAACCAATCATTCTGGCTGAAATTTCAGAGACTGCTGAGTGGTGCTTCAAGCCGCTAAAGGCCACTCAGACTCCTTCAACTTGGGTAAATTCCTTTCATGATTATCCATTCTGCCTTTACACTGTCTACGTGTTACGCTCGCCGCTCGTGGCAGCCCCGAGGTGCAGCCCTCTCACCTTTCTAAGCAACTTCCAGGCACCAGCTCCCCATCACTTGTGGCAGTGGGCCGCCGGCTCTGACCTCCCTTTCCCGCCAGCACCTCCGGCCCTGCTCCACTTCCTGGGACTTCCAGCCCGGATGCCTCCATCCATCGGGCCTCTCCGCAGGGTTCGTGGAGAGACGCTGCCAGTGGTGCCGCGCCCCTCCCTAGGCGCGTGCATCAGTAAACCTTTTAAAGGGCCCGCGGCTGGAACCTCACAGCAGACCCGGATGCTGACGTCAGATCCCTCATCGTATAAATGCTCAGGCCTCGCACCTTAGCGTTGCCTTTGCAACAGGTCTCCTCGGTTCCCTGTTTGGTTCTGAGTACTCGTTGCCTCCGTGCTTCCTTGATTTGCATTCCTTATTGTCTCCAAGATCCTGTTTCCTCGTTTGTCTCGGCTGTACTCTGATTGACCTCCTGATGCCGACTTCTGCTACGTCCGACCTCGCCTGCCTTCTCCATACCTTGACCATTGCTACGCCTGACCACAGCTGACCACGCCTGCCTTCTCCATGCCTTGACTATTGCTATGTCTGACCTCACCTGCCTTTTCCGTGCCCTGACCATTGCTATGGATGACCACGCTATAGACTCCTTTGTGTCCAGAGTTCTACATTGCTTGCTACACCCTCAATTGCCACCAGCTCTCATTCAAGTTTGACAGTGACACCTCTGTCCCTATCCTCTGGACGTGGACTCCTAAGACTCCAGCCTTTCTTTGCTCAAGCACCTTCAGTCAATCCTCGTTCCTTGGTGCTTGGGTTCCTGTACTGGGACCAGATCAGGATAGAACTACACCATCGCTGGCTGCTGTCTCTGGGCTGAACTACCTACCTTTGACGTCCAATCCCGAGGCCCGCCTAAGTCCTGCTGGTCCCGGCACCCAAAGGCTCAACCCAAGGGGAACATGGGCTGGTATAGGTGAAGCTCCAGTGGCCTCTAGCTTCAGCCCACTCCACCTGCTGATGGTGGGGACCCGTAAGCCCTTGCCTGCGGGTTGCGTCAACCCCACCTCAGTCCAAGAATCCACCTCCAGCGCAACACTATGTTTATCCAAATGGAAACTATTTACTCCCTGATGGATGGACAAAGACTACTACCTGCATGATGTGGTTTCCCCAATGGCCAATTAATGGACACCATTATAACTTTGCAGCCCATACTCCAATTGACAATTATGACAATTCCACTTTTGATAACTTCTACTTGCCCAGAAAGAACTATCCCAATTATCTGTTTATGCCTAATACCTCTGTGACCTTCCATAATTGTACTATACCAGTTAATCTATCTCTTCAGCCTCTGTCATCTTTTCTAGGTTTCTAGGCCCAACTGAGTCACCCATCAATCCCTCTCAATCCAAAGGAGAAAGGACAAGTCAGATACGGTGTAAAAGCAATGTATCCCAGGGTCAGAAAGGGTTGGTCAACACAATGGCAATACCCAGGTGTCTTTTATGTAACTGGAAATAAGGCCTATAAAAGACTATATGCAAATATGAACTCCTGCTTCACCATGGGTTATGTCCTACCCAAATTTACTATTTTCCCAGTTGAGAAAGACTAAAGTTACTTTAACCATCCTGATATTCATCCCCACAGGAAAGTTAAGAGAGATTCTCTCTGAAAGGAATTAGCCGAACTTGTAGACTCCCCTCTGAAGCAGCATGAGTTTATGTGGTTCATGCATAGAGTTTTCCCCTCCGTTGGAATAAATAAACTGGAACACTTTGTGCTCAATAGTAGAAAAGATTGCCAATGAAACCACCTTTTCCATTCAGACTTTGCAATTAGAGATTTCTTCATTATCAGGGGTTGTGTTACAGAACCGAATGGCCCTTGATATCCTACTTGCCAAGGAAGGGGGAGTATGTCAGGTCATCAATACTTCCTGCTGTGGACTAAAATGTGGACTAAAATGGCGAAATCCTACTCAGCATCACCACTTTGAAAGATCTGACAAAGCAGGCCCATGAACTAAGCCAAGGGGAAGGGTCAGAGACATGGGAATGGGATTTCCTTGGGATTGGCTCATTATTTGGATTAGGAAAGTGAATTGCTTATGTTTTCAATAGTGCAACTGTTGTTATGGTGTTCTTTTAGTCATTTTGTCTCCAGTTCCAATGCTTTTTGTCTCATTGTAGGAAGAGTATCCCATGACTACTGCCAACCTCATGATTCTGATCACCCTTCCTTCAACCCCCACTTTGTACCCACCTTGACAGCAAGAAACCCCTCACAAAGACAGACTCAGATATCATCCTTATTGATACACCTGAATCCCCTGAAATCCAGTGGTTGCAAATGGTACCATCCATAGAAATTTAGGGCCTTGGTCAACCGGAATGCATCAAAAGGGAGGAGTTTTCGGATCTAGAGGGAATCTATGGTTAAGATCTCAATTGAATTGATGCATTCAGACTAACCAGGCCAAAATGATGCAGCAAGAAATTCTTAAGTTCCTTATTTAGCTATATAATTAATTAATGCAGAAACTGCTTTAAGGCTGGACATGTGACATGTAGGCTTAAAGTAAGGAATAACTAGTTAACCAAGTTGTTTACTGCAAAGGAAACAGTTACGATGTCGTACGTTTTGCTGCACCTGTGATTAATGAATATTAATAAGAAAAATACTGCAATTCTGCGTTTTACTAACCAATGGACAGGGAATAAAAAATAAGAGGGTATAGGAACTGACATTTTATAAGTCCATTCTCAATCCCTTACCTTATAGGTTAAATCTCAATTCTTTACCTTATTTGTAAAAAAGCAGAAGTTGAAAGATGTATTTAATCCTGACTTGTAACTGCGTAGCCAGGCATTGCTCTATGGATGTTTTATGGTAACAAGCCTCTGTGTACACATCTTAATAACAGGGGAAGTTCTTGACCGCAATCTGACTGATTTATTTTCTTAAAAGTCAAAGAGAAAAACCAGAAGTTTCTACACAATGACAGCTGGCCCATCAATCTACACAGATGTCTTCCTCTCTGGTATTCTACCACTTAAAACATATTCTTCACCCTTTGTGTCTTTTACACAACCTCTTATGCCTTTCCAATCACTGCCATCAATATCTGTCTCAAGCTTGCTGGCATTCTTGCTGGATGGCATCCTGTGGAGCTGGGCCTCTCGGATCAGCTAGAGGCCTTGGTTATAGAGCAGGCACACAGGTTAGGGGCAAAAATGATGGGTGACTGGCGACCATGTATTGTGATTGCATGAATTTTTAATTTTGTGCACAAACAAGCGATTTGGCAAGCATATCGTAAGGGATTGGCATTGCAATATAATAATGTCCCACTTAAACTCTTTCAAAGTAGCCACAAAATGAAAAGAATTTGGGTCATTGTGTACTCAGCTTGCAGTGAAGCAGGTCAGATTCACCCTTCATTTTCTGCCAGGCTGAGGTTGTGGCATGATGGAGCAGTGAACGTATTTGACAAGATATCAGAGACTAAGAAGTTCATCACTGATCAGGCTCAAGATCCTACCAGCTAAGTGATATTTTGGAATATTACAGTTGGGAAGAGAATTTGAATTATTTTTCAAGTTTAAAACTTTTCAGTATAGCTGGAATCTGTTTTTTTTTTTTCTGTGATGGAGTTGCACTGTTTTTTTGGGTCATGCAAGGGGGTTAATTTTTCAATATTAGCTAGCCGGTGGAGTGACTTTTTACCTCTATTAGTATGATGTGAAACACCCATCCAGCAAGACTTTCAAGAGCAACCCTTTGAACAACACTGAGAAATTCACGCTATTGCTGTCAAGGACATGGCCAGAGGTCATACTCAGCTGACCTTGCCTAGCGAGTATTGGTCCTGAAGCTGTTTGCAAGAAAGGGGCATACATTGTTAACATCTCTTCTGGGGTGGCTTTTGCCAGACGGTTTCTTGTCTTCCTTAAGTGTGAGGATATGCCTTATTGAATTGCTGGTCCGGAAGGAGTTTGGTGTATCTTTTCTGAGTTCAAGGAAAAGTAGCAGTGGTTATTTTATTGCTTCAAGAGGCTTCCAACTTTTTATTGCATTATCTGTTTTACATACATGGTCTTAGCATTAATGCCTCATAACATTTTCTTTCACAGAAATAAAATAAGGGGATGATGCCTGATTGCTCTCAAAACGACTCTGGCTCTCTGGGTAGAGAGTACTTGGTCGAGTTTGATCACAAATGGTGATGAGAAGAGGGAAGTATGGAGGGGTTGAGGAGAGGAAGGGAGGGGAAGGGAGGGAGGGGGAAATTAGGAGGGGTAGGGGGTGCCCAACCTTGCAAAGCATTCAGGTTTTCACTATTCAGCTTCTTACATAGAGTGATGGAGAGGATAACTATTGGGACAAACATGGATGCGTTGGTTAGGCTTAGGTATACTATATAAAATGGTAGATTTTGCTGAGGGTAGACTCATGTTATAAGTAAGGAGCAGGGGAGGTGAGTTGGATGACATAAGATTAGTATGGATTCCAAAGTGAAGTATATGACATGGAATGTAGTGGGCTTAGGCTCCCCTATTAAGAGGGAAAAAGGTTTGGTGCACATTAATATATCTCAGGGTGATATCACTTTACTGCAAGAAACACATATGACAGATGGGAACATAAATTGAGAAACAAATGATGGTTCAGTCAAGTCTTTTACTCATCAAGTATAATGGGGTAGCAATTTTGTTTCATAAGAGGGTACTCTACATTGGAAAAATCTTGGGCAGCCTATGAGGGCAGAATCATCATGGTCAATGGCTGTTTATTTGATAAATCTGTTATTATTGCATTGATTTATTCTCTGAATCAATATGACCACAGAATTTTCACTAAAGTGATAACCTGTCTTTATGAGTTGGGACTGGCTCCTATAATAATGGGTGATGATTTCAATTGTGTGAAAGACTATATGATTGACACAAGTTCCATTTCATTAATTCACAAATTGGGAAAGGCATTCAATTCTTGGGTGACAGTGTAGCTCTAGTGGATATTTGGAGAGTAGTTCACCCAGAAGAGAGACTACACCCACTATGCGAGACCCCATCCCACTAAATCTAGAATAGATTATATATTGATTTCAGAATCTTTATTTAATGAAGTGGACAAGGCTGATATAGAGAATTTGGTGATATCTGATCACTGCCTTGTGTTCTTTTCTCTAGGGAGCAATGCCGCACCTAGTTCTCTCTTTAAATGGAATGGTTACGTTTAGAACTGGAATTTCAATCCTATCTGAAAGAAAAATGGGAACAATATGAAGAGGCTAACAGGGAACATAAGAATAACCCAAGGTTGTTTTGGGAAATAGCTAAGGCAGTATAAAGGGGAGACATAAATTATGCTGCCTTTAATAAACGCCACAGAAATAAACAAATCTTGGAACTTGAAAAGAGACTTATTATAAATTGCAGTGGAATAGATACAACACAGTTGCGTGGAAAGATTGGTTTAAAAAGGTTCAACACATCTTGAATGATTTATTATATCAGAAGGCAAAAGGAGCAATATTTGCCTTTAGGGACAAATTATTTCTCCAACATAAACCAGGGCTATGTTGGCCAATTTAGTCAAAACACACTCACAATCCAAATTTATGTGGTGTAAAAATATCTGATGGTTCTCTTGCGACATCTAATGTACAAATAGGGGAGTTGTTCAAGACATACTATCAACAGTTATACAAAGCAGAAAACCCTGGTTTGGAGAATCAGAGTATGCATCCACCTCAATTAACTGGGGAACAGCTCTTTAAATTGAATGCTCCATTTTTTGAACAAGAGATTTTACAGGCTCTGAAAGAATTAAAACTGCATATGTCACCTGGTCCAGATGGACTAATCTCGCTTTTTTATAAATCCTTACAGATATTACTAACTCCAACATTAAGAGTTTTTCAGTACATGGTGCAGAATAAGGTGACCCCAGATACAATGAAGGTGGCAGCAATCATAGTTTTATTCAGGCCAGGGAGAGACTTGACTGATCCCAGTTCCTACAGACCTATCTCTTTATTGAACCTGGATATTACAATTTATGCTAAAATTCTGACCAATCAGCTTAAACATATAGGGGCCGATTTTAAAATTTAAGCGCGCAGGGTACATTTGTGCGCGCTACCCGGCGAGCACAAATGTACACCCGATTTTATAACATGTGCATGCTACTGCGCGCATGCTATAAAATCCGGGGTCATGGCGCGCAAGTGGGTGCACACTTATGCACCTTGTGCGCGCCGAGCCCAAGGGGAGCTCCGATGGCTTTCCCTGTTCCCTCCAAGGTCGCTCCAAAATCGGAGTGGCCTTGGAGGGAACTTTTTTTGGATTCCCCCCACCTTTCCCTCCCTTCCCCTATCTAACCCATCCCCCGACCCTACCTAAATTCCCCCTACCTTATTTGATGGAGTTATGCCTGCCTCTGGCATGCGTAACTTTTGCGCACCGGCTAGCTGCCAGTGCGCGAACCTCCAACACGGCCGATGTGCCGGAGGACTTGGGAACGCCCCTGGCCCCGCCCTGCCTCCACGCCCCGGCCCCACCCCCGATCCGTCCATTTTCGAAAGCCCCGGGACATATGTGCGTCCCGGGGCTTGTGCGCGTCGCCGAGCCTATGCAAAATAGGCTCAGCGTGCGCAGGGGTAGGTTTTCGGGGGTTACGCGTGTAACCCTTTGAAAATCTACCCCATAATGCCTCTATTAATCTCTTTAGAGCAAACAGGCTTTGCTTTTGGAAGAAGATCTGAGATCAATATTAGGAGTTTATTGCTAATCTTGGAAACAAGTCACAAATCTCAGGCGCTGGATCCCTCATTAGTAAGCTTTATTAGGGAGAAAGCTTTTGACTGGATGGCATGGGATTTTTTAATATTTTCATTGGGTAAATTTGTTTTTGCAAGTTCAATACTATTGGCTATCCAAATGCTTTACAAAGACCCTCCGGCTTTTATCTGCATCAATAGTTCCACATCTCCTGTGTTTCAGCTGGGATGGGGTACCAGGCAGGGATGTCCCTTATCATCCATTTTGTCTATTCTATATCTTGAATCGTTAGTTCGCAAAATTAAGGAAGATAGGAAGGTAGCAGGCATCCAGATAGGCAGACAGGAGCTGAAAATGATGCTATTCGCAGATGATATGTTGATGGTATTTGTTCAGGCGTGCAAAACTCTCCCACTGGCATTGGAGTACATTTCAAAATTTGGTAGTTTCTCCGGTCTGAAATTAAACCTGTCCAAATCTGAAGCTTTAGATATAGCTGGGAGTTATAAAAATCGTGGCACAACTTTCCGTTAAAGTGGGTGAAGGATACTATAAATTATTTGGGCATACAGATTCATTATAATGCAGGACTATGGTACTGGTTCAATATTAATTCCATTATTCAGGAATTTAGGAAGATATTAATTAGCCGGAACCGCTTTCCGTTATTGGGGTCCAGACATATAGCATTAGTCAAAATGATATTGGTCCCTAAATTGCTATAGTACTGCAAATGGTGCCTTTTTTCTAACATAAAAAGGATCTAAAGCTTCTGCAAGGCCTTTGCTCTAAATTCTTTTGAAATTCCAAATGGCCAAGGTTGAAATTAGTGAGCTTAATAGCCTCTATAGATGAGGGTAGATTGGGGCTCGCTGAGCTTCTTTATGTAATGTGGCATGTCTGTTAAAGATTTTAAAAGAGTGGGCAATAGGGTTCTCCGATAATTCACTAGCAGAATTAGAAGGAGAATTTATGACACTACAATTTATCTTATTGCTTCATGCTCCAACAGCAATTCTACTCTCCCAGATTGCACAGTCCCTACTGGCATGAACGCTGAGGAGATGTTGGCGAGAGATTAGATGTCATGTAGTGCTAGAATGGCAAAAATCATATTGTTTGCCATTGCTTAGCACCCTACAGTTCTTACCTGGTTTGATTCATAAACAATTTCAAACTTTACACGAGCATGGTCTCATTAATATTTTGTAATTTATTAACTTACAAATGGAGGAATGCATACATTTAAGTATTGTTGTCAGCATCTTTATTTTCAAACAGCGGATTATTTCACATATTTGCAGCTATGTAGTTACATAAAGTCCTTGATAGGTACACAGGGTACAGGTTTAACAAATGGTTCCTTCCAATGTTTATTATATTTATTTGCAAGGAAAGAAAATGTCTATTGCTTGGTTTTACAAATTTTTGCACGTAAAGGAAGTATGAGAGAGGGCTATTTCAGTGGCAGGTCCAATAATATGGAATTCTATGCTGGACAAGTTTTGCCTCCTAAGGGATCATAGAGTATTTAAGACAGCACTAAAGACCTGGCTCTTTAGAGATACATTTAAGGAGTAATATTGTGTTGGGCACATTGAGAAAGGATTAAATGATACAACCATGAAAGATCTTTATAGAGATGAACAAATAGTTGAGACTATAGCAATATCTGATAATCAATGTCAACCTGTTTATTTTTAATGTGTACTATTGATGATGTTTACTTTTATATTGTAATTTTAATAATGTTTTATTTTCTGTATTGTTTTGTTTTGTGGGTAAAGCAATTATGTGTGTGAAAAATGTAATATCTCTAAAAAAGAGCACTTAATAGGTCCTATAAATCAACTTTGAATAAAGAACAAAAGGCACCTACAAAACTGAAGCACAGTTCAAAACCAATGTTTCTTAAATGTGTCAAAAATGTCTCAAAATAAGTACATAACTTTTATAAACGCCGCCGCAGCAAGCCTGTCGACGTGTTCAATCTCTTGGACATGAACCGTCCGGTCTGCACATCATTTGCGGCTAGGCGGCTGTATGTCGTTGATGTACCAAGACAATATGATTATCTTTAGGTATTTCAATATTGTATCATCCGACTCGCACGGCGGCACCCCGCCTGTAGCAATGAAAATTGTTTTTGCATCTGTCCCCATTCTCCAGTCAAGGATCTTAAATTACAATTGAATTATGCGGCTGAAAGCCTCAAAGTTGGTTAAAAGAATCCTCTGTCTGTACAATTTGATCAACCTGGTATAATAGACCCGACAGTGGCCGGTGTTTCGCTGTTAAGATGTTTTCGTGAGACCACCGGTTCACTATAAGCAGACAATTACCTCCGGAACCGCCCCCAGGTCGCGTCTCGGCGCGCTAGCGGCCCGCTGGCGCGCGGGGATTTACTTCTCCCTCCGGGAGGCGTAAATCCCCGGACAAAGGTAGGGGGGGGTTTAGATAGGGCCGGGGGGGGGGGGGTGGGTTAGATAGAGGAAGGGAGGGGAAGGTGAGGGGAGGGCGAAAGCGAGTTCCCTCCGAGGCTGCTCCGATTTCGGAGCGGCCTTGGAGGGAACGGAGGCAGGCTGCGCGGCTCGGCGCGCGCCGGCTGCACAAAATCGGCAGCCTTGCGCGCGCCGATCCTGGATTTTAGCAGATACGCGCGGCTACGCGCGTATCTACTAAAATCCAGCGTACTTTTGTTTGCGACTGGTGCGCCAACAAAAGTACGTGAACGCGCATTTTTTGTAAATCTACCCCCAAAAGTATAATTATTCATTCTGTCGATAAAGAATTTCATTTAGATAGTTTTACAGACTGTAAAAGTGCAGGGGCTGTGTATTTAGCTGTTTGTCCTTGTAAAAAAATGTATGTGGATAAAACAATAAGACCTTTCAATAAAAGAATTATAGAGCATAAGAGTGCCATCAATAGGAAAAGTGAGGGTAAACCATTAGTGGAGCATTCTGTTCTAGTAGGGCACACATTCAATAATTATCGGTTTTGTGTCATCAAAAAAATCAATTTAAATTGGAAAGGGGGTGATCTGAATAAAATGCTCCTGAGATCAGAAGAAAAGTTAATTTATGACTTTAAAACTCTTATACTGAATGGATTGAACAACGAAATTGATTATACAGTGTATCTGGGAAATATGTTCGCTTGAATAATTTGTGAGTATTAGGTTCATAAGAGTGGGTAGACATGCAGTGCTAACAATACATTTGTATGCCATTGTTAAGAGTAAATATGTCAGTATATTTCTAGCATTCATTCATATAGACCAACATTTTTTGGTATACACATGCTTTACATACAGTTTGCTTACATAGGATTGTTCCTATCTTTTAGTCTATAAATTTGGCAAACATTTTTATTTTTATTGTTCTCATTTTATACTTCTACTTATACTCATATATCGTATCATTGTTTTTAAATTGATACACTGAACCCTTTGATCTCGTGAGTTGTCTTATTTATTGTAGACACCATTATAAAAAATATCATACACCACAACTTTTAGTCTCTTAAATTATATTTTTATTTTTTATTTTTTTGAAATGTTTTTGATTGGATATTGCTTAGCAGTGTCTTGAAAGACTGCATAAATAATTGTTCAGTCACTGGTTGTGTTCTTTTTTTCAATCTACTATCCATGAGTATTTGTTGTTCCAAAGATCTCTGACATTGACGTTACTTTGTCAAACATTGCGAGATTTGTTAACAATAGATATGCATAAGGAAGTTATGCACAACTTTTTTTAGCCTCTGAAATTAATTAATTAATTATGTTTTAGATCTTATATTGTTTAGTAGTATTTTTAAAGATTGCACATACAAAGAACTGTTTAGGCACCCATTTAGACTTTTTTCATTCACTAGCCATGAGTAGCGGCTGTATGGCAAGATCGCCGTCATTGATGTGATTTCAATTGAAATATTGCGAGATTTCTTAATAGCAAAAGTGAATAAGAAAGTTATTGAGAGTGAGGGTGAGTTTGTTCTGGTTTGTGCCGGAAGATAAAACGCCGATGTTTGAGGGTGCAATTGCCTAGCAGTGAGTCTTTTTTATAATGTAAGTAGTTACGCTAATTTTATATATATTGAAGTGTGAAAATTCTTTTAAAGTCTTATTTATTTTTCTGCAGAGCACAACTGAATATTAAAATGATCAATATACAAGTAGTTTTGTAGTTGCTGTGTCTTTATTCTGCCTAACTTCATATAGTCGGTTCGGTGCAAGAGGCAAGCTTTTCTATGAAAATTAATTTTACAGTTCTAGACCTGTGCAAGATAGTTGTCACTTTATTTGTCTGTTACCGAGCGCGCGGAGCGCGATCGCCTCCATAGCAGGAGGTGAGCCCTTGGGCCACGGCAAGACTCAAGGAGGAGCCCCAAGCCACACCGTGGGAGGTGAGCCGGTGCAGGCATGGTGAGGCAGGCAGGAACAGAAGCAGGGGATAAGGAGCGGAGTCTGACCCTCAGCCAGACCTGCACGCCCATAGCAACCAACACTGGGAAGTTGATTGATGAACGGTCCTCCGACTGTTCCAAGCCCTTTCGGACCTGCCGCTGGGTATGGCATAGGACGGCAGGCCGGACAGAGGCGAGGGCAGACAGAGTCCTTAGAACTGAAGACATCAGACGTGGGCTGAAGCAGACATCCAAGACAGGGCTGAAACAAGACATCAAGGCAGGGCTGAAGCAAGATACGGGCACTGTCTCTCAAAGCGCCCTACACAGCCAGCACGGCTGGACTGGTCACGGACCACCCTGTCCTACAATCGCAGGAGCGGACACGTGCAGGGAAGAGGAAGCGGAGGGTACTGCACTCCTGGCAGTCAAGGCAGGGTAGGTTGCTGCACTCCTAGCAGCCTAAAGCGGGTTTGCTGCACTCCTGGCAACCGAAAGCAGGAACTGGATCAGGCACTGGAACGGGAACAGACATCAGGTAACATCAGGAACAGACATCAAGGCAGAGATAGGACAAGGAGCCATCAAAGCAAGGCTGACCACAGAGGACCTGGATCAGGAGAGGTTACAGGCAACTGTAGAACCCAATCCAAAGGCCCCCTGGAACTGAAGAGGAAGTCCTTTTATACAGCTGATGTGGGCAACTCCCTGGGAGGAGTTCACCTGGACCGCCCCTTGCTGGCCCTATAACAGAGGTGGAGAGCTGCGGGCCAGCCCCTAGGGAGAAGGGCGTGGCCGAACCAGGAAGTCCAAACACAGCCAAGCAAGCCACAGGCAGGCCTCAGGAACAGCTAGGCCTCCCAGGCCCTGGAGCAACTCCTGGATGGTACACAGGCGAGGCCCTGGCTTCGAAGCGGCCTCCAATGGAAGGTGAGATACCACTGTAGCGCAGCAACAAGGGGGATCGTAACATTGTCCTACCGTTAGCCAGAATTCAATTGTTATAAATGTACATTAAAGTATTTTTTGATATAAGAGAGGGCTTATTGTCTATCTGTTGTGATCCTGCTGGTGGATCCCATCCCACGAGCAGGCCCCCTCTCACCACGATTGCCGCCGGGCTCTGGTTAATGTGGCGTTGCTCCTCCTGCCACTCACTGCTCCCCGGGGCCTTGCCTGTGTGGCTGGATGCCGCCAACGCTTCTTCACGGCCTTGTTTGTGCCGCCGATGTCCTCTCCCTTGCGGCAGGGATCCGCTGCCGTTTCTTCATCTTCACGGCCCAGTGGCCTCCTCCAGGGATTCTCTTCACGGTCTGTGCTGCCATTGGGAAGCCACTGCCGCGGCTAATGTCATCCTGTGGCCTGGAGTCTGCCCCCGACGCCTGTCTGCTCCTTTGTCTCTATCTGCGCAGCAGGGACGCCACTGTCCATGGTCCTGCTCCTTCCTGGGCCCTCCTCTAGGCACAGATGTGCGCCTCTTCAAGGTATTTAAAAGACCAGCGGCAGGAAAAGCCCACGGCCCCACTGGAAGTCCTCTTCAGTCCACTTCCTGCTTCAGCTCTATAAAAGGGCTCAGTTCCTGTTCCTTGGGGTCTTCGGATCCAGAATCCACAGTTGTCTGTGTTCCTCTTCGGGTCAAGGTTTTCCGTGGTCTTCACTTGATTAGATGGCTCTTCGTTCCCTGTTCTTGGTCTCCTCATCCTGATGTTCCTGGTCTTGTCCTTCGTCGGAGCTCCTTCATTGCCTGACTCCTGTTCCTGACATTCCGTGGTTGCATTCCTGAATGTCCTGATGTTCCAGATGTTTCGTGTTCCTGATGTCCTGGTCCTGAAGTCTTCGTCTTCGCCTCTGCAACCAGTTCCCAGATTCCTTGCGTCCACCTTTCCTGGCATGCCACCGTCATGGTCCGTGACTGTTATAAATATGTTAGGATCTGATGCTGGATGGGAGGAGCAGTCAGATAGGAGGAGCAATCTGATATATTTCTGATGTTAGTTAGACTGCGGAGTAGCAATCTGTTCTGGATTTCCTAGGGAGTTAGCAATCTGATATAGTTGTGGGTGGATCCCTGGGCCGATGGCAGATGACTACACCCTCAGGAGGATACCCCGAGAGGGACCACCGGCTAGGCTAGAGTATGGAGACAGACACACATTAGTTCTTTTATTAAACAGGTTATTAGAAACCACCAGAGGTGGCAGTAGTGAGCTGATATGCCCAGCAGGGCTGTAGACCCTCAGGTACTGGAACAACGATCCCAGGATGGCTGAGTTGTTGAGAAACTGTAGAAAGTGAGTAGGCAGAATTCATGAACAGAACTAGATGACAAAACTCATGTAAGGTCTCAAGTAAGCTCAGAAGCTGGAAAGGATTAGGCCCTCGAGGAGCGAGTACCTGGTTCCAGGGAAAGCTCTGAGAGAGCGATGGAAACTCACAATTGTTTGTAGCAGTGATAGCTTCCAGGCAGTAGAGAATCTTCAGTGTCCAGGAACATGGGCCCTCGAGGAGCGAGTACCGGTTCCTATCTGCAATCTGAAAATAAAGAAAAGAGCGAGGCCCCCGAGGAGCGGGTAACTCTGGTAAGTCCGAGGAGGCAGAGTAGCTTGGAACGAATCTCCTTGCTCACTCAGTTTGTTAGCGTTTTCAAAGACCTTTAAATATTGGAAGCAGATGACGTCATCTCAGGGGGACGCCCCTGAGGTTCACGCCCTTGCTGGTACAAGAGTTGGAACGCGTGCGCGCGCTCTAAGCAGCAGGACAAGATGGCAGAGTTGCATCGTCGAGCCGGTCCGGGGACGCTGGAGGGAGACGTCATGGAGACGCTGCAGCAGCCAGCCGTCCATCAGACCCAGAGGGAGTTGCCTCAAAGGTAAAGAGGGCGGAGTGAGGACGTCGAGCAGCGACGGTCGCAACAGTGACCAGCCCATGGGGGGGCCGTGTAGGGCGCTTCATGGTTCAAGGCCTTCTTCTTGTCTGCAGCGCAAGCCTCCAATAGTCTTCTGTTTTTAATGTCTTGCTTCTGAGAATCCTAAGTCTTGAATCCTGCCCGGTCTTTGGAGTTCCTTGTGTCTGCTTCCGTCCATGCCTAAGACTCTGCCAGAACCTGCTCCGCTTCAGCATGGTCCACGACCAGCCTCAGGTGGCTGTGTAGGGCTCACCCCAGTGCAGGCCTCTACTGAATCATCATCATGTTCCAGTCTCAAGTTTCACTTCCTCGCCTGGAGTCTGCTTCATGCTCAGCACGGTCTGCGACTAGCCATGGGCGGCTGTGTAGGGTGCGCTGCGAGGCAGTTCTCACCCAGTACTTTCGTCTGAATCCTGAATCCTTGCCTGAGACCCCCGAGTAACCTGAATCCTAGTCCGAGTCTTCTGAGTAACCAAGTCTTCGTCTGAGTCTCCTGAGAATCCAAGTCTTTGTCCGAGTCTTCTGAGTAACCAGAGTCTTCGTCCGAATCTTCCTAGTTCCTGAGTTCCTGTCTTGCCTTGTTCCTGCCCGCAGCCTCTGTCTGGCCTCATGCACTCGTCGTTCCCAAGCGGCGGGTTTGAAAGGGCTACCGAGTGGCCAGAGGGCTACTCTTGTGACCAGCATTGCATTGCTGGGTCACACTGGTGCGTGTAGGTCCAGCGGAGGGCTGATCCTGCCTTGTTCCTGCTCTGAAGTTCCTTGCCTTGGTTCCAGTCCTGCTTGTTCTTGCTCTGCCCGTGCTTGCAAGCTCTCACCTCCCGCGGTGTGCCTTGGGGCTCCTCCCTGAGTCATGCTGTGGTCCAGGGGCTCACGCTCTTCCATGAGCTAGCGACCACATCTCCATGCTCTCAATATCAGCCGAAGGCCACGCTTGCAACAGGATCCGAAGGCCTCGTGGCCGTGGTCGCAACACTATCCATGTGGACTATATGACTAGTCAATTTCACTTTGTGAAAGTTGATTGCCTGTGGGGTTAAGGTAGTATTAAAAGTTTTTTCATAATCACTATTATATGTTCATTGGAGCACCTTCATGGAGACTATTATGTATATATTTTTGCATGTAATTTGAGGTTCTTTGTATCTATTTGCCTTGAGGATTTCACAGATTTTTATTATTGTGTTCCTTTTTTAGTAAAGGCATATCGATAATATGGTGCAGAGATCGTCATAATCAATATGCCTAGTATTTACTGAAGGGCTGAGAAATACCGGCTAACACATTTCCAGTAAGATATACTACAAGATTGTTGAATAAATATTAACATTAAATATAGTGATTAGGTGTATATGCAGTTAGTTCATTACTTACAGTATCATAATATACACATGGGCATTACTGACATTATATTTCTACTCCTAATAATATATCAGCAGTGTAACCATTATTGGCAGAAAAGAGTGTCAAAGAACAAGAATTATGTGTCTATAAACCTTATGAAAATTACCGATTAAGCCACTATATTTAGATCCACACACCTTTTTCTTTATGCGATGTTTTGTACATTTCAATTGATGTTTTTCGATGGACCCCTGACCAAGACGAGGTTGACGTTACCCCCAGGGGAAGGCCCCTGCGGGTCCTCGTCATCGGAAGGCAGTTGTGAAGAGCTGACCCAACCGGAGCTTCATCTTTACCAGCCCTCGTTCCCCGCAGGATGAGACCTTGGGTACCGGGGCCGGCAGGACTTAAGCGCAGGTCACTTGGAAGTAGCCCTCCCTGAGGAGGGGAGAAGAAGTGGAGCCGGGCATACCAGAGGTCAGGGCAGGCAGCAGTTGAGGAGCATTGGAAACAGACAGATGGTCAGGGCAGGCGGCAATCAAGAGGTGTCAGAGGCAGGCAGATGATCAAGGCAGGCAGCAGACAAGTGGAATCCAAGGGTCAAGTGAGGGTCAGAGCCTGGAGATCAGTCCAAGAGGGCGAGGAGAAAATGGAAGCCAGGAGCGGAGAAGGAATGCAGGAACCAGGAGGAAACAGGAACAGAGGACCAGGAATCAGGAACACAGGAGCAGGAACCAGGATACAGGAACACCGGAGCAGGAACCAGGACACAGGAATGCAGGAACTGACAGCCAACACTCAGGAAGAGAGATCTGTTGCCAAGATGAGGTCTCATGGGCTGGGCTGGGCCGGGCTAAATAGGCCTCAAGCCTTGATGTCACCGATGGACTGGAGGAATTTTCCCGCCTCTGGCCCTTTAAGAGGCAGGGCGGATTGCACGAGCGTGCCTAGGAGGGCCAGAGGGATGCTGGCATCGAAGCAGGCATGTCGGCCTGGACGGGCCGTGCGGAGAGCGACGTGGGGGGCCAGCTCCCGGAACCTGAAAGCAGGGTGAGCACAACAGACCCCCTCCTCTACCCCCCCCTCCCAGGGGGTCCGGTCTTCTTGGGATGATCCAAGTAAAATTGTTTGAGGAGACTTTTATCTAGAATATTAGAAGCTGGTTCCCAGGAGTTTTCCTCCGGGCTGAACCCCTCCCAGGAGAGTAGATATTCCCACTTCCCCTTGTGCCGTCGGACATCCAGGACCTCTTTCACCTGGTAGACTTGATCATCCTCGGAGGACAGGTTCTGTGGTTCCGGAGGTTTTCTGTGGGGCCATGATGATAGCAGAGGTTTCAACAGGGAGACGTGAAAAGCGTTATGTATTCTTAGGGAGGACGGTAGTCGTAACCGGTACGTGACTGGACCTATTCTTTCGGAGATGGGGAAGGGCCCAATGTAGCGGGGGGCTAGCCGCATCAACGGCACCTGAAGTTTAATATGCCGGGTACTGAGCCAGACCTTGTCTCCAATTTTGAGCTGGGGTGCCGCTCGCCGATGCTTGTCCGTCGTGCTCTTAGCCCTTGTAGCCGCTCGTTGGTTCATATCTTGGGTCTTCTCCCAGAGTTCCTTAATCTGTCGTGCGGGCAGCTGGGGAAGGTACAGTCAGGCGTAGGAGAAATGGCGGAGCAGGTTGTTTGCCATATACTCTGAAAAATGGGGAAGAGCCCGTAGCGGAGTTGATGTGGGAATTGTGTGAAAATTCGGCCCAGGGAAGTAGACTAGCCCAATTGTCCTGACGCTCGTTTACAAAAGAACAAAGGAAGGTTTTTAAGGTCCAGTTCATCTGCTCGGCTTGGCCATTCCCCTGGGGGTGATAGGCAGTGGTAAAGCCTAAGCGGACATTGAATTTGCAGCACAACGATCACCAGAATTTGGCCGTGAATTGTACTCCACAGTCGGAATTTATTCTATTTATGTATTTATTTATTTTATTTGTTAGGCTTTCATATACCGTTGTTTGGACTTACTGTCACATCTTTTTACAGACATTTAAAAAATAAAACAATTTTTCAAAAAAAATTCATAAAATAATAATATCATTATAATCATAAGAACCGGCATTAATACATGCACATATTACAAAATAAAATAATAAAATATGAGTGATAAAAATAAACATAAATATTCAATTTTAAACTATTAGAATACTAAATCAGGCACATAAATTAACCTAGGCAATCTAAAAATCAATAAGCAAAGACATGGTCTTGGGAACAGTCCATACAGCAGAGGAATGTCTTTAACAGTTTTGATTAATGGGGTTTGAATAAGATAGCTTCAACCAATGCCTTCTTTATAAGCCTGTTTGAATAACCAGGTTTTGAGATTTTTTTCTAAATAACTTAAGATTGTTTTGTAACCTTAACTCAACTGGTAGGATGTTCCACAATTTGGGACCTGCAAGAGATATCGCTCTTTCTCTGACTGCCGTGAGTCTAGGCGAGGAGACTGAAGGTATTGAAAGTAATCCTTTTATTGGCGGATCTCAGATTTCGCTGTGGGGTATGGAGACGAATAATAGCATTCAGCCATTCTACCTGCTCACCGTAAATAGCTTTGTGTAAGATGCAAAGTGTTTTGTATTGAATACGTTTTTTGATGGGTAGCCAGTGAAATTATTTCAATATTGGAGTGATATGATCTTTCTTTCTGCAGCTGGTTAGAATCCTAGCAGCTGAATTCTATAGTATCCGTAGAGGTCGAATCGTAGATTGAGGCAGGCCGAGCAGCAGAGAGTTGCAGTAAACTGTACCGGTGAATATTAAAGATTGTAACAGAGTTCTAAAATCATTGGAATTTAGTAATGGTTTTAAACATCTTAGTATTAGTAGCTTACCGTATCCTTTTTTAATTTTAATCGCAATGTGTTTTTTAAAATTAAGCTCAGGTCAATCCAGACACCAAGATCACACATTTTTCTCCTAGATTTATTGAAAACTTTTCATATGGCATCTTGAGATTTTGTTCAGATGTGGATATTTTCCTTTTAAACAGGATGATCTCAGTTTTGTCAATATTGAGGCTGAGTTTCATTTGTGTTAATAGTTGTTGAATGATATTCCGGTACATAGCAGCAATTTTATAAGTTTTTTCTAATGTGTCATTAATTGGAATAACAATCTGGATATCATCAGCATAAATGTAGTAAATTAAACCTAATCCTGAAAGGAGGTGTCAGAGTGGGAGCATATATATGTTAAAAAGGGTCGCTGAGAGAGATGACCCTTGAGGTACTCCCGTCTTGAGCATTATTGTGTCAGATGTAGAGTTGTTTATGTTTACCTGATAGGATCTATTATTTAGACAGGAAGTGAACCGTTGCAATGTTTTGCCATTGAGCCCAATTTCTACAAGTCTTCGGAGAAGACTCTTATGGTTGACTGTGTCAAACACCGCTGAGAGATCCAGTAGCATGAGTAGGTATTTCTGTCTGTTATTGAATCCTCTCATCACTGTATCTGTTAGTGAGAAGAGCAGGGTTTCTGTGCTAAAATACTTTCTGAAAAAAAACTGCATGGATTCAAGGTGCTCAATGAGTTGTTTTAATACTATCTTTTCAATTAATTTAGCAATGAATGATAGGTTTGAGATTGGGCAGTAGTTATTTAATACTTTGGGGTCTAGATTCTTTTTTTTTTATTATTGGTTTAATAATTGCTTGCTTTAATGCATCGGGTAGGTGGCCTTCATGTAACAACTTATTAATAATGGAAGTGACAGTGGGTGCAATTACCTGTGCAATTTGTTTTAATGTCATTATTGGTATAGAATCCATTGAGTGATGTGCTGGGTTTAGGTTTTGTATTAGACCTTCTACTTCACTTATAGTTGTATCTTCAAAGTTTGCCCAGTTCAAACCTTCTTTTATGTTCATGGAGATGTCTTGTAAGGGCATTTTATCTAAGTTTTCTGTGAGGATTGCAATTTTACTTTTAAAGAATAACGCCAATTCTTGACTAAAGTTATTTCCTAGTTTGGCATTTGTCAAGTCAGTTTTTTTTACTATATTAAAAAGTGTTTGGGGAAGCGATGTGCTGAGGGAGACAGTGTAAGCAGCAAATATGAGATGTAAATAGTTGGTCTAAGGAGCTGAAGGAAGCCCTGGGAGGGCTGTAAAGTGAGCCATTTTAGAGAACCGGTCTATAACGACCCAAATGACATGACAGTCGCTAGAAAGGGGGAGTCCACTATGAAGTCCTTGGGGGCTGGCAGTGGCTGTAATAGCCCCAAGGTCGCCCTGCCATGAGCTTCTGACAAGCACAGGTCGGGCAAGATTCGACATAGGCCTTGACGTCCTTCCTGACCTGCGGCCACCAATAGTATCGCTGTAGCAGCTCCAAGGTCCTCTTGGTTCCGGGATGGCCAGCGAAAGGGGAGTCGTGGGCCCATGGCAGTACTGCAGGGGTTCTACGGTTTTCCCCAGGAGGAGCCAGCTGGGTGGCAGCCAGGAGGACATGGGCAGGATCAACTATATACATCGGGACTTCGGGAATGTCTTCTGCTTCATAGATCCGTGAGAGGGTGTCAGCCCAGGCGGTTCTTGGAAGCTGGTCTGTACTTCAGAACGAAGTCAAAGCGACTGAAAAATAAGGACCACCAAGCCTGATGGGAGTTTAGGCGCTGGGCATGTTTGAGATATTCCAGGTTCTTGTGGTCCGTGTACACAGTAAAGGTATGCTGAGCGCCCTCTAGCCACTGGCGTCATTCTTCTAAGGCCATCTCAATGGCCAGCAACTCTTTATCTCCAATACCATAATTCTTCTCTGACGGGGAGAATTTCCTGGAAAAGAAAGAGCAGGGCAATAGGGCTCCATTACTGGAATACTGGCTCAGCACAGCCCCCACGGCGGTGTCAGAGGCGTTGACATCTTCAACGAATGGACATGTGGGGTCCAGGTGGCGGAGGCAGGTGTCTTGGAGGAAGGCTTTTTTTCAACTGATTGAAGGCGGAAACGGTATCCAGAGACCACTGCTCAGGGTTTGCCCCCTTTTTGTGAGGGCGGTGAGCGGCACCACAAGCCGAGAATAATGTAGGATAAAGTGTCTGTAGAAATTTCCAAACCCCAGGAAGCGTTGCAGGGGTTGGAGACCCGATGGTTGAGGCCACTTCTGGATGCAAGAAATGCAGGAACCAGGAGGAAGCAGGAACAGAGGACCAGGAATCAGGAACACAGGAGCAGGAACCAGGATGCAGGAACACCAGAGCAGGAACCAGGACACAGGAAAGCAGGAACTGACAACCAACACTCAGGAAGAGAGACCTGCTGCCGAGGCGAGGTCTCATGGGCTGGGCCAGGCTAAATAGGCCCCAAGCCCTGATGTCACCGATGGACTGGAGGAGTTTTCCCGCCTCTGGCTCTTTAAGAGGCGGGGCAGATCACGCGCACCTAGGAGGGCCAGAGGAACGCCGGCGTCCAAGCAGGTGCATCGGCCTGGTCGGACCGGAGGGCCACACGGAGAGCGTCATGGGGGGCCGGCTCCCGGGACCCGGAGGTAGGGCTGCCGGCTGTGATCTCCCGCGGCCAGTAAGCACAACAATTGATTTTAATTGATTACCATTTCTTTTGGATTACTCTTTTATTATGATTTTTTATGATTTAAAGTCATTGTGATGTCTCTCACATTTACATGTTTTTATATGTTGTATACATGATTTATTGTTTTAGTAGCCCTTGAGGTAGCTCTATGTACAGAGCGAAACTCGGCCAAAATCGGGCCTGTGTACTGCGATAAATAAAGAATCTCTTTCACTGATCCATCTTCTTCTGGTTGCTACATTGCAAAATTAGATCGTCTTCCGCTGTGTTTCTTGGGACCACTTTCAGAATCCTAAAGATGTGAAATTCAGAGAAAAGAAAATAGTCCAATCTAAAGTGTATGTGACACATGTGTACAGTCCCTTTCAGAAGAGTGAAAGCTACATCAAACATCAACCAACTCCAAGGTTTGACATAAGAAAGAGATTTCTTTTAATACTTTGGAAGAAGTGTAAGAAAGGGATCAGATCACGAACACAGTTGAAGTCTCTGTAATGGTTTGTGGGTTTGTGGACCCTTGACCCAAGGTGAGAGTTGTTACCACTTGTGGGGAGGAGCCCCACAGGTCCACACCGTCGGGAGGCGAGGTCAGGCACAGTGGGGAGCTCTGGGTGAAACTGTGGAGAGGTCCCGAGGAGCAGGGTAAGAGACACAGCAAGGAGGGATCCCCACAGTAAGTAGGCAGGTTGGAGATCAGTACCTGGGCAGAGACATCCAAAGGGGATGGCGCTAGGCAGGCCAATGGAGTGGGAAGCGCGAGACGGGATGTGCAGGAGGTATTCCGTAGAGGTAACCCCGAGGGGCAGAGCTGCACAGCGAGGGAGGTACTGATGTGATGATGTAGGCTAACCCGCGGAGCGGGGAAGCCCGAGTCAGGTCTGCAGATGATGATGTAGACCAGCCCGAGGAGCGGGAGGTGCTGGTAGTCACCGGTGGTTGAATCAAGGATACTGGCCCGAGGAGTGGGGAAGCACAATGGTCCCTGGTATAGGTCGCAGGCACTACCCCGAGGAGCAGGGACGCGCTGATAGTCCCAAGTGTAGAACGTAGGCACTACCCCGAGGAGCGGGGAGTACTGACAGTCCCAAGTGTAGAACGCAGGCACTGCCCCGAGGAGCGGGGAAGCACAAGAGATAGAACTCCGAAGAGGTGAAGGTGTTCCCAGAGGTGGCCCCAAGGAGTGGGAAGCCAGCAAGATTGGACTTCTGGAAGGCGCAGGGCCAGCCCAAGGAGCGGGGGAAGCCAGGAGACCAAGTCTCCATAGAGCGTGCATGCTGGCCCCCCAAGGAGCGAGTAACAGGCAGGGTCCAGAGACCAAGCAGGGTCCGATAGCATCACCACAGGTCCAACAGAGACAGGAGCTCGTAGAGTAGCGATGGAACTTGTTGCCAAGTCGGCTAGCTAGGGACGCCCCCGAGGTTCCGACCATAGAAGCTTCAAAAGAGGGCCCGGTGGCAATCACGCACGCCTATGAAGGCCTGGAGTCAGTGTGGGTGGTGGCGGTAGCCTGACCACCACGAGGAACCATGGGGTGCGCGGTGGCAGAGACTAGCCCTCGCTGCGAGCAGGCTCGGAGAGTGAAGCAGGATGGTGCAGAACGTGAGTGGACAAGGTTGCAGCAGTCTGCGACCAACGGTCATAACAGTCTCCTTCTAAAAGCAATGGAAGACCTTGAAAACATATTGACATATTGACCATTTGGGAAAATACTTTATGGAACTACGCATTTGGGGACTAAGCATTGCACATAAGAATAGGCTGTTTATATAATAACCCTTCCACTAGCAAAAATTTCCCATATGGATTCATTTTCCATATGCTCCTGAAATGGAAGAGATTTATTAATCAGAATGGCAATAGCAACTTTAGATTGTCCTGAGGGAGCTGAGATTACATGTCTCACCCAGGTATTCCACTTCTTTTTCATGCTCCATCTTTTGAAATCTGGTCTCCTGTAAAAAAAAAGTCACATCAGCATTAAACCTCTTTAGAACCTGCAAAATTGTATATTTCTTGGTCACTGAACCAAGTCCACATACATTCCAGGTAATAAACCTATGAGAGTTAAGCAGTGGTCAAGTGAATGGTAAGATTTCAGCAAGAACAACAAAAGCTAAGAAAACGCAGGTGTCAATCCCCCAGCCTAGATCAACATCCACTGAAAAAGAGAACGAGAAAACATTACCAGTATGAGCCCCTACATTTTTTAAACAATGTTCCAGTAGTACCCCCTTCCCTCGCTTCCCCCACCCCACACACACATTATTTTCCCTTCTCCTCTCCCAATTGTAATTTTGTTTTCAGATAATTTTGTTTAATTTAGTGTCATTATATAATTTTAGCTGGCTGGCCCTGCGGTCACCCAGTGCCCTGATCTCCCTTCCACTCTCACAGCCCATTGGAAGAAAAGATATGGTGATGCCTTCTCTATCTCCTCCACACCTCCCTACACACACACACACACACACCTCTTTCCCATCCTGACCACAGTTCCTCCCAGCCTATCTACAAGGATCCCCTACTGCTGCTGGAGCTGGAGGAGAGGGAAAAGACTACAGCTAATTGGTATTCATTTATTCACTAAACTTTGAAAGAAGGGACTAATCTACGTTTAGAACTAGGGGACCAAACCCCCAAATAGGGATTGGATACTTCTTTCAGATAACCAATTATCTGTAGGCTAACCCCTTCCCCCCATTCTAGCAGCAGTAGAAACCCAGCCTTATAGCACGGAGGAGGTAAGTGCTATACTCTCCTTCATACTACCAGGGTAAAAAGGAGATCAGAACTCCTGGTGACTGCAATGCTGAGCTGGCCAGCTAAAAAAACTAGAAAACCAAACTAAATGAACATTTTGGAGAATTTTGGTACATTTTTGACAACAAATAACACAAAATGAAAGAAAATGTTGTAGTGTTTTGCATATCATTTTAAAACAACACATACCTTCCTTGTCTTTTGTTTTACCATCAAGCGCTGCAACAATTCTGACATCTACAAAAAAACAGTGAAGTTGTTGTTACATTTGCCATTTGCTTGAAGCTGTCACAACCAGCTACTCTTACTCCCGTTGGCTACAATGCTGCCATGCTTCCCTCCGAGCTAGCCCCTCCCAGGCATGCACACAGCACACATAAGAACATGCCATACTGGGTCAGACCAAGGGTCCATCAAGCCCAGCATTCTCTTTCTAACAGTGGCCAATCCAGGCCATAAGTATCTGGCAAGTACCCAAAAACTAAGTCTATCCCATGCTACTGATGCTAGTAATAGTAGTGGCTATTTTCTAAGTCAACTTGATTAATAGTAGGTAATGGACTTCTCCTCCAAGAACTTATCCAAACCTTTTTTAAACCGAGCTACACTAACTGCACTAACCACATCCCCTGGCAACGAATTGCAGAGTTTAATTATGTGTTGAGTGAAAAAGAATTTTCTCCGATTAGTTTTAAATGTGCCACATGCTAACTTCATGGAGTGCCCCCTAGTCCTTCTATTATCCGAAACAGTAAATAACCGATTCACATTTACCCGTTCTAGACATCTCATGATTTTAAACACTTCTATTACATCCTCCCTCAGCCATCTCTTCTCCAAGCTGAACAGTCCTAACATCATAGGGGAGCCATTCCATCCCTTTTATTATTTTGGTTGCCCTTCTCTGTACCTTCTCCATTGCAACTGTATCTTTTTTTAGATGTGATGACCAGAATTGTACACAGTATTCAAGGTGCAGTCTCACCATGGAGCGATACAGAGGCATTATGACATTTTCTGTTTTATTCATTATTCCCTTCCTAATAATTCCTAACAGTCTGTTTGCTTTTTTGACTGCCACAACACACTGAGCCAATGATTTCAAGTTATTATCCACTATGGCGCCTAGATCTCTTTCCTGGGTGGTAACTCCTAATATGGAACCTAATATTGTGTAACTATAGCATGGGTTATTTTTCCTTATATGCATCACCTTGCACTTATCCACATTAAATTTCATCTGCCATTTGGATGCCCAATCTTCCAGTCTCACAAGGTCTTCCTGCAATTCATCACAATCCGCTTGTGATTTAACTACTCTGAATAATTTTGTATCATCTGCAAATTTGATTACCTCACTTGTATTCCTTTCCAGATCATTTATAAATATATTGAAAAGCATGGGTCCCAGTACAGATCCCTGAGGCACTCCACTGCCCACTCCCTTCCACTGAGAAAATTGTCCATTTAATCCTACTGTTTATGAACTCCTTCAAAAATGTGAAGCAGATTTGTGAGGCAAGACTTGTCTTGGGTAAAGCCATGCTGACTGTTCCATTAAACCATGCCTTTCTTTATGTTCTGTGATTTTGATCTTTAGAACACTTTCCACTGTTTTTCCTGGCACTGAAGTCAGGCTAACTGTTCTGTAGTTTCCCGGATCGCCCCTGGACCTTTTTAAAATATTCTGGTTACATTATCCACCCTCCAGTCTTCAGGTACAATGGATGATTTTAATGATAGGTAACAAATTTTTACTAATAAATTTGAAATTTCATTTTTGAGTTCCTTCAGAACCCTAGGGAACCATCTGGTCCAGGTGATTTACTACTCTTCAGTTTATCAATAAGGCCTACCACATCTTCTAGGTTCACCGTGATTTGGTTCAGTCCATCTGAATCATTACCCATGAAAACCTTCTCCTTGAATGGGTATCTCCCCAACATCCTCTTCAGTAAACACTGAAGCAAAGAAATAATTTACTCTTTCCACAATGGCCTTATCTTCTCTAAGTGCCCCTTTAATCTCTCGATCATCTAACAGTCCAAATGACTCCCTCACAGGCTTTCTGCTTTGGAAATATTTTAAAAATTTTTACTGTGAGATTTTGCCTCTACTGCCAACTTCTTTTCAAATTCTCTCTTAGCCTGTCTTATTTATCAATGTCTTACATTTAATCTGCCAACGCTTATGCTTTATCCTATTTTCTTCTGTTGGATCCTTCTTCCAATTTTTGAATGAAGACCTTTTGGCTAAAACAGCCTCTTTCACCTCACCTTTTAACCATGCTGGTAATCGTTTTGCTTTCCTTCCACCTCTCTTAATGTGTGGAATATATCTGGACTGTGCTTCTAGGATGGTATTTTTTGACAATGTCCTCGCCTCTCGCACACTTTTTACATTTCTGGCTGCTCCTTTCAGTTTTTTTCTAACTTTTTTTCTCATTTTATCAGTTTCACTTTTGAAAGTTTAGCACTAGAGCAGTGGATTTGCTTACTGTACCCCTTCCAGACATTAATTCAAATTTGATCATATTATGATCACTATTGCCATGCGGCCCCACCACCATTACCTCCCTCACCAAATCTTGTGCTCCACTGAGAATTAGATCTAAAATTGCTCCCTCTCTCATCAGTTCCTGAACCAATTGCAGCATAAAACTGTCATTTATTCCATCAAGGAACTTTATCTCTCTAGCAAGTCCTGATGTTACATTTACCCAGTCAGTATTGAGGTAATTGAAATCTGGCTTGATTACAGGGAGTCAGTGGTTAACCACACCAATTGTATGATTATAAGACCGGTTGGTTTCTTTTGAAGTTACACAACGTCAGGCTTGCTGACACCTTCTAAAGGCTAAACTAAAATACATTTTTGGTAATTGAAATCTCCCATTATTACCGCACTATGAATTTGGTTAACTTCCCTAATTTCTCTTAGCATTTCACTGTCCATCTCACCATCTTGGCCAGGTGGATGGAAATATACTCTTATCATTATATTCTTTTCGAACACACAAGGGATTTCTATCCATAAAGAATTGACTATGCATTTAGTATCATGCAGGATCTTTATCCTGTTGGATTCAATGGCATCCCAGACATAAAGCGCCACCCCGCCTCCCAGATGCTCCTGTCATTGTGATATAATTTGTACCCCGGTATAGCATTGACCCATTGGTTATCCTCCTTCCACCATGTCTCTGAGATGCCAATTAAGTCTATGTCATCATTCACTGCTATACATTCTAATTCTCCCATCTTACTTCTTAGACTTCTGGCATTAGAATACAAACATTTCAAAGTGTATTTTTTGTTTGTATTTTCATTCTGCTTTTTAATTGATAGGGATAAATTGGAATTTTTTAGCTCAGGTGAGTTTTTAATTACAGTCACTTGGACTACTTTTCTTATTATTGGAACCTCACTGTTGGAATGCCCTAATTCTAATGCATCATTAATATCCTTTGAAGATACCTCCCTCTGAACCATGCGCTGCTGAGCGACTGTCAGCTTTCTCCTTTGTTCTAGTTTAAAAGCTGCTCTATCTCCTTTTTAAAGGTTAGCGCAGCAGTCTGGTTCCACCCTGGTTAAGGTGGAGCCCATCCCTTCGGAAAAGACTCCCCCTTCCCCAAAAGGTTCCCCAGTTTCTTACAAAACTGAATCCCTCTGTTGCGACCATCGCTGCCCGATGTCTCCACTCCGCCCACCTTACCTCTTTTGCGACTCCCTCTTTGGTTGATGGACGTTTGGCTGTTGCGGTGTCATCTTGCTGTTCTCCTCTGGCGTCTCCGGACCGGCTAAACGCTGCCTTCTGCCATGTTCTCCTGAAGCCTAAGGGCGCGCGCACGGTGCGGCCCCGACTCAAGTACCAGCTGTGGCGTGAACCTCAGGGGCGTCCCCCTGAGATGATGTCATCCTCACCGGATACTTAAGGTCTTTCGTTTTGCTAGCTATTTGAGTTAGCAAAGGTTTAGGTTAAGGGTTCATATGTTTACCTAGCTTCCTCCAGGTATCGCTGCATATGGGATTCACTCTCCACATACCTTGCTACTCTGCCTCCTCGGACTTTACCAGGAGTACCCGCTCCTCGGGGGCCTCGCTCTCTCTCTCTTGCTTTTCAGGTCGCAGTCTGGAACCGGTACTCGCTCCTCTAGGGCCCACGTTCCCAGACCTGCTACCAAATACAACTTCTGCCAGGAAGTCACCGTTGCCTACAACACCAGTGAGTTACCATCTCTCTCTCAGAGCTTTCCCTGGAACCAGGTACTCGCTTCTTGAGGGCCTACTTCATTCCAGTCCCTGGGCTGCTTCAAGAGACTATTGTGTGTTACCATCAAGGTTCTGTTCCTGAACTCTGCATACTCTGCCTACTCACTATATTCAGTTTCTCTACAGCTCAGCCATCCTGGGATCGCTGTTCCAGTGCCTGAGGGACTACAGCCCAGCTGGGCTCTTCCAGCTCACTACTGTCACCTCTGGTGGTTCACTATACAGTTTAATAAAAGATCTAGTGTGTGTCTGTCTCACAACTCTGAGCCTGACCGGTGGCCCCTCTCAGGATCTTCCCCGTGGGCGTGGTCATCTGCCACCGGCCCAAGGATCCACCCACAATTATCACAAATAATAACACCCTCTTCCCTGTACCATGAATTCATCCACGCATTGAGACTCCGGAGCTCTGCCTGCCTCTGGGAACCTGCGCATGGAACAGGGAGCATTTCAGAGAATGCTACCCTGGAGGTTCTGGATTTAAGCTTTCTACCTAAGAGCCTAAATTTGGCTTCCAGAACCTCCCTTCCACATTTTCCTATGTTGTTGGTGCCCACATGTACCATGACAGCAGTCGCCTCGCCAGCACTGTCTAAAATCCTATCTAGGTGACGCGTGAGGTCCGCCACCTTCGCACCAGGTAGACATGTTGCCAGGCGATCTTCACACCCACCAGCTACCCAGCTGTCTACATTCCTAATAATCGAATCACCAACTATGAAGGCTGACCTAACCCTTCCCTCCTGGGCAGTAGGCCTTGGAGACACATCCTCAGAGTGAAAGGACAATGCACCACCTGGAAAGCAGGTCCTTGCTACAGGATCCTTTCCTGCTGCACCAGGTTGGTGCTCTCCGATCATGAGACCTTCTTCCTCCAAGGCAGCACCAGGGCTGCCAGTCTGAAGTTGGGACTTGGCTACTATATCCCTGAAGGTCTCATCTATGTACCTTTCTGTCTGCCTCAGCTCCTCCAGGTCTGCCACTCTAGCCTCCAGAGATCAGACTCGTTCTCTGAGAGACAGGAGCTCTTTGCATCGCATGCACATGTACAATTTCTCACTGGCGGGTAAAAAATCATACATGTGACACTCGATGCAAAAGACTGGGAAACCCCCTTGTTGCTGCTGGACTGCTGCCTTCATCTCAAATTTGTTCAGTTCCTAGTTAAGTTTTAGGCTGCTATGGGAGTAGGAATGTGTCTAAGTAGTGTCCTTTAAATGTATTAGTGAATTCACTATGGGGCGGATTTTAAAAGGATTTACGCGCATTACTGCTCCTGTGCAAGCTGAGCCTATTTTGTATAGGCCTGGTGATGCGCGCAAATCCCTGGGACGCGCGTATGTCCCAGGGCTTTGTGAAAGGGGCGGGACAGGGGCAGAACTGAGGCCTCCGGCACAGTGGTCATTTGCTGCTGTGCCGGGAAATTGTGCGCCGGCAGCTGGCCGGTGTGCGCAAGTTACGGCAGCAAGCAGGCTCCTTACCTCCCTGCTGCTGCCTTCCCGATGCGGCCGGACGCTGCCGATGTCAGGCCTTCTCTGTGGCTGGTGCTGCGGACTCCGTTGCCTTTGCGGCCCGCAGGCTGCCCATCAGCTCTCCTTTTCACCGCGGACTTTGGGCTGCCTCCCCGGCACGGCAGGCCTGCCGCCATGCTTCTTCGCAGCTGGAGCCGCCGCTGAATCCAACGTCATCTTCGTGGCCGGAGGCCGCAATCCCCGGGCTTGCCTGGCAACCGGAGCCGCTTTGGCTTCCTCCTGCAGTGGTAGGAGCCGCTGCCGACGTCGGGGCCTGCTCCTCGGCCTAGCCCTGCTTCGTCCTCATCAACGTCTGTGCAGGGCCGCTGACCATGGTCCTACACAGCTTCCTGTTCCTGCTCCTAGGTGCGCGGCCGCGCCTCCTTGCTAGATTTAAAGGGCCCAGGGCCAGATATGCCCTGGGCCCCACCTAAGGACTGTTTCCTGTGTCAGCCCTATAAATAAAAGGGCTGCTCCTGCATTTCACCCTTGCCTTGCGTCGGAGTTACTTCACTCCTGGAAGTCCCTATATTCCAGTGCTCAGTCAGGTCTCTGTCTTTTTTGGAGCTCCATGTCTCGTCTGTTCTTGTGGTCCGTGTCTTCGTCTCCTGAGGTCCCTCATCCAGGCTTCCTGATATCTCGCTTCCTGATGTTTCAGCCTTCCTGATGTTCCTCTCCAGTGCCTTCCAAGTTCTCCTGACCTGCCAGCTCCATGGTTCTCCGGGTGACACTTCTCTGTCATTGGAGTTGCCTGCAGTTGGATTCGTTTCCTGCGCTCCGGAGTCTTCCTGACCTGCCAGCTCTTGCGGTTCTCCGGGTGACATCAGCTTTGTCACTGGAGTCTCGCCTGGGCTGTATCCTCTTCCTGTGCTCGTCCCGCTCTTGCGTGGTCCGTGACCAGTCTTCTTAGGCTGTGGACGGCGCGCAGTGGGACAGGGTGGTCCGTGACCAGCCCATTGGGTCCGCACTGAGTAGTGGGCTGTGTAGGGCGCCCTAAGAGACAGTGCCAATGTCTAACCTTCCCAGCTTCTCGTCTCGCCTAAGAGTCTTCCAAGCTCCTCGTCTTGTCGAGTCTTCCAAGCTCCTCATCTACTTCCAGTGTCTTCACGTCTCGAGTCCTCTGTGTCACAAGGCCTCCGTCTGCCCTCATCCTCAGTCCGGCCTGCTGCTTCATACCATTCCTAAGCGGCAGGTCCGAAAGGGCTGGGAACGGTCGGAGGACTGTTCATCTACCAACATTAACTTGTTGGCTCCGGAAGCATGCAGGTCCGGCAGAGGGTAAGACCTTGTCTCCGTCCATGCTGGGACACACTGCCAACGCTCGGTTCGGTCCAAGATTCGTCTGTGATCGGGCTGAGGCCCAAGGGCACACTAAAACCCCTCAGCTGGGATCGCTCCCAAGCGAAAACATAACACTTCCCTTGCAATATATATTGTGTTTCTAAGATAAATTAGTGCAAAACAATCCCTTTGGAGATTTACACAACAGTTAGTTGTCCTGAGTGACTCACTGTTGTTCTGATTAACAAATGATGGTACCTAATCAGATCAATCACATAACCTTAACACTTCAGTTAGTCAGAGTGATTCACTCCTCTCTTGATTAACAAATGTTAGTACCTAATCATACCAACTCATACTCCCTTAACACCTTTCCAAGGTGAGTAACTGAACTGAATCTTTCAACCTTTTTACTTAGCTATTGTTATGGTTTGTTAGTGTGTGGACCCTGGGCCTAGGTGAGAGGTGTCACCGCCCACACGGAGGAGCCCTGTGAGCCTCACCGTCGGGAGGATTGGTCCCAGCAGATGTCAGAGACAGCAGTGGAATAGAGTCTTTATTAGATAGATAGAAGAACACAGCCCACGGAGCGGGAGTGCAGGAGAAGTGGTAATGTCAGAGTAGAGGGGTATACCCATAGGGAATACCTCAGAGAAGGAGATCCGGTAGTGGCCTGCAGGGTGGGGTATGCCAAGGAAGTCTCTTTGTAGTGATGACAGGTCGTGACCTGCAGCGCAGGTACACCGAAGGAGTCTCTCAGTAGTGACAATAGGGTAGTGACCTGTAGCACAGGAAATACCCAGGTTGTTTCTCCATAGTGATGGTATGGTAGTGGCCTGCAGCGCAGGGTACACCGAGGGATTCCCCACAGAGATGGTATGGTGGAGGTCCGAGGCACCGGAACACGGAGAGAGTCCTGGAGATGAAGCGGTAGTGGCCTGCAGTGCAAGGTACACTGGAGTAGCTCTTACTAGAGAGAATACAGTAGTGGCCTGAGGAACAGGGTACACTGGAGAGGATCCCACAAGAGTTGGTAGAGTAGATCCGTGGAGTTAGGTACTCACTGAAGGGTAGTTCCAGGAAGGGTCCCGAGGAGCGGGACAGGTAGCAGTCCAAGGCAGAAGGCCCTCCGAGGAGCAGATAGCCAGAGACGAGGAAGGGTCCCCGAGAAGCGGGTACCCAAGGCGTCTCACGCCGAATGCAGAAACAGGAAGTCTGTGAGCGAGAGTGGATTCAGCAACGAGGGAAATCCTTGCTATCTCATCGAAAGGAAGGGCCAGTCAGGTTAAGCACAGCAGACCGAAGATGTCATCAGGAAGGGACGCCCCCGAGGTTCCCGCCATGACGTGTACAAGAATGGCCCTTGCGTGCGCGCGCACCTATGTGATTCCTGGGGCAAGATGGTGGTCGGCAGCGCCCACGCTGTCCAGGGAATGCCAGGTAGGTCGTCAGTCGCTGGCAGACGTCGCCGTTCTTCCCAATATTGACAAGGCAGCAAAGAAAGAGGTGAGCATTAGTGGTTGCAGCCGTCTGCGACTGATGGCCGTAACAGGTATACACTGCTCCTAGCTTATTTCTAGCTTCTGGCTACCTTATTTTTTTTTTTTTAAATATACAAACACTAACTTCTGCTTATTAGCTGCCTTATAGACTATTAAAATAAACACATTAACTACTGCTTATTAGCTGCCTTACAGACTGACTATTTAAAAATACAGTCTAACTTCTGTTTATTCGCTGCCTTACTGACTATTAAAAGCACAAAACACACAAACACACTAAATATTATTCCCAAATAGTTAACTTCGCCCCAATACTTTTAAAAAAGAAAATTTTCCCAAGCAAAACTTACTGATTCCTTTCAGCCACCAGCAAGGTGATCCTCTCCTCTCAGTGCTCCCACTGGATTGTCTTCATCCCCCTCTTCCCCCCAATCCCTTTCATCTTCTTCCCCCCATACTCGAGTGGTATGTCTGTGTGAACCTCAATCATAAAGAAATCTAAAGTCATACACTTTTAATTCAATTTTAAGTCAAGCTCCCCTTTTCCTTCCAGACAAGATATGGTGCCCAAGATTTTTCAAAAGTTTGAAGGGAATCATGTAATATAGCAGTAAGCTTATTACCCATTGTAAACACTCTAGCCAACCATATTTGCACATTACCTTTGGATGGGGGCCTCTTCCCTATGTCACCATGCTGACAATTCACATCTAGCTGCAACAATGATATGAAGGATCAACCGCCTCAATTTCTCCTCCCATCTCCCAAATCCATGGACAGCAGTAACAATTCAGGCTTCTTCCCCACCTTCCATCCCATAATCTCACATACTAATTCTATAATCATGTCTCAATACCTCTCTACTTTGGGACATGTCCATCACAGATGAAAGAACTCACCCTTCACCCTATGACCCCACTAATAGATATCTGAGACTGAGGGATATATTTTATTTAATTTGGCTGGGGTCGGGTTCCATCTATAAAGAATCTTATATCCAGTCTCCACAATGTTTGATGAAATTGAATTTTTCCCTGTTAATTAACAACACAGGTCCCATGCTTCCTCTTCCAGCACAACCCCCAAATTTTTTTCACAAGGTATTAAGTGATTCGGTTTTGTTCCCAAAACTCCCAACAGCTAGGGTTGCCAAATGGCTCCAGATTTTCAGGTTGGTTGATCCAGTTCTGGTTTTACTCCCCTGAATGCAGATATTTATAGTCTTGCTTTTCTTAGGGAATGGAATTGGGAAATCAAAATAAGTTTCAGTATGCAATGGGATAAAACCAAGACTAGATCAACCTGTTCTGAAAATCTGGAGCCAGTTGGCAACCCTACCAACAGCAGTGCATTCATTTTTGATATAGCTTTGGAGACCCCATCCACTTTATCACAATATGCCTCAAACATCATCCTATTCTATTGTAGGGCCCTTAATAACCCCCTAGATCAAATAAACAAAGCTACTTGAAAATAAATGAACATATCACTTTCTCTTAGGGCATAACTATGGCCCAGTTGTTCAAAAGACCTTACCCCTTTTCCATCCCAAATCTGGCCTAGTCTCACCAATCTCATTGTCAGCCATCTGGCTACCACCCCTTTAGAATTACCCAGAGGGAAATCTTTATTATGTTGAAAAGAGGCTCTAAGCCAACAATGTTTGTCTCCCAACAATAGTTTTCTGACTTTAACCCATAAGGCTATCATCTTAGTACAAGGTGATGCCCTTTCTAGACTCTCCACCAGGCCTTCTGTCAACCACACAAGGCTATCCAGGGATGAAATTCCAGCTATCTCTCTCTCTAAAGCTATCCAAAGTTTCTGTTTCTTCACGCAATGCCATTCCAGTACTGCCCTCAGTTGAGCTACAATATAGTAATACCCCAGCCTCGGTATTCCCAAACACCCCTGATGTTTTGGATGGTGGCTTCTTCCTCCAAATTAATCCAAAGATTTTCCCCTCCCAATTCTAATCATTGCATTAGAAACATGATTAGGAAGAGTTTGAAAAACATGGCAAAATCTAAGCAAAATGTTGTTTTGGACATTGTGTATTCTTCCCATCCAGGATAACTGAAGTTACTCCCACCTCTCTAAATCCCTATATTTCCCCTCCACTAATGGTCTATAATTAAAATCCTATAAGTTGCCTATGTTCGAGCACAACCATATATCCAAATATTTCACACTCTCATTGGCTCATCGAGAAGGCTCTGCAAAGCACACACTTCTTCCTTAGTCATGGTAATGTTCAAAACTTCTGAATTATTTTCATTGACTTTAAATCCCAAAATGGCCCCTAGCCCCTCAACTCATCTAAAAAAAAATATTAAAGACAATTTGGGATCAGTCAGCGTAAACAACAAATTCTCTGCAAATAATGTCATCTTGTAACAATTTTCTCCTACAGTAATTCCCTTTATAAACAGATGCAACCTGATGTTTGTTGCCAAGGGTTCCAATTAGAGTGCAAATAAAAGTGATAACGGCACCCTTGTCTGGTACCTCTCCCTACTGAGAACCATGCGGAATACTGCCCTCCTCGCCCCCGCCCCCGCCACTGATCCTAATACAAGGTTGATTATATAACGCTTGTACCCACTTTTTGAAATAGTCACCCAATCCCCTTTGTCTCAAACCCTGGAATAAGAATAGCCAGTGCACCCTGTCAAATGCCTTTTCCACATCTATGGCCAGTAATACCACAGAAACCTCTTTAGAATTCACCCACTACATTAAATTTACCACCCTCCTCACATCATCTGCAGCTAATCTACCCAGGACAAATCCTAACTGATCTCCATGTTACAAGTGCCGCCTGCGGCAGACCCACAACGCAGTCCTCTCACCTTCTTGTACGGACTACAGCTCCTGGTTCCTCTTCACTGGCGGTGGTGGGCCGCCAGCTCCAACCTTGGGTCGCCTCTGGTGCCTCCGGCTCTGCCATGGACCCCAGTATCGCCAGCCAAGATGTCACTGCTTGTTGGGCTTCTCCGCATGGCCTACGAAGAGATGCCACCATCCGCGCTGTGCTCCTCCCTAGGCATGTGCGCATCACTGATTTTTTTTTAAAGGGCCCACGGTGGGAACCTAGCCACAACCCCGGATGCTGACATCAGACTCTTCAGCATATATAAGCTCAGGCCTCGTTCCATAACGTTGCCTTTGCAACAGGTCTCCTCGTACTCATTGCTGATAGAGAATCGTCTCTACGTTGTGTTCCTGTCTTCTGTGGTTCCCGGTTCCAGTCTTCCTTGTTCCTGCCCTGTCTATGTGTTGGACTGACTTCCTGGATTTCGACTTGGCTTTGTTTGACTACTCTTCAGACTATCACCAACCCCAGACCTTTGCTACGTTTGACTACTCTTCAGCCCATCTCCAACACCGGACCTTTGCTACATTTGACTACTCTTCAGCCTATCACCAACCCCGGACCTTTGCTATGTTTGACTACTCTTCAGCCCATCTCCAACCCCGGTCCTTTGCTACGTTTGACTACTCTTCAGCCTATCACCAACCCCGGACCTTTGCTACGTTTGACTACTCTTCAGCCCATCTCCAACCCCGGACCTTTGCTACGTTTGACTACTCTTCAGCCTGTCACCAACCCCAGACCTTTGCTACGTTTGACTACTCTTCAGCCTATCTCCAACCCCGGACCTTTGCTATGTTTGACTACTCTTCAGCCTATCACTAACCCCGGACCTTTGCTACGTTTGACTACTCTTCAGCCCATCTCCAACCCCGGACCTTTGCTACGTTTGACTACTCTTTAACCTATCTCCAACCCCGGACCTTTGCTACGTTTGACTACTCTTTAACCTATCTCCAATCCCGGACCTTTGCTACGTTTGACTACTCTTTAACCTATCTCCAACTCCGGACCTTTTGGTACATTTGACCACGCCTACCTTCTCCGTGCCCTGACCCTTGCTTTGATTGACTACACTACAGATTACTCCATGTCCAGAGTTCTTTATTACTTGCCACGACCTTCACTTGCCGCCAGCCCTGACTCCAGCCTGTCAGTGATGCATCCTCCAGCCTACTTCCTGGACGTGGACTTATTTATCTATTTATTTATTTATTTAAAAGTATTTATATACCGTTTTTCAAAGCAAGGTTTTTTTTTTTGTCAAAACGGTTTACAAAGTAAAAATAAAAGATAAAATTAAAATAAAATGGAATTAAAATAAAATTAAAAATACAAAAACTGGTATATACCTAAAAGGTAACAAAAATCTAATTAATAATGGAGCCTTACAAGGCTTCGGCCTTTCTTTGCTCAGGCACCTCCAGTTACCTCCTGTTCCAATGGTACCTGAGTTCCTGTACTGAACCCAGTCCAGGGTAAGACTACGCCACCTATCGACTGCTGTCTCTGGGCTGAACCGCCTTACTTCACAAACCAACCTTGAGGCCCACCTAAGTCCTGCCGGCCCCGGCACCCAAAGGCTCAACCCGCGGGGAATGAGGGCTGGTATAGGTGAAGCTCCAGCGGCCTCTATCTTCAGCCCACTCCACCTGCCGACGGTGGGGACCCTTAGGTCCCTACCTACAGGTTGCGTCAACCCACTCTCGGTGCAAGGGTCCACCTCCGATGCAACACTTCATGTATAAAGGGGCAACTTTACCCAATCTCAGGGCCAATACCTTTGCCAAAATGTTTAAATCCAAGTTTATCAAAGATATAGGTTGGTAAGAGCTGCATAGAGTTGGATCTCTTCCCTCCTTAGCCAAGACCTTATGCCAGTCATATTGACTCCAGTATCCAACTCCCTATTTTCCCTTAAAAAATTAAACATCTCGACTAGAGGTCGGATAACAGCTAGATTGAAAATAATATAAAATTTAGATGAGAATCCATCTACTCCTGGGGCCTTCCCTGATTTCAAATTAGATATTACTATCTCGAAAAAGATATAGTTACACTGGAGAAAGTGCAGAGAAGGGCAACCAAAATGATAAGGGGCATGGAAAGGCTGCCCTATGAGGTAAGGCTAAGGAAGTTTGGGCCATTCATTTTTGAGAAGAGACAATTGAGGGGGAATATGACAGAGGTCTACAAAATCATGAAAGAACTTGAAAAAGTTAATGTAAATTGGCTATTTACTCTCTCAGATAATAAAAGGACCAGGGGGCACTACATGAAGTTAGCAAATAGCTCATTTAAAACAAATTGAAGAAAATTCTTTTCACTCAATTTACATTAACTTGATTAAGGTGTTTTTGCAGTTCTTAAGGCAGGGCTTCCCAAACCTGTCCTGGGAACCCCACAGCGAGTCAGGTTTTCAGGATATCCACAATGAATATGCATGAGATCAATTTGCATACCATGGAGACTCAGTTTGGGATGCCCTGCATTAAAACGTGTTGACGCATGCAAAAACGCCATAACGCAATTTGATTAATGACCCCGATAGTGAGTAGCACTTAGTCCTTTGATGGTGAACTCCAGTCCTCGAGGGACATATACAGGCCAGGTTTTCAGGATATCCACAATTAATATGCATACGATAAATTTGCATACAATAGAGGCAGCGCATCAAATCTTTATTATGCATATTCATATGTTAGCAAGTAGCACATTTAAAACAAATTGGAGAAAATTCTTTTTCACTCAGCCCACAATTAAGCTCTGGAATCTGTTGCCAGAGAATGTGGTTTGGACAGATAGTGCAGCTGAGTTTAAAAAAGGTTTGGATAAGTTCTTGGAGAAGTCCATTAACTGTTACTAATCAAGTTGATTTAGGAAATAGCCACTATTTATTACCGGTATTAGTAGCATGAATTTATTTACTGTTTGGGTACTTGACAGGTACTTGCAATCTGGATTGGCACTGATACCTCCCACTCCCACAGTATGGCAGCTTCTTATGTTCAATATATACCTGCGATGGATAAAATGTGCCTAAAAGGAACTGGATCAGAGCTTTCAGATTGTAGCTTAACAATCTGCACATGCAGTAGTAAAATAAAGTGGTGAAAAAGAACATTAAAAAATAATAGAAGTACAAAGTACAGAAGGGACAATGCTAGTATTCTGGAGATATCTCAGCGCAGAGAGGCTGTAAAGCGACTAATTAACGCCAAGCAACAACGAATTATATGATCTTGGTTCTACGAGGAACGTTAGGAGGACAGAGACTGGTTCCATTGATTCTGTACGGCTCGGAATTGCATGCCAGTCATCAAGTTAACTGAGGTCACGAGACCGCATAGTTTCACAAGAGCAGCTCCTCGTTTCCCAGGAAGCAGGATGGATGCTATCACCAGGTAGTCTCCTTACGTTTCACGTCATGACGTCCCAGTGTACGTACGCATTTCCGTTGACTACGTGCTTTTGTCACACATGTGCTTATGTATTCACAGCCGCACGAGGAAGGGAGAAAAAAATCATTTACTTCCGTCTCCGCCTCCCGCAGGAGGGCGTCTGGCATGATCGCGCGTGCGCACTTTATCCTTTCCCGCCCTCGCGCTCTAGCCGCCGCTGGCCGCGTCGGTGCGTGCGTAAGGGAGAGGGTCAGAACGCACTTCGGCTGCGCGCCCGCCAGCGAGAGAGACTCTGCGTCACGGAGCGAGACAAGATGGAAACTGCCGAGGAAGGTGAGAGGTCTCTCGACACCCGCAGCCCCGGGAGATGAGGGGCAGGAGTGGGGCGGATGAGAGGGAGACTGTGCGAGGTGCCGCTGTCTCGCTGTGTTGTTGTGTGTCACCGCCCTTCTCCGGTGCGACCCCCTCCTCCCCCCCCCCCCCCCCCCCCTCTTATTGCGGTTTTACTGTGCATATAATATCGCCGCGAGGGTCCCTGGGTCACACTTGGGGAGGGTCTGTCTGGCCTCTCGCTTGCTTCTCTGCTCGGGATGTGTGTTACTCTCTTAACTCCCGCCGTCTTCCTGTAAGGGGACTGGGGGGTTAGAGGGTGTCAGAGAGGCCCGCAGGAGGAGGTACGGCAACCCTGTAAGCCCAGAGTCCGGCAGCGCACCGTTTACGTGGGTTGGGCCTTTATGAGGGAGGTGAGAAACGGTTACAAGTTGCACAGTGCTGTCTGTGCACCTGTCAGAACCTAATATATGGAGGATCCTGTGTGTATATAGCTGTACATGTTCCCAGGTATATATATATATCGACCAGTTTCTTTCCTTGGCGTGTGCAGGGCAATTGAGTTACATACTTTTCTGTTTTAACATACTATTTCCTGAATTGCTGGCGTTAGTTAAGAAACTGATCTAAAACTGTTACTTGTTGGGTTATGCAAGGGGTGGCTGGATGTTTTTCTGGTGTACACGTCTTTCTGGCTTTGAAGTTTCCTTCTAACTTAATTTTCTGTTCTTGAGAGAGTCCTTATTGAACAGGATTTTTGCTTATGAAAATTGTTCTTTTAGAGTATTCCTTTTTGGATGATTTTATTTCTTTACATGTAACGTTTTGTGTATATTGGTTTTCTGATCTTGGCAAGGAAAATAAGACCACAAAAGTGTAGTGCTAAGGTGGAAGGCTGTTTGCATAAAAAATCTAATAGCTCTTGTTAATGACGTGCAATAAAATATTAATATGTTGTACCCTGCCTGGGGTGACCACCTTATTCAAAAAGGTGGATAATAAGTCCAAATAATACATTAATTGTTAGTAACTTCTTTGGGTTGTTCTGTGACATTGAAAAGCCCCAAATGCTTCAACTTGATCGCTTTTTATGACCAGGTTAAAATTGTAAACTAGCTTTATATGTCTACTATAAAAAAAAAAAAAGCTGGTGAAGTGAAACAAAGGTACAAATGAAACTGAGTTTTACAATTTTGCTATGACATTTGTGCCACTTTCTTTTCCTTACATCTTAAAAGTATATAAAAGATACTCTAATAGTGGTCATAAGTACCTGCCAAATCCCAGACACTAGTTTCTCTTGTCTATTCTAGTCCTTATTCAGTTAAACTTAGTTTTCGTTATTTGCCTAGATTTTGCCAAGACAGGGTCATCAGTGGGAAAAATTCAGGTCTTTGGCTATGAGGGAGGGGGCTAATGAATCTTAGGCACTATGGCCTACATTCATGACTGTTAGGCAGTTAGGTCTCACCCTTCTACTTCCATAAACCAGTTGTCACAGTGACAGCCCTTGGTAGGGGGTCACTGACTGGCTTCCTTTGGAACTGTCTGGGAAAAATGTTAGAAAATCCTAGGTGTTAGGTAATTTTTAGGAGCCAGCAAGGATTGCGAACTTCAGTCTTTAAGTGCCACAAGCACTTTGGTTTTCAAGACAGCCAAATTGAGCTGATAATCAATTATATGCAAATACATTTCAGGTATTTTAGAAATCCTGAAAACTAACCCTGCATGCAGAACTTGAGGACCAAAATTTGCTGTCTCTGAACCAGAGATGGACCAACTAACATCACCCTTCCCCTCCCCCCTTATTTCTATTTTTTTCCTCTCCTATATATCCCCATGTTGCTCTGCTTCATGTCCCACCCAATTTTTCCCCACGGTGCATCTTTCTCATTTTTGTCCTCCATGTGTACCTTTCTTCCTTCCTTTCTTTCCTGTCTACCTTCTTCTGTTTTCTATTTATCTCCATTTGATATCATAGTTGATACTACCCTTAACCAAAGGCTCTGGGATAGCCTGCATGGAGCAGCAGTTGCTACTACTCATAACAGAAAGCTTGAGGGTAAGTCTGCATAGAGCGCGATTTGCAACTATCCTTAACCAGAAGGCTTGCTGGGCAGACTAGAGAATTTGGGAGGCCTGCAGCATGGGATAGCACAGGTAGAGTGCTCCTGGTCTTCATGGATTCTCTCCTTTCCCTTGTATGCTTTCTATTTCGGAAGGAAACGTGAAAGGGGAGGAGAAAAAAGCAACTGGGGGGCCTCAAATTGCATCCTTTGTGCTGCCATTTTCATTCTTGGGGTAGACTGGGTTAGGAGGAGATCCTGTGGCAATAGTAAGGTTGTTTTTTTTTTTTTTGGGTGACTGGTAAGAGAACACTGCCTGCTGTAGACACTTTTTCCTCCTGCTTGCTGACCCAATGTAGAGAGAACTTTTTGGTACTTGGGAAAGTTCAGCTTTGGTTGGAACCCAGTATGGGTGCACTGTTAATACCATCCTTACAGGTCACTACAGTAAAGTGCGGCCGGGGTTACCCTGCTTCTAACCCGCCTTCTACTCACAATTTGGCCGCGTTAGTCCAACCCGCGATTCACTATCCCCTTTAACACATTCTTACCGCCTCTTTAAATCAACGAGTAACCCCTTCCGCCCGCGGAATGTATATGAGATGTAAACGATGGGATTAGCTACTCCACCCCCCCCCCCCCCCCATTCAGTAACGCACGCCCCGACTATCGCCTTTTTAACCTGCAGTTTAGCCACGCGTTTAACCTGCTAATTTACCGCCTACCCCTGTGTTAGAGGCAGGTGTAAGGGTAGACGGCAAACTTTCCTCCAAAAGAAAACCTAAAATCCCTTTATCCCGAAGCGACTGGACATGTAAAATATGTAAAACCTAAAATCCCCTCCTCCCGAAGCGACTGGACATGTAAAATATGTAAAACCTAAAATTCCCTCCTCCCGAAGCGACTCGACATGTAAAATATGTGAATAAGTGTAACCAACTTACTTTTTGTTTCTTTTTCAGCCCTTTCAGCCTTTTCTGCCGTCCTCCGGAGGGGGCAGCCGGCGGCGAAAGCGGCTTCTAGTGGCCCCCGCCGGTGAAGACGGACGAACGCATGCCCGTAGTGCATGGGTGCTCAAGACAATGAAAGCACATGGACGGGCGTGCGTGACGTACGCTGTGACGTCACGCACGCGCGTTCATGTGCTTTCATTGGCTTGAGCGCCCGTCAATTTGGGCGCTCTAGCCAGTGAAGCGCATGACGTCATGGCGTACGCTTCGCTCGCTCTAGCCAGCGAAGCGTACGCCGTAACGTCATGCGCTTCGCTGGCTAGAGTTGCTTCAGGAGGAGGGGATTTTAGGTTTTTAGGTTTTACATATTTTACATGTCGAGTCGCTTCGGGAGGAGAGGATTTTAGGTTTTTAGGTTTTCTTTGGTTAAAGTTGGGAAATGACATTTGAAATGACAGGTACCAACGCACCCAGGATACTGTATAGGCGCTGTATAAAGCGCCTATACAGTAAAGTGGGTTGCGCGGGCCTAACGCTTCACGGATGCTTCTTGGACGCGGCTTGCATTTGCATGCGATTTTAATACAGTATCGAGCGGTAGGTGAGCCGGACTGTGCTTGCGGCAAACGCGGGTGCGCCCGGCACTAACTCAGCTCTTCCTACCGCTCCTTACTGTATCGGCCTGATAGTAAGGTTTTCTAAAACCCACTTGCTCACTCATGTGGGTTGAGTGGATTTTTGCAGTTGGTAAGATGGCTCAGGGCTTGGGGAAGCAGCAACATCTTTGGTCTCTGATTGGGGCCCTGGGAACTGTCATTGGGGTCTAGGTGGGGTGTGAGGCCTGGGTTTCTTTGGTCTGATTGAAGCCTGGGAGGAAGCTGTGGTGGGGAAGTGGGTATAAGCAGAGGGAGAGAGGAGTAGAAGAATGCCACCTGGGTTATGAATAGGGAAGGTGAGGAGGTGAATCTGAAGATTGAGAAGGCTGAAGAAGTAGGGGATGAGATTGAAGACTGAACCTGGGTGGGGAGGATAATGTCAGTCCATGGCTAAATAAGAGATGTCTTAACATTATTTAAATATATCAGATGTACTACTGTTCTGCTAATGTGCATAACCCAGTAAGCAATGGAGCTTTTGTGTTCTGACTGGCCCAATAATCGGCACTGATAAACTGAACCTTTAGGAAGGTTCTCTGTCATCTTCCTCTGGAGCCCCTGTGCTGTTCTGGAATAGAAGGACCCAAACCTAACTAATGAAATTTCAGCCTGCTAGTATTGTGCATCTTCCTACTGGGGATTTCTTTAAGTTTTAGAAGGAGAACAAGAAGGAAAATTAATTTGCCTTGCTCTCCTGCGGTGATATCACATGGTCCCTCCCCCAGTTGAGAATTCCTGAGGTGATTTCTGTGGTCCCTCAGATGAGTGCCTTGGTCCGGTAGCTGGTTTTTCAGCCAGTGTGGACTTAGCTGTTGAAACAGCTGAAAGACAGGTGCAGGAAGCCAAGCATGGAGGTGACAGTATGTGCCCTCTCCAACTGCAGCTGGAGATCAACTCTGTACTCAGCCAGGATGGTCTGAGCTCAGGTAAAGCTTAAAAGGGAGGGTTTGTTTTGTAGGGCTTCCTCTGTTCTCTGTGTGCCAATCTGACATTCGTTCCTGCCAGTGAGGGAGTTTAAGGGACGTGGGCAGCCTACGGTTTGAGCAGCCCTTTTGATCTAGGCCCTGCTCTTAGGTTTTTCTCTGCGTGCCGCATGGTAGGCCAGCGGCGTTTTTGAATGTTTTCCTGTGCATTAGGCTGCACTCTTCAGGACTGTCCGTTCGTGAGAGTACATCTGGCTGGTACATCTGGCTGTGCATCCGTTTTTTTGACAACTGGTTGGACACCCACTTGGGTGTCCAATTGGTAGCGGCGTCTGAATTCAGCGCACGTTTGCCTGTATGCATGATCTGGTCTAGAGTGCTTATTTTTTGGTTGCTCGTCAAACAGGGTTATGCGTTTGGGTTTTGGGACGCTTAAGTTTTAGATGCACATTTTTTTTACAGCACAAATTCAGCTGGACGAACACCTTCAGTCACTTAAGTGTACGGACACACTTGTAGCTAAGAAACCTAAATGCCTGTCATATCTGGGCATCCCCTCTAACTTGCCAGTGCTGTTTAGAGGCTCTGATTTTACTAAGCCTGGTTCTTCCCAGCTTGATGAGGGCCTGGGTAATGTGTCAGAAGGAGCGCCTAACTTTGGAACTCCCTTAACTGGTTCGTCAGCGGGGGAAGGTAGCTCAGTGGGCACAGGATAGTTGCCTCCTGATGTTGGCATGGATCCTTCTGTCTTGTCTTGGGCAGAATTTCTTTCAAGGTTTGCAATCCTTTCTTCAGCCACAGTCCTCTGCCCTGACCAATTTTGCCAGCTCAGAGTCTCAGGTGGTGACCTCCCGCACGCCTAATGTTATGGTCAAGCACTGAAGTACACCTGGAGCAGGAACTGGTATTCCCAATAGGGATCTGGATGGCACGGCTGATGAAGCCGATCCTTACTCTCTGGAAGATGGGAAAATTCTGCCAGGACTGGAACCGTATAGGACTATGTTGCAGTTCTTTCATAGAGACGACTAACTGGCTCTGATTTCCCAGACATTAAAGATGCTGGGAGTACCTGGGGCTGATTCCATGTCTGAGCCAAAGAAAAATCCCATTTTAATTTCTTTGCATAAAGCCTCTTGTTTTTTCCCTGTTGTGGAGGCCATTCAAGAATTGATTGATTTTGAGTGGGGCACCACAGAGGCTAATTTTTAAAGGTGGTCTAGTCTTGGAAGGCCTGTACCCCTGGATCCAAGGGCACGAGAGTGGATGAGTTTTCAGAAAGTGGATGTGCTTGTGTGTGCTGTCTCTAAGTGGGTAACTATCCCCATGGTGGGAGGAGCGGCCTTAAAGGATGCACATGATAGAAGGATTGAAGCCATTCTTAAACAAACATTTGAAGCAGTAGCAATGACCTTGCAGATAGCTTCTTGTTCCTTGGTGGCTCGCTCCTGTTTATTTCTCTCTCTGGAGGTCGATTTCTGGAGTGAATTCCAGGGCAGTTATGGAGACGGCAGCTGCCTTTTTGGCAGATGCGGGCTGCGATTTGGTCCACACCTCAGCCAGAGAGGTGACTTCAGTAATAGCGGCCAGGAGAGAAAATGGTCTGCTGACGTGACATCCAAGGCTAACCTTACGACTTGCCCTTTGAAGGCTTGCTCTTGTTTGGGAGTGAGTTGGAGAAAATGGCCAATAAGTGAAGCGAGCCTCTGGTTCCTTGATTGCTGGAGGACAAGAAGCAGACGCCATGCTTCTTTAGCAAGAAGGTCATGCTAGGGGATCCAAGTGTTTTCAACCTTACAGAGTAGCGACCTTTCAGAGGACTCTGCCTTTCGGTAGGTCTCAGTCCTTTCGTTCCAAGTAGCCAAGGCCGGCGCAGGTTCGGGTAGCGGAACTTCCCAAGCCTCCCAGTGAAGGTGTGCTGATCCACCCCCGTGAACAGGAGATAGGGAGGGTTAAACTCACATCAGACTAGTGGGTCTTGGAGGTGATATGAGATGCGCTGGAGTTTCGCAGATCTCCTCAGGACATGTTCATGGTGTCTCCTTACCACTTCCCACAGAAGCAGGCGGTGGAGTGTGCATTGTCAAGACTCCTCGTTCTGAGGACTGTAATTCCAGTATCCATGTCTCAAGAAAATATGGGGTTGATGTTCCAAGAAGGAGGGCTCCTTTTGGTCCATCTTGGATCTCAAAGGGGTCAGCCTTCATTTGCGTGACTCATTTTCACATGGAAACTTTGCGCTCGGTGATAATGGCTGTGCAGTCGGGAGTTTCTGATCTCCTTGGATCTGTCTGAGGTGTATCTTCATAGTCCCAACCAGCTAGAGCACCAATGTTTCTTGGGGATTCACGGTTTTGGGTTGTCAGTTTCAAGCACTACCTTTTAGTCTGTGCACCACACCCAGAAAGTTTTCCAAGGTTATGGTGGTGGCGGCGGCAGTTGAGAAGATGGGATCCTGGTACAGGCTGATTTGGGGCTAAGTCTCTGGAAGAGAGCTGCCTGGTGGTGCGCAAGGTGATTGGTTGGGTGGTGAACCTGGCCAAGAGCAAGTCTTCAGCCATCTCGGTCATTAGACTATCTTGGTGTTCGTTTCGACACAAAGCCGGGATCTGCAAAGGCTCCTGGTAGACTACCCCTCTGGTTTCTGGCACATAGGGATCTGGTGTGGCAGGGATCTGTTCTTTATTATGATCCGACTCTATTTTGTCTTATTGTATGGCCCTTGAGAGGGCTTGCTGAAGCATGGGTATGCTACTGCAGTGATTGCCATCTTGCTACGAGCAAGAAAGTTCTCTCCTTCCTTGGCCTATTTGCGAGTTTGGCAAGTGTTTGAAGCTTGGTGTGAAGATGGAGGGGTTCTTCCTTGTTTGGTTAAGATGCTGGTCGTTTTGGAATTCTTGCAGGATGGGTTGAATAAAGGGTTAGCCCTTAATTCCTTAAAGGTACAGGTAGTGGCTTTTGCCTGTTTCAGGGGTCAGGTGAATGGTGGACCCTTGTTGGTTCATCCAGATGTGGCTTTTTTTTTTTTTTTAAGGAGTGAAATAGTTTTGTCCTCCCTTGTGGTTACCAATGCCTTATGGAGTCTTTATCTGGTTTTGGATTTCTTAGCGGGCCCTATGTTTCGTCTTATGCGTAGCCTCTTCTTGCAGTTACTGACCTTGAAAACAGTGTTTCTAGTAGCACTTTGGCGTGTAGAATACCTGAGCTGTTCAGAGTGACACCAGATGTGATTCAGCTGCAAACTGTTCCTTCATTTTTGCCTAAAGTGGACTCATATTTTCATTTGAATCTGTCCATTTCCCTGCCTTCTCTGAATAGGGAAAGAGATGCGGAGGAATATCGCCTGTTGTGACCCTTGGATGTTAAGAGACATAGCGTGAGGTATCTGGAGGTTTCTAGACCTCTCAGGAAGACAGCCTGTTTATTTAATTTATTTATTTTATTTAAAACCTTTTCTATACCGTTGCTAAGTTAGATACCATCGCAACGATTTACATGTAGGCACATATTTAATCTAGGTAAAAGTGTACTATAGAACATTCTGCAAATCGGAAGGCGGTTCCACGGTGTAAGGGCACCTCTAATAAAATCTTCCACGGTGTAAGGTAGTCCCTTTGTTGTTTTTTTGCCTATAGAACATTCTAACAGGTGCCATCAAAGGTTCGGTTACAATATATCATTAAACATAGACATTTAGTGAAATAGTTCATGACCAATTGTACCAAGGTACTTACACCGGTAGTTTTGTCACATATAGTATTATCGTTATGTTTTATTGTGGTGTGGAGTTCGTAGACTAATCTACTGTACAGTCCTCGGACTGTGTGTTGGTGCCTTTCTGTCTTATCCTGAATAATTTCTCTCTATGTTCCTGTCTCTTTATAAAATGCTTGTTTAAAAAGCCATATTTTTAAACTTTTCTTAAATGTCTTGAGATCACTTTGTAGTCTGATCTCTGGAGGCATTGTGTTCCAGATTATGGGTCCTGCTAGTGATAGGGCTCTTTCTCTCACTTGGGTTAGTTTTGCTGTTTTAACTGATGGAATGGTTAGGAGTGCTTTGCTGATCGGAGGTTCCTGTGTGGAATGTGTACCCATAATGCTGTGTTCAACCAGTCTGATTTCTCATCATAAATTAGTTTGTGAATGATACATAGGGTTTTGTATTTAATTCTGTGTTCAATTGGTAGCCAATGTAACTCTGCTAGGGTTTCAGTTATATGGTCCCTCCTTCTTTTTCCGGTTAGTATTCTAGCTGCTGTGTTTTGAAGTATTTGCAGTGGTCTTAATGTTGTATTAGGTAGTCCTAACATAAGGGTATTGCAGTAATCTGTGCTGGAGAAAATTAGTGCCTGTAGTATTGTTCGGAAGTCATTTTGAGTTATTAGTGGTTTAAGTTTTCTGAGTACCATGAGTTTTGCATAACCTTCCTTTACTTTTAGTGATATGTGTTGTTTCAGATTGATTTCAGGGTCCATTATTATTCCCAGGTTACATACTTTTCCCGCTAGTTCTATTTTCTGGTTGTCTTTGAGTATTATTGAGCTTTGACTGATTTCAGAATTTTTTCGTTCTAAGTGTAGAAATTCTGTCTTATCAATATTAATTACAAGTTCCATTTGTGTCAGTTGTTTTATAATGCTTAGGTACATGTTGGCTAGGTTTAATGTTTTCTCTAGAGTGTCCTCTATGGGTAGAATTAGTTGAATATCGTCGGCGTAAATGTAGTGTATAATTCCTAGCCCTGCAAGTAAGTGACATAATGGCAGCATGAAAATGTTAAAAAGGGTCACAGATAGGGCTGATCCCTGTGGAACTCCTGTTTTGAGATTAATTTTTTCTGACAATGTATTGTTGATCTGAACTTGGAAAAACCTGTTTTTTAGGTATGAATTGAACCATTTTAGTGTTAGGCTATGTAATCCGATTTCTTCCAGTCTATTAGTATTTTATGGTTTACTGTGTCAAAGGCTGCCGATAGGTCAAGCATTAGTAGAATATAGTGTTTACCACTATCAAAGCCTCTTAGAATGTTATCTGTTAGAGAAAGGAGTAAAGTCTCAGTGCTGTAGTGTTTTCGAAAGCCGTGTTGAGATGGATACAGTATGTTATTGTTATCCAGGTTTTCAGCTAGTTGTTTCTGTACTGTTTTTTCAATTAGTTTGGCTACTAAAGGAAGATTTGATACTGGTCTGTAGTTGTTTAGGATAAGGGGATCACTGTTTTTTTCTTAATTATTGGTTTTATTATTGCTCCTTTCAGAATATCTGGCATTGTTCCTTCTTTTAGGGATAGGTTTATGATTTTAGTCAGTTTGGGATACTATGTTAGCTGATTTCTTCAGTTCAATTGTAGGTATTGTGTCAATTTTGTGTGGGGAGGGGTTTACATTTTTTAGCATATGTTCCACTTCCACTTCCATTTCAGATATCTCAGTGAAAGATGTCCATGGGTTGACATCCCTTTTTGCATTTTAATTTCTTGGTTGGCAGTGTTTGGAAGTTTTTCTCTTAGTTTAGTAATTTTGTCACTGAAAAATTTGGCGATTTCATTACATTTTGTTTCTGGTAGGCTTTGTGGTGATTCTTGTTTGTCACTGGTTAGGTTTGAAACTATTGAGAATAGTGTTCTTGGATTATGTGCAAATTTTTCAATTTTATTGCTGAAATATTCTCTCTTAACATTAAGTATTAGCTGTTTGTAGAAAGCTAGATGCTTTCGGTATTTAGTTAGGTTCTCGGATGTTTTGTGTTTTCTCCATTTTCTTTCCAATGCTCTTAGAGTCCTTTTTGCATCTTTTACTTTTGTATTATGCCAGGGGTTGTTTTGTCTTGCTTCTTTTTTCTGTATCAATTTTATGGGGTTTATTTCGTCAGCAATTTTTTTGATTGTTTCTAACCATGTTTGTGGCAGAACTGCTGTTAAAATCAATTTCTGTTAGTTTGTCTTCTAGTTTGTCTTTTAGTTTTTCAATATTAAAAGGTGGTCTGTATTTGCATTCTAAGGGTTTATGATTTTGTTTGATTTGGGGTTTCAGGAATTTTACGTCCGAATGAATAAGGAAGTGGTCTGACCATGGAATTTGTGTGTATTCAGATTTGCAGTGTTCTAAATAATTGTGGTTGATGAAGGTGAGATCCAGTGAATGTCCACTCCACTGTGGTAGTAAATGGGTGAGCTGGCTTTGCAGGCTACAATAACTTGTTGGATTAAGGAGGTGGTCACAGCCATTGTCTAGGCAGGTTAGGACTCATGCCACTAGGGCTCAAGCAGTATCATGGGCGGAAGTTAGATTGTCTCCCATCAACATTTGCCGAGCCTCCTTACATACCTTTTCTAGGTATTACTGTCTGGATGTGCAGGCCCGGGAGGACGCAGCCTTTGAACATGTGGTTTTGACTGGATCGCAGGTAGCCTCCCGACCTATTCAGGAGTAGCTTGGGTACATCCCAGTGGCTCTGGATTCATCTGTCTAGATGCTAAAAATGAGAAATTACTACTTATCTCATGATTTCCTTTTCTTTAGGATAGACAGATAAATCCAGCTTCCCGCCCTTGGCTGCCGAATGATTGTTCTTTGGTCCTGTGTGGCTGCGGGTTCCAGGGGTTACTGGCAAATATTAATCCAGTCCCTAAACTAGTGTTAATATGTTCTTTGAGCTCGGTGTTTCCTGTTGACTAAATACTAGAATGGTTGTCTGTCATCGATCAAGTTTTTGTTAGTCTGTGCATAGTTGACTTTTGTAGAGCTACTGGCAGGCTGATGTCACTGCAGGGGTGTACTGTGATGTCAGCTTGGCTCAGTCTCCATCTCCTGGTAGAGGGACATATAACCCACTGGTTCTGGATTCATATCTATCCGAAAGAAAAGGAAATTATCAGGTAAGTAGTAATTTCTCATTAGCCTAGGATTAGGATTCGTTCTTGAACTAGATTAATATTGGATATAGAATCTTGCATGAGGTGTTGGTTATTAGCACAGACAGATGCTGTGAAAATTCATGCTCCCAGGTTCTTTGTGTTTGGAGGACAAGGTTTATTTATACTGACGTTCATTGGGAATATCACATCGGTTTACATTAAACATAAACTAAGCTTAAAAATGCTTTACAGACAACTGGATAATTCGTACAACCTAGAACAAAAGATAGAAAAGGGCCTGAGGTGGGGTGATAGGGTACTAACTTACATGCAGAGGTAGAAAGAGTTCAGGCTATATACAGACAATAAAGAGGTAGAGGGTGTTCAGGCTATATACAGACTATGTACACAGAGGGAGGGTAGTTAGAGGAGTTCAGCTTAAATACATACTATATACAGACTACATATAGAGAATTTGTAGAGTATAATATAATCAGACTATGCAGGTTAAGTACAGAGTCAACAGGAGTTCAGCTTAAATACATACTCATAAAGGTAGTTTATGTGCATTTCTTGTTTTCAGTTGTCTGTTGGAATATTTACAGTGATAGCTGTTATTGTTGACAGATATCAAGGCTTTTTCATTATACTATTTTAAAAGTATAAATGCAACTTTTTCCATTGATAAGCAGGCTGAATCACCCATGATTTCTGGGTGATGCCATCTGATGGCTTGGGGTGGAGCTGTCTCTCCAAGCTTACAGAGCTTTGTTCTCCCGAGAATGTGTGGTTGTTCCCATGCATTACTGAGTTTCTTCAGTTTCTTTTTTTCTGCACTTTGTACAGTTGTGTGGAACCTTTTCTCTCCATTTTTTCTCCTCAGTTTTTCATTTATTTCTTTGCTATGTGAACTCCCAAAGGCTCTTTTCAGTGCTATTATGTCGAAGAGGCCAGGATCAAATATTGTCAGTGTGGTCATAACATGTTTTTAACTGACAGACATAACTATTGTTACATTTGTCTGAGGCCTCACCAAGACAAAACGTTATTCCGAGATTGTGGATGGATGTTTCCCTGCACTCAGAGGCAACGAGCACAAAAAATTGCAAAACTGAAAGAGGAAGACAGGGTGTCCTCAGAAACAAGTAGCTATGCCTCTTCGTTTCCAACACTCAACGGTCGGTCTACCCCAGTCGTCACCGGGTCCAAAGACCCATCACCCAAGCCAGCATAGATGGGTTTTGTCTATTGGTCCAATGGGGAGCAAATCAACTCAGACAGTCCCAAAAGGCCAGATAAACAAAAAAGACTGTAGCAAAGACAACAACTTGGGCAATGGTGGGCACTACACAAAAACCTGCTTCTACACAGTTAAGTGTGCCAAAGCCTATACAAGTAGTGTTGAAATCTTGCCTTCAACCTGCGTTGAAGATTGCACCTATGCATGCAATGCACAAGTCGTATGTTGCACCATCCTGCAGTGCAATGTGACAGTCAAAACACTGTTGCATCGGGCACCAAGACATCACAGCACATCAACTCAACAACTCATTCGATGCCTAAGATGCTAAAGCATCGTGACACATTGACCCAACTGCACTCAAATCATCCAGTGCCCAGACTATGCCTTTTCACCCTTATCTCATTACATCTTGTTCTAGTGTCTCCCTTCCACTGAAAGAGGCTCACCACTTGTGAATGGAAACCTTTGAGATTTTTAAATGTCTGCCATGTCTCCCCTATCTTTTCCTCTATGGCAGCGGTTCTCAACCTGTGTGTCGCGACACATCGGTGTGTCGCAAAGCACCGGCAGGCATGTTGCGGCTCCCAGTGTCCCACTGGGCCCACCTGTGCTTCCCTTCTCCCCAGGGGCAGGGCTGAAGAGTGGAGAGACCTGTCCGCCAGTGGCCAGGCCGGCGGGGCCAAAGAATGGCGAGATGCTGTGTGCCACCGCCGGAGGTCAGGCCGGCAGCGGCTGAGGAGTGGAGAGATGCTGCGCGGCGGCAGCTGAAGAGTGGAAAGACCTGTGCATCGCCACCGATGGCCAGGCTGGCGGGGCCGAAGAGCAGACACACGACCGGAGGTGGCTGGAAAGATTTTGCACACGGCTGGAGGTCAGGCCAGCAGAGGCTGATAAGCGGAGGCCAGGCTTATTGGGCCAAACAATGAGAAGAGGCTCCATGTGTGCTTGTGTGTGTGTGGTAGAATGGGAGCAAGAGCATTTGTGTGTGATTGAGAGAGACAGAGACTGGTCAGGGAGGTGACTGGTGTCTGTGTGTGAGAGACAGAGACTGGATGTGACTGGTTGTGGGCCTTAAGGAAGAGGACTGTGAGGACAGCTTCAGCAGCCACTGCTGCTTCTGGTGAGTGCTATTGGCCTGCAAGGGAAAGGAGTAGGAGAGTTGCTGGAGAGGGTAAGTAAAGGCGGCTTTTTAAGTTTATTTTTCTTGATTGACTGCCATTTGTTAAGCTCGGGTTTGTGGACCCTTGGGCCTACGGGAGGATGGAATACCTTGGGGAAGACCCGAAGGTTCTCCCGTTGGGTGGCGAGGCAGGAACCGAAGACGTGACCGGTGGACCCTTGGCACTGGAGACTGCGGCGACAGTGGAAGCGGAGGAAGAGTTGAGAAGAGGAGCGGTGTCTTCACCCCTGGAAGCCTGCGGTTCCCCCAGGAGGAGCCCGTAGGAATCCAGACCACTGGGACTTAGGTAGACCTTTGAGAGGTCAGGTGACGGTGCAAGGGCTGACTTGAGCTTCACCCTGGAAGCCCGTGGTCCCCCCGGGAGGAGCCTGTAGGGACCCGGGCCGCTGGGACTTAGGCGGGCCCTTGGAGACGGTAGTCTTGAAGTCCTAGGTCGAGTGCCAGAGGGTCGTCGCTCACCAGTCCGAAGTCATACGCCGGAGAATCACCACTTGCCAATCCGAGGTCAGGAACCAGAGAATCACTGTAAGCCAATCCGAAGTCAGGAACCAGGAACACGAAGACGAAGCAGGAACCAGAAGCCAAGCTCGAGGAACTCACCGAAGCAAGCAGACTAGACAAAGCTGACAGGAGACGTTGCCAAGTCAAGGAATGGTCAGAGGAAGTCTCCCTTTATACTTCCTCTGACTCTGGAGATAGGAATCAGCTGAATCCACTTAAAGGGACGAGGTCCCTTTAAATCAAATGAAGAGGCGCGGCCTCGCGCCTAAGGATGGCGGCGGCCATCTTGGATCTGGGCCGCGGAAGAGCAGGAGCGGCTCCGATCCCGGCGGTCAGCCTGGGGACTCGTGCTGCCGCGCTGAGGTGCCGGGCCCGGCGCGGGGCGGTCGGCCCCGCCGTGGTTGGAGGATGAGGTAGGGGACCGCGCCCATGGATGGCCACGGGCGCGGAACACAACACTATTTTAATTATTGGGTATTATGTGATGTCTGCTGTTTGAAATATTTTATTGATATTTGGACAATTTTTAATTTTTATGAGTTTTTAATTGTTGGATGTTCTGTTCATCAGCTGTTTTGTAACATTTATTAGTATAGTTTTACAATTATTTCTAAGTGGGTATCTATAGTAGCTTGGCTTGCTCTGTTTTCCTAATAGGAGGTGTATTAGTGTTTAGGGCCTGGTTAAATATTTGTAATGGTAAATTACTGTCTTTTCATAAGGAGGGGGATTGTGCTTGCCAGTAAAGAGTTTGTTTTGCTTTTACTGAGGTGTCATCAGAACCAGAATATCTTTTTTTTGTATGGTGATTTGTACGGGTAATGCCCTAGTTCTGCTCTGCATCCATTTTTGGGGGTCGAGGGGGGGGGGGGGGGGTTCCTGAGGATGCAGAATGTAAATTTACATTTAGCCCTGTGACGGTCATGTTCGTGTTACACGTGAGAACCATTTGTCAGATGTGTCCCGGCCGAAAAAAGGTTGAGAACCACTGCTGTAGGGTGCACATGTTTAGATGTTTGACTATCCCCATATGCTTTAAAACGAAGACCACCGACCATTTTAATAGCCACCGCCTGGACCGACTCCTTCCTTTTTATATACTTCTGAAGGTGTACACAGAATTTCAATTAAGGTCTCATCAATATTGCTTCCCTTTTTCTGCTGACCATTCCTTTCTCTATGTAGTCAAGCATTTTTCTGGCGCTTGCCATCTTTTTATCCACCTGGTTGGCTACTTTAAGATCATCAGATACAATTGCCCTTTGATGCCGATCTAATCACAAGAGAAGAATTTCACCTTCAATACTCTACCTTTCCCTTTGGGATTTTGCAACCTAAATGCATTATACTGCAATTTTTAGCATAAACTCTTAGCTGCCAGACTGTAGACCAATGATTCCCAAAGCTGTCCTGAAGAACCCCCAGCTAGTCAAGTTTTCAGAATATCCGCAATGAATATGCATGAGAATTTAAACGCACTGCTTCCATAGTATTCACATTTTATCTCATACATATTCATTGCGGATATCCTGAAAACCTTGACTGGCTGAGAGTTCTCAGGGCAGGTTTGGGACCCTCTGCCCTAGACCATTCCTCAAGCTTCGCTAGATAACATCCTTTTTTCCTCACCTACCTGGCTGTCCACCCTTTTGCAGATTTTGGTATCGGCAAAAAGACAAACTTTTCTCGACAATCCTTCTGCCATGTCGCTCACAAAAGTGTTGAAACGAACTGGTCCAAGGCATGATCCACAAGGGACAATATGCCTCCATGCCACTCAAAAGTGAGTCACTAACTACCACTACCCTCCATCTCTTAGGTGCAATGGTGGTTGTGCCCGCAGCTTTGGGGTTTGCATGTTTTGGTTTCTTCTCATCAAATCCTTAACAGTGTAAATACAAAATATAAATTCAGTACAAATCATAAACAATAAATGAATTAATGCAGGCAGATTCTAAACTAAAAAACTCAGTAAATAAATTCCAGGAAACATGAGTTTTGCTCCTTGCCAGGTGTCTTGTTCTCTTTTTCTTGAAGATGACTCTTAGCTAGGAGCTTCCAAAGAGGGAAGGTTGGTTAATTTTGTGTGAATAGTGAACTACTTCAGAAAAATTAAGGTTGCTTACTTGTCACAGGAGCTCTCTGAGGCTAGTAGTTCACAATTCACCCAAATCCATCCATCTTCCCTTTTGGAAGTTATATTCTGTTTGACAAATTGGGAACTAGCAGCTCATGAGTTCCATGGTTGCTTGATAGACATCATCTTTACTAGATAGCTTTAGTATATGTTCATTTGACCCATTTCTGTGACTGGTGATTTTCTATCTTAAGGGAACACCTGCTACATATAAGCAACTTTACTTTTTCCAGTAGTAAACCACTGTGTAAACACAAGATCTTCCATTGACCTGTAAATTACTTCTAGCACGTCTGCTTAATTTACCTGTTAAAAGGATATTCAGTACATTCTTAGCATGACTTATGAAGCAAAGATGCATAATCTTTGGAGATTAATTGGATTAGAAAGCTAGAGAGTTGTCTGTGAATGTCAGGCAGCTTGATGAAAGCCTTTAGTTTTGTTCTTATTTTTACTGTTGGCTGTAGTTTTTGCTTGAGTGAGGGGCATTGTTAAAATAGACTTGTGTTGTATATTTTTAGTAATTTTTGCTTTTTTTTGTTTTTTTTGTTTCCTGCTTTGAGTCGTCCTGATTTAAAGTGGTTATGAAATACCACAAAATATTTTAATAAATAACCTGGACATGGTAGAATAGCAGTGCACATGTGAAGTCCCTTCTACCTTGCATAGCCATGCTGGAGAAATCCTGATGCTGAGCAGCTTTTTTTTTTTTTTTATAAATTTGTTACGGTTAAATTCACAGGTTGCGTTCAGGTACTGTAGGTATTTCCCTGGCCCAGAGGGCTCACAATATGTTTGTACCGGACGTAAGGGTGGAGTGACTTGCCCAAGGAGCAGTAGTGACTTGCCCAAGGAGCAGTAGTGACTTGCCCAAGGAGCAGTAGTGGGTTTTAAATCCTGGCTTCCCTGGTTCGCAGCCTATTGCTCTAACCACTAGGCTAATGGTTCCCTGCCTGGGGTCCGCAAGAAGAGATACAAAATCTTTTGGGCTGCTGCTAACCATGATTAGTTGAGTTGCTGCCACAGGCCAGGAGAGTGAGAGTGGGGTCTACTGCTGCCCCAGAAACCGCACCATATTTTGTAGGCCAGGAGGAAGAGCAACAGAGAAGGGCCATTTTTACTCAGTAGGTGCCTCATATTGCACTGATGCATGTCCAGCAGAGGTAGGGGAAGAGAGAGAGACCATATGCAGCTCTCCAGAGTCATAAACCCGACTGCTGTACTGAGGATGTGGGAAGAGGGGCCTGATTGTGGCTCTCGGAACTTTCAGCAGTCACTACTACACACTGAAGAAAGCAGGGTGATTACAACTGTGAAAAGCACTTCCTGCTACTGCCACAAGCTCTGACTCTGGCCTGATAGAAAACGAAGAGCGCTGCACCAAAAAATAGTGACTGAGAGGAAGAAAGGAGAAATAGAACTGAGGTTGACAGTATGAGAGGGAAGAGAGGAGAAGGTAAAAGAGGAGACAAGAATCCATGATTGATCTGGTTAAGGGGAGTAAAAGTACATGGCAGCCTATCAGGGGAGAAAGGAACACCAAGAGTCTGTGGGAGAGAAGGAGAGGACACCCAGGAATCATGCTGGACCAGAGGTAGAGAGTAAGGGATAGAGAATCACCATGATCTAGGAGGGAAGGAGCGAAAGATGACCACCATAGAGAAGAGGGGAGGAAGAAATATCCAGGTGTGGATATGACATTAACATAAGTTATTTAGGGAGACTACAAACATGGAGGTCTCATAATCTGCCTTCCCTTTGAAAAGCAGGCTGTTTTGCTTTTTCTGAAATTTAAATTATTTTGTGGCTGTCATTTTCTGGATGTGTTGTAAGAATCCTAAAATAATCAGGCTAAAAGGGGTCAGTTATCAGGGAGGGTAATTTTCAAAATTTATGTTGGTAAAACCTGTTTATCCATTTAATAACTGTTTGAAAATTGCTACTCCCTGCCCCTATGGATAAAATTAACTGCACTGTGCACATCATGCATAATTTTACGTGCGGAGAAAAAAGCAAGGCTAGGTTGAGGGAAGGGAAAGTATATGAGGGATTTAATTTTGAAATCCTTGTGCAAACTTTCATGCCTGTGCTTTGTACCTGCTTCAAAGCAGATGCAAAGTACACAGCTACAAAAAGGCTGACTGGGAAAAGCCAGTATGAGTTTTCAAAAGAAAATCCACAGACATTGTCCTTTTGAAAATTAGATTGCAGGTCTGCAGGTACCAGTGCTGGTTTTCTACCACATCACGCTGAATTGCCAACCTGGAACTTTTTTTTTTTTTTAACTTCTTTTTCCACAATGCAGCTGAAGTGGGAGGTGGAGGCCACTGTTGGCTTCATCCTTCAATTATGAGGGCAATTTTTAAATAGCTTTGGAAAGTTCCCTCCCTATTTATTCAATAAGTTATTTTAATATAAAGGTTTTTTTTTTAACTTTTTATTTATGCTTTAATATATACAAGTACATACTTGCAAAAGAAAATACCAGACAAAGAAATAAAATGTGAGAAGAAATTAAAGAAATTTGTCCATTACATGAAGAAACATGACATATTAAATTTTATACATTATGAGTGATTCAGGCGTTCATCTCATTCTTCTTTGTCATGCAAAAATTAGAGAAGAGTGTGGGGACCTGCAAACATTTCTGAGGCTAAAAAGGGGTCCACATTCCCTGAAAGGTTGGGAACCCTTGCACTAGGCTATTCTTCTACTGCCAAAACTATTTGGGGGAGGAGATTGTGGAAAATCCAGTTGGAGCCTATGTGTAATGAAAGCTGGCATACTTGTACTGAAACCAGCAGTGCTCTTCCACTCCTAGCACTTATAAAAACTCATTTAGTTTTCTAAATATGGTTCTAATTGTTCCCTTTTGGACTTTTAAAATTCTTTTTTAATTTCTTAAAATAGTAAAAAGCTTGTACAAAGCACAGCCTGGCTCCCAGAATCGGTGTTTGAAAAATGAGTAAGAATCACTCTCATAAGCTCGCTATTTTTCCTTTGTGATAAGAATGAGAGCACAATTTTAATTGAAAACATAAATGTTATTGTTAGAGCATTAATAAGCCCACTTTGGCAATTACAGATGCTGGCAAATTACACTTGCAGAAAAGCCTGTAAGTTAGGTTTGTTCTTGATCTTTAGACCTTTTGCTGCAATTTTCTTTGCTTAGTAAGTTTATTCCTTCAAGCTGGGTCTTCCACAGATAGTTGAAGATTTAAACTATCGCTAGCTATGATCAGGCAGGGCAGAAATAAGAGAGGGCAAGCAGGAATTAAATCATTAGGGAGGAAGATAAAGGAGACTAGAATTTGGAAACAGCAGACAAAAAAAAGTTTAGAAGCATAGAAATGACAGCAGAAAAGGACCAAACTGTCCATTTAGTCTGCCCAGCAAGCTTATGATAGCATCAGCTGTGCTATAGAGGTCTCCCCCATAATGGTAGCATCTGCTGCACATATAAGTTACCCCCATACTTAGTTTCCCAAACTGTCAATGTCAGGGCCTTTGTTGGTTGCTGTCTGAGACTAATTCCCTTTTACTTGCTGTTGAAGCAGAGAGTAAGTCAGAGTTGCATCACAAAGTATAAGGCTTTTTGGTTGAGGGTAGTAACAGCAGCATCAGCAAGTTACCCCCATGCTTATTTGTGTTCCCAATATGAACAGCAAAAGACTGACATCTAACATCCCTCTCTAGGCTTCAGGCTAATTTTCATTTATTGTAAAGATTTAATTTTACTTTTTTAAAGTTCCCTTTTTAAGTATTTCTAAATACCATATGTTGATGCTGATTTCTGTATGCACTAGCATTAGAAGCTACACATAAGTTGAAAAAGCACATGGCTAGAAACTGGCAGTAATATAGAAACACACAATTTCTCACACTGCCTTTCTGACATACCAACCTACCCACCTGCATGACAGCATTTCTGTCAGAAACATACACATTTAAAGCTATCTTTCAAATACACAGATTGAATTTCACAAGCCTAAACATACTCTTACAAAAAGAACCTCCCATATCTTACCTCTCTCACATGCACATAGTCTCACGCTTGCTCACATATACAAACACTATCTCTTCATGTCTGGGTTTTCACTCATTTTGGAAATGTGTGCTCAATCTAAAGAATGCATTTGGAAACTATACTCCAACTCAATTAATAGGCCCATTGGTGCCTTTTTTGATACTCTAGTTCCTCATAATATAGAGAATTTGTAGTCCAGGGAATTCTGGGATTCTAGGCTTCAACTTTCCATCCTCCTTGAACTTCTTGAAGGTTCCACTTTTTTCTTGAAGCAATACTTTGTTAGGGAGTGCTAAGTGTCTAAGTGAACTGCTTGTCTTCAGAGTAAACAAACTTGCTTACTTGTAATAGATAAAATGTATGCAAAAGATTTTTTATTAAATTTCAATAAATAACACATTGAACACAATACCATCTCAAAAGAAATTACTCTGTCCATATCTCCCCCCCCCCCCCATCCCTTATACTATATCACAGTTGAATGTTGGAAAGATAGTATGACATGATAGGACAGAGAACATAATGGAATATACAGGTGGTATGTTTGTACCCAGTGGTCAAATAAAAGGAGAGATGAGAAATTAACTAAAAATATCAGTTCCATTCCTCGGATATTATTCTTATGATTTACAGGAATGCTTGGTGATATTTCTAATATATTTTATTGGTGTTGGAGAAATTTAAAACAAATTGTTTGTTTTTAATGTATCTTCCATTCATAAGCTGTTTTGAAATTTTCTTTATTAGTATATTTATACTATTATGATTAATGTATTATATTTCTTGATTTTAATGTTTAATGGCACACATACAGGTTTCCTCCTGCTCATATATACACTGTAGAACCAAGGCCTTTCCTGGCAGCCGTTGTCCTCCACTTCTTTGGCAGGGCAGGTTGGGAGCTGCCTGGTGGCTTTTTTCCTTCCGGCCACCCAGCATGTGGTCCTCTATCTCATCCTGACCTTACAGCTCTGCTTCGCCGCACGGCAGGTTGGGAACCATTACGCTGCCCTATGGCTTCTCCTCTTCTTTGCCGCATGGCTGGTTGGGAACAGTTGTGCGGCGCTGCGGCTCCTTTTGTGCTTTGCCATGCGGCCCTAGGGTTCTTCACCACGCGGCGAAGAGGAGGAGGAGGAGCCATAGTGCCCTGTGGTCCTCCGCCACCTCATCTGCGCTGAACAGCGAAGAAGAGGAACATGCAGAGCCCACCACGGGGCTCTGCATGTTCCTCTTCTTCGCTGTTGTGACTCCTTTTCTTTGCGGGGCAGCTGCGCCAGCTGCTGACTCCACTTCATCGTCGCCTTCTGCAGGCTGCAGCCCTGTGCAAGTGTAAGGCTTGCACAGTAGGTTGCACTGGCCTTGGTTCTGAAATCGCTTGCTGCACTTCCCGAATATGTATCTGTTGATTTTTAAGGATTCTAATTGTAAAGGAGGTATGCTAGGCAGAATTGCCTTTTGTCTAAATTTCTCCAAATTTCCCATGTTGCTTTCTTCAGCTGAATACAAAGTCTGATATTTCCCAAATGCTTTTACTGATCCTCTGTGCAGATGTAAATGAAATGCCCCCTGGTTCTTGTATTTGTGTAACAAAGGAATACTGGTGTTTTGATCTTACTAGGTTTGCCAGCATCCTTCCTGGCTTATTACCATATAAGATAAACTTATGCTGTAAATTAGAGGGCAACATCTTCTCTTTCAAATGTAGTTTATCATTAAGAAACTTGGTGGCCACCCAAAAATCTTTGTTTGCATAGAGTGGTCAGTCATCTGTTGAAGAGATTGACTCAACTTAGTAAGAGCTATAATGTCGCAGTCTAGCTCCCTGTTCACCTGATAGTGTAACTGATAATGTCCCTGTGCAGAACTGTTTTGGCAGTATCCCAGAATAGAGCTGACTTTTCCATATGCTGCTTATTAGTCACATAATCTTTCCAATTTATAATTGGAAACTTCTCAAATTCTTTATCCTTAACTAACCATCTGGGCATTCTCCAATCTGCCTGTCCCGAATAAGAGGTTACATTTTCCAAGATACATGATACTGGGCTGTGATCTGAAATCACAAGAGGACCTACATTTGACGATTTCAGATGGGAAAAATAAGGCCACTGAGATTAAAAGGAAATCAATCCTAGTTTTAGTATCATGGGCCCTGGCTATGAGTAAACCCCACTTCACCCAGGTGCAAAATTTTCCAGGAATCTAATAGGTTTCAGTTCTTGCAAAGAAAAGGAATTCCTTTGTGGTTACCCATACATCTATATGAACATAAGAAATTGCCATGCTGGGTCAGACCAAGGGTCCATCAAGCCCAGTATCCTGTTTCCAGCAGAGGCCAAACCAGGCCACAAGAAACCTAGCAAGTATCCAAACACTAAGAAGATCAAATACTACTGATGCCAGTAATAGCAGAGACCATTCCCTAAGTCAGCTTGATTAATAGCAGTTAATGGACATCTCCAAGAACTTATCCAAACCTTTTTTAAATCCAGCTACACTAACTGCACTAACCACATCATCTGGCAGCAAATTCCAGAGCTTTATTGTGCGTTGAGTGAAATAGTTTTCTCCGATTAGTCTTAAAAGTGCTACTTGCTAACTTCATGGATTGCCTCCTAGTCCTTCTATTATCCGAAAGTGTAAATAACCTATTCATATTTACTCATTCAAGACCTCTCATGATCTTAAAGACCTCTATCATATCCCCCCTCAGCCTTCTCTTCTCCAAGCTGAACAGCCCTAACCTCTATAGCCTTTCCTCATAGGGAAGCTGTTCCATACCTTTTATCATTTTGGTTGCCCTTCTCTGTACCTTCATCGCAACTATATCTTTTTTGAGATGCGGTGACCAGAACTGTACACAGTACTCAAGGTGCAGACTCACCATGGTGTGATATAGAAGCATTATGACATTTTCCGTTTTATTCACCGTTCCCTTCCTAACTATTCCTAACATTGTTTGCTTTTTTGATTGTTGCAGCACACTGAGCCGACAGTTTCAATGTATTCACTATGATGCCTAGATCTTTTTCCTGGGTGGTTGCTCCTAATATGGAACCTAACATTGTTTAACTACTACATAGGTTATTTTTCCCTATTTGCGACACCTTGTACTTGTCCACATTAAATTTCATCTGCCATTTGGATGCTCAATCTTCCAGTCTCTCAAGGTCCTCCTGCAATTTATCACAATTTGCTTGTGATTTAACTACTCTGAATAATTTTGTATCATCTGCAGATTTGATAACCTTGCTTTCCAGATCATTTATAAATATATTGAAAAGCACCGGTCCAAGTACAGATCCCTGAGGCACTCCACTGTTTACCTTTTCCAATGAGAAAGTTGACGTTTAATCCTACTCTGTTTCCTGTCTTTAGCCAGTTTGTAATCCACGAAAGGATATCGCCTCCTATCCCATGACTTTCTAGTTTTCTCAGAAGCCTCTCAGGAGGGACTCTGTCAAACGCCTTCTGAAAATCCAAATACACTACATCTACTGGTTCACCTTTATCCACATGTTTATTAACCCCTTAAAAAAAAAAAAAAAGAAGCATATTTGTGAGGCAAGCGTGTCTATCCAACACTCCATACTCTATGCAGTCAGTCTCCCCCCACCACTAGAGGGGCATTCCCCAGGGATTCAAGTATAGTTACAATTTTGTTAAAGTTATGTTGATATCTATTAGGGGCATAGATTGAGGCCATCTGAATAGGTTTCTCAAAAAGGGAACCACTAATATCTGTATATCTTCCTTGAAGATCAATACTAGTCTGAGAGAACTGAAAAACAATACTGCGATTAAAAACAGTCATTAGCCACACCACATTTCTTGGAAGTCCCTTGTGCTGCAAAAACCTGTGATACCCAAAGTCTCCTTACTTTAGAGTGTTCATGGTCTGACATTTGAGTTTGCTGTAAGAATGCAATCTGACACTTTAAGTGATTCAACTGGGAAAACACTTTCTCATGTTTAACAGGCATACACAACCCTGCCATGTTCCAAATTATGAAATTATGTAACCCACCCATCGTTCATTAGAAAGGACAGATATGAATGAAATAACATCCCAAATAATACAGAGATACGAGCGCTTATGCACCCCTTTTTACCTATTTCCTATATGTTCCAAAATAAATCCAATGCCCAGCATACAGCCTTGTAGTCAAAAGTACCTTTATACCCTCCTCTCCTCCCAAATCCCTTTCCCCTACAATAAACACTCAGTCATTGTCTAACAATAGGCCAGAGGTCAATCAGATGTGCTAGGGTGCTGCTTCCTCACCACCTTCGATTCCCTCAGTATAAAAAATAAATAAAATAAAATATAACACATAGTGAAATAACAACTGAACTGGGTTTGCGAGATCAAAACGCAATATACCTGCCTCCATTGGGCTGCTCTGCTTATTTTAAGAACACTATCTTGGGAGCATGTGATGCCTTTGCTGTATTGATTATACTGGTTACCAGTGAAGCAAAGAATCGGATTTAATGTGTTTTGTTTTAATATTTAAAGTGTTAAGAATGAATGGTCATTCCTATTTAGCAAACCTGCTTGATTATTTCTTCCTGCACAGTCTTCATTCTGCTGGCAACAATTAGCTATTCCTTCTGTGAAAAAGGCATGTTTCTGCAAGATGAGACATCAGACCTTTTCTGTTGCAGGTCCCACATTGTGGAATACGTTAATAGAATCTGTGTGACTGGGCAATCTTGACTTTTGAAAGCAGGTCAAGGCATTTTTCAGGAAGCTTTTGGGGGTCTCTAGTGCTTAGATAACTGTAAAGTACATCAAGCCCAAGTTAATGTTAAGAGCATGTATTATATTACATTGCATTTTGTTTTTATTTTACATTTACGTATTGTAATTCACTTAGCACAACTAGTCTGTTAAAAGTAGAAGATAAGTATATTTAAATAATTTGCAAGGAAGGCTGGCTGGCTATTAGGGGTTTTGATATGTTTTAAACATAAGTGTCTGAGGATACGTTCCGAGATCATGGTTTTAGTTGCCTTGTTTGGCTGTAAAGAAATGTACTCATATTTAAAACAGGTTGAACATAGTGTTTTGCTGAACTGTAACTGAGGCAGGAGGTGAGAATAGTGAGTGCAGCATGAAGAACACATGGTTGTGGTGATATTGCTGAGAGCACGTAAGAGAAATGTGAAAGGATGGTACAAAGAAGGCTGCAAGGACAATAAATGACAGATGTGGATGGGTCATTTGTTTATTTAAAAGAGCATCTCAAATCCAGTTCTTGAGACCTCCTTCAGACACATCTGGTATTCAGGGGAAATTCAAATCTGTAAATCAAACTGACATTTAAATAGAAATGTGCAAATATGTCCTGTTCTTTTTACAGACATAAAAGCTAAATTTGTTCTCAAAACTGGATTTAAGAACCACTGATTAAAAGTTAAATGTCTAATGTTTAAATCATATTGTAAATTGATTTTGGAAAAATTATTTATATTTAGGTTAAGTAATGTAACTCCACAGATAAGATCCAAAGATTTGGAACCTGTAAATAAACTGCATGGGTTGTAGCAGTGGATTTGTAAAATCAGATTTCCAGCCAAGAAGCTAAAATGTTCAAACTCTTGACTAAAGAATTTGCCAGAATGTAGGCTTGCTTCATGCACAGCTTCACCAGAGAGTAAAATACATTAGGCCCACTTCGTAAATTGCAAGCGGCCAGAAATGTGAGAATATTTTCTATCGCTATTATTTTTTTAGGGCAGTCATTGTGGTGGCTGCTGCTCCTTATCCATGGCATTTGGTTTTCACTGTACAGTTACTGCATAAAATAGTTTTACCCATAAGCAGAGAAAAGCAGCCACACACTGATAACCCAAAGGTTCTCCCCCCCCCCCCCCCCCCCCCCCCCCGCTAATGACTTTATTTTATTATTATTTCTAGAGTGAGAGGATGCTGGAGGTTGAATTTTTATTGGCATTTGTAATTCCACACTTTGTGGACTACTTTGGGTTGGACTATGTCTAAGGAAGGTAGTATAAAAATGCAAAATAACATTAAGGCAAAAGGTTAATCTCTCATTTTTGGCCTACAGACATATGCAGAGTGTGCCGGTCTGAAGGAACCCCAGAGAAGCCACTCTACCATCCATGTGTGTGCACTGGCAGTATTAAATTTATTCATCAAGAGTGGTAAGTTTTTGGCAGCAAAACAGGCATAAGTGTGTGTGCTTATGTATATATAGATATGACCACAACTGTATACCGTGTTTCTCCAATAATAAGACAAGTCTTATATTCTTTTTTAGCTCCGAAAAAATGGTTAGGGCTTATTTTCAGGGGATGTCTTATTTATTTTCCATGAACAACAATCACACATTTATTTCCCGTCAATAGCAGGACTGAATCAGCCATGCTGTTCTGGGCTGTCCGTTCAGTCCCGGAAGGCGGCGCTTCACAAAGCCGTAACACAGAGCTTTGCTCTGTGTGGCTGCGCGTGGGTTCCCGCGCTGGAAAAAGCAGATTCTCCTCTGTCTGTTTTTTCCATGCGTAGGAGTGCACGCGGAGCTTCGAATCTCCTCACTTTTGACGGATTTGAAGAACTCAGAAGAAATAAAATAGAAATGGAATCCAGCATAGCACATAAGAAGCCCAGACCATCGGGGTTTAAACCCTGCGCCTGGGGCAAGATTGTCACTTACCGATGGTCATGAGGCCTGCTATGTGTGTCTGGGACCAGACCACATACAAGAAACCTGTAAGTCTTATGGAAAAATGTCTCGTAGGGCCAGATGTCAAAGGGCTGAAAAAAATAGATTAAGATTGGCTAGGGACTCCTATGTCCCTCCGTCTGAGTCCCACTCATCGCCGGGACCGGCAACGCATCATCCAAAGAGGATTCAGAGAGCTGCGTCGATGGGGCCTACCTCCTCAGGCTCGAGTAGAGGTATGGCCGACAGTGCGTCGAGCATGGAGACTGTATTAAAGCCAACCCCCGTGCGCCTTCGACTCAGGCCTCGAAGTCAGTGCACTCTGAACACCGGAGACATAGGTCAGCACAGACGCGGCTTCCAACACCGGTGCAATAATCGATGCTGACTCAACCACCGAAGCCGATGCAAGCTCCGGCACCGATACTGCCATCAACACCGTATCCTTAGCCGGCGCTACAGATGTAGTTACATCAGTTATGTCCGGCGCATTCACAGACGGCGCATATAAAATCGCAAACAAGAAACACACGCCTCTACAGACCAAGCAGTAAGACCTGTGTTATCACAGTACCACAAACACCAGGAAAAGAGTCGACAGTCATCAAAATCTAGGCACAGACTCCATTCCGCTGAAGATTTGCGTGGCTTAAAGCATTCTCAGAAGAGAAAACACTTGGATCTCAACCAAGAATGGAATCACCAAGTCATTCCCTTTCCCAAGACTCGGGATTTGGAGCCACGGTGAACCCCATCGGGTAACAATAGAACACCAATAAAACAAGAGTCCTCTATGGAAGACTAATTACAGGTATCTTCCTTCTTCTCATCTTCCTCCTTGGAAATACTATCAGATATATCAAGTTCACAGAGACACACTAAAAGGAGAGTACATACCGGGATCTCACCAGATGTAAGAGACCCAGTTTATGAACCACCATTTATTTTGTGCACAGCTCTGGATATGGGCCACATGCTGCAAATGCCAGAGGAAGCTAAGGAGACTCTTATATGCAGATTTCAACTCTTGTCAGGGCTTCTTACGTTACAAACCTCTCAAGTTCCTTTACCTCCATGTGGTGTTCCACAGGGCTGTTTGTACATTCACCGAACCCTTCGCCTCAATGTCCTGAGACACCTTTACCAATTGGACCAGGGCCATCAGTACCAACCCCAGAGCAACCGATAACACTGCCACAACAACCTCGGTCAACTCCATCCTCCCCAACATCGTCACAGGATATCTGTCCGATCCAGAGGAAGAGCATCAACAACCATACTCATCGCCAGAAGACCTGGCTTATCCTAAATTTATTGAAAAGGTGGGGACAGCTCTCCACCTACAAATACAAAAAACACCAGACCTGAGATCAGAAATATTAGGTCTTGTCAAAATCTTTGACCTTCCAAATGAACCGACAAGTCTCCCATCACATAAGGCTCTGGACACGGTCAAGGAAAAATCCTGGGAGATTCCTCATAACATTGTCCCAGTATCTAGAAAAATTGATCTTAAATGTAAGATGAAACAGTCCCCCTTTTTACACCACTCCGCAGCTGCCACACCAGTCCATTGTAGTGGAGTCCGCATTGCAAAGAGCTAGGAAGACAAGGTCACATTCAAGTGCCCCACCGGGGGAAAAACCATAAATATCTAGATGATTTTGCGAAGAAGTCTTTTCAGTCTTCAATGCTGGGGGTGCGTATTGGACATCAGATTTATATAGTCCAATACCTCTACGACTATCTACAACAGGTAAAAACCTTTCTGCCAAATTCAACAGAACCTCCGGCGGTTCCACAGCCAATACTGGACATGGAGGGAGGCTTACGCCATCTTCTGAGATCCGTGTATGAATCTTTTGAGATGTCCTCCCGCATCTCTGCTTCCGCAATAGCTGCACGCAGAATTGTGTAGCTGAGGGCAAGTGCCATACGAGAGGAAGTACACGACAAATTGGCAAACCTACCATGTTGTGGAGACAATTTATTTGGTAATCAACTGCAAGACAGTCTCACAATTAAAAGAACAGTCAGTGGCAGTACAATCCTTGGTCAACCCCCTGCCTACTTCCTCCTTCACCAGGTGGTATTATCCTCCACTGCAAAGACAACCTTTCCAAAGACATCAATTTCGCCCATATTCACAGTACAGACCTCAGAACTACCAACAATCAGAGGCAGTAAGCCTCACAGCAACAACCAAGAAGAGGCAGACCTAGGGTCCAACGTACCCAAGGGCAAACGTCTGCAACACCACCAAAGACTCAATTGTCTCTTTGACTCTTCAGGGCCACCTCCTTCGCCTGTAGCTATTGCAGGGAGGATACAATTCTTTACCCAAGCTTGGTTGCAAATCACAACAGACCGATGGATGTTGGACATCATACATCAGGGATACTGTCTGCATTTTTCTTCCAACCTACCCCTCTCTTCCCTACCTTATGTAAAGAATACCACAAAGGATCACCTTCAACTATCATGGGAGATCAATCAATTGCTCGAACAGGCAATACAACAATTACCTCATTCCTCTTGGAACAAGGGGTTTTATTCCCCATATTTCCTCATTCCCAAGAAGACGGAAGGTCTATGTCCCATACTGGACTTACGAGAACTCAACAAATACCTAGTAAAAGAAAAGTTCAAGATGGTGTCCTTGAAGTCCATCTACCCTTTCTCCAGCCAAATGATTGGATGTGCTTCCTAGATCTAAAGGATGCATACACCCACATTCCGATGCATCGAGCATCTGGGTAGTATCTGTGCTTTCGATGCAAGGATCAACATTACCAATACGAAATTTTACCCGTCAGTCTAGGGGCTGCACCCAGAGTTTTCACAAAATGCATGGCAGTGGTGGTGGCCCATCTCAGAAAACAATGTATCCAAATTTTCCCATATCTGACAATTGGCTGATAGTGGCGTCAGATCCACAGATGCTACGATCCCAAGTGCATCAAACCATTCACTGTCTTCAGACCTTAGGCCTGGTGGTCAACTTCCAAAAATCAAACCTCACACCAGCACAGACACTTCAATTTATTGAGGTCCACTTGGTAACCTATCAGAGCAGAGCTTTTCTTCCGAAAGACAGGGCAATCACCCTCAGGCATCTATTGCACAACTTCAAACGTACACAAACCACATCAGCACGTCAAGTTCTGATGCTCCTAGGGCACATGTCTGAGGCCATATACACAGTGCAAAATACTTGTCTTCATATACGAAGACTACAGTGGGGGTTAAAAAGGCAATGGTCACAACACAGTCAACCCTTATCTCACAAGGTGTCTATAACTCCGGACATGTTAACAGATATAAACTGGTGGCTACAAAAGCGAACACTGACCAAGGGAGCGCTTTTTAAGACACTTCCGCACAATGCAGTGTTAACGACAGATGCTTCCCACACAGGTTGGGGAGCTCATCTAGATTAACTCGAAACACAAGGTTGATGGACTCAGAAAGAGAGTTCTTTCCAGATAAACCTCCTGGAACTCCGAGCGATACGGAATGCCTTACGAATGTTCCTACAACACCTGCAGGGCAAGCGAGTCATGGTGTATACTGACAATCAGGTAGCCATGTTCTACATAAACAAGCGAGGAGGGTCAGGTTCCTGGAGCCTTTGTAGAAAGGCGCTCATAATTCTGGACTGGGCAGCGCAACACTCCACCTACAAGCGACATACCTACCAGGAATAGCCAACACCCGGGCAGACTGCCTAAGCAGAATCTTCCATCCACATGAATGGTCCTTGCACCAAGAGGTGGCGGAAGAGATTTTCAAATACTGGGGAACGCTGGCCGTAGACCTATTCTCCACAGAGCAACAAAATGGTACCAAACTTCTGTTCACCTGAGGAACAACCCGTATCGTATGGCGCAAGATGCTTTTCTACTTCTGTGAACAGACAACTTGCTTTATGCTTTCCCACTGATCCTGCTGATCACTCGGAAATTCAAAAATGCATACAAGACAAAGCAAACCTCATACTAATTGCTCCAGCATGGCCCAGAAAACCATGGTACACTTGCCTTCTTTGCCTATCCATAGACGACACAATTCGGTTGGAGAACCGTGATGAACTCCTGTTGCAGGAAGGAAGATCCCTCCTACATCCGATGCACACATCTTTGCATCTGACAGCATGGAGATTGAGCGGTCAGTACTAACAAACAAACATGGGACTATCTCCCTAGGTGCGAGACGTCCTCATGGCAGCCAGAAAAACCATCCACAAGAAGAAATTACTAGTTCAAGTGGAAAAGATAGGCAGTTTGGTGTGCATCTCACCAATTTGATCCACGGCACTGTCCGCCAGAACGCCTTTTGGAATATTTATACTCTATCTACGCGATAGGACTTGCGACAGCATCGATACGAGTCCATTTAAGTGCTGTAGCGGCTTTTCATTCACACCATGAAGGTCACTCCATCGCCACACACCCGATAGTTTCTCGATTCATGACGGGCCTCTCCCACCTGCGGCCCCCCTCTGCAAAACCTCTGGTTCTTTGGGACGTCAATGTAGTCTTGGAGCAACTCATGTTAGCTCCCTTTGAGCCTATGGACACGTCACACGTCAAATACCTCACCTGGAAAGTGGTCTTCTTGGTCGCAATCACATCAGCGTGCAGAGTCTGTGAAATTCAAGCCCTGGTGCACTAGAGTCCATATCTGCAATTCTTTCATGACAAGGTTGTGCTTCGCACACATCCATCTTTCCTACCAAAAGTAATTACCGCCTTTCATCTTAATCAGTCTATCGAGTTGCCAACATTCTGTCCAAAACCACATCAAAACGACAGGGAGAAGTTACTCCACACATTGGATTGCAAGAGGGCCTTGGTGTACTACAAGTACAGAACTCAGTCGGACACTCTACCTTCCCAGCTCTTCCTCGCCTTTAATCCTAATTTTCCGGGCTTACCGGTAGCCAAGAGAGCTATATCCAGCTGGATTGTACAATGCATAAAATTCTGTTATGACAAGAGAGGCCTCCCTCTAGCTTCGTCTCCACACGCACATCAAGCCAGAGCAGTATCGGCATCCATCGCCCATTTACAACACGTTCCACCCATTGAAATATGCAAGGTGGCAACCTGGTCATCTCTGCATACCTTCACATTGCACTATTGCATAGCACAACAGATGGCAGGGTATGCCAGTGTAGGCAGAGCCATACTCAATACCTTTAAGAAGTGCATACTAAGGCGCTCTGCCCACGGTCACGCTTGTCGTAGAAGACTGACATACACAAACGCCTGACTATAGTTTGGGACTCCCAGAACAGCATGGCTGATTTCAGCCCTGCTATCGACGGGAAAAGCAAGTTTGCTTACCATAAACAGTGTTTCCGTAGATAGGTTGAATCAGCCATACTGACCCACCCACCTCCCTGGACTTTGAACCACATACGTTCATCTGCTGCTATGTTACAGAGGAGAGTCTGCTTTTTCCAGCGAGGGAACCCACGCTCAGCCGCACAGAGCAAAGCTCTGTTACAGCTTTGTGAAACTCCGCCTCCCGGGCCTGAAAGGACAGCCCAGAACAGCATGGCTGATTCATCCTGCTATCTACGGAAACACTATTTACGGTAAGCAAACTTGTTTTCTTGAACAAAAATCAACATTTATTCAAAATAACCATGTCATCAAATTCTGAAACATCATAACTCTCCAAACCCTGAATTCCATCATGAATTTCTATTTCCTTTTTCCATGTACAACAGTCTACATTAACCGGTATTCATGAACAAAAATCAACATTTATTCAAACAGTCATGTAGACATCATAACTCTCCAAACCCTGTATTCCAGAGTGAATTTCTTGTGATTCTATATTCTTTAGAATCATTGGCCCCAATTTCTCATTTCTAGCAATAGCGCTTTCCTTAAATGAGCACCTCTTGTCCATGTAGCCTGATTTTAGCGCATTGGCAATGCAACTGTCAGTGACTTTCTCCCATGAATTCTTCACCCAAGTCACAGTCTCCTGCAGTTTAGGCTTCACAAAGTTTCCACGCTGATTTCTCTCCATTCTATTTTCAGTGTACTCATTCATTTCCACACGCAAATGGTCCTTAAATGGTTTGTTTGTTGCAATATCAAGAGTCTGGAGATAGGCTGTCATTCCTGCAGGAATCATTATTTGATCTATTTTTCTCTTATGAAGAAAGTTCTTCATGTCTTTAGCACAGTTTGTACTATCTGAATCCCAGACTAGTAGGCCTCTTTTGCCACCTTGCAAAACAAGCGGCACCATTAAATCGACCCACTTTCTTATAACTGCCTGTGTGCACCAGGCTTTTTCGGATTCAAGAATATAAATGCCTGAAACATGTTCAGTCTTATCCTTCTTGCCCTTGTTAATGATTAGAGGTGGGGCTTTAGTTACATCGAGACGAATTGCCAAAATACAGGTAACACGTGCACTTTCATAAGCAGTGGAAGGAACGTAGACTGAGGAGGCACCCCGGTGATCAGTTGTAGTTTGTGATCCTTGGCCCATAAACACTGCAGTTTCATCCATAGCAATCGTGCTGGAAAGTTGGTATTGAGAAAAGTCAATGGCATCAACAAAAGATTTGAATGCACGTGCACGATTAATAACTTCTGCATCATCCAGCTTAAACAATGTTGTGGATCTTCTTAGAGACAGTAGACATCACTGAAGGAAGCCATCTAGCCAGTGATGTGATGCTTTGAAATCTTCTGGGAATGTGTCTAATTGTGGCGCCATTACAAGAGCAAATTCTTGAATATCAGCCTTGCGCACAACCAAAGCGTTTGCTCTGTTAGCAATCCATTCACAGATATCATGTCTTCCAGCTCAGGAAATAATGGATGCTGGCCTGATCCACACTTGTGCTGCTTAGCATTTCCCTTGCACACCTGTTGACTGAGGTTATCATACTCTGCTCGCCATTTTCTGACCATTCGAATATCCAACATCTTCTCTTTTGCAGAAAGCAGTAAGATTTTCAATTTCATGTAATCCATAGTATAGCTCTTTCTTCTTGAAGTCATGTTGTCGGGGGGGGGGGGGGGGGCAAAATGTACCGGTGGTACCAGTACTGGTAGTACAGTATACTGCAGTGGCATAACAAGAACCTTAATACCGGTACTACAGTTTAATGTATCCAATACAGCATTCTCTCCTGCCCAAAACACAACCCAACTTTCCCAGCTCCTTGCACTGCTACCGTACCGTAAATGTCCTCTCCTCACATTGCAGTCAAGCCCCACACAGTCAGCCAGGAGCAGTACAGTACCATCAGCAGCAGAGATTGGTGAATTAGGGCAAGGCTAAGCCCACCTTCTCTTTCATTCACCAATCAGATTCAATTTTCAGCGAACCTTTTGGTTTAGCCTTTATCTGCCCACCGTGGGAAACTTTGTTTTCCCGTGGTTTGGGCCGATTTTATTTCGTGTGAAATCCCCTGGTGGTCCCGGGAGCGATCTCCCGTTCTCGGGCCGTTGGCTGCCAGCAATTAAAATGGCACCGATGGCCCTTTCCATCCATAGAGATCGCTCCCGGGACCCTGCTGGACCACCAGGGAATTTTGGCAAGTTTTTTTGGGGGGGGGGGGAGTCGGAAGGGAGGTGTCGCAAGGAATTAAATTTGATGGGTTGGGGTGGGGTTTTTTTTTTTTTTTTTTTTTTACAACCCTCTGTCTGCTGCCCCCCCCCCCCCCCCAAGGGACTTTCAGTAAGTCTTGGGGTGGAACCGCTCATCCTCTTAAAAGCTAGGACTTATTTTTCAAGCCCTACTCCAAAAATCCTGAAAATCAAGCTAGGGCTTAATTTAAGGTACTCCTGGGGGAATTCAACGCAAAAAAACCTGAAAATTCGCTCGCTCCCCTGCTCGCTCACCTCCCCTGCTTTCTCACACCCTTCTGCTCTGTCACCCTCCTCTCATATAGGCTCCCTCTCTGAAACCCACACTCAAACATCCCCCCCACTCCTCCTCTTACCAGCCAAGTTGTCTTTCACCCTCTCTCACACACACATTCTCTCACCGGCATCCCCCCCACCCACCTTCTTACCTCCCATGCTCTCTCACACCCTCCTGCTCTCTCACTCTCTCCACCCTCCTCTTACCAACCATGCTCTGTTGCCCTCCCCTCTCTCTCACACACACATTCTCTCTCACCGGCATGCCGCGTGTTGCACTCAGTTTGCAGCGAAGATGAAGACCCGGCATGACGTTCGCAGCGAAAAGGGAAGGCCCCTGTGTGCCATGAATGGCGTGCCGGGCCTTCAACTTCGCTGCGAACGGAGCTTTCCTATCATGTAGCAGATGGACTCAGGACCAATGGGTATAGTGTACTGATAGCAGTTGGAGACGGATCAGATTTCAATCTGATGTCAGCCCCTAGTTACATATACCCCTGCAGGAAGTGCAGCTCTTCAGTATTTTCCGTCTCTATAGCAGTTAGGGACTATCTGCACGCTCTCACAGCGTTAGAACAAATTCAACAAAGAAAATCCAAACTCGGAAGAAAACCTACCTCTGAAGACAAGCCCCGCTCTCCTGCGGTGATACCCTCTGGTCCCTCCCCCAGTTGAGAATTCCCGAGGTGATTTCTGTGGTCCCTCGGAGGTGAGCCTCGGTCCGGCGGCTGAATCGCAGCGAGGACCTAGCCCCCAATCTCGGGCGTGGCTGAGAGGAGCGGGTGCACCCTCGAGCGCTGCGGTGAAGGTATTTGCCCTCTCCCCCCGCAGCCGGAGACCGCCCGGAATGAAACCGGGAAGCGTCGAAGACAAGGTAAGGTAGAAATCTTCAGCATAGACTCCGGTCTCAGAGGTTCGAGGAGTCGCACAGGTCGCCAGCCGTGACCAGTGCCGCCGGGTTGATATGCCCTAGCAGGGCCAGGCCCTGGTTAGTTCCAAGGGTCCTCCCACTTGGAGACCCTCCGAGGTGGTCGCCATATTGCCTACGTGGTCACCATCGCCATATTGGCCCTATTCGCCGCTCTGTCCGCCGTCTCAATCCGGGCACACAAGGGCCATGTGCGCATAAAATATACGCACATCGCGCGCCTAGCGGGCTGAGCGCACACCGGCGACTTGGGCGCACACCTACATGCACAAACCCGCACGCACATCTTAGACGCGCTGGAGCGTATAAGGATTTACGCACCTATAGCCATGGCACCACTGGAAACGGAGCTCAAGGCCTCTGCCCAGCATGCCATATCAGAGTTGCACAAAGCGAAGAGGCCAACGCCCTGTGCGCTCAGTGCGAGGAGGCCCTGGGAGATCCAGTCCAGGGCCAGTCCCACCCAGGGCCGAGTACTTAGCCCCTCAGTGAGTACCCCGGACCTAGCAAATTCCAGTGGGACACCCCCTCAGATGGGGACCTCCAGGATTCAACGCCTCTTAGCTTGGACCCAGCGTCTATCTCATGGGTGGAATTCTTCAAAGGGCTACACACCTTCGTCCACATGGAGACGGAGCCTCTGGCTAAACAGCCACAGCCTCCACCAGAAGACCTTTATCCCTCAGGCCACGCTAGGCCTAGACAAATGTTTCCACTGCCCAGAAGCTCCACCTATGGGGACACAGACAACTGAAGAGGAAGCAGAGCCCCTAGAAGAGGGTGAACTCCTCCCGGGGTCAGAGCCTCACCGAACCATGAGACGCTTCTTCACCAAGGTCGAGCTCCCAGACCTGGTCACCCACAGCCTGAAGGAGCTCACTATCCCGGGCGCAAGTGCTTCGGGGGAGCCTAAGATGAATCCCCTGCTAGAGGGTCTCCTCCAGACCTTTCGTCATTTCCCTCTTACAAGCCGTCCAGCAGCTAATTGACCTGGAATGGAGTGCTCCAGAGTCCACATTCAAAGGGGGACGAGCTATGGCAGCCATGTACCCCCTGGACCCAGCGGCCAAAGACCTTCTGACATGCCCAAAAGTGGATGCCATGGTCTGCACGGTCTCGAAGCGCACTACTATCCCAGTGGAGGGAGGAGCAGCACTCAAAGATGCTCATGACCGGCGTCTGGAATCCATCCTTAAACAGTCCTTTGACATCGCCGCTATGTCTCTACAAATAGTGGCCTGCTGCACCGTAGTGACATGTGCCTGCCTATCTCGGACCAGGAGCAAACACCCCTGGAGAGGCCATGGAACCAGCAGTATCATTCCTTGCGGACGCTGCCTCCGATCTGGTGCACACAGCGGCCAGAGGAGTGTCGTCAGCTGTGGTTGCCAGGAGACAATTCTGGCTCCGAAGCTAGTCGGCTGACGCATCTTCCAAAACGCGTCTCACAAGGATGCCCTTCAAAGGATCCATTCTGTTCGGCAGCAAACTAGAGAAACTGGCCAACAGATGGGGCGAGTCCCCATTGCCGCGCCTACCGGAGGACAGGAATAAGAGAAACCAGCGACCCTTCCCCTGGGCCTCCAGGAGCAGAGGTTCACAACGCTTCAATCTATACAGAAGCAACTATCAAGCACCCTGCCCTTATGGGCAGGAACCAGTCCTTTCGGAACAAGCACAACAAGAGGGGAACCAGCTCGGGTCCAGGCCCCAGCTGCACCCCACAATGAGATTTAGCTGACCCGTCCAAGGGAAGAAGTCACAGGGGGCAGACTAGCCCTATTCTACCACAGATGGGTAGAGATAACTTCGGACAAGTGGGTCCTAGCCATCATTCGAGAGGGGTACTACCTGGATTTCCTACGAACCCCTTCGGACAAGATCGTGGAATCCCCCTGCCACGACCTATCCAAGAGGGTGGCAGTGGAAGCTACACTGACCAGACTACTGGCTCTCGAGGCCATAACCCCAGTGCCTCCACAAGAAATAAATACTGGGCATTATTCCATTTATTTTATCGTCCCCAAGAAAGAGGGGACGTTCAGGCCCATCCTGGACCTCAAGTCGGTCAACCGCCACCTGAGGATTCCCCGCTTCTGCATGGAAACCCTATGCTCCGTAATAAGGGCGATTCAACCGGGAGAGTTCCTCACATCCTTGGATCTTTCGGAGGCCTACCTTCACATCCCAATTCATCAGGAACATTAGCGCTTCTTACGCTTCAAAATCCTGGACCGTCACTACCCGTTCCGGGCACTACCCTTTGGGCTAGCCACAGCACCCCGGACGTTCACCAAGATCATAGTGGCGGCAACACTGAGGAAGGAAGGAATCCTCGTACACCTTTACCTAGACGATTGGCTGATCAGGGCGAAATCCCCAGAGGAAAGCCACCAAGCAACCAACAGTCAAAACTACTGGAGAGCCTCAGATGGGTGGTCAACACAAACAAAAGTTGTTTGCAGCCCACACAGTCACTAGAATATCTAGGAGTCCGATTCGACACCAAAGAAGACTAGGTCAGCCTGACTCCCACAAGGAGATCAAAACTGAGGAACAGATTACAAATCCTGCTGAGCGAACCTCGCCCCACAGCATGGGATTAGTTACAAGTCCCTCGGTCTGATGGTATCCACACTGGAAGTAGTGCCATGGGCGTGAGCTCACATGAGATCCCTGCAGCGCTCACTTCTATCGCAATGGAATCCACTGTCTTAGAACTATGCCGTTCGTCTGTCACTCCCGGGCAGGGTCCGGACCCCAGTTACGTTGGTGGCTGCAGGGCTGCCACCTGAACCAGGGGGCAAGGCTATCTTGACCAACTTGGACCCTGCCCACCACAGACGCCAGCCTACGAGGATGGGGAGCACACTGCGAGGAGTTTAACCGCCCAAGGGCAGTGGAACACATAAGAGTCGGGATCGAACATCAACCGCCTAGAAGTGCAGGCGGTCAGACTAGCCTGCCTGCGATTCGATCACAGACTCCGAGACAAAGCGGTCAGAGTAATGTCGGACAATGCCACGACAGTGGCCTACATCAACCGTAAGGGGGGAACCAGAAGCCAACAGGTGTCTGTGGAAATCGACCCTCTAATGTCGGGGGCGGAAGTAAACCTCCAGGAGATCTCAGCCGTCCACGTCGCCGGGAAAGACAACATCACGGCAGACTGCCTCAGCAGAGAAAGTCTAGACCCAGGAGAATGGAAGCTGTTGCCCGCAGCGTTCCAAATGATAGTGAACCGGTGGGGGACACCAGACATAGACCTTCTGGCAAACCGGTCCAATGCCCAAGTACCCAGGTACTTCAGCTGCAGGCGGGAACCTCAGTCCCAGGGGATCGATGCCCTGGTACAGACCTGGCCACAGGGGACCCTGTTATACGCCTTTCCGCCGTGGCCCCTATTGGGCGCAATCATCCACAAGATACAGCTACACAGGGGACTAGTATTTCTAGTGGCCCCGGACTGGCCAAGAAGACCGTGGTACACAGACATGAGAAGACTACTAGCAGGGACCCCCCCCTGCCACTACCTCCACACAGAGACCTGCTTCAACAAGGACCGATCCTCCACGAGGATCCAGCTCAATTCTCTTACGGCCTGGCCATTGAGAGGGCTCGCCTGAGAGAGTGGATACTCAGGGGCTGTAATCGACGCCCTACTCCGAGCACGCAAGTTCTTCACATCTTTAACGTACATAAGGATTTGGCGAATATTTGAAGCCTGGTGCGAAGACCATGACATCATATCACGATCAATTAAAGTTCCCGAGATCTTGGAATTCCTGCAGAACGGGCTACAGAAGGGGGGTCTGTCCCTCAACTCCATCAAGGTACAGGTAGCCACACTGTCATGCTACTGATCCAAGAGCGAGGGCGACAGCATAGCTTCTCACCCGGACATGTCACGCTTCCTGAAAGGCATCAAGCACATCCGCCCACCACTAAAGTGGCCAGTACCTCTTTGGAATCTCCACCTGGTCCTGGTTTTCCTAGCAGGAACCTCTTTCAGGCCCCTCTGAGGGCTGTCCCTCCACCTGTTAACGTTAAAGACAGCATTCCTGCTGGCAGTGTGTTCAGCCCGCGCATTTCGGAACTACAAGCACTGTCCTGCCATGAGCTGTTCCTCAGGCTCACCCCGGGAACCATCCAGCTACGCACTGTCCCTTTGTTCCTTCCCAAAGTGGTGTGTCACTTCCATCTTAACCAAACCATCTCGCTACCATCGCCAGATGAGTCTAATTCGGAAGAAGCTCGCAGTCTACGCCACCTCAACATTGGCAGACTCCTATCCAGATACCTGGAAACGTCGGAACCCGTACAATAGATGGACCATCTGTTCGTGCTCCACAGCGGGAAGAGATAAGGGGAAGTGGCCTCGTGGGCAACCATAGCCCACTGGATCAAGGAAGTCATCAAGGCGGCCTACGTAGAAGCAGGCAAGCCACCGCCTCTACAGATCAAGACCCATTCTACTAGAGCCCAGGCAGTATCCTGGGCAGAAACCAGAATGCTGTCACCCACTGAGATTTGCAGGGTGGCGACATGGTCCTCCATCCACACCTTCTCCAGATTCTACCGCCTGGATGTTCAGGCTCGGGAGGACACGGCATTTGCAAGGGCAGTACTAAGTGGGTCACAGGCAGCCTCCCACCCGGTTCGGGAGTAGCTTTTATACATCCCATTGGTCCTGAGTCCATCTGCTACACGATAAGAAATGGAGAAATTACTTACCTGATAATTTCGTTTTCCTTAGCGTAGACAGATGGACTCAGCATCCCACCCTTGGCTGCCGATACTTATGGAATTTCGAATGATACAAGGGTAAGCCATGCTTTCCTTCACTTTGCACACCCATCCTACCAGATGTCGACGCCTTCCGGTTGAGGGCACTGGCAGTCTCCAGCTATAGCCAATTCAACCAGATCAAGTTAATCAAGTTATAAGTTTAACCAAGTTATGAAGTTATTCAAGTTAATCAAATTAGTCAGTCACACATATATCCACAATGCTTTTCGAGGAGAATACTGAAGAGCTGCACTTCCTGCAGGGGTATATGTACTAGGGGCTGACGTCAGATTGAAATCTGATCCGTCTCCAACTGCTATCAGGAGTACACTATACCCATTGGTCCTGAGTCCATCTGTCTACACTAAGGAAAACGAAATTATCAGGTAAGTAATTTCTCCAGTGTGCCGCGGGACGCGCTCCGTTCGTGGCATGCCGGGGTCTCCTCTGCTATTTTTTGTGCAGAATTTGGCAATTCTGCACAATGGGGTGGGGGGGGGGGAATTCTGTGCAGATTCTGTGTTCCACAGTAGTGCACAATTCCCCCAGGAGTATTTTCAGGGTAGGGTTTATTAGGGGAGAAACACGGTATCTGTGCCTCCACACAATCCTGTCCCGGAGGGCTACAGCGAATACTTTCGATTTCATGTCTTTGGTTTTGCTCTGACATGCACTGTGAATTGTGGTACCTTATATAGACAGGTGTGAGCCTTTCCATATCATATCCATTCAATTAAATTTACCACAGGTGTCTAGACTCCAGTCAAGTTGGAGATACATCTCAAGGATGATCAAGTCAAACAGGATGCACTTGAGTTCTACTTTGAATGTCATAGCAGAGTTTGAATACTTATGTAAATGTGATATTTCAGTTTTTTTTTATTTGAAGAAATTTCTACAAACCTGATTTCACTTTGTCATTATGGGGTATTGTGTTTAGACTGAGGAGGGAAAAATGCATATTATCCATTTTAGAATAAGGCTGTAACTAATAAAATGTGGAAAAAGAGAATGGTCTGAATACGTTTTGAATGCACAGTATATTATCTCATCCTCTGGTATCTGAAAGTTTTATGGCAAATTAAATCTTCGGTGTAGAAACCATCTGTGCCTCGGAATTTGAATGTTTTCTATCTCAATTAATGAAGCCACTAGACTCGGTTTCTCAAGTTTTTAACATGGAATGTAGGATTTCTTGTAAGAATTAACATTAGCTAGAAGAGTCGGTGAACTTGACGAATATGAAACATACTGAATATAGGAAAAACTGAAATCTATTTGGATAGAAAAACTTGCATTGACAAGTTACCGACCATAACTCTCATAGATAATAACATCAACCTCGAAATCGGAAACAATACATGAGACTTAGGAGTCACCATGGACTCTGAACTTAATTTCAAAAAGCACAAATCTAATAAGTTAAAAGAAGGCTATTACAAATTACACACACTAAAAAGACTTAAAACCACTACTGGACCAAAATAACTTTAGAATTGTACTTCAAACTCTACTTTTTTCAAATATGGACTACTGTAATGCTTTACTTAGGCCTCCCACAATCCACTATCCATCCACTACAAGTCCTTCAAAATGCAGCAGCCAGGATTTTAACCAATACTAAGAAATATGATCATATCACCCCCGTACTGTTTTCCTTACATTGGCTCCCAATCATCTACCGGATTGAGTATGAAGTGTTATGTATTATACACAAAATCTATGGAGAAGCATTAGAATGGTTTAATGCAGCCATCAGACTACATGTACCACAAAGACGACTAAGATCTAGTAATAAAGCGCTGTTATCGATTCCTTCAGTACAATCAGCCCATCTCTCACAGGTCAGAGAGAGAGCAATCTCCCTAGCTGGACCAAACATCTGGAATACACTAACTGAAAAGTAAAACTCCAGCAAAATTTGAAATCGTTCAAGGAGTTAAAACTTGGTTATTTTGCAAGGCCTTTGAAGGAGAAACTCTATTATTTAAATTCTTTTCTATACCGTCGCTAAGTTACATACCATCGCAACAGTTTACATGTAAGCACATAAATTAATGTAGGTGAATGCGTACTATAGTACATTCTAACAGGTGCCACAAAAGGTTGTTATAATAAATCGTTAGACAATCAATTGTTTAGTGAAGTAGGTCATGACCAAGTGTACCTGTTAGGTACGGTTCACGTGTAAAAATCATATTTATAGTGTTTACAATTACGTTTATTGTGAGGTAGAATTTATAGATTATTAAAATGCACATTCTTAGAATAGTGCTGTGTGCTGGTGTTCTTCTGCCTATTCCTGTATTTTCATTCTCCAGTCTCTTTATAAAATGCTGATAAGGCAAAATCAAGTTTTAAATTTAATGATTTTGTTTTACTGTTTGTATCTTACTATGATTGTGATTTATTTTTATTGATTTTATTTCTTTTGTTTTGTTTTATCTTGATAACTGTTTTATTGATTAAGATTGTATTGTGTGTTATTCATTTAACTTTTTAAATAATTATTTATATAAACCGTGATGATGGTATACTCTAAATGAAGGTCTATAAAACTTATAAATAAATAAACTTCCACCATTAGTTCATTATCCACCATATATGCAGTTTTTCCAGAACAGGGTAGTAATGCCTACTCTTCCTGAAGCCACATGCATATGAAGGTAAGAGACCCCTTCATACACTAGACTGTAAAAGGGCCTTGGCCTACTACAAGAGAAGAACTCTGCCATAGTGTTAGGCTTCTCAACTTTTCATATCTTACAATCCTAACAGATTGGACATAGCAGTTACAAGCGTACATTGTCTGATTGGTACTAGACTGCATTCAACATTGTTACACATCAGCAGGGTTACAATTTAGACTCTATCAAAGCTCATGAAGGTTAGAGGTATGGTCTTCTCTGTTGCTCACCTATGAGTGGTACCTTTCAAAGGGGCTGATGTAATAAGACCTGTGCTGTTTTTCTGTGCGTATTTGTTTTGTGTACACGGCAAAACCTAGCAGCCCCAAAGGATGTAATAAAGGAAGGGTATGCAAAAGACACCCAGAAAATCTACAGGTGCTTAAGACCCTATGTAGAAACCTATGCATAAAACCTGCATTAATTATTGGCAGCTTCAGGAATCAATGCACGTCGCTGGGCCTGGCTAAAAGCCTCTGACCTCAGGCCTGAGGTACAAGAGAAACTAGTGGATTTGCCCTGCGTAGGTGACAATCTCTTTGGGTCGAAGGTCCAGGATGCAGTGGCCCAACTAAAAACAGAGACATTACGCCAACTGTCAGTTCTGCAAGACTCTTCCTCCACAATGTCTCGCCGTCCACCAAGGAAAGACACCAGAAAACCTTTCTACAGGCAGAGACTGTATTATCCACCGGCATCCAGGGGTAGATCTTCTCGTCCACAGCAAAAATCTCAGCCCAGACAGCCTAGAACCACTAGGCCTCAACCGCCACCGCAGACGAGACCGCCTGCAGGTTTTTGAGGCCACCACCAGAGAGCAAAGCCATCTCCACAATCCCAAACCAAACCTGCCAGTAGGAGGCAGAGTTTTTCCTCCTTCTACAATCATTGGTTACAGATAACAGACCAATGGGTACTCTCAATATCACGAGGTTACCAACTCAATTTCCTCTCAACTCCAAAAATCACATAATTCATCTACAAGCAGAATTATCCACCCTTCTGAGAGCCAGAGCTGTAGAACCAGTGCCCCGGACTCAGCAGGGCAGAAGATTCTACTCCCGTTATTTCCTCATTCCAAAGAAAACCAGAGGCCTATGTCCCATCCTAGACCTCAGAAATATAAACAGATTTCTAAAGAAAGAAAAGTTCAGGATGGTTTCTCTAGGCACCATGCTTCCCCTTCTTCAAACAGGAGATTGTCTTTGTTCTTTGGATCTACAAGACACTTATGCTCACATTCCAATATTCCCCCCTCATCGCAAGTATCTGTGTTTCCTGGTGGGTCATCAACATTTCCAGTACAGAGTACTACCATTCGGACTTGCCTCAGCTCCCAGAGTATTCACAGATTGGACATGTCCATGTTTTCCCCTATCTAGACAACTGGCTCATCAGAAGTCAATCTCAACGAGGAGCTTTGGCTTCTCTCAGCCGAACAATTATTCTACTTCACTTGATGGGGTTTCTCATCAATTATCAAAAGTCCCATCTCATTCCGTCTCGCCTGCTTCAATTCATCGGAGCAGAATTGAACACCATCCTTTATTTATTTTTAATTTTTATATACCGACATTCTTACATCCAATGTAAATCATACCGGTTTACATTAAACAGAATAGCAGGAAATAAATTTCCATAGTCTAATACAATGAACATTTCTAATTAACAAGCGAAAAGAAAAGGTAAAAAAATTTCAAGAGTTCTTCTACCCGAGGATCGGGCAGACACACTCTCCCTATTGGCAAACTCACTACACTCGCAGAAACAAGCAACAGCTAATCAGTTTCTGACCTTACTAGGTAACATGGCCTCCACAGTTCATGTCACTCTTATGGCAAGACTAGCCATGAGAATAACCCAATGGACATTACAGTCACAATGGATCCAAGCCATTCAACCACTGTCTTCTCCAATACAAGTAACCCACCAACTACGTTCTTCTCTCCTTTTGGTGGATCAACAGAGACAACTTGTGCAAGGGCCTACCCTTCCAACAACCAGTCCCACAGATAATTTTAACTACAGATGCATCCACCTTAGGTTGGGGAACTCACATAGACAATCTCCAAATACAGGGTACTTGGACAAAACTCGAAGCAACATTTCAAATCAATTTCCTGGAACTTCGAGCTATACGTTATGCTCTGCATGCGTTCAAGGACTGCCTTTCACACAAGAGTGTTCTGATTCAAACGGACAATACAGTAGCCATGTAGTACCTGAACAAACAGGGAGGTACAGGCTTGTATCTCCTTTGTCAAGAAGCTGCACAAATTTGGGGCTGGGCCCTGACACATTCCATATTTCTCTGGGCCACTTCTCTAGCGGGCATCCACAACATAGTTGCAGATCGCCTTAGTCGTCAGTTCCAACCACACGAGTGGTCCCTGGATCCCTTAGTAGCAACCAGGATATTTCAACGTTGGGGACAACCAACAATAGACCTCTTTGCAACACACCTGAATCACAAAGTGGACAGATTCTGCTCTCTGCACAGGCAGAAACATCAGCCAGCCAAGGACGCCTTTGCTCGCCCTTGGAACTCAGGCCTTCTATACTCCTATCCTCCGATACCGCTCATAATCCAAACTCTAGTGAAGCTACAACAGGACAAAGGATCCATGATACTCATAGCCCCGTATTGGCCTCAACAAGTCTGGTTTCCCATACTTCTAGACCTCTCGATCAGAGAACCAATTCGCCTGGGTGTAGCTCCCAATCTCATTACTCAGGATCAGGGCAGGTTGCGCCATCTCAACCTTCAAGCCCTATCTCTGACAGCATGGATGTTGAAAGCTTGATCTTACAACCACTCAATCTTTCTACTAATGACTCAAATGCTTATAGCTTCACGTAAACCTTCCACACGAAAAAAACTATTCTTCGAAATGGAAAAGATTTACTTTGTGGTGCATGCAAAGGAACATTGATCCTGTCTCCTGCCCCACACCTTCTCTGTTAGACTACTTATGCCATCTTTCAGACTCTGGTCTCCAGACCTCATCTGTACGAGTACATTTAAGTGCAATCTCGGCTTACTATAAAAAGATAGGAGATGCTCCAATATCCATACAACCTCTTGTCAGTAGATTTATGAGAGGTTTAACTCACCTTAAACCACCAATATGGACACAGGTCACAGAATGGGATCTGAATCTGGTCGTAAAGCTCATGCGTTCTCCTTTTGAACCCATGAATTCCTGTGATTTTAAATTTCTCACATGGAAGTCTATCTTCTTCATAGCCATTACATCGGCTAGAAGGATTAGTGAGTTACAAGCACTTGTCACCCTATACAAAATTCCTACATGACAGTGGTTCTCCGGACACACCCAAAATTCCTCCCTAAGGTAGTTACGGAATTCCACTTAAACCAATCCATAATTTTGCCCACGTTCTTCCCAAGGCCTCACTCTCACCAAGGTGAAAGTCTTACATACCTTGGACTGTAAACGTATGCTAGCATATTACTTAGACCGCACTGCAGTCCACAGGAAATCCACTCAGCTCTTTGTATCTCTTGATCCAAACAAACCGGGTAATCCAGTGGGAAAACATACTCTCTCCAACTGGCTAGCAGATTGCATAGAATTCTGTTATGAAAAAGCAGGCCTTCCTCTCCAAGGACAAGTAAAGGTGCATTCAGTAAGAGTAATGTCAACCTCAGTAGCACACTATCGTTCAGTGCCAATTCTTGACATATGTAAAGCGGCAACATGGAGTTCTCTTCACACCTTTGCAGCTCATTACTGTTTGGACAAAGAAGGATGACAAGATTCAACCTATGGACAATCTGTCTTAAAGAACTTGTTTCCAGTATAATCCCAACTCCTTCTACATCCAACCTGCTGTGATCTCCAGCTGCCTCATTTTCACCAACAATACTTCAGTGTTCCTTCACTACAAAATGACTCAGCCTCTAGCTTGCTAATCACCCATATGTGAGGACTAGCAAAATTGCTTACCTTGTAATAGGTGTTATCCCAGGACAGCAGGATGTAGTCCTCATGAAACCCACCTGCCACCCCACGGATTTGGGTCCGATACATTTTATTTTTGCTAAAGCTTATTGCTACATACGAGACTGAAGGGAGACCCTGTGGCTGAGAATATCATGGCATGCTCAGTGGGCTCAGAGCGCCAGTCAAAAGTTTCTAGAAACTGACAGTTTTCCGTGATAGGGCTCCTTCAGTGACGTCACCCATATGTGAGGACTACATCCTGCTGTCCTGGGATAACACCTATTACAAGGTAAGCAATTTTGCTCTGCCTGTGTACCATTCTGCCAGCAGCTTGAGCCAGGACAACCTGTTCCTTTCGGGCCCTCCTCTTCCTCAGCAAGAAACTGCCTTCTTTCAGCCTGTTCCCTTTCTGCCATGCTGTAAAGCTTCTGCCGCTGCTGTTCTTCACCTCCAGACGGACGCTTTAACTTAACTCCTATCTTGACCCAGGTGCTAAATAAACCCGCTTAAAAACAACCCACACTAACTGTTCTCTCTGCTAGCGCAGCTCCTTGCATTGTCTGTTAATAGATAACTGCCTCCTTTACATGCCACTTGCATGTTCTCACGCTAAACCTACCACAGTCTTGAGTGGAATTGTGAGCACATTTTTTCTCACAGGACAAGCAGGATGGTTGTCCTCACAAATGGGTGACATCGAGGATGGAGCCCACCACGGAAAACTTCTGTCAAAGTTTAAACAGAACTTTGACTGGCCCCTACTGGGCATGCCCAGCAAGGCACTGACCCTGCAGCCAGCAGGGGTCTCCCTTCAGTCTTCTTTTTTCCGCGCAGCAGTTGCCACGCGGTGAAAGGAGCTCTCTTACCACGTTCCTGACAGGAATTTGGTATTTTTCTTTCCGAAGAAAATTTGCTCCTCAGGGGTCTCCCTTCGACAAATTTTTGTCACCTCCGCGGAAACCGGTAAGTTTTTTGCCTTTTTTCTTCGACTACCGTCGAATTTGGCCCTCAAGGCCTGTTGGCAATTACCGAGCCCGCGGCTAAATTTGGCCTTAAGCCATGGCGACGGGGTTCCGTCGATGCCCGGATTGTACCCGGACTATGTCAATCACAGACCCCCATAGGGTTTGTGTTTTGTGTTTGGGTAGTGAGCATGATGTCCTGACTTGCACCAAATGTGCCCTAATGACACCTAAGGGTCGCAAAGCCAGGATGGAGAAGATGGGGCTCCTCTTCCATGCACCCACCCCAACGCCATCGATTGCATCGACGTCATCGGAACCGGCACCGTCGAAGTTGCACCACCATCGTCAACCCTCCGGTGACCGTCCACCATCGATGACTTCTCGGCCGTCGACTCCTGTCCCCTCCCCGGATGGGCGAGGAGACCGGAAGGACAAGCATCGCCATCGACGGCACAAGTCTCGGCCTGTCGAGGATCCACAGTCATTGACCTCTGAACAAGCCGAGCCACCGATTAAGAGGCCTCGTTCAGACTTGGCACCGTCCACGTCTCGTTCGCAGGCATCGAGGAAACCCTCACCCTCTCGGGGTGTGGGAGCCGTGATCCCACCGGTTACGGTGGTCCCTCCGGCTCTGCCTCAGCCTCCCTCTCCCGTCGAGCCGGGTATTGTTACCCCTGGTCTCCGGGCAGAACTGGACCGGCTGGTCCAGGAGGCCATCGAGAAAGCGATGCAAAGATTCCAACCTCCATTGGCACCGTCTCCGGCACCGATTCCGGCACCGGCATCGACCCCGGCACCGACTCCGCCACCGAGGAAGGAACCGACCACCGAACCTTTGGTGGAAGCGCTGGCACCGCTACTACAACGTATGGAGGCACTTGTACATGCCCTCCCATCGATGATTCCAGTAGCACCGACAGCGTCATCGTCTCCGACTGGATTTTCATCGGCGGGAGAAACACCGTTCCTGATTTCCCCTTCCGGGGTGGTCCCATCGGTGCCTTCTCGTATATCTCCACCGATTTATCCTTTGGCTCCATCGGTTCCAAGACCGGCACCGACTCCATCGGCAGCACCGAAACCCTCGATGCCATTCCCAGTACCGATTGTACCACCGGTTCCTCCAAGGTTTCCTTCGATGCCTTCGGATCCTCAACCAGGTCCATCGGGGCTTCAACCCCCAAGTGATCCCTATGATACCTGGGGTGATGATACATCTTCTGACACAGATTTACCATCGCCGCCTTCTCCTACAGAGAGTAGAAAAAGATCTCCTCCAGAGGATCTCTCCTTTATTAATTTTGTAAAGGAGATGTCCGAAATTGTACCTTTTCAGCTGCAATCTGAGACCGATGACAGACACCAGATGATGGAACTGCTTCAATTTTTGGACGCCCCAAAAATCATCGCTTCCATCCCTATTCACCAGGTGTTTCTCGATCTCTTAAAGAAAAACTGGGAATCTCCTTCATCTGTATCACCAGTTAACAAGAAGGCTGACTCCACATACCTCGTCCAGTCAGCACCAGGCTTTCAAAAGCCTCAACTGGATCATCGCTCTGTTGTGGTTGAGTCCGCACAAAGAAAGGCCAAGCGTCTAAAGCCACACTCCTCCACTCCGCCTGTCAAGGACAATAAATTCCTGGACAGTGTGGGACGGAAAGTGTACCATGGAGCTATGCTGATTTCTCGCATAGCCTCATATCAACTCTACATGACGCAATATAACAGAGCCATCCTTAAACAGATGCAAGATTTTGCTGACACATTACCTGACCAATACCAGCCACAGCTTCAGGCCCTTCTTAACAAAGGGTTTGAAGCGGGGAAGCACGAGATCAGAACGGCTTATGACATCTTCGATGCCTCCACAAAGGTTTCAGCTACTGCCATCTCGGCCAGACGTTGGGCTTGGTTAAAGTCATCCAACCTTCGCCCAGAGGTCCAGGATCGTTTAGCGGATTTACCCTGCTTAGGGGACAATTTGTTTGGAGAACAAATTCAGCAAATAGTAGCTGAATTGAAAGATCACCACGAGACGTTGAAACAACTTTCTTCTGTTCCGTCTGAGGTTTCCTCCAAACAACCACTTAAGAAGGACTCTAAGAAGTCGTTCTTTCGGCCACGCCGTTACTACCCTCCATCGGCCAGGCCTCGTCCAGCGCGATCCTCTACTAGGCCTCAGCCGCGTCAGCCTAGGAAACAAAGGCCTACTGTAGCCCCTCCTCCTGGGCCTGCGGCTGGCCTTTGACTCCCCTGTAGGGAACACATGCCAAACCCCTCTTCCAGACATTCCTGTAGGAGGTCGACTGTACCATTTTCTACAGCCTTGGTTGCAGATCACCTCAGATCAGTGGGTGCTAACAATTATCGCACAGGGTTACCACCTCAACTTCATAACTCTTCCGGCAGACTCCCCGCCTCTTCAAGCGTGGAGTCTATCCACCCATTTGGCTCAATTACAACAGGAAGTATCTCTTCTTCTGCAATCAAATGCTATAGAACCCGTTCCTCCCTCTCAACGAGGCAAGGGATTCTATTCCAGATACTTCCTAATACCAAAGAAATCAGGGGGACTACGTCCCATTTTGGACCTTCGAGTCCTCAACAAATACCTTCAAAAAGAGAAGTTCAAAATGATAACCCTAGGCGCGCTGCTCCCTCTGCTACAAAGAGGGGATTGGCTGTGCTCTCTCGACCTCAAGGACGCTTATACCCACATTGCGATCACACAATCCCATCGCAAATATCTGCGGTTTCTAGTAGGCCACGACCATTATCAATACCGTGTCTTACCTTTCGGTCTGGCTTCTGCCCCACGAGTCTTTACCAAATGTCTCGTAGTGGTAGCAGCATTCCTAAGGAAGGAAGGTGTCCACGTCTACCCCTACCTGGACGATTGGCTAATCAGGGCCTCCACCCAACAGATAGCTCAATACTCCCTAAAATTGACAATTCAAACACTCCTTTCCTTGGGGTTTCTTGTCAATTACGAGAAATCTTGCTTAGTCCCATCTCAAAACTTATCCTTCATTGGGGCAGACTTGGACACCTTACAGGCAAAGGCTTACCTTCCTCTTCAGAGGGTCCACACCCTAATATCCCTGGCTCGCCAGCTCCAGTCTCAAAACACTGCCACGGCTTGCCAGTTCCTCATTCTCCTAGGACACATGGCATCCTCGGTTCAAGTCACTCCCATGACCCGACTGGCCATGAGAGTAACACAATGGACTCTACGACACCAATGGATTCAAGCTTTTCAGCCTCTGTCCTCCATAGTCACAGTCACACAAGCGCTGCGCCTCTCCTTAGCCTGGTGGACGACTCAGGTCAACCTCCTTCAGGGCTTACCTTTTCTTCCACCGGATCCGCAGGTAATCCTAACCACCGACGCTTCTCACATCGGTTGGGGAGCCCATGTGGACGACTTTCAAACCCAAGGGTTATGGTCCAAGGAGGAAGCCGAACACCAGATCAATTTCCTGGAACTTCGAGCAATCCGCTATGCGCTCCGAACTTTCAAAGATCATCTATTTCATCAGATAATCTTAATCCAGACGGACAACCAAGTGGCCATGTGGTACATAAACAAGCAGGGAGGCACAGGCTCCTTCCTTCTGTGTCAGGAAGCTGTGCAGATTTGGGCGGAAGCCCTCTCCCACTCCATGTACCTCAGGGCCACTTACCTGCCGGGAGTAGACAATGTATTGGCAGACCAGCTGAGCCGTGTCTTCCAACTAAACGAGTGGTCACTCAATCCTCTAGTTGCGACCTCTCTATTTCGACAGTGGGGTTTTCCCCGCATAGACCTCTTTGCGTCCCCTCAGAACCACAAAGTGGACAATTACTGCTCTCTCATTCGGAGCCAGCACTCTCGGCCGAGGGATGCGTTCTCCCTCAAGTGGACAACCGGTCTGCTCTATGCATTCCCTCCACTTCCTCTTGTGTCAAAGACTCTCGTGAAGCTACGCCAGGACGGAGGAACCATGATCCTGATAGCACCTTACTGGCCACGCCAAGTATGGTTTCCAATACTCCAGGATCTCTCCATCCGCCGGCACATTCCTCTGGGAAAGGACCCACATCTGCTCACTCAAAACGACGGATGCCTCCTCCATCCCAACCTCCAAGCCTTGTCCCTGACGGCATGGATGTTGAAAGGTTAGTCCTTCAACCATTTAACCTTTCAGATTCCGTTTCTCGAGTCCTGATAGCTTCACGAAAGCCTTCCACAAGAAAGTCTTACTCATACAAATGGAAAAGGTACACATCATGGTGCACTTCTCAGTCCCTTGATCCCCTTTCCTGTCCAATCTCCAAATTCTTGGACTATTTATGGCATCTCTCTGAATCAGGTCTTAAAACCTCTTCTATCAGAATGCATGTCAGTGCGGTAGCCGCCTTCCATAAGGGTATTGGGGGTAATCCTATTTCAGTGCAACCCCTAGTAACACGCTTTCTTAAGGGCTTACTCCATCTAAAGCCACCCTTGCGTCCTCCGGCCCCATCCTGGGACCTTAACCTGGTTCTTGGTCGTCTAATGAAACCTCCTTTCGAACCTCTGCACTCCTGTGACTTGAAATATCTCACTTGGAAAGTGTTATTCCTTTTGGCTGTTACCTCAGCTCGCAGGGTTAGTGAATTACAGGCCCTAGTTACCTATCCGCCTTACACTAAGCTCCTGCAGGACCGGGCGGTACTCCGCACTCACCCTAAATTTTTACCTAAGGTAGTTTCGGAGTTTCATATCAATCAATCTATCGTACTACCTATCTTTTTTCCCAGACCCCACTCCAACTCTGGAGAGCAGACCCTGCATACCCTAGACTGTAAACGGGCTCTAGCTTTTTACCTAGACCGTACAGTTTCCCACAGGAAGAGCACTCAATTATTCGTCTCTTTCCATCCTAACAAGTTAGGACAACCTGTGGGTAAGCAGGCTCTTTCTTCCTGGTTGGCGGACTGCATTTCTTTTTGCTATGAGCAAGCTGGCATTCCTTTTCAAGACCGTGTTAAAGCACACTCTGTGAGGGCCATGGCGACGTCAGTGGCACACCTTCGATCGGTGCCGCTTCCTGACATCTGCAAAGCTGCAACCTGGAGTTCTCTCCATACTTTTGCAGCCCATTATTGTTTGGACAAGGCTGGAAGACAGGACTCCATCTTCGGCCAGTCTGTCTTGCGTAACCTTTTTCCAACCTGATGTACCAACACCCTTCCACCTACCCGGTAGGGTGCGGATGCCCTTTCCCAAATTTCTCCTCAGTTGTTGTGCCTGCTGCACACCGTTGGGTACATTTGGTGCAAGTCGGGACATCCTCAGCTCGGTACTCACCCATTTGTGAGGACAACCATTCTGCTTGTCCTGTGAGAAAGCAAATGTTGCTTACCTGATGTAACAGGTGTTCTCACAGGACAGCAGGATGTTAGTCCTCACGAAACCCGCCCGCCTCCCCGCGGTGTTGGGTTCGTTTTATTTTTACTTTCTAGGCACTGCCTGTAGCTTTGAAAATCAGACTGAAGGGAGACCCCTGCTGGCTGCAGGGTCAGTGCCTTGCTGGGCATGCCCAGTAGGGGCCAGTCAAAGTTCTGTTTAAACTTTGACAGAAGTTTTCCGTGGTGGGCTCCATCCTCGATGTCACCCATTTGTGAGGACTAACATCCTGCTGTCCTGTGAGAACACCTGTTACATCAGGTAAGCAACATTTGCTATCTGCACTAAATGCATAAGATTAGGGTGGAAAACTACATGCAAATACGCATTACAACCCACGGTAGGTTTACTGCAGCTTATTACATCAGGTCTCAAAGATTTTTGCAAAGCTGCAGTTTAATCATCAGTACTCACCTTTACGTCCCATTACTGTTTAGACAGACTCAAGGAGTGTCAAATTTGGTCAAGCATTTTTGCGCAGTTTTCTCTCCACAGTGGGAGCCAGTTTGCTTATTCAAACGCTTTGCTGCAACTTACATCTAACCCAGTCCTACTTATCGATGGAAAATCGTTTGCTTTCCGTAAACGGTGTATTCCATAGGATGAATTAGCCATGCTAAATTACAACCTACGGTAGCTAGATTTAGCTCTAAAATCAGTGAGGCAGCTCACGAGGCAATACCCATGTGGGAATTCCTGCATATACTTCTAAAAGCTCTAGTATCTAGGAGAGAAGGGTCCTTTCAGTGCCCCTGGATGATGTTACCTGTATGTTAGGGCTAATTCATCCTGCTACTTATAAAAACACCATTTGTGGTAAGCAAACTTGCTTTATTCTACCTCTGATATGAGTTTAATTCCTAGAGTTAAAAAAAAAAAAAAAAAAAGCCTTCAGGGCTTTAATGCACCCTTACTTCATTGGGGACTAAGAGCTAATAACTTAGATGGAGCCGGGCTAATGTGTGTACACTTTTTTTTTTTTCTGTGAGCTAAAATTCCTATTAAATCATGAGTAAAGTTATGTCCATAAATGCAAGATAAATGTGTGCTCAGCCCCTGTCTATCAAGTCTAATAATCAGGGCTGGATAATGATCTGGAAAAGTTAGCCTGCCAAAGATTTTTTTTCTTGTATAGTTTTATTCTTTATTTTTCTTTTGTTCTTGTTTTGGTTTCTTAGTTTTTTTTGTGTGCCTTTTTCTTTCTTCCTCTCCTCAGCCTTTTCTATGTATTTCCTTCCATTGACTTGCTGCCTTCTGCCTTTCATTTATTACATTTCTAATGCACTTATTAGCAAGTAAACTCTCCAAGCAAGGAACAGTGATTAAAAATATCCAATAAAATATAACACATTAAGCATAACATAAAAATATGATTAACTCTGAACAATATATAAATGATTATTACAATTAAGACAGCATACATTACATACAAATACAATAGATCAGGTGCGGCCAACTGGTGTCTTGCAAGCCACATGTGACTCTTTGGCGCACAGTTTGATTGCTTCTAGCTGGATGGTGGGTAAGATACCTGGATGATAGAGATTTCTGGAAGGTCCAGTTGTGCTGATGTTTTGTGTTGCAGAATTATGTTTTAGTTTTGTTTAGTTTTCGTGTATTGTAATTTGTTTTAATTTTGTACATCGCTTTGGGCAATTTATTGAAATCTGTAAAAAGATTAAGAAATATTTTTAAATACTTGCTATTTGGCTTCTTCAACAGGATACAGTGAGCGAAATCAATCCTTTACCCTGCTAACTGTCTCCTCTGCTTGCTGCCCTCTGCGATTTTCCCCTGCTTCTTGACAACCAGCTCATGTGTGGAAGTTGTAAACTTACAACTTCTGCCCCAGAATCGGCTACTGAGAAGGGAAGGATTGCAGCATGCAGGTGCAGCCTGCTTTGATGTCCACATCTTCCTTCCCCCCCCCCCCTCCCAAAATGACAGCTGAAAATGAAGTCCGTCTGGGCCACCTTTGAACCCATCTCATGGCGGCCGAAGAAGCAGCCCAGACTGCCGTGGAGCCCATCCCGCCAGTGTTGATTAATATACAAAGACTGATTTTATTAATCAAAAGTTATCTCTCTAAAACATTTATAAAATTGGTCATTGTATATTAACACTGGTGGGTAAGGATTATCATGGCTAGTAAATTGTTTTAGCAAGAACTTAATTAGAGATTCAATCTCTCTTCCAGGTTTGCCTTGCAATTGTTCAGAGGTGTTTACATTTTGTTTGCCCTTTTTGCTTGGGAGTAAAAAACCTCAGATATTTCTAGCAGCTCTTATTTTTCATGAGCCTGACAACTAGCAGATTACAAAAACTCGAAAGTACTTTTTACACTTTTTCACTGTATTCTGTTGGATAAAAAAAAAACATGCCTAGCTTGACTTTAATAAAAACAACAAAAAAAGGAAAACCTTAGGCATGTCCTTCAGGTTAAAAATGTATGTTAGAACTGTTCTTTGAGACAGAGCTTTTGACTTCAAAACTTCCCAAAACAGGCATATTTTAAGTCAAACTAGGTGTTCTTATTTTTTTTTAATTTATTGTAATTTTTTATTATACATTCAAGTAAATTTTTTCCTTGAAAGAAAGAAAATTGCAATGACATTAACAAAGCAATATAGAGTATTAAACTCCTAACAAATAATACAGGAAAATAAGGATTATAATGTCAGTTTTCCAAATCTTCTAGTTTGGGAGAACCCTTACACCAAGGAAGACTCTAATTTTTTTAGGAAACAAAGCAGAAAGGCTAGATAGTGTGGAATGGTTACATAATAAAGAAAACATCCCAACCTGTCTGAGAGGAAATAGGTGTTCTTATTTTTTTTATTGGATAAGTTAATATTAGATTGGAGATGCTAGGAATTTTGGATTAATTCATTTGGATTATGGTTTTAATTTGTGCAGGGGCAAAGATTGAGGGCTTTGATACAGCTAGTATTGTTTTAGCCTTCTACTGTCAGACATTCATAAGTTCCCAGCATATTTAAGATAGTTTACATTTTTTGGTAAGGACTTAAGATTTTGTTTTGGTAATAGTGAGTTAAATAGCTTGAGGTCTAATTATTGAAAAGATTGACTAGTCATCTTGGTTTGTCTTTGATGCTTTTCCAAATACCTGGCAGAAGACAGATGTACAGTATCAGCATTATTGTACCTCCAGGGATATGACATGCATGATTTGAATTTGAAAATGTGTCCTAAGGGGAGAGAATATTAAAGCATACTATCAGATCATGGACCAGTGCAGTCCTTTTGGTTTTCTCTGCTTCTGATGGTTGGAGGTGGTTGGTGCTGCATGCCTCTCCTGTTCCTTTGCTCTGGAGGAGAGGTGGTTGCTACTTTTGTGATTTGGTTTGTAAATGCTTCCTACTTCTCTTCTGTGGAGGTTGGGGGGAAGAGTTTTTGCCACTGTTGCGTTTCTTGCTTGGCCTCTCCATTTGTTTCTTACTGACTCTGTTACTCTTCTCTAAATGGCTGGGACTGAAGGAACGAGCTGAGGCCTTGACTCCTTTTGCAGCCTCCATTTGGAGCTGGTTTGAAAAATTATGCTGACATCTGCTGGTAGTTTCCCATTTTTTTGGGGAGGTTTGGTCACAGGCATACTAAAATGGATCCCTGCTTTGTACACACATGGAGGACAGAGCAATGTAGCATTTCTCTTTAGTGTATCCCCTTTTTCCCCTTGGGGTTGATCTGTATTTGGATGTGCAGTTTGTTTTATGAATTCTGCTCACCAGATAAAATCAGTTTGTTTCAGGCTAGAGGATTTTCAGAGCCCTGTTAATATAATCAAACAGGAGAGGAGCAAATAAGCCAGTATGTATTTAAAAATATTTGTTAATCGCTTTACAGATTTCAATAAATTGCCCAAAGTGATGTACAAAATTAAAACAAATTACAATACATGAAAACTAAACAAAACTAAAACATAATTCTACAACATAAAACATTAGCACAACTGGACCTTCCAGAAATCTGATCAGCCAGGTATCTTACCCACCATCCAGCCAGAAGCAATCAAAATGCAGCCACCATTATTTTTTTTTCAATAAGTCAAACTGACTTTCAGACTTTAGATTTGATGCCTGATTCATATGTATTTAAATAAAAGCTTCACTACCTGTTATATCACCACATATATAAAAGAAAACCTTTTCAAAAAATATTAACTAATCTATATCTCAAATATAATCTACACTACATTCCAAAAAAATCCCAAAACCACCCATGCCATCAGGTTCACCCTCAATCACACTCCAAATATTCACTACACATACCAACACACACCATTCATACATGTATAAAAACTATATTTATTTATCTATTTTTAATTTTTATATACTATAGAATATCCCAACATGTTTCACTTCACAGAGCTTCTTCAGGGGAACAAAATTCTTCTTTTACAATTCTAAGGTGATAACCCAACAAACTGTTTCTCTATGATCAATATCAATAAAAGTTCGATAGAGGATGTCTTCAACTCTACTAATTCACATCAGATAACAGAAGGCTCACAGGACACAGTTCATATATTAAATATATCCAATTATTTCTTAAGATGTATCTCATTTCTTTTTTATTAATCCAAAGGTGCACAACAGATCATAAATGTTCCAGTAGTAAGAACTCTCGCCTTCCAAAATACAGGTCTCTTTCTCACATTCTTCATAACGAATATACAACCATGAGTGGTCGATTTCATCTTAAGTTCTGTGAAGCAAAACATGTTGGGATATATATTTTTATAATTATATGAATGGTATGTTAGTATGTTTAGGATTGGAGGAGTAGCCTAGTGGTTAGAGCAGTGGGCTACAAACCAGGAGACCGCTGTCACTCCTTGTGACCTTGGGCAAGCCACTTTACCTTCCATTGCCTCAGGTACAAACTTAGATTGTAAGCCCTCTGGGGATAGAGAAATACCTACAGTACCTGAATGTAATCCACTTTGAAGCGCTGTGAAAAGTGGAATATAAATCTAAAATAAAAAAAAATGTTTAGAGTGTGAATGTGATAGAATAGGTGGCTGATGTTTTTTAGAATGGTGGTCTAGATTATATTTGTGATTTTAGATTTATATAAGTTTTGGTTCAAATTTTTGGAAAAGTATTTATATATTTTTTTTGGTGATTCATATATGTGGCAGGCAGTTTGTTATTGCAGTGTAACTGTCATGTAACGCCTCAGTGCAACCCCTAACACCCACACAGGGTAAACGTTTGGCCATTTGGAGGGTCATGCCAAACATTGCCCAGACCTGCCTGCACTTGTGCCCTTGCTCCTATCTACCACCAACTGAGTTTCTGCTTGCCTATGGGCAAGTTCCCTGGCCACAAGCTATCCCCTGGTGGTTTCTATAGACACTGACACCCCACAAAACCTAAGAATCACACAGTTCCTAGAGAGTTTCAGAACCTTCAGGGCTAGTTCTCTATCTGCAGGGCTAATCAGTGCACACAGTACTAAGAATAGCTTTCTTGCCAGTGGCCACCTGACTAGTAATGAATTTTTGGCCAGTGGCACTGCAGGATGTTTGTCTATGTTCTCAGGGATGCTGTTCCGCTGAATCAAGGCAGCATCCAGATCCTTTGTGTGAACTACAGTGCAGAGGTCAAACAAAACCTGCAGGCCAGCAGAGAGGAAACGAGCTTTCTGGGGTAGTGTCACAGGGCAGTACAACAAACCACAAAGCATGCAAAATTAGTTTTGCCACATTAACCCATACAGCATTGTGAAATATAAATAAGCAGCTGTTCTGTGTCTTAGTCCACTGTAGGTGTGACAATAGCAATTTTTCTGCGGGCTGCCTTTTTGTTGGCAGTGCTCAGTGATACCCCAATGAGTATTTACATTTGACTCTCTTGACAATAACTACCGTACTACTAAATATTTCTTTTGTTCTACTAGATGTATGCAATTTTGTACAATATATGACAGTCATGTTGTTTGGGACAGGTAAATAAATGACAAATAGTGTTTAAAGCAAATGTTTTGGGATATTCAGTAGGTCAGATATTTCATAAATTTATTCTGTATCAATACATTATAAGCATGGTAAGATGTTTTTTCTTTTTGCAGTTTAGTTCAGTGGCTTAAACACAGCAGAAAAGAATACTGTGAATTATGCAAGCACAGATTTGCTTTCACACCAAGTAAGTATACAATATTGTGGACCTCTTTGCAGTTAGTGTTCGTTTTTTGTTTTTTTTTTTTAATGCTTGATAAGTTGGACAAGTTTTTTGACCAATCACATCTCCAGTACATAAATAAGGGATAAACTTTATTTATTTTTTTTTTAAGGCTTTATAACAGAGTACATAACACAACACAGAACAGTCTTGCTAGTTTGGGGCAGATTCCATGTTTTGTATGCCATAGGTTTCACCAGTGGACAAAGACTGGAACTTCCTTCCCTCGCTAGTTCTCTGAATGCTGCTTCTGCAACATCAGCCCTGACTGACTTAAGCTGGGAATTGAACTAGGTCTCTCTAAAAAGCAGCACGCAACACTTCTACTGAACTGTTGGACCAGCCTATCCTTTTTTTTTTTCTTTTTTTTTTTAAGGTGTGCTAAAATATCCAAGTACAATAAATACTTGAGCTTGCCCTTTGTCAGTATCCCCCTGTTCCACAATGAAAGGCCAGAAGTTTTAAAGGTTCATGTTACTGAATTTGCCATTCGCAAAATTCCCTAAATTACTCTAAACATGGTCACTACATAGGTTACTACCCCAAACCAAATAAGCCTGATACTTCACTTTCAATGCATTTCCAGCATAGCTCTCTGCTTCAACGGCAGGGGAGAAGAAAAACTGATACTACACGCATATCCAGCATAGCTCCCTGCTTCAACGGCAGGGGAGAAGAAAAACAACCAATAAGGGCTGAATAACATAGTCTGGGTAAAACAAATAAGCATGGGTGTAGCTTGCTTATTGCGGCGGTTACTTCCCCTACTACCCCTAACTAATCAAGCTTGATATTTCACTTGGATGCAGCTCCATCACTGCTCTCTACATTAATGGTGTGGGGTGGAAGGGAAATAGAACCAAAGAGCTAAGAGAAACAGATAAGTATGAGAAAAAATGTGTGAAGCTTGCTGGGCAGACTGGATGGGCCGTTTGGTCTTCTTCTGCCGTCATTTCTATGTTTCTATGTTTTGCGTCATTTATGATTTACTTGTGTTAATAGTGCAATAAGTATTATTATGCAAATATGACATTTGATATGCAAGTGGGAGGAGTTTGGGCAGAGTTAATGGAAATGAGCAGCTTCTAACATCAAATGCGATAGAGTAACACATAGTAACGTGGGTTTTAATGCCAGAAATGACACCTTTTTTCTGTGCATTGTGCCTGTGATAGCTGTGCGTTGCTGGGAAAAGGGTTTGTCACATATGCTGTTCGGGCAGGAGAGAGATAGTGAGAGCCTTTATGTAGGCATCAATATGTCACACACTATTTATACCACTGTAAGAGGGAATACTTAACTCAGAGAGTGGTTTTACATCATAGGAGGTATGAACAGGAAAGTACACATCACTGAAGATTTACTCTCATTTCAGTTGCTGAAAGGTACAAGAGGAGTTGATTTGTACAATTCACTCTCTACCTAGCTTGTTGCACTCTCTACCTAGAATGGCACAGCTACCAGGTCACAATTTTGGTTAGTAATTTTTTTTTTTTGTTTTGTTTTTTGTTTTGGCTTGATCATTTTCTGGTCAGGACAACTGCCTCTTAGATACAGTCTACTCCAGCCTTGTATGCTGCTAGAGTTGAGGCTATTCCCCCTTCTATCCAGCAAATATTTGGAGATTTGGGATTGCAGCTAAGGCTGCTGGCTGACACCCTACCCTGCCTATGGGCTATGGATTTGTTTTGGCTTCAAGTAGAATCATGTCTTTTGTCTCTTCTGGTCTCTATTAAATCTTTAATACTCTGCCTTTGAGAAAGTTCAGTTAGCTATGTAAAATTGGCCTTTTATTATTTCCACATGCAACTTGCCTTGACATGCTGACTGTTACAAAACAGATTTAGAAAGATAATGTTTTATGAGTTAACGACATTATATGAAGTGAATTGGGAGGTTAGTATTAATATGAATCAGTCCACTTTGAGGGGGGGGGGGAACGGAAGGACATGATTCTCTGACAAACGGGCATGAATTAGCCATAATGCCTGAGTGATATGAGACGGCACTGACATGCACCCAGTTCTCTGAGTTTAAGATTTTACTGAACATTTGCAGCAGTTCTTGCATGTGCACAATGCCTTATAAGCCCCTCAGTTTTTCTTCATCTGAGCTACTGAACAGACACATCCCAGTCTCTTGTCTTAAAATGTTTTGGTTTTAGGTGTTTATGCTACTTTTATTGCCTTGTTGCTTCTATTTTGATACCACTGCAGAGGTAGCCCTTCAAACTGATTTTTTTTATGTTGTATTAAAAAAAAAAAAAAAAAAGCAAAAAGGCCAAGAAACCCACGGTCAGCTGCTTCAAGGTCTGCATCTAGGGGCATCATGGGTACATATTTTGTCTATCACTGCTTGGGCCTGGATGATGACTTCTCCAACTATAGCTGTGGTCATGCTGGCTGAGGAGTGAGTTCTTGTACCGCTGTTAAGTTGGTTCAGTGTATTTTGTGCACACTCAATAGGCCTTAACAGGCAGCATCTGAATCACCGCAGCCAAGGTCTTTCGCCTAGCCAGCCACCTCCTGCAGGTTATGGCAGCTGGCAGGCTTACAGGCCGAGCTGAGGTCAAGGGAGAGTTTAAGTTCGGTCAGGGGTCGAGGCAGAGAACAGATCCAAAAGGGGTCAACAACAGGGCTGGCGAGGGCGAGAGGAACAAGGATCAAATGAACAGAGACAAACCAGGAGAGGAGCAGAAACAACCTGTACAGGCAGGGAGACTCAGAGAAACAGTGGTAACTAGCACTGCTGAAGACTAGCAGGAGACCTGTTGCGAAGGCATTGAAGGGTAATCCTAAGCTTCCTTTATAGTAGGGAGGAAGTGATGTCTTCAGGGCATGTTCCTAACAGCAAAGCCTATAAGAAGGGCTCAAGAACCAAAGGATGTTCAGCCATGTTCCTGGGATGCTGCATAATGCCAGAGGCACTTTATTATAGAGGTGAGGGGCATAACAGGTTGGATGTCCCCTAGTATGCAGCAGCATCATGTCTGGAAGATGAAAGTCCTAAGGAAGGTACCAGCAGGTAAGAGCCTGGTAAGGCTGAACAGTGGAGCCACTCTTCATCCACGAGCATGGCATCATCAGATTCTTGGCATAGGAAATAGAAATGGGAATATTCTCCTTTTTTGTTTCTGCAAGCATGGGAAAGTTACTGTCTCTGCCCTTCCTGCTATGGCAGCAGGTCCCAGATCCGTCTCAATTAGGGGTTGAGTGTGGCGAACTGTGATGCTGAGAAGAGTTCCTAAGTGATGTGAGGGACCCTTTTCAATGCCACCCCCCTCAGAACTGAAGAAAAAATAGCTCTATTGGCACAGGGCTCTTCTGGAGTGGATGCTTCCTTGAAGCTGAGATGGGAGATAGCCTTATTGGCACAGGTTCTATCATCCTTCTTTGCGTATAAGATCGCCATTTATTTTACTTAAACCCGGTGCTGTCAGTGGTGCAAAGCTCACCATCAAAGGCACAGAAGTCATGGTAGGTGTGGCATATCAAGGTGCTGCTGATTGAGTTGGAACAGAGTTCTTTGGTACACAAGCTGGCACTATGGTCTTAGGAGGAGGCTCTGCTGACCCTGTCCATCAAACCAAGGCATCAGATGGGGGTTTTTGTCGCAGTCAATGGTTCTTTGAAACTAGCAGCTGCTGCAGTGTAGAGTTCCTCCTCTGTTTTGCAGGCAGCTCTTAATATGGATGAGCTGATCTGTATATTTTTTTTAAGAGATGTTTCTCCTCCAACTCTGGCACAGAGGGTCCTCCAGCCAGCAGGAGTCAGCTATTGGAGCTAGTAAATTATTTGCCTGAAGACCAGAGGGAGATTAGAACTGCTCCTGACCAAGATAGAGGAAAATTTCCCACATAGTCGGGTTGCCAAAAATTGGTTGTCGCATCTATTTCCTAAAATTGTGCAGTAAAATATCAGTAAGGTCTGGTAAGTCAGGGATTGTGAGGTCGATGGGTGGGGAGCTGTCTGCAGCAGGCTAGTTGTTGTGTTTTTATTATTTTTTATTTTTATGTATTGGTTTTATTTGTTTTTATTATGTATGTTTACTATTGTAAACCACTTATTTTTTGACAGGTTTATGTGATATATACATTTTATAAATAAACACTGTGCATCTCTCCTCAAGAACTTTCAGAGTTGGGAATAAGCAAGAAGTAGTGGACTCTCCTCTTTCAGGGGAGTCTCTTCATGAATCAGAAGGGGAAGAAATGGCATTAGCTCATTGAGTTCCTGCTGGGCATTTCCCTTTCAGGCCAGTGGAAATCTACTTTGCCATCCTTATTGTGAGAGTCATGGCTTAGTTTTCCCCTATGATCAAGAGGAATATTTCATGGGGATTCTTTCAGATCCCCTGCCAAACTTGCCTCAGCATATTTTGCTTCCAGAGGATCTCTACTGCTCACATTTTTTTTGATAAGGTTGCAAATATATTTTTCATCAGTGTCAGGAAGGGAAAGGTACTGAGAACAGTTGTCTTAGAACTTCTTCAGTTACTTCAACCTCCAGTGGACTCTGAGGCTATTTCACGTGTCAAACTCCTCAACGATCTTCTGATGAAGTTGTGGCAGATGTCGTATCATGCCTTCTAGTGGCCTAGAAACACAATCTAAAATATAAGGTCTAGACCTCCCTGGGGTTGGTGTGATCCAACTACCATATCACTCCTTAGTAGTGGCATCACTGTCCTCATGATCACTCCAGTATGCTTCCTGGGAAGGACCAAAAAGCCTTGAATGTATTTGGAGGAGGTGGGATCCTCCAGGGATGCATGCGGAGTGACTTGATTGAGGATTCACCAGCTCTGTATTTGCACGAATGCTTGCAAAAGCTAAAGCCTTTGATGGAATTGTCTAAGAGCAAGTGAACTTCCATTGAGCAATGGGGACATGGAGGAATGTGAGAAGCACCTCATCTGTTCCGTTTGTGAAGCTTTTGATACTGTGGCCAGGACTTTAGCTGTTTCCGCAGGAGCCAGAGAGCTCATGTGGTTGTGAGCGAATGGCTTCAGAGGACATACATAATTGTGCGGATGTACCCAGTACAGACAAGTTATGAAATGGTGACTGATTAAGGCACATCAATCCACTTTCCTATCGTTATCACCTGCTGCAGGGGACCATCCGGTTCCTGCTTTGTCAGGTGTTTTCCTATGAGTGTCCATTCTTTCAAAGTCATTCCTTCTGCTCTATTCAGGGTCATCAAGCTGCTCCTGCTCTTCTGCAACAGCAGTTATCCACTTGAGGTTGACAGAGGGAAAGGTGTCGCACAAAGGCTCAGCAGTAGATGTAGCTTAAGCCCAGGACTAGGTTTTGATGACTAAGACCTACCTTCCTGCCACTTCTTTGGGGGGGGGGGGGGGGGGGGGAGGGACAGGTTCAGTCCTTCTTCCTAGAATGGCTCCATATCTCTAAGGTTTGGTGGGTTCTGAAAATTGTGGAGCATGGCTACCACTTATACTTCTTTTGCCCTCCTCCAATCTAATAGATTTTAGTCTTCAGTTCTGACCCTTTTCAGTCTGTCCAGCTGCAGCTGGGAGTTGTTGCTCCTTCAGGAGAAGACTGTCTAATCTGTCCCTTTTCTGAGGAGTGTGACCAAGGATTCTGTTCCCAGTATTTCCTAATCTCTAAGAAGTTGGGGGGATTAAGGCCAATGCTATACTTGTAGAAAATGAGCAAGTTGTTGATTCAAGGTGAATTCCCTCTACATGGTTCTTGCTTTCATTCAGTTGAAGGGTTGGAAGTTTGGTCTGGATCTGAATGATGCTATGCACACATTCCCATACACCCCAGTCATCGAAAGATCCTTTAGGTTAGTGGTGAAAGATGTGCATTACAAATACTTTGCCCTCTCTGTGGTTCCAGTGGTGGTAACGAAATGCCTTATTTTGGTAATTTTATATTCCACACATTCCATATGATCACAGCGGATCGCAGATCACACATACATAATTTAAAATGATAAAACAATCAAGACCTAATTCATAACATGCAGGGATTCTGCATATTCCTATAACTGGATGATTTGTGATGGGCCATCTTCAGGAGTTGTGGAGTCTCAAGAAGACTATTCCGTTTCTCCAGTTCCTGAGTTTCCTGGTCAACTTTGCCAAGTCAAACCTGATTCTGTTTCAAAGAAATAAATTCATAGGAGCCTGGATAGACTTGCTTCATGAAAAAGTATATATCCCTGCTGAGAGCCACATTGCTGATGTGCCTAGTAAAGTCTTTCCTCTAGCAGGGTGATCCTGGTCCTTTGGCACATGGCTGCTATGTTGCATGTAGTTATTCTGCAAATTAGAGGCCTTCAGTGGTGCCTTTGAAGCCAGTAGGTTTAGTTGTATCAGCCATTATCCCAACAAATCTCTGTGACTCTAGGAATGAGAACATCCCTTCACTGAGGGATGAATCTGGAAGTTCTAAAACTGGGGATCTCATGTATTTCACCGCATCAAGTGACAGTCTACCAACTCATCCACCAAGGGGTAGCAGGCAATTACTGGTGCGGCCTGGAACCAAAGATTGTGGTTTCCAATGGACTCCTTTACAAATCAGCTATTGGAGCTGTGTCCATCTGCTATGATCTAAACGTTTTCTCACCTTATTTTGGGAAAAAGAAACTTGATATAGATGGAAGACAGTGACCATATTCTACATAAACAGGGGGCTACAGGATTTTATGCTGTCTGCCAGAGGCCCTCTGAATCTAATCATGGGCATGATATCACCATGTCCATCTCCAGGAAACCTTCTTTCCTGGAATCCAGAATGTTGGTGAACCAACCTAGAGGAATGTTACAACAGCATCAGTGGTCCTTAGATCAAGGAATCAGACAACTTGTTCAGTTCCTGGGAAAGGCTGCTGATCAACCTGTTAACCTCAGAAGACAACAAAAAGCTCTAAGTTCTGCTCCATACATCCAAGCAACTACAGATCAGGTCCCACTGCTTTTATGCTAAACTGGAGTGTTGGTATACGCCTGTGTACTCACCAATTCCTCTAATCGCCAGGACTGTACAAAAGGTCCTTCATGAGAAGGAGAAAACTCAACATCAGCCTGGCCATGTCAAATGTGGAATTCATACCTCATCCATCTGTCAATTCAGTCTTCAGCTCCATTGTGAATGTCTGACTCTCATCAGACAGGAGAAAGGCAGGCTCTGCCATTTGAACCTACCATTGCTGGCCCTCAACAGTGTGGATGTTGAATGTGCATTGGTCTCCTGTTTACTCCTTTCCAAAAAGGTGAAGGTTATGATTCCCACCAGGAAATCTTCAACCAGAAGATACTAGTTTCAAATTAGAAGTCCTTGATTTGGTGTAGGACTAGCATGCTGGACTCCCTTCTCCTGAGGCCCTAGGGGTTTGCTTTAATATCTGTTCTACCTTTCATCTTCAATCTTTAACAGCTCCTCAATCAGTTAATCTCAGTGGCATTATGAGATATCACCAACAGGTGGAAGGGGCTCTGATCTCTCTCCATCTTTTGGTATCAAAGCTCATGAAAGGACTGTGACATTCCAAACTTCTGGTCAGTAAACTGCCAGTGCCTTCGGACCTCAGTGTAGTCCTCCTTCAACCTTCTTTGAATCTCTCAAGTTGGTAGAGAACCCTGTTTATAGATAAGCAGACTTGCTTTACTCCTGTACCTTGAGACCATGATGTAGCTCCTAAACAGATTTTATTTTTCTAGCAGTTAGATGTATTTTTTTCTTAATGCAACTTAAGTGCAATGGAATAGAATGAGATGACAGATAATTCAGTTTCTGCAGGTCCTGGTATTTGTTTTCCTGAGAAAATCTCAGAGAAGCCTGAATGATACATGAATGTATTGAACTCCTGACAGTGCAGCAGCAAAAACAAAACACAAGCTATTCTGCACAAAATACTTTTAACTTTTTCTTTCCTAAGAAATACAAGCTCCATACATGGGTAAGAGGTTGCTTGAGATCTTTTATTTATCCTGACTGTGAATTAATGTACAATGCAGTGAGGTGTGAAAATTGTTGCCCTATTAGGAGTGTCTTGTCCCTTTTTTAAAAAATAAGTTGAAAGAAATCAACTTGAATTTTGAATTTTTTAAATTCATTCTTCTGTAGAAATTAAAATTAAAATTTTAGATGTACTTAGATTTTTTTTTGTATTTAGTGAGTTTTCTTTTTACACATACCAAGATACTGTATGGCTGTCAATGAGAAATACCTTTATCTAATGAAGGTTTTCCCTACTTAGCTGTAGGGATTGCTTTCACGTACAGTCAGTTAGGTTTTTGTATCATGGAAAGGATGAAAGAAACATTTATTTCGTAAGAACTATAAAGTGAATACCAAATAAATTGTGTGCATGAAATTTTGTTGTCAAAAAGACTACATGACAGAGCCTTTTAAGTTCCATTTTTAACACAAGAGCATATGATGTCAGACTAATAAGGTGACAAATCCCAGAATAAACTCTGTAATCCTATCTATTATATGGTTCTCTGGAGAGGTTGGCTGAAGTATTCTCACCATTTACTGGTTGGTGATACTAGTGACCTAAAACTCTGGATGGTAAAATAGTATTATATGGGTAGCCACATAATCAGTTGGCCCCTGAAGAAAGATTTAAAAATAAAATTCTGCAGAGGGAGCATTCAAATCCCCTAAGAATGAGTGTCCTTACCAGCAACTATCCAGCTATATATTAAAGGATATACTTATACTAAGCTCTGTAGACAATCTTTTCCTCCTTGCCCATTATTGTCAGTGAGCAGGGTGAAGTTTGGTTCTGAGTGGGCTTGGAAGTTAGCTTGCTGGGCCTATAAATTCACAGTATGGGGAAGAGTTTTTCTTTACATAGTCTAAATTTTCTCTGTCTACAATGTTCTTTTTGAAATAAGGGCGAGCCTATCACTAACAGGTAAGCATTAAATTCTACCCACCAGTTTGGAGAGAGACTTTCTTTCCATAGCATCATTTAAGTCGACATATTTTTACTGATGCAACTTTTTTTTTAATGTTTATTACCATTTAACAAATGCTTAAGTTTTTAGATTAAAATGTATTTTCTAGTTTCTAGATGTGCAAGTCTATCCAAAAACTGTATTGGCCCTTAAAGCTGGGTATAACTGAGGATATGCAGATATGTTTGCTTCTCATTATTTACAGTGTATTTCCGGTGGTAGAAATTTATGAAAGTAGCAGGACCTCATACTTTGAAGCTGGTCAGATTTCCATTTTATAAAAGGCTGGTCTGCACTCCTTGGCTTACTCTAGACTGTGGCCCCTCTCCTGCCTGTATTAAGGCTTACATTTGTATGGCACTTGTTCCATTGTGCATTTAATAAGAAAAAAAAGTAAACTCTTATTTCTCCACATTTAATTTTTCTTTTTGGCTCTTTGGTATGGTGGTTTGTATATAAGAGCCAATGTATATGCGGTGTAAAATTTTGTTTTTTTTCCTTTACAGTTTTAACCTAGTTTCTACAGGGAAACTTGCCTTAAGGCCATTCTGTTTCTCTTACATTAATACAGTAACTTTTGAACCATTTATCCAGTTTCATTCACACTTTTGCTGCAGATGATAGTGTGTCTAGTGACCCCTGGCTTCTACATTTCATGTTCCTTTGATGCCCCTAATGCTTACATTTCTTTTTTGTCCTTACCAGGAAACATGCTAGGTCAGTTAAGTTAATATCTCAAGGAGACCAGAACACATTATGATGTCACTGAGAATTTTTAAAGTTGCCCTGCCATTGGTTCATGGTTATAACAATATACAAATTTCTGCACCAAAGGAAGAACTTGGCAATTATAAAATGCTCACATTTTGTTTATTTTTTTATATTTGTGTTGCATTCTGTTTTTCTTGCAGACATACATGCTCTCCTTCAGCTGCTTTTTCATATACAGTCATATACATCCATTTTTTTTCTGTATGAAAATGCAGATGAAATTGAAATTTCAAGTCCATTTGTAGTTATTTGTAAAATTGGAAAACTGAGAATGGCACTTATCCAGTAATTCTTCATAAATACAAAAGGGAAAGAGAAAAAAGATGAAAGGAGAATGAAAATGTGTAATGCTGAAAATGGAAATGCTATAAAGGTTCAAAAATATTTTCAGGTATGACACATGCAGATTTCTAGGAGGATAAAAGCATTTTTTCGCTGCCTTTCTGGACACATTCCTATATCAAGTTGTTGCTTTTACATAAATAACTTTGAATACACAAGGTGAATTTATGCTCATGTTTCAAGCATTTGTGAAAAGCTGTTTTTTCCCTTCCCTCTTCAGTTTATTCTCCAGATATGCCTTCACGGCTTCCAATCCAAGACATTTGTGCTGGACTGGTTACAAGTATTGGGACAGCAATACGATACTGGTTTCACTATACACTTGTGGCCTTTGCCTGGTTGGGAGTTGTACCTCTAACAGCATGTGAGTACTTCTTTCTTGAGCTAATTGACTTTAATGTGCAAAATAAATTTGTTATGCTCTTGCTGTATTAATTTAGTATAATTTTCTATCATGCTTAAATAACTTGTGGCATGGCTTAGTCTTAATTTCTTTTGATTCCATACCCAAATCAATGCATTTTTCAATTTAGCATATTTAAGTTTCCTGGCAGTTAGTGGCTATTGAATAAGAATATTAGAATATAAATACCATACTGAGTCAGATAAAGGTCCATCAAGCCCAGCATCCTGTCATAAAGGTTGTAAGTACCCAGCAGATCTCATGAAGTAGACAAATTTCTTTTTACCATATATACTCATGTATAAGTTATCTCATGCATAAATCAAAGGTATTTTTGGGCCCCAAAATCGAGGTTTATCTTCACCCGTGGATGTTGAGGGTAAAACCTAGGGGGCTTAAAATGGTGAAATCATACTAAGAAACAAACTGATAACTTAAGAAAATCGCTTTTATTTTTTAAAAGCAGAATAAAGTCTTATAAGAAACATTTAACAACTTAAGAAAATGCCCCTGCTGTATGAATCCTTGCCTTCCTCCCCCATGGCTGTCCCTGTTGGAAAGATTTGAATAAAAGGAGGATTCAAAGTCCAATTCTTCATCGTCTGAATGTCCAAATATATCGTGGAACTGTTCTTTTATGATGCCATCAGCATAAATGTCTTCGCTGTCTCCATTTGTTGAATCATCATCCAATGCTGATTTGTCTGTCTTCACAGAAGGTATCATCTTCTGATCCACTTATAGCATTGCTAATGCCACATTTCAGGAATGACTTCTTGACCATTTCTGGTGGAATTGACTCCAGGCATCCTTTACCATTTTGCTACTAAATCAATGTCTGGTTTAATCAGGTTCCCTCCTTTCTTTAACTTTGCTTGACAAGAACACATCTAATGTTGCCACAAATGCCGCAGTTGGTCCTTGAAAGACTTGTTGACAGACATCTAATGGCTGGAGCATTGATGTCAGACCTCCTGGAATCACTGCTAATCTGATCGCCATTTTCTTTGCATTGTCGTTCACATCCTCTGTTATATGTGCACAGAACATATCCCACACCAATAGTGATGGGCATTTTCTTAGCCCTGCACCTGGTCGCCTACCTCATACATCGCACAGCCATTTTGTTCCTTAGTCATCCATCCAACCTTTAGGATGAAGCCAAACAGTTATGCCTGCTGGAATTTTTAGATTCTTCGGCATAGTTTATCTCTTGAATATTGCCACTGGATGCAGTTTCGTGCCATCTGCTAGGCAAGACAGGACCACCATGAAATGGGTCTTTTCATAACCATTTGTTTTTACAAGTATGGTCTTCTCACCAACTCTAGCTACAGTGTGATTGCCATTGGCTTTTCATCCATAGTACTAATATTATTCATATCAAAATGATTCTTTATTCTCTGCCGAATAATCAATTTGTGGAACGAACAGATCTTTTCATCCAGCTCTTTAGGCAGTTTCTGTGAAATCTGTGTGCTGACAAAGGCACAATCCATATCTGTTCATGAACCGCAAACAGCAGCCAGATGATGCTTTGAATTTTCAGACCTTCAGTCACTGAATATTTTTCTTCTTTTGCTATTTGAAAGGCTCGAATCATAATAGTCGAGCGAGTCACAATGTATTTATTCTGTCTGCATTCCATTACCCAATCATTCAAATCCTTTTCCATTCCTTCAGAAAGCGCAGTTCTGAAACGTAAGGCTTTCTTTGACTTTGGCATTTCTAGCAGGTTTTCTTCATTTTTTATCCAGTCTGAGTTTTTCACTAATGTTAAATTCTCTTGCAGCTACTCAATTATTGGCCTCCTTTCCACATTCTATAACCTTCAGTTTCAGCGATGCCGTGTAAGATGCTCTTTTTCTTCTCAGCACTCATTTTTCTGAGGGTAAGATGTCATTATTCTAATGGTGGTTCTTGTTTTCTGAATCATTCCTTCCCTCTCTCATGGCTGTCCCTGCTGTCAGAATCCTTCCCTTCCTCCCCCATGACTGCCCCTCTGGTTTGAATCCTTCCCCCCCTCTCGATTCCTTAACTCACCCGCTGCTGTCTGGACAATGACGGCACTTGCATTTGCTCAGAAACGTGTGTCCCCCCTCGTGGTATCCCAGTGTTAGCGGTAGGACAGCTTCTCTCCCAAAACTCCTCTGGATCCCTTAACGCAAATGCTCGCTGCTGCTATGAGGACGATGAACTTGTCGCTCAGGTGTGTCCTTCCTTCCTTCCCTGTGGCGTCCCAGTGGCACGTTTTGAACCACATGGTTCTAAGTGCGCCTATCAGACCGTACCTTGGGAGGGGGGAGGATGTGCCTGCGCAACTGCAAGTGTCATTAAGGGATTGGGAGGAGGAGCGTATGCATGATTGTCATGCATTTTGCTTTACTGGCATTACTGTGGATTGACCTATGGATAAGATGACTGCGATTTTTAAGGATCGACTTTTGGGGTAACATTTTTCGACTTATACACTCGTACATACGGTACTCGCTTTCTGGGATAGCAGTATCTGCTTTAGTTTACCTCGCTAATAATGTGTTGTGTACTTTTCTTCCAGGAATTTGTCCAATCCTTTTTTAAATCATGCTATGCTAGTTGTCTTAATGTCCTCTGGCAATAGATTCCACAGCTGATTGTGCTCGGAGTAAAAATTACTTTCTATGATTTTGTATAATTCTTTGTTTCATGGTTTACTATATTGCCATAATGGATAACTGGAATACTTTAAGAACAACTATAGCAAGCATGACAGTTTTCACCAAAACTTCACTAAGTTCACGACTGTGAAAGTACTGCTGAGTTATGCACACAAACTACTTGGAACTTATAAACAGTGCTTCACTTACAGCAATAAAGAACACCAGCTAGCAAAGAAACACAACTGAACCAGGGTCATTGAGCACCAGCAGGACCAGGGAGGCAGACTGTCTCCTCCCACCCAATGAGAGCAAAGTGTTCCACCTCTTCAATACTGGCATTGTATCGGATGAAGACCAAAAAACATTGGTCTATATCGATGCTGGGAGCAGTGACATTCTGGCAGTAGACTTGAATACCCAAAAGCGTTCCCTTGGGCAGAAGCTGATCCTCCATGTATTCCACCACCGATACACCTCTGGTGTCCCAGGAAGATGTAGCCTCCTCTCTTGCCTCTCAGACCATGTTAATATTGGCAATTTTAAGGAGGAGTTGGATTCAAAGATCCAGGAGGACATGGATTGTAAGATGCAGAGCATTGGTGCATTGGCATAAACTGCATTAGTGTCTATATACAGATGTCAAGACCCTGCTGGAAACCACCTTGACAGCTGGCAAATGGGCTTCTGATCCTGGAAACTGCCACACTGATGTTAATGTTCAGCCCATTGAGGGAGGAAGATCCCCCAAAGCAGAAGAAGTTATTGAAGTCTAGGCCCCAACAAACAACTGCTGCTCTTTCTGAGGTCTTGTCTTATGCTTACTGGTTGAGGTTTAAGTCCACAACACTGACATGCCAGTGGGGCTTGGACTCTGAATACTCTTATGTATGGTTATGGGTCTGAGGAATTCTCCAATCAGGAGAGGTCAGCAGGTCTCCCCTTGGACCTCTTTCCTCTACAAGCAAGGAAAAGATTTCCCATGTGGCACCTCTCCTTTGTTTGTTTTTTTGCTAAGAGAATGGCAAAGGCCATTTTGTTTGTTGCAAAATGAAGAATCTAGGGCAAAGATGCTTGATACCTTCCAGTTTGTGGAAGCTCCAAAGGATATCGTGGCTGTACTTGTAGGCACTAAGCATAAGCTTTCTACATGTAATATTTTCTTCCTCTACCCTGGATAGAGAATGCTGACATACTTATTCACTTATTATACCTTTTTTTCCCCAAACATTCTGAGTAGTGCAGGGATTTACACAATACCATTTGTCTCAGATACAATTTATTATAGGGATTTTTAGGTTTATTACCAGGAGTTACCATAACTTTGCAATTGTCGTCAAAGGATTGTTACTAGAAAACAGTACAAAAGGTATATACTTGGCAGATACTAGAAAATCTAGTCACGTTAACATATCACGTTAGCCTGGACTTTCATTTAAATGTAGCTAAACAGCTTACCAGACTACCCACAATACAAGCTAGGGAGAGCCCCACATTTCATCACTGCTGCAGAGGCACTCTCTGCACGGTTCAGGGAGTTGGATGTTACGAAGCTGTCTTTGCTGTTAGAAAGCCCAGCTGTCTGTCTCTCGGCACTCAGCTTAGCTGGGAGGGGGCTCACCTTGTCTCATGAGGGGAACAAGGCAGGTTCAGCCCTAGGCTAAAATGGAGCATGGCAAGCCTGACTGCAGGTAGGGGGGCTCAGAGAATCATACTTGCTTCTTGATGGTGAGACAAACATTCTTGATGGTAGAGCTGAGCTTATCCTTCTCCCTGCTGTTTTAAGGGCTCATAGAAACATAGAAATGATGGCAGAAGAAGACCAAATGGCCCATCCATTCTGCCCAGCAAATTTTCACACTTATTTTTCTCATACTTATCTGCTACTCTGACTTCTGAGGTCAGGTCCCTTATTGGTAACTTTTTGGTTCTAATTTCTTTCCACCCCCGCCATTGATGTAGAGATATGTGTTCATACCCCATTCAGGGGTGTGATTGGTTCTTTCTTCCCACGTCAGCTTCTTTGTCCACTCTGGTGGGTCATATTCAGATAAGGATAATTTTACCTAGGGGCCTATGGCTGACAACTAGTTGATAACTCTTCCTTTGCAGATTGGCTGGCTTGTTAGTCCATAAATCTTGCAGTCGCTGGAGGAGCAGGGTTGTCTGTTTCCATACACACGCACAAGCCTTCCATTGTCTTTATTTTCCCTGTGTATTCAGAGAATAGTTATCTTTCTTTGTAGATGGCTCTGTAAATGGTCTGTCTTTGTAAAACAGATAAGCAAGGTAGGTATGCTGCCTGCTCAGAAAAGTCTATCTCTTTTTTTTCTCTGTCTCCAGTGCAGAGAAAAACAGGCCAAGTGTCCATTTTGTGCTGATGTCAGAGAATTCATTTTGGCTAATGTACGGTGGTGAAAATTCAGGGTTCATCTCTACAGTACACATCCATGAAATCCTCAGGTGAAAAAAATGAGGGAGAATTCCCCTCTCTGCAGCTATGGTGGTTAAGAAAGCAAATGTGATATGTTCAAAAGTCTCCTGGATTTGAGAACCAGCAGCAATCAGTGGTGATTAAGTCCATTGTCAAGAGATCAAAAACCCATTCCTTGGTGCCCCTGGGGAAATAGTCTTGTATCCTGGACTTGCTTGAGAGAGAGGCTTTTCAGAAGGCTATGCTCGATGCCTGTATGCCATCATACCAGGTGTTCATGAGCCACTACATTCAGGACATATTGAAGAGCATGAAGGAGATGACGGCAGCTTCCTCAAAAGCAGATGACGCCTTGGAGTTGCTGGTTATTTATTTGATTTTCATTCTGCCATTCAGGTACCATAGGTATTACTCTTCCATAGAGGGCTCACAGTGTAAGTTTGTATCTGAGGCAATGTTTAGTTTATTAAAACTTGATTACTCACCTTTCTACAAATAAAATCAGTGATTTAACAACAAAAAAAATTAAATACCTGCTTTTTCTTCAATAAGCAGGCTGAATTAGCCTTTACGTGTGGGTGACCTCATTCAGTGGCACTGAACTGACTCGAATCTCCTAGCAAGTAAAGCTCTACTGAGTATGTGTGGGAGTTCTCATGTGCGTTGCCTCATGGGCCTTCTCATTCATTTTTTGTCCCAACACATGGCCTCATTAATTTTTAAATTCAAGCACAAAGAACCACAGCTCTTGTTTTATATATCAAACTGTAAGCATCAAAAAAACAAGGTATCTGAACTTTATCAACAATGTGCTATTAACCACAAAAAATTCTATCCAATGGTTTTTGAAAAAATGTATAAAACCGCATCAGCAAGCCTGACAACGGCAGTGAGCCCACTTGCCGTCCGGACTTCTCGTCATGTGCGGCGTGTGATTGTATCAAACTTTTTATCTCTTTTTGTTATTTTTATATAGAGGCAACTTATTATATATCCTCTAGGTCCCGTCTGTAAGTTGTGAAATGCATCTTTAATCCCGCTCTGTCCCAAAAATCACCCGACAGCGGCCGGTGTTTCACGATAAAAATCGCTTCATCAGGGGCAAATTTCCAAAGTTATAAAACGGCAGTAGCTAAAAAGTCAAGAGGACACATACTATCAGAATTGAAAAAATAATGTGAGGCAAGTACTTAACTTTGTGTTGAATGCAGCACCGCAGACCTTTCTGTTGGACCCAGGTGTCTCAAAGAATCTTTGCAGCCGTCCGGGACAGAAAAGCCTTGGACGCTTTGGCCCTTTAAAAAGCCCGCGCTTTTGTGCACGTAATGACGTCATCACGTAGCTGTCATCATGGGATGATCGTAATTGGAAATACTTAGCAATTACATCCAGAGAATACTTGTCTAATAATTCAATCAAAAAAACTCAGAGAAACTCAAAGAAAAACTTGCAGCTCTAGTGCAGAATTCAGCCCGTCTGGTTCCACTGTTTTGAGCCGATGAATCCATCGCTGTTCTGCTCGTAGGAGGCGAACGTCAAAATTCCCGCCCCTCCAATTTAGAGAAAGTTGTTCCAGAACGCATACCTTTAACTGTTCAAAATTATGTTGGAAAGCTATACAATGTGAAGTTAAAGGGGCCGATAGCCGGCCAGTGGAAATGCATGACCGGTGCTCTATAATCCTAGTCTTGAGAGCCCGTTTGGTCTTGCCAATATACAGTTTATTGCAGGGACATTGTATTATATAGATCATATAGATCATATAGATCATATAGATGTCCCTGCAATAAACTGTATATTGGCAAGACCAAACGGGCTCTCAAGACTAGGATTATAGAGCACCGGTCATGCATTTCCACTGGCCGGCTATCGGCCCCTTTAACTTCACATTGTATAGCTTTCCAACATAATTTTGAACAGTTAAAGGTATGCGTTCTGGAACAACTTTCTCTAAATTGGAGGGGCGGGAATTTGACGTTCGCCTCCTACGAGCAGAACAGCGATGGATTCATCGGCTCAAAACAGTGGAACCAGACGGGCTGAATTCTGCACTAGAGCTGCAAGTTTTTCTTTGATTGAGGTTTTCTTTGAGTTTCTCTTTGAGTTTTTTTGATTGAATTATTAGACAAGTATTCTCTGGATGTAATTGCTAAGTATTTCCAATTACGATCATCCCATGATGACAGCTACGTGATGACGTCATTACGTGCACAAAAGCGCGGGCTTTTTAAAGGGCCAAAGCGTCCAAGGCTTTTCTGTCCCGGACGGCTGCAAAGATTCTTTGAGACACCTGGGTCCAACAGAAAGGTCTGCGGTGCTGCATTCAACACAAAGTTAAGTACTTGCCTCACATTATTTTTTCAATTCTGATAGTATGTGTCCTCTTGACTTTTTAGCTACTGCCGTTTTATAACTTTGGAAATTTGCCCCTGATGAAGCGATTTTTATCGTGAAACACCGGCCGCTGTCGGGTGATTTTTGGGACAGAGCGGGATTAAAGATGCATTTCACAACTTACAGACGGGACCTAGAGGATATATAATAAGTTGCCTCTATATAAAAATAACAAAAAGAGATAAAAAGTTTGATACAATCACACGCCGCACATGACGAGAAGTCCGGACGGCAAGTGGGCTCACTGCCGTTGTCAGGCTTGCTGATGCGGTTTTATACATTTTTTCAAAAACCATTGGATAGAATTTTTTGTGGTTAATAGCACATTGTTGATAAAGTTCAGATACCTTGTTTTTTTGATACTCATTAATTTTTAACCATTTTCATAATAAATGAGATTTCCAAAGTGTCTTTTGCCCTGTATGTTTCTTGATTAGACTGTAAGCTATTCTGAGCAGGGACCATCTCTTATGTTGTATAGTGCTGAGTGTTGAGTAGCTGAGTGTTGAGTAGCACTATAGAAGTGTTTAGTAGTGAAATCATCACATCAAAAAGTGTCTCAATATGTATGTTCCACCATACTTCTCAGTTTAGACTAAGGCAAAGAATTCATTTAGATTGTTTCCTTCTCCTCCCTTTTACCTCTTGGTTATCTAACAGCTCAATTGACTCCCTTGCAGACTTTTTGCTTAAGATTACTTGAAAAAAGTTTTTAGTTTTTGCCTCTATGGCAAGCTTTTTCTCAAATTTTCTTGATCTGTCTTACTATTGTTTTAAACCTAACTTACCAGTACTTATGTTATTACCTATTTTTCCTTACACTTCTTAGCCCCCCTCTTTTCCCCCACCCTATGCTCAGCACCAGTATCCTCCCTAATTCCCTCTTGTTGCCCTTTAGCCCCCTAAACACAATTTTCTATCCTCCTCTCCCTTTCTCCCATCCTAACTATGAGGTATTTCAATGTCCTAGACCTAAACAAAAAGATGGGGGCTTATTAATAATTAGTAAAAAGGAGCTTAAGCCTAGTACCTTACAAAATAGAGATTAACCCTTCATATGAAGTAGCAATTTTAAAATTTCTACAGCTAAAACTAGGACTAGTCTATTGTCCTCCAGGTACTATACAAAAAGGCTGCTCCCCAATGATTGAATTATTCACTAAGGTGTTTCCATTGCCTGACTCTACCATAATTGTAGACTTTAATAAACATTTAGATAAAACTCCAAGAACTGGAGCCTGTGAAATGTTTTTAGAGACATTGGAAGCCTTGGGATGGTCTCAATTTGTTTCTAAAGCCACTCTTAAAGCAGGACATATCCTAGACCTGATTTTTGATAACAGTAATTGCATAATACTTCTCACACCATAGTGCCCTGATGTGATCACCAATTAATAAAGGCAGCAACAACCTTCCTCAACACAAATCTCAAAATTAAAGATAACTATACTTTTACTTTCAGGAGAAAAATAGACACTGAGGTACTTGCAGAAACAATAGAAAATGATCTCCGTGAACTAAATCAAGCAAATGTTACAGCGGCATTTGAGTCATGGGATCAGATTGTGACTGACACAGCTGAAAACCTTAGCCTTGTCTAGATGAAAACTATTAATAAAGAAAGGAATACCTCTAATCACTTGAAGCTCTGGTATGATGATGATGATTTAAGACACTAGAGAAATGATGGTGAAAAAGTCCATCCACCAAAGCCCTAGGAAAATATAAATCCCTCCTAACAAAATACCGTGCACTAACCAATAAAGCAAAAAAAGATTATGCTAAACAGATTCACAATGTAATATTTAACTCTAAATTGCTCTTTGATGTTGGTAAAAATTTAATTAAAGACCCGACTTCACCCATCCCGAGAAACTATAACTTCTCAAAGGCTGCCAGCAATGAATACGCCACATCCTCTCTAGACAACCCAATTACCGTCTGTTTCCCCACAAAAGCACCTGAAGATATTCATGGCCTGATCAAATGGTCCATGTTCGATAGAGTATCTAATCTTGAAATTAGTCAAATCATAGCCAAAATTAATCCTGTGATTCACCCACATGATCAAAATCCAACCAGTTCCTTAAAATAAGTACTCAATGTTATCTCTCAGACAGTCACAACCTAATTAATTTCTCTCTCGCAGAAGGAATTGTACCAAATAGGTTAAAGCAAGCTGTAATAAAACCAATTCTGCAAACCAAAATCGGCAGAATCGACAACTGGGACAACTATAGGCCCATATCCAAGTTGTCTTTCGTGTCAAAAGTATTGGAAAAAGCATTCGTATCGCAACTTGTGAACATTTTGGATGATCATGATGATCTTTACCCAAATTGATTTGGTTTTAGGAAACATTGTTCAACTGAGACATTACTTCTTTCCTTAATGGACTCTATTTTAAGAAGGTTTGATACTGATAAGTCGATTAGCACAAGAAAGTAAGATTCAGCAGCCGCCTTTGACACAGTGGACCATACCCTTTTATGCTATCAGCTGAGCAACATTGGGATCTACGGTAGTGTTCACAGATGGTTCACCTCCTTTCTGTCTAAGAACATTCCAAGTTAAATTGGGCAATCACACATCTGACACTTTCCATAATGATACAGGTGTCCCTCAAGGCTCAGCTGTCTCAGCAACACTATTAAATATTTATTTGCTCCCACTGTGTAAGCTACTAGCGGATTTAGGAATTACTTTTCTTATATGCTGATGACATACAGTTCTACATCTCATTCTGCAAATCATTTGGAAATATAGTATGGACACTATCAACATACGTGAAAGCAATATAGCAGGAACTATCACAACTTAAACTTACATTAAACCCCCAAAAGACTGAAATCATTTGGTTAAGTAGAAAAACTTGGATAGATAAACCACTGGCTATTGACCTGGGTAATTTTGAAATTACTCCCTCAAATCAAGTACGGGATTTAGGGATCCAGCTAGATGAGAACCTTAACATGAAAAAGCACATCAACAAATTAATGAATACAGGTATGCCAAACTGTATATATTTCATCGGTTAAAACCTTTGCTGACTTCCATACAGTACTGCAAACCCTAATTTTCTCAGATCTAGACTACTGTAATTCCTTATTACTTGGTCTTCCTGTTAGTACCCTAAAACCATTACAACTACTACAAAACGCCTCAGCCTGACTCTTGGTAGGAAATAGGAAATTTGATCATATAACACCCTTGTGGCTTTCACTGCACTGGCTACCAGTACAAGCTAGAATATATTTTAAGGTATTAATGCTAATGTTCAAAATCTTTTACCCTAATAACACCTGTATGATAGGAGTGACTTGATAACCATACACACCTTAGCAAACACTAAGGCAGGGGTGGGCAGTTCCGGTCCTCGAGGGCCACAAACCAGTCTGGTTTTCAGGATATCCCCAATGAATATGCATGAGAGAGATTTGCATGCACTCTGCCTCAGTTATATGCAAATCTGTCATGCATATTCATTAGGATATCCTAAAACCTCGACAGGTTTGTGGCCCTCGAACTGGAATTGCCCACCCCTGCACTAAGGTCTCAAAATAAATGACTACTGACTGTACCCACAATACAGAGCACACATTTGTCGCAAATAAGATCGTGTGTTCTCCATAGCGGGCCCAAAACGCTGGAATTCACTACCTGAGATGTTACATTTGATACCAGATAGAAAGAAATTTAAATATGAACTAAAAACATAGCTATTCAAAAATGCATAGAACCTAACTTAAAAACAGAAAGTAAAGAACCACAGTAATAAGAACGACAAAAGATACGAATGGAAGAATGAATAAATCAAATATGCAAGAATGCTGCATATCATACTAATGTGACATCTGTAATATTGATATATGTACTTGTCACCTATGTTCTAGATACTTAATATGGAATGAACAATTCATTTGGTGCCTACTTATGAATACGACCCAATAACCCATCTTTAATTGACTTTGTAAACCGTTGTGATTTTTACATGGAATGACGGTATATAAAATGTTTAAATAAAAAATAAAATGGTACTGACAGGCCTTTGCCCACCATTGCTTATTTTCCCTATCTCAACAATATTTTTTTTTTCTCGTGGAAAAATTCTACAAGAAGAAAACATCGTGCAATGTTCGTCACAATATTTTCTCAGACATGAGAGGGGCCAGATATCATGGAAATGCCCCCCTTTCCCGGGATATTTTTCTGCTCCCGTGATAAAATATCACAACTTAGTCAATAGACCTCTGGAGACAGGGAAATATCTACAATGCCTGAATGTAATCCACTTTGAAGTGTCATGAAAGGTGGAATATAAATAACCAACAAATGCAAATGTTTTTATCTGGAAACATCAAGATTAAAGATAAAAGAAATAGGTTATGTATTCTAATAATTTGTGAGAAAATTGTGTCTCAGGTATTGAATGCTTATCTGGAAGTTGAGAAGTCAATTTTTGACATGTCTATAACAAATGGAAATTTTTTAAAATTGCTTTGTAAATTAAAAGGGGAGAGGGAGTCAACCCAACTCAGTTTTTGGTTCTTGTACCCAGTTTCTGTTTCTTGGCACAGCCAAAATTGAGATCATTGTAGATGCAGCATTTGCAGCTCTTGGGGAATGAGCCCTGGCTATCACTCAATAGCAATATCTACTGGATGGTTTAAGGGTGCACTAATGCAAAACCCAGGCAACCACAATGAAGGCTTGTAAGACTGGAAGGCCACAGGAGAAGGAAAGTGACTGCTAGGTCAAAAGAAGTAAAAACACATTGGTAGTTAGAACTCAGGTTCCACCACATTCTAGCATTTATGCAGGTTGTTATTGCTTAAGTACAGCTCTGTGATCAAAAGTACCTTATCCATGTGGAAAAGGAAATTCAGAGCTCGACAAAACCCAGATTCCAGGTCATCATTGCAATTTAGAAATTTCCCTGTGGTGTCAGATTTTCATGCCCCCGATGTTTATCTTCTAAGACAAGCAGGATGGTTGTCCTCACACATGGATAACATCAGATGGAGCCCAGCATGGAAAACTTATGTCAAAGTTTCTAGTATCTTTGACTGGCACACTGAGCATGCCCAGCATACTACTAACCACGTGTCCACGCGTTGTCCCTCTTCAATCTCTTTTGTGCGGAGCTGTCCTCTGACAGTTGTGGAGCTCCCGCTCTCTTTTTCTTAGGAAAGCCTTTTTCCTGTGCTGGGTCCCTCTCCATTCCTCCTGGCCTTAGCCGGCAGAGTGGTAAGTTCTTGCTTTGTGTGGTTGATTCCTGGTATCGACTTCCTACGGTGTCCGCTGGTCATCGACCACTTGCTGGCCTTTTCATCATGGCGTTGTCGGGTTTTCATTGATGCCCCTAGTGCCCTTAGACTATGTCCCTCATGGATCTGCACGAGGTGTGTATTCTTTGCCTGGGGGCATTGCTTATCATCCGGGCTGTTGATTTTGCGACCAGATGACCCCCTAAGGGCTGGCACACCTGCCTAGACAAGATGGAGAAGTTGTTTAAGTCCAGGAAGTCCAAGTCCTTGACGTAGACCTCGGGGGCATCGACGCCAAAGGGGCATAGAGAGCCGATGGACACCTATCCCTTGGTGTCCATTCCTCCGGGGCCTCCAGTGGAGAGGGGTGCTGGAGATCGGCCTTTATCTGCCTCCTTTTGCTTGAGGACTTTGGGATCGTCTCCTTCATCCTCTGCACCAGGGGAAGATCAGGCTGAGCACTTTGGGAAGACCCGGAAACATTGTTGCCAGGCTCTGGTTGGCACTGGTGTCTGCTGTGGTGCCCCCGAAACGACCCTGTGGTGAGGAGGTATCGCTCTCATCAAGGCCAGGGATCCAAGGCGTTCCCCCACAGATTCCGGTACCGGTGCAGATTCCCCGAGGGGGATCCAGCTATGCTGCCACCGCCTCAGGCTGACCTGTTCTCGGCGGCCTTCAAGGAGGAGCTTGAATGTAAGGTGTAGTTGACGGTGGTTCGCGCCCTGCAGGGCAAGGAGCTGCTGGAGCCTGCCCCTTCGATTTTGGCACCATTGCTGAAGTGCCTCGACATTCTGCTCAGCGTTTTCCTCGTGCAGCCAATGCTGATGCCCAGGGTGCCATCGATTTGCCTCAGCGATCACCATTGTGGGGTCCTCTGAGGAGGGATAGGCCTTTGAAGCTGGAGGGGCTTTTGAGGCCCTTTGTTCCATGGCTAGCATTACCCTGTCTGGCTTCTGGTCCTTTGGGAGTGGTCCATCAGAGCTCGCTTGCATATGAGCAGAGCTTAATGGACCTTGTGGTCCCAGTGGCAGCAAGCCACACAGGACCTCCATGTCCATATACGGGTTACTCCGCCTCTCTGGTTCTCTTTGCCTTAGTGGGAGTGTCTGACCAACTTGGAGCAGGGTCCTCCTGCCCACATTGTGCTCACTACGGATGTGTCCAACCTGGGGTGGGTACCCATGTGAAGGGGTTCCACACAACAGGTCTTGTGGTCCACCCAGGAAGCATTGTCAGATTCACTTCCTGGAGCTCCGCTTCGGCTGATCAACAGGGTGGTTCTGATCCAGATCAACAACCAGGTGGCATTGTGGTACATCAACAAACAGGGAGGTACGAGGTTGTTCTCCTATGCCAAGAAGCCGTTCAGATCCAGTCTTGGGCTGTGTCGCAGGGTATGGTGCTTCGAGCCATGTACCTGACTGGGATGGAGAATGTGGTGGCGGATAGGCTGAATCGAGCCTTCTGACCTCCATGAGTGGTTCCTGAAACAAGAAGCGGCTGATTGGATATTCTGCCTCTGGGGAACCCCGGATGAAGATCTGTTTGCATCTCCCTGCAACAGGAAGGAGGATCAGTACTGCTCACTGTCCAGGGGGGATGGCAAACCAGCCTCAGATGCCTTTGTCCACCATTGGGGTAAAGGCCTTTTGTACGTGTATCCTCCACTTCCCCTGAAGCTTCAAAAGGACAGGGGAACTATGATCCTCATAGGCTCCTCATTGGTTGAGTCAGATCTGGTTCCTGCTCTAGCGGTTCTCTTCTGGGAACCAATCAGTCTGGGTACTTCCCCAGACCTCATCACACAGGATCAGAGGAGGCTGTGCCATTCCAACCTCCGGCCTTATCCCTGATGGCGTGAATGTTGAGAGGTTGATTCTGCAGCCCCATAACATCTGTCTTGAGTCCTAGTAGCTTCCAGGAAGCCTTCCATTAGGAAGTCTTATGGCCTAAAGTGGAAAAGGTTTTCCATCTGGTGTGAACACTGCAGCCTGGATCAGTTCTGCTCTACACTGAAGCTGCTTGATTACCTCCTGCACCTTTCAGATGCTGGCTTAAAGACCAACTCCATTAGGGTATACCTGAGAGATCGGTTCGCCCAGGGTGTGGATGGTTCACCCATTTCTGTGCAACCCATTGTAGGTCACTTTATGCGTGGTCTGCTTCAGTTGAAGCCTACCCTGTGACTTACTGTGGTGTTTGCTCAGCTCATGAAAGCTTCTTTCGAGCCGCTGTGTTCTTGTGACCTCAAGTACCTGACCTGGAAGGTCATATTTTTGGTCGCGGTCACATCAAAGGGCAGTCTCAGTGAGCTTCAAGCCTTGATGACATATCCACCCTACACGAAGTTCTTCCATGAAAGGGTGGTTCTGCATCTGCACCCTAAGGTGGTGACTGATTTCTATCTCAACCAGTCAATCGTCCTACCCACCTTTTTTCCCAGGCCTCAATTGCCCCTGGGTGAATGGGCTTTGCACAGTCTGGACTGCAATTAGTCAAATCATAACCAAAATTAATCCTGCGATTCACCCATGTGATCTAATTCAGATGCTGGCTTAAAGACCAACTACAAAGCCTTTTACTTGGAGTGGACGGCAGGCAGGCCATTAGCAGTCTACGCAACTCTTCATCTCTTTTAACAAGAATAGATTGGGATTTGCTGTTGCTAAGCAGATACTGTCCAACTGGCCAGCAAATTGCATCTCCTCCTGCTATACCCAGGTGGGACTGCAGCCTGGGGGCCATGTGGATGCGATCTGCAAGACTGTGATGTGGAATTCTCTCCACACTTTTGCCTCTCATTACTGTCTGGACAGGGATGGCGTTTCGGTCCTCTGGAATTTTCAGCTATAAAACCCAACTCTTCCTAACTACGGTCCTTGTTTCGGGTTCAGGCTGTCTCCCTCTGTTACCAATAGCATCCCTGTTGTGCCCGTTGGCATGTGGTTAGGTGTCAGTTGGTCTTTTTGTCTTCAGGGTCAGCCTGTAGCTAGGGATTCACCCATGTGTGAAGACTACCATCCTGCTTGTCCTAGGACAACAGGATGTTAGTCCTCGCAAAACCTGTCTGCCACCCGGCGGAGTTGAGTTTTATTATGTTTTATTTTTTTTCATAATTCTGTGTTATAAGACTGAAGAGGGACCCCATGTGGATGCAAGGATAGTGGCATGCTGGGCATGCTTGGTGTGCCAGTCAAAAACTTGTGTCAAAATTTCTAGAAATTTTGACGTAAGTTTTCTGTACTGGATTCCATCCGATGTCACCCATGTGTGAGGACTAACATCCTGCTGACCTAGGAGAACACCTAGGTTAGCTTTCCTGCTGCCATTGTTGCCATACAGAAGCTTTCATCTAGTTGGCACCACGGGCTCTTGGAGTGATTTGAGACCATTGTGGGAGTTCCTGCATTGCACAATTTAAACTCAATGAGAGCTGTATGGTGCCGAGTAGACGAATGCCCCTGTTTCAGCAGCTAAGGTAGTGGCACCAGCCTTAGCAGCAAAGTGAGGGGTGACTAGCTGGATCCTGGGGTGTATAATTAAGTCTGTTTAACAGTGGCTGTGGCTCGTTTACTTGGGGAGGAAGGGGATGGCAGGATGGGAGGTTGAGACTAGTTGGAGACAAAGGGAGTTGAGACTGGAGAAGATGAGGGGATTGAGAGAGACTGATGGAGAAATGAAGGGGAATGAAAGAGACTGGGTGAGGACAGTGTGGCAGGGGTATTGAAAGAGAAGGGAAATTGTTGTACACCCAAGCCATAGTGATAGCTGTGCCTGAGGCAGTTGCCTCTTTGGTTCACCTTTCAGATGTGCCAGCATGCTAACAGTATGCTTTTGGAGGGAGAGGAGGGGAAGTTGGCTGCATGCTGCTGCTAGCACTGCAATAGTGAATTAAGGACCTGATTTTCTAAGCTTTATTTTCCCATAGGTAAAGAATTTTAGTAAATGAGGCTTTCTGTAGCATACCTCTGCTTCCCACTCTTCAGTTTTGATGCTGAGAATGGGGGAGGAGGATGTTTACAGAGGTCTCACTACTGGCTTCTAAATTTCAGGGTGGCTGCTGGCTTCAAAGAAAATTTGTCAAGTCCTATCTTAAAATTTCAGGTCTCTGTATGTAGACAAAGATACACCTTCTCCACACTGATTGGAAAGGTTCAATTTGTTTTATACAGTTCTTCCACAGTGCAACTGGTATTTGTAAACTCAAACTAGCTGCTTGAGTAAAAAAAAATAAGAATCAAACTCTAAGCAGAAAATGAAAATCAGAAAGGATCAATGTGGTTGACTTGAAGGCCTCCTAATGTCTCTTCCTTTGAAAGTAATGAAATTGTCAGTGTGATGTTCAAATATTTGTGTTTCTGCACCCACTTTTGAGAAAATAGGAAAATGAAAGAGAGACATTTGAAGTATTGATAAGTGATGAATGAGAGCTGGCTAATTTCTGATTTAAACTACTCCTATAGATCCATTTTGATAACACCCCAGTCTTGCTATGTTTTCATAGTAACTAGAGAGCTGCATGTTATGAATTTAGGGCTTAATTTTCTTTGTATTGTGGTTTTGTTCATGTTGAGCACTGCTGATAATCTTTTCTTTTCCTGTAACTATGATGACTATAATAGGCAAGGTTTATTTCTTTTGTGTAGGTCGTATCTACAAATGCTTGTTTACTGGCTCCGTGAGCTCACTACTGACACTGCCTTTAGATATGCTGTCGACGTAAGTACTGTCCAACTTAACTACAGTAAACCTGCCACAGGAAAACATGACAGAGAACTTCTGTGAATCTAGGTTTTCTCATCTGCTTCATCATCTTAGTCCATAACATGCTCTTTGACATGACACATGTCTAGCCATAGAAGAAGACGAGCAGTTATGCACAGTTATTGCTGATGTTACTCTTGGATACTATTAGGGGCAAAAGAATGTGTCCTATTTCCTCTGACAAGACTGCTTTCACATATTAACAAGCAGATCAGTATAGCTTCCTATGTCCTCTGAACAACAGAAGCTAGACCTTTCAGAGAAACTCATGATAAATAGTTTGATAGTTTTTCAGGCATTTAAATAGTTTACTTTTTAATCTGTTTACATCCCTGCGCAGAATACATCTTGAATCTGAAAAAATAATAAAAAAAAAAAAGGAAAAATTAGAGAGGAGTAGCCGAGTAGTTAGAGCAGCAGGCTGTGAACCAGGGTTCAAATCCCACTGCTGCACCTTGTGACCTTGGGCAAGTCACTTTGCCTTCCGTTGCCTCAGGTACAAACTTAGATTGTGAACCATCTTGGGGACAGAGAAATACTCCCAGTACCTGAATGTAATCCATTTTGAACTGCCGAAAAGTGGAATATAAATCAAATAAAATAGAATAATAGGGGAAATGACTTTATTTTTAACTCCTCCATTCCTCATTAAACAGCACATTTTAGTTTTTAGCCCATTAAATTCAAAAACGTTTTGAGTTGTGGCTTCCCATAGGGATAAGCTGTTTCTCTGCCTCCAAAATAGTTTTTCTCTAACGTTTGTTTTGGCTTTCTAAAAAAAAAAAAAAAGTGGATTATTTTTTGTCCACTGTGCATGACAGGAAAACTGTGTGCATTGAAATAAAAATAAATGGAGAGTGGATTTCATTAGCATGACCAATTGAATTCACAGGTATGTTCGTAGTGCCACAATAGTGCCTTTTTGACTTGGCAGTGGCATACAGCCCTATAGTAATTGGAAGAAGTCTCTTCTTGGGCCTTGGATATTTGATGCCTTCAATGTTTGGTGCCCCAGGGAGTTTCATTTGTTAGCTATTCCTAAATCTGCTCATTGGTGGAGAGGGCCCCCTGGCCCTCAGCAAATGATTGATGCATGTAATTGGATCCTAATGGAAAACTGTGTTCTGTATATTTTATTTCAGTATGTACTAATGAAAGAGCTAAAAGTTAATGGTCAGTATCTCTTGAGCTGACGTTCTGCCCCCATGAAGTAAATGAAAACATTTTCTTCTTAGCATTCAGATAGGTGGATCCACACCAGTGGGTTATGCACCTCTACCAGCAGATGGAAACAGAGCAAAGCTGACGTCATGGTATATATACCCTACACTGACATAAGCCCCCTGTATTCTTCCTCTCCAGCAGATGGTGGACGTACATCTCCGTACTGGGGAAAAGTTTTTTGTAGAAGGAGAAAGGTTTATTACCCTGCTCTCCTATGCTGATATCTTATGGTTCCCCCTCCTCAGTCGAGTTTCCCGAGGTGATATCTTTGGATCCCTCCCTCAGATGAGTGCCTTGGCCCATTAGCTGGTTTCTGCTGGCGTGGACTTACATTTTTTTTAATTTTATTTTTTTACAGCTAAGAGAATTGATTTTAGGGATTCTTCTCCCTCTGGTTGCCATGCTCGGCACGCTGATCCGTTGTCCGTTCCTGCCTCCAGGGGAGCTTGGGGACTCGGGCAGGTTGAGCAGCCTTCTGGGCTAGGTCCCGATCTCAGACTTGGATTGTTTGAGTGGTAGACTGTGGCGATATTCACACATTTTTCTCTGCGCATAAGGCTGCCCTCTTCTGGTACATCAGTTCGTGCTTACGTGCCAAGCTGTGTGTCTAGTGATTAGCTGGGCTCTTAGTTGGGCATATAGGGCACCTACCTGGGTGCTCAGTTGTGTGTGTAGGGGTGCCTAGGTGGAAGTACAGTGGTGCACTTAAGGGCACCTAGGTGGACGCTCAAGTTGCGTATGGACAGTGAGTGTTTGGGTGGGCACTCATTTTGTGAGTCTATTTGAATAGTATATTAGGTGCCTAATTTTTTTTTCAAGCACCTATTGCGAGCACAGCTAGGCGCACAGTTCTCAGATGCCTGTTGGCGCTGACAACTCTATGGTGCCAATAACAAGTCTAGGCGCCTTACCCTTTGTGCTGCTTTGTGCTGCTTGCCATGTTTGGGCATCTGTCTGGTGTCCCCTCTAATTTGTGTCAGCACTGTTTGGAGGCTTAGGGAGACTTGTCTGTCTGATTTTTCTAAGCCCAGTCCTTCCCAGCATGATGCAGGAGCGGAAAATTAACTGCCAGAGGTTTCGCCTGAAGTTGGGGCTCCCCTAACTGGTTCATCAGTGGAGGAAGGTAGTTCAGTGGGTGCTGGACCAACACTCCCTGGTTTTGGCATGGACCCCTCCCCCTCTTGGGTGCAATTTTTTCAAGGGCTGCAGTCCTTTCTTCAGGTGCAGTTGACGGCCCCGGCCAAATTTAACAGATCAGGATCGCAGTCTGCAGATTCCTGCGTGCCTGGTGCTGCGAGTAAGCGTCTTGAGTACATCTAGATCTGCTGTGGGTCATGTGGATAGGGACCCTGATGGCATTCCCCAGAGGATGGGGAAATTCCTTCGGGGCTGGAGCTGTATAGAACTATGTTGCGTTTCTTTCATAGAGATGAGTTACCGGCTCTGATTTCCCAGACATTGAAGATGCTGGGGCTACAGGGGGCTGATTCCATGTCTGTTCCAAAGAAAGATACCATTTTGATTTCTTTGCATAAAGCCTCATGTTTCTTCCCTATTATGGAGGCTATTCAAGAATTGATTGATATTGAATGGGGCATCCCGGAAGCTAATTTTAAAGGGGAATGAGCCTTGGAAGAGCTGTACACCCTGGATCTTGCTGCAAGAGAGCAATTGCACTTTCCAAAAATGGATGAGTTTGTGTGTGCTGTCACCAAGCGGATGACTATTCCCATAGAAGGGGGGAGCAGCATTGAAAGATGCGCAAGATAGAAGAATTGAGGCCATCTTTAAGCAGGGCTTTGAAGCAATTACAATGAATTTGCAGATATCTTCTTGTTGCTCGCTGGTGGCTCACTCTTTTGTTTACTTCTCTCTCAGACTATGAATCTGTTGTGAATTACACAGCAGTGATGGAACCAGCAGCCGCCTTTTTGGCAGATGCGGGCTGCGATCTGGTATGCACTTCGGCCAGCAGGGTGGCTTCAGTAATAGCAGCCAGGCGTCAGCTATGGCTCAGGACTTGGTTAGCTGATACAATTTTGAAGTCTAATCTTACAAAATTGCCCTTTGAAAGATCACTCTTGTTTGGGAGTGAGCTGGAAAAATGGCCAATAAGTGGGGTGAGTCCCTGGTTCCTCGGTTGCCAGAATATAAGAAACAGACGTTGCGCTCCTTCAGCATGAGAGGTCGTGCTAGGGGTTTCAGGCGCTTTCGACCCTACAGAGGAGCAGCTTCTCAGAGGACTCTGCCTTTGGGTAGGTCTCAGTCCTTTCATCTCAGGCAGCCCAGAAGGCACATAGGCTCAGGTAGTGGTGCCTCCTGAGCCTCTCAATGAAGGTGTGCTGACCCACTCCCGGGAACAAGAAATAAAGGGTTGCCTGTCTCATTTATTGGAGGTGGGTTGAGATCTCGTCAGACCAGTAGGTTCTGGAGGTGATAAGAGATTGCTACACTCTGGAGTTTCTCAGTGTTCTTCAGGATGTTTTCATGGTGTCTCCCTGCAGCTCTTTACAGAAGAGACAAGCAATGGGAGTGTACGTTGTCAAGGCTTTTCAGCCTGTGGGCTGTAGTTCGTGCCCATGTCACAAAATATGGGCCGAAATTCCATTTATTTCATTGTGTCCAAGGAGGGGGGCTCCCTTCGCCCTATCCTAGATCTCAAGAGTCAACTGTCATTTGCAGGTGACTCATTTTCATATGGAAACCTTCGTTCAGTGATAATGGCAGTACAGTCAGGGGAGTTTGTCTCTGGATTTGTCAGAAGCGTACCTTCATATTCCCATCCGTCTGGAGCATCAACTATTTCTGCGTTTCACTGTTTTGGGGCAACATCAGTTTTGCGTGCTGCCTTTTGGTTTGGCCACCATTCCCAGAACCTTTTCCAAGGTTATGGTAGTGGTTGTGGCAGTGTTGAGAGGATGGCATTCTGGTTCACCCATACTTAGACGATTGGCTGATTCGAGCCAAGAGTCTGGAATAGAGCCTTCAGGTCTCACACAAGGTGATCTCCTTGCTACAGGAACTAGGTTGGGTGATGAACCTGGTCATGAGCAATCTACAGCCGTCCCAGACACTGGAGTATCTCTGTATTCACTTCAACATGAACCAAGGCAGGGTGTTCCTGCTAGAAGGCTGCATTCAGAAGCTGATGGTGCAAGTGCGACTATTGATAGAAAAAGTACACCCGACTAGGTCTTATCTACAGGTGCTCGGGTTGATGGTGGCCACCCTAGAGGTGGTTCCGTGGGCCCTCTTTGTACTCTGCTGGCTTGTTGAGTCCACAGTGTCAAGACTGTTTGATATGGCTTCACCTACTGGTGGAGATCAGCATACAACTGCAGTGGTAGTTGCAAGCAGACCATCTAAGGAAGGGGGTTTCCCTATGATCACTGGACTGGCCAGTTCTCAAGACTGATGCAATCCTCCAGCATTGGCATGCTTGCAATTAGTCAACTGCTTGCAGGGTCGAGCGGGCCAGATAATGTCTGACAATGCAACGACAGTGGCTTACATCAATCGGAAGGGAGGGACGAAGAGCCATCTAGTGTTGCAGGAAATATCCCAATTCATGGAATGGGCAGAAGTGCATCTTCAAAAAATCTGTCTCCCACATTGCAGGAAAAAACATTATAAGAACTGACTTTCTCAGCAGACAAAGTGTGGACCCAGGAGAATGGGAATTATCAAATGAGGCATTTCAGCTCATAGTGGACCGCTGGACCTCCCGTTTCTAGACATGCTGGTGATGCATCACAATGCGAAAGTTCCTCGCTTCTTCAGTCGCAGGAAAGATCAAAAGTTATAGTAACAGTAATGATGGCAGAAAAGGACCAAATGGTCCATCCAGTCAGCCCAGCAAGTTTCTTAAAATAGTAACTGCCACTCTGTGCAGATTACTCCTATGTTTTTCTTAAGGGTAGTAACTACCACTCCGTGCAGTTATCCCCAAGCCATATGATAACCCATAAAAATTTCAGCTAGCAGCATTTTCTACTGGATGACGAGCTTTCTTGAAAATTCACACAGTGCTGCTTCATGTGCTTTGCTTATGGATTTGGCTGTAAAAGCAGTCCTGTGCTTTTCCCTTATGTCTATCAGTACCACAGACTGTAGAAGTCAGGGCCCTCTTGGTTGTCTGAATCCAATTCCCTTTTCCCCTGCCGTCGAAGCAAAGAGCAATGTTTCAGTTGCATTAAAAGCATCAAGGCTTTATTGGTTAAGGTTAATAATCTCCATGCCACACCAGCAAGCTACCCTCATGCAAGCTCTCCATTTCCTTTAGGACTTGGCCATAGAAGCAGTCATGTGCTTTTTCCCTTATGTCTGCGAATCAGTATCCCAGAAATTAGAAGTCAGGGCCCTTGGTTGTTTTCTAAATCAGTAACTGCTGCACCAGTAAGTTATCCTGCGTGCTTTTCTTCATTTCTGTCCTCTAGTTGTCTAAGCGGAGAGCAATGTTGTAGTTGCATTAAAAGCATCAAGACTTACTGGTTAAGTTTAGTAATCTCCATGCCTTCTGCTAAGGGTAGTAACTTCCTCACCAGCAAGTTACCTCCATGCAAGCTTTTCTTCATTTCCTTCCACTATCTTGTAGAGATCCAGTGTTTATCCCATGCTCCTTTGAATTCTTTGACTGTTTTCATCTTCACCTCTTCCGCAGAAAAGGCATTCCAGGCATCCACCACCTGCTCTGTGAAGAAATATTTCCTGATGATGGTTCTGAGTTGTCCCCCCTGGAGTTTTGTTTCATGAGCTCTAGTTCTATTTTTTTTCAATGGAAAAGGTTTGAAGTTTATGCATCATTAAAACCTTTTAGGTCTCTGGGACTTTGGTGATATCACTTTGCTAAGAAGTCACATGTAAAAGGAGCTATGTACAGGCCTATATATATCTATCTGGAAACCTGGCATTGGCATCTGGCTCCATGATGCATTTGTGTACTGTTCTATTCTTTTTGCTAAAGGTGGTCTCAGATTCACTTGAATCAGTCAATTTCCCTGCCGACTCTGGATAGGAAGAGAGATGTGGTTGAATATCGCCTGTTGTGGTCCTTGGATGTCAAGGGGCATATCTTGAGGTATTTATAGGTTTCTGAACCTCTCAGGAAGACTCCGTGGTGGGAGTAAACAGGGTGAGCTGGTGTCGCGGGCCACAATAGCCCGCTGGATTAAGGAAATAGTCATGGCCATGTATGTGGATGTTGAGCAGCCATTGTCTAGTCAGGTTAGGGCTTATTCCACTAGAGCTCAGGCAGTGTCATGGGCAAAGATTAGATTGCTGTCTCATCAAGATTTGCCAAGCTGTGATGTGATCTTCCTTACATACTTTTTCCAGTCATTATTGCCTGGATATTCAAGCCCAGGAGGATGCAGCCTTCTCATACGTGGTATCGATCGGACCACAGGCAGCCTCCACCTTGTTCGGGAGTAGCTTTGGTACATCCCACTGGTGTAGATCCATCTATCTGAATGCTAAGAGAAGAGAATTTTACTTACCTGATAATTTCCTTATCTTTAATGAAGATAGGTGTTTCCACCTTCCCTCCCTTGGATGCCAGATAGTTGTGCTATTGACCTGCATGACTGCGTGTTCCAGGGGTTACTGGCAAGTGTCAATCCAATCCCTAGGTCAGTGTGTTTACATTCCTCGTCTGAGCTCAGTGTTTTCCTGTTAGCTGAATGCTGGAGTGTTTGTTAATAATCAAGTTTTGTTAGTTTGTTTACAGTTGGCTTTTGCACAGAATACTGGTGGGCTGATTTCAGTGTAGGGGTGTATATATATGTGTGTGTGTGTGTATACCGTGACGTTTACTTTGTTCGATCTCCATCTGCTGGTAGAGGTGCATGATCCACTGGTGTGGATGCACCTATCTTCATTAAAGAAAAGGAAATTCAGGTAAGTAGTAATTTCTCCTTAGAGCTCAGCATTTTATAAAACAGCTGTTCATTTTGATTCTGTAAACCATGGTATTCTCCAGGGCTTTTTGTATGGGTTAAAATTATATGATTAGGCATGATTTTATATTGACTGGGTGTAAGCCGAAAGTGCTGACAGTGACAAGTTTTTCTTCTATTGCAGGGAAAATCTATTGGCAGACTGTTTGCAGGGATGTTTTGTTGTGACGTGCACTCTTTGCGCTTTCATTAGTCTCGTGTGGTTACGTGAACAGATAGTCCATGGTGGAGCACCACAGTGGTTGGAACAAAACCAACCACAGCCGGTCAATGGTGCAGGGCAACAGAATGAGGTAAAATAATAGGTTGTGAAAAGTTTGTTTTGCATGGCAAAAGAATAGTTAACACTCAGATTTTTGAGCACAAAGAAAACAAAATTGATCTAGTAAGATTACTAAAAATTACTTGTGTTATTGCATAAGGAACCTCTGTATAATGTTGATATGCAGTTCTTTTGTCACAATGTATCATTTCTCAGTTCTCCCTCCTATAGCAAAATCAAGGTAAATGCTCATAGATTTGCGGCATAACTGAACCACAATCGATATCAGAAAATGTGGATGTAGATATTTAAAACTACATTTAAATACATTTTGAATACAGGACCCACTCTCAGGGCTTACTCTAGTGGGATGTGGGGCCTGGCCAGCATAAGCATATCTCTCAACCCTTCATGCCCCCTCACCCTGGAACAGTTTTGGCCCATATTCTGCCCCTCCACTCCCCCTCCACTTATCTACTCCTCAATCATCTTCCCTCTCCTATGTAAAATCATTTCTTCCTCCCCTCTCCCCATCTGACAGAACCCTCCAGCTAGTAGGAGAACAGTGCTTGCTTCTTTGCAGCTGCTGCCTCTGCTGGTGGATATTGGCAAACTACAGGGCCCTGCTTGGTTAAGACTTCAATCAATGCTGACAGAGAAGGCAGCTAGCTACAAGTTAGAAATGCTGATAGCAGGGGATAGTGCCAGGTAGTTGGAGTCATGTCTTGAAGCTGCTGATGTATAACTGATCTGCTTAGAGCGGGCAAGGCCATCCTTGTTGAGGGTAGTCATCCTGATTCCTGACTGCCCTCAACAAGGATGGCCTTGCCCACTCTAAGCAGATCAGTTATTTTTATGTAAGTGACTAGGTTCCACTTAAATCATGAGTAGTGTGGTATAATTGAAACATTTTGTTTGGAATATTTGAAATGTAGCTATAAATGAAGGGTACAACTACAGTGCCCTTCTCTCTTAAACCCCCCCTCCAAACCCCCCCTCCCCCAAACTGTATTTCTATCAAAAGATCTTATAATTCCTAATACTGAGCTTTATTTGCATTCCTTGGAAGTATATGAAACGCCCTCCATCCCCAAAAAAGTTTCTGTGGGAACTGTAAGGGAAAATGAGTCAGTTTTGCTGTCAGCAAGCCCTTCTCTTATTCTAAAACTTATCCTTGTAGGCTCAGGGAGTGGGACATGGTGGAGCTGAAAATGCTGCTGTTGAGCAACCTGCTAATCCACCAGCAGAGAATGCAGTTGTGGGTGAAAACCCAGAGGTGGCAGAAGAGCCAGCTGATGAGGAGGAGGAAGACAACGAAGATGAGGAGGATGCAGTGGTAGAAGATGTGGCAGATGCAAACAATGGTGCCCAAGGTAATAAAATTTAGGAAACATCACTTAACCATTAGCACTTCCCTTCAACTTGGCTTAAACATTTCTATTTTAAGAAATATTTGAATATCTAATTGACTTTCTTAAAATGATATTCAAGCAGTAATTCACATTTTATTTAAAATCTTATTGTTAGCATTGATTAAACAGAGTGAAGTTGTCAGAATGTTGATAAAATAAGCCCTACAGACTTTTGAAACTGCATACACTTTCCTCTTTCCATTTTCTTTTTTTTTTTCAAACTTGTTTATTGGTTTTTGAAACTTATTTCTGGATGTTGGTATGTCTTGACAAGTTGGCTTATTGAAATTTATGAAGTAAAAGGATATATTGGTACTTAATAAATTACTAGGAAATCTGCATGTTCAGAACATCTTGGATATCTTGATGCTCTTGAGTCAAATGGGCCAAACACCTGTGTATAGCAGTCACTTAGAGAGATGATAGAATAGCATCATATTCTACATTGGGCAAACCAACTGAGCTTTTGTGTTTGGTATGAAAAGCAAAACGCTAAGGGCTTACTGTGTTCAAAATTTCTCAGACAATTATTCATGAAACACATTGAATACACATATTCAGTTGCTGTGTTTTAAAAAAGACTACATCTCCAGAGACCTAGAATATCTTGCAAAATACATTTTATGCACCTTTATAGACATACCGCCGCACCAAATCATGCACATCATCAGTTTCACTGAGTGTATGGCTTTGCAATCTTGATGACAGCCAGTATGAAGAAGCAATATGAGCTCACTTCTGCTATGTTATATTGTTGAAGTACAGTGCGCTGTGCAGATTTAAAAAATGATGTATAAATTAAATAGGTACTCAAATTACAGGTGAGACTTGGCTGCTCTTTAATCACCACACTGCCTCATTTAAATATGGTCCAAACCATTTCCCTACACACCTCCACAGAATTAAATGGGATTTAAAAAAATATAGAAATCTGTCAAATCTGGGGTTCTGATGTCACCCATTCAAGATGGCCACTGAACTGGTGCTTTTCTTGGGCAGATCCCCCAACTCCTGCTGGCTTGAAAAATTGATTTAAATTGTGCCACAGTACCATGTTGACCATGTTCTTCTCTGCAATCAATTAATGAATATTGGAATTAGCGGAAAAGTTTACAACTGGTTCTCTTCCTTCCTAGAAAATAGACCCAAGTCAAATTAGGCTATCAAACCTCAGACCTCTTTAAAATTGACACAGGAGTTCCTCAAGGATCAGCCCTGTTAGCAACTTTAACATTTATCTCCTTTGTTTGCATTCTATTATCAAATTTAAACACAAAATACTTTTATATATGCGGATGTTATTCAGTTTTACATTCCTTTTGAAAAATCTTTTGAAATAGCAACTCTAACAAAGTATATGAAATCCATTCAAAAAGAGCTCTACTGAAATTGACTCTCAACACTGACAAAACTGAAATAATTTGGCTAAGAAAAAAAAATACATCTCCAAAACCATCCATAATAAACTGATGAAGTACGTGACCTAGGAATCCAATTTGATGAAAACCTGAACATGAAAACACATATTTTGAAGATAATGAAATCTGGTTATGCCAAACTCAGAATGCTTCACCGTCTGAAACCTTTACTAACGTTCTAAGACTTCTGCATAGTATTACAAACTAATTTTTTCTAATGTAGACTACTGTAATTCATTATTTCTAGGCCTTAATGCAAACTTAAACCTCTTCAACTACTCAAATGCCTCTGCCAGAATTCTCACCGGAACTAGAAAATTTGACCATATTACTCCCATCCTGATAGATCTTCATTGGCTTCCAATAACCTTCCGAATCCAATACAAAGTTTTATCAATTATCTTCAATATCAATAATTTTGACTCATCTCCTCCTGGAATTTCAGTACAACTCTACAATCCAACAAGAGACCTAAGGTCCCAAAACAAAAGCTTTCTTTCAATATCTTCCAACAATATTGCTCATCTTACCCAAATTAAAGAGAGTTTTTCTATTGCTGGTCCCAAACTTTGGAACTCCCTATCTAATCCACTAAGACTAACAATTGGGGAAAAAAAAAAAATTCAAACAAGATCTAAAAACATAGCTCTTCAAAAAAGCTTATTAACTTACCTGAAATTATTCTAATATACTTAGTAAAAAGACTGATCTCTTAACTTTCTTTGATTTATATACTTTCTTAAACTTTCTGTTTAAATAATTCCCTGGAATTAATCTCCACTGTTGTCGTAATTAATAACTTATTCTTATCTTTTTCATACTTTTATTGTAGTTTGAAATTTATTATCTTTCTAAAATGTAGTTCAGTGCTATATTTGTAAACCATTGTGATCTACTTTTGGAACGATGGTATATAAAAGGCATAAATAAACATGAGAATGGCAAACTGTAAAAAGACTCCAGATCTTAGGAAATTTTCATTCCCCGCGAGCTCTGCCGATTCAAAGCATGGTTGCGATCCCAACATGCGCCTGAGGGTGAAAAAAATGATGCTAAAGGCCCTGATTAAAAAAAATATATATTCTGAAAGCAGGTGGTATTACAAGAGAAGAGCAACTATCCTGGTTTAAAGAATTGAAGGCTGACATTGCCACAGTAAAGGTTGAAGTTGTACAACAGGTCAGTGAACTTAGATGTGAGCTTGCAAATATGGATCAGAGGCTGCTAACTGTCGAACAGGGCCATGAGTATATCCCAATTACAGACGGATGTATAGGCATTGTCCTAGGATAAATGTGAATTGGCATTTAAACTAGAGCACCTGGAAAGTAGTACCAGACGGAGCAACATATGAATTTGAGGACTCCCTGATAATGTCTATGCAAATTTGCCGTGAAATAAGTTTGTGCTTCGGTTCTGAATACTGGAGAAACTCCAAGGGAAATTTTAGTGGACAGAGCACATTGTTCCTTGGGCAGATCACAGCTTAATAAATCCAGAGATATAATCACCTGTTTGCACAACTTTGCAGTGAAAGAGGACGTAAGAAAAGCTAGAGCTATGGGTACTATATTATGGCGTGATGATAGTAACATTATCTTTAATGACTTATCCCCACAAACTCTGCAAAAGAGGAGATATCTGAACTTGGTTAATGATTCCCTCAGGTCTGAAAATATTTGCTACTGGAGCCTGTATCCCATAGGTTTGGCTTTCACTCTTAATGGCAAGTTCTCTAAAGTGATGAATCTTTGAGGCAGTGTCTGTGTTAGCTGAGGCTGGCATTACTGTTAAGCCACTGATTGCTTACACTAAATACAAGTCTAGAAGAAAAACTTCAAGATAGCAAAAAGTTGGAAACTGTGGCAGCCGACTGAGAAGAAGCTCCATTGGTGATGTGCCACTTTCTGATCAGGTGTCTGGGAATGTTCACGGACACTTTCATCTGTGGCAGTTTGATTTTACTTTTCTTCTACATCAGCAGAAGATTTGAGTACTCTGAAAAACTTTGCCAGTGGTCCTGTGATTTTTTTTTTTTTTAAGGAATGTTTTGAATATTGTTTTCAATTACAGCCTACTATCTTGATTTTTTCACATGAGCTTGGTTCTTATGGGATTGGGGATCCCTATAGGACTATATTGTTTTTATCTTAAGTTGAAGCTGTGTTGTTCTTGGGAGGTGATGTCATACCTTTGTGATAAAGTGTGCAATATTTTATGCACACATTTGGTCAAGTGCTTGGGGAGGGGGTACGTTTTGAAGGGGGATCTGGCAATGTTTGTAAGGGGCATGTCCAATAGGTATTCTAAGTTATCTAATGGGAGGGTACCTTTAACATATGCGTTTGTTTACTGAAGACATTGAATTCTTTCTTACTTTTTTCTCATCTTCCTGCACCTTTGGGGTGCTTTCAGGGGCCAGATTGTAGTTTTATATTTCTACTCTACAGAAAATGGCTCTTAAGGTTGTGTTTCTCAATGTTAAAGGATTGAACTTGCAGTTTAAAAGGAACCTGCTGTTTAAAGAGGTATTGCGATTAAATGCTGATATTCTGTTCATTCGGAGACACATTTATGGAAAAGGGATGAGAGATTGCTGTATTCTAAAGGATTGTCCAAGATGTTCCTGGCTTCTAGTACTTTAAAAAGTAAATATGGTGGGGTGAGGATTTTAATTTCTAAGCACGTGTGTGCTGACTTTGTGGAAATTGATAGGGACATTGAAGGAAAATATATTATAATCAAAATGGTTATGGCAGAGAACTTGTTTCTGAATATATATGGTTCCAACTCGGATCAAAGGCCCTTTTCCAGAAACTTTTGGATCTTATTACTGCTAAAACTGTGGGTCATGTGAATGTAGGGGGGAGATTTTAATATTATGTTAAACCCTGCTTTGGATAATTCTGGGGGGTTAGATCATTCTCTAAAGAAACATCATCTTAGACTAAAAACGCTGATCTCCCGATTAGGGGTGATAAATATTTGGAGATTGTCACTCCTTGGAACGAGACTATAGATATTTATTCTAAACCACCTAATACATATTCTCATTTGATTTTTTTCTGATAGCCTCTTGCACTCTGGAAAGAGTTTAGCTAACATAGGGATCATAACATGGTCTGATCATGCCCCTATTATATTTAAATTCCTTTTGACTAATAATGATGCAGGCAAATGCTATTGGCAACTTAATGTTGCTTTATTGAATGATAAAGATGTTTGTCATAAACAGAGTTCTTGAAGATTATTTACAGATTAATAATACTGGAGAGGTGTTTTCTGTTGCGCTATGAGAGAGTCTTAAAGCTATTGCTCGGGATCACTTGATTTCCTGGTCCTGCTATAAAAAGATTTTAAAAGAACGATTGGAAGTGGAGCAAGATATTAAGAGATTAGAAACATTACATAAGCCGCATCCTAACAGTCAGCATCTTTAAGCATTGGATAAAGCTAGGGACAAAAATTACTTAAATCTGAGGAAATAATCCATTATCTAAATATGATAAAACAAAATTACTTTGAATCTGGAAATAAGGCAGGGAGACTCTTGGCCCATAAACTTAAGGCTCAAATTTTCCAAAATCATATTCTTCAAATTAAGGGTAAGATAGGTACTATGCTTTATGCATCTCCTTTAATTAGAGATGTACACCTTTTTATAGGGAATTATATCAGAAGGATCAGTCTATAACATTATGTGAGGTTGAAAGGTATTTGGCCAACATGATGCTCCCCTGATTGGAGGATGAGCATTGTCTATTTCTGAATAAGATTTCATGTTTAGAAATATCTTGACTATTCACAGCCTAAAAAATGGCAAGGCTTTGGGGGTTGATGGGTAAGTGTCTAAATTTTATAAAGTATGTGAACTTGATCTTCTGCGGCTTTTGCAAAATATTTAACTCCCTTTTGGGCGAGGGACAGTTTTTCCCTGGTACTAACATGGGGATTACTATTTTGGCTAGAACCGGCAAAGATGCAACTTTATGTGGCTCGTACAGGCCAATATCTTTATTGAATTTGGATCTCAAAGTTATTGACAAAAATCCTGGCTAATAGATTAAGTATTAACATAGAAACATAGAAATGACGGCAGAAGAAGACCAAATGGCCCAACCAGTCTGCCCAGCAAGCTTTCACACTTTTTTTTTTTTCACATACTTATCTGTCACTCTTGGTCCTTATTAGTAACTTTTTGGTTCTAGTTACCTTCCACCCCTGCCATTGATGTAGAGAGCAGTGCTGGAGCTGCATCTAAGTGAAGTATCTAGCTTAATTGGTTAGGGGTAGTAACTGCTGCAATAAGCAAGCTACACCCATAATTATTTGTTTATCCAAACTATGTAATTCAGTTCTTGCTGGTTGTTGCCTGAATATAAATCCTCTTTTCCTCTTTCCCCCTACCGTTGAAGCAGAGAGCTATGCTGGATATGCATTGAAAGTGACGTATCAGGCTTAGTTGGTTTGGGGGACTAACAGCCGCAACAAGCAAGCTACTCCCCATTTTTTTTTGTGAATGCAAATCCTTTTTACCACATTTCCTCTTGCCATTGAAGCATAGAGCAAAGCTGGAGTCAAATTGACAGTGAGTATGTTTATTGAATAAGGGTATTTATCTCCAGGTAGTAGCTGTCATTCCCGCAAGCTACCTCCCATGCCTCTGTCACATGCTGGTTAATAAGGATCAATCAGGATTTATATCAGGTAGAATGGCTCCAGCCAGTGTTTGGAGAGCGTTAAATTTAATCTGGTGGGCTAAGGACAAAAGGTCCCTTTAATTTTATTAGCAGTCGACGCAGAAAAAGTGTTTGACAGGGTTCATTGGGATATTTTATTTAAAGTACTTGAAAAAATATTGGGTGGTGATTTCATTCAGTGGATTAAAAAATATGATCCACCAGAGGCATGTATTAAAATTAATAGGAGCTACTCTGATTATTTTAAAGTGAGCAGAAGCATATGCCAAGGCTGCCCCTTATCTCCATTGCTCTTTGCTCTCATAATGGAACCATTTGCAGAAACAATTTGAAACAGTTAAAGATTACAGGTATAGTTGGTAACACTGGTCATAAAATATCACTCTTTGCTGCTGCTGATTCGTGTAGTATTAGTGAACCTTTGTTCTCGGACACTTTAATCAAGGTGATGGAGAGATATGGAGGAGTATCAGGTATTAAAATTAACATGGATAAATCTGAATTATTATAAATGAATGTGGGCCTGGATTTGACTAATACATTGAAATCAAAATTCTCCTTTAAATGGGTGTATCAGAGTTTGAACTACTTGGGGGGTACAAATGTTCAAAACATGAGGATCTGTTTCTTCTTAATTATCCAAAGGTAGTTAGGTTTTTCGGGATCTGTATATATGGGAGGGCTATAATCTTGCTTGGCTGGGAAGAATAGTTACTGTTAAAATGAATGTTCTACCTAGGTTATCTTTTTTTTTTTTCCCCCAAGCCGTTCTGTTTTTTTTTTGTCTGATACTTAACCTTAAAAATATTCAAAAGTGTGTAGTCAGCTTTATATGGAAGAAGAGGCTGCTCAGGGTGGCTCAACAGTTGATTATCCAAAGGAATTGGGAGGTCTATGGGTGCCAGATCTTAAAATATGTTGCGGCTCAGCTAAGGGCCTTTGTAAATTGGCATTTACAGAGTAATATTAAACTTTGGGTGGACTTGGAACAAACTATTATAGGAGCGGTTTTTCAGAACACAATTTTGAGTGTCTAGGAAATATAGGTATTGATCTGAGCTTATTTCTCCATATACTCTGCTTACTCTGAAGGTTTGGGATAGGTGGTCTTAGCTTATAGTGGGGTTTAGAGAAGTCCTTTTTTTTTTTTTTTTTTTTTTTTTTTTTTGACACCTTTATGTTTCAACAAAGGTTTTCTTCAGCTTTTCAAAAATGGGTAGACTTGGGTTTGCATTTGTTAGGGTAGATTTGGAAGAATAAATCACCTACTAGTTTTGAGACACTTAGAAATTTTGGTCTTGACCATAGGGTTGAATTTCCTTACTTGCAGGCTTGCCATTAAAATATCTACGTAAACATGTTTAGATCGTATGTAAAGGGTAAATCCTTATTTGAAGAATTATATGATGGTAATGGTAAAATTAACGGAACTCTGTCTAGAATTTATAAAAATTTGATAGGTAAACCATAGGCTAACCCAAGCATATTCTATCTTGGGAAACTGATATTGGATCCGATTTAGATGAAGAGACTTGGGATCTCTGTTTCTTCTCTATGGGTAAAGGCTTTTTCTTCACTTTTAGTGGAAAACTGTTATGAAGTGTTGTACCATTGGTATTGGACACCTTTCAAACTTAACAAAATATATCCTAGGATTTCCCTGAATTGTTGGAGGCAGTGTAACAACAAATTTTGTAGGAATGCTCTAGGGTGGTGATTTTTTTTTTGGGATGATATATTGCATTTTATCAGACAAGCCACCTTACAAGAGGTTCCCATAAAACCCCAGATATTTACTATTGAGCATTCCAATACCCGACATGTCTAGATTCCTACAATGTTTAATATTTCAAATTGTGTTGGTGGCTAGAATTTCATTGGCAGACTTTTGGAGGCAAGCTTTATTGCGTCTCATTACAAATTGTTAAAGGTTACAGAATATATATTGGGCTGCTTAACTGCAGTGAGGTGGAAAAATTTAACCAGATGTGGGAGATAGAAATCAATTAGCAGAATGTCTGGAATGAACAATAGTTATCTTATTTGCTTTGTTGTGAGCATGTCCTGGTGATATTTTGTGCTAATGGCACTCGTAGCATTTTTGTTTGGATTTTTAGGTTGCAAGAGGGGGTGAAGGGGGGGGGGGGGAACATGCAGGCAAATTAGGTAACACATTTTAGCAACACTGTAAAATATGAAAATGTTAAATAATGACTCCATACAAACTGCTTAAGCCTTTTTCTTACTGTTGACATTTTGTTATGCTATTTACGGGTCGATACAGTAAGGCCGCATTAGAGTGCGGCAGTGCCGGGCGCACCCTCGTTTGCCCCACGCACTGTTCTGATCACATACCGCTCGATACTCTATTTAAATTGCTTGCAAATGCAAGCTGCGTATGCAAAGCGTTAGGCCCGCGCAACCCATTTTACTGTATAGGCGCTTAATACAGCGCCTATACAGTATCCTGGGTGCGCTGGTACCTGTCATGTCAAATAACATTTGAAATGACAGGCACCAGGAAGTGGATCCCAACTTTAACCCAGGAAAACCTAAAAACCGAAAATCCCCTCCTCCCGAAGCGACTCGACATTACTTTCTGTTTTCTTACCTTTTGTTGCTTTTCAGCCCCTTCCCTTCTCTGCCGCCCTCCGGAGGGGGCAGCCGGCGGCGAAAGCGGCTCGCAGCGGTCCCCCCCGCTCAGGTCCCGGTTCTCCTGGCTCGGCAACAGCAGTACAACAGCTAGGGCTCCATCCGGCTTGCAGCGTTCCTCCTCCCCCCACCCCCCGCGCAGGGCCCGGTTCTCCTGGCTCGGCGTGAAGTGAGAGTCCACTGTTCTGTGCCCTCTCTGGCACGAGCGAAGCGTTCTTTCGTTGGCCGGAGCGCCTGTCGATTTGGGCGCTCCGGCCAATGAAAGCACATAGACGGGCGCGCCTGGTGGGTTGAGCCGCTTCTGTAGGCTAGGCCCCACTCAGGCGTTTTTGCTGCGAGGTAGGCCGTAATGGCATTATTCATGCTTTCTTAGGTTGCCCTCTACAGGATTGTCTGTTCAGCATGTAGGCCGGTTTTTGGATGCTTAGGCCTTGTATTATGTGTGCTAAGTTAAATGGTGCCTTAAGTGGCCACACGCTTACCTGTTCAAACAAGTTACATGGTGTGCTTATATTGTTTTATGGCGCTTATTTTTAGGATGCTTAATTTTTGGACGCCCTGGTTAGATGCCTAGTACTTATGGATGTATAAAAAAAAAAAAAAAAGGCTAGATGCATGCCTCCGGCCACCACTCAAGCGCACTATTGGCTATTATGGTGTCTATGACTAAGAAGCTTAAGCGCCTTTCTCTTTGTGCTGCCTGTCATATTCGGGCATCTCATCCCAGAGTGCTCATTAACTTTTGCTAGTGCTGTTTGGAGACTCATGGAGAATTGCTTTCCTCTGATTTCATTAAGCCTGGCTCTTCCCAGCCAGATATAGGCCTGGGTGCAGACTGTTCATGTGGGGTGCCTGTTTTTGGAACTTTCCTAACTGGTTCCTTAGCAGGGGATGGTAGCTCTGAGTATACCACAAGTACCTCCTGGATTGGATGGTTCTACCTTTTCGTGGGTAGTTTTTTTCCAGGGATTGGAATCCTATCTCTAGGTGTAATCTTCAGCTCTCTTTAATACTCCCAGAGCAGAGTCACAGGTAGGAACCTTTCTGGGACCTACTGTTAAGCACCTGAGTACTACTAGAGCAGCAGCAGGTTTTCCAGATGGTAGTCCGATGGCATGGATTATGATGCTGATCATGACTCCCTTGACGATGGTGAAATTCCTCCAGGATAAGAACCACATAGAACTGTGCTACAGTTCTTTCATGAAGATGAACTGCAGGCTCTGATTTTCCAGACCTTGAAAATGCTTGGAGATCCTGGGGCAGACGCTGTGACTGAGCTGAAGAAAAATCACATTTTGGTTTCCTTGTGTAAGCCCTCTTGGTTTTTCCCCATGATGGAAGCCATTCAAGAATTAGTTGATATTGAGTGGGACGCACCAGAGACTAATTTAAAAGGGGGTCGGATTGTGGAAGGGCCTGTACTCTCTGGATCCAGCAAAAAGAGAGCATTTTCATTTTCTGAAAGTAGATGCACTTTGTGTGCAGTCTCCAAGTGGACCACTATCTGTGGAAGGAGGACTGGCCTTGAAGGATGCTCAAGGTAAGATTGAGACTATCTTTAAGCAAACATTTGATGTAGTGGCAATGACCTTGCAGATCACTTCTTGTTCCCTGGTGGCTCGATCTTGTATGCTTTTTCTCACTGCAGGGTTTAAAGGGGCACTAAAGAAAATAAGGCCATCACGGAAAGATTAAACAAGTTCTTTGCTTCGGTGTTTACTGAAGAGGATGTTGGGGAGATACCTGTTCTGTAGAAGGATTTCATGAGTAATGATTCTTATGCATTGAACCAAATCACGGTAAACCTAGAAGATGTAGTAGGCCTGATTGACAAACTGAAGAGTAGCAAATCACCTGGACCGGATGGTATACACAACAGGGTTCTGAAGGAACTTAAAAATGAAATTTCAGATCTATTAGTTAAAATTTGTAATCTGTCATTAAAATCATCCATTGTACCTGAAGACTGGAGGGTGGCTAATGTAACCCCAATATTTAAAAAGGGCTCCAGGGGCGATCTGGGAAACTTCAGACCAGTTAGCCTGACTACAGTGCCAGGAAAAATTGTGGAAAGTGTTTCAAAGATCAAAATCACAGAACATATAGAAAGACATGGTTTAATGGAACAAAGTCAGCATGACTTTACCCAAAGCAAACTATATAATCATCCAGAGGAACTCGGCAAACTATAATGCCAAAAATTCTTTATTTATACATAATACATCAACATTTATATGTATTTAATTCAGGTCCTGCTATGTAACCCAAAACCCTCCTTACGTTAAAAAATATCTGTCATGCTCTACCCTCCATTCACACCATTCTTACTGCTCACACCACATAAAACCATAAAATTCAGTGCACTTATGAACTGGATACTAATACATATCACATAAGAAACAATATGTATTAACAAATATTATTATACATAAAGCTTTACATGTTTTAAACCTTGAACAATTGTTTTTAAACACTTAGATATTATATTATATGATTCCAAAAAATAGATCATTTTAAATGTATATTCCATATATTATGTATAAATAAAGAATTTTTGGCATTATAGTTTGCAGAGTTCCTCTGGATGATTATATAGTTTGCGTTTGGAACAGAGTATTTTGTTGACCTGTTGAGTTTACCCAAAGCAAGTCTTGCCTCACAAATTTTCACACTTTTGAAGGAGTTCATAAACATGTAGATAAAGGTGAACCAGTAGATGTAGTAGTGTAATTGGATTTTCAAAAGGCATTTGACAAAGTTCCTCGTGAGAGGCTTCCAGGAAAAGTAAAAAGTCATGGAATAGGTGGCGAAATCCTTTCGTGGATTACAAACTAGTAAAAAGGAAACTGAGTAGGATTAAATGGACAATTTTCTCAGTGGAGGTGGGTGGGCAGTGGAGTGCCTCAGGGATTTGTACTGGGACCCATGCTTTTCAATATATTTATAAATGATCTGGAAAGGAATACGACGAGGTATTCAAATTTACAGATGATACAAAATTATTCCGAGTAGTTAAATAACAAGCGGATTGTTATAAATTGCAGGAGGACCTTGTGAGACTGGAAAATTAGGCATCCAAATGGCAGATGAAATTTAATGTGGATAAGTGCAAGGTGATGCATATAGGGAAAAATAACCCATGGTATAGTTACACGGTTAGGTTCTATATTTGGAGCTCCCACCTAGGAAAGAGATCTAGGCGTCATAGTGGATAACACATTGAAATTGTTGGCTCAGTGTGCTGCGGCAGTCAAAAAAGCAAACAATGTTAGGAATTATTAGGAAAGGAATGGTGAATAAAACGAAAAATGTCATAATGCCTCTATCACTCCATGGTGAGACCACACCTTGAATTCTGTGTACAATTCTGGTCGCCGCATCTCAGAAAAGATATAGTTGCGATGGAGAAGGTACAGAGAAGGGCTACCAAAATGATAAGGGGAATGGAACAACTCCCCTATGAGGAAAGGCTAAAGAGGTTAGGGCTGTTCAGTCAGCTTGGAGAAGAGATGGCTGAGAAGGGGATATGATAGAGGTCTTTAAAATCATGAGAAGTCTAGAACGGGTAAATATGAATCAGCTATTTACTCTTTCGGATAAGAGGACTAGGGGGCACTCCATGAAGTTAGCATGTAGCACTTTTTTAAAACTAATCATAGAAATTTCTTTTTCACTCAACACACAATTAAACTCTGGAATTTGTTGCAGAGGATGAGGTTAGTGCAGTTAGTGTAGCTAGGTTTTAAAAAAAACACTGTTTCAGCAGTACGTTGGAGACAAAGATTTTATTAAATGGACAAAAAAATTATAAAAAATTTGTTGTAATAAAAAGCAAGGTGACCCTATACCATATTAGAGTCTGTGGTTAAATACAGACCCTTAGAGTAAGGGGCCTACATATGCAGTTCGGCTAGAGAATTGTGTTAAAGTGTTATTGACCAGTTGAACCACCGTTGAGAGTTGTGGATACACATTGAGGTAACTGGAATACATTGGTGTTGGGGTAAGATTTGAGCTTGAGATTGTTTCCTTACATACCCCATAGGTTTCAGATCATGATAGCTACAATAGAAGTACCCATACACCTACCCCATCTCTCATAGAAATAAAGATATCTTACCACAAATGTGTCCCATGTAAGCTTGGAGTCATGTAGCATTGTGGAGAACAAGTCTTCTTGCTCTTGGAGAGAGTGAGTGAAGGTAACTAGACAATATCCTCAAAGTTTTGTTGGCTGTAATTTCTCATTAACATCCTTGCTCTTGCTTTTGAAATGGAACAGGACAAAACACTATTGGCTTCATTAATTTTAGTGTTGCCCAAATAACAGTTCTCTTCATTGGTAATATACATTTAAAAGAAAAACCTGAATGTGCTGGGTAATCCAATTCTAGGGCATATCCAAGACCTAACAGTAATATGTATCCACTTTTTGTGAAAACATTTGTTCTAGGTTTTCTGGCACTCTGTAAACTCTAATATTTTTAACCTATCCTCAGTAAGTCTTTGATTTTGATTCATCTAGACTCAAGACTAGTCTTTCAAGTATCTACCAAATTATTTCTTTGCAAGGCATTTGCAGAGATGCAGTTTGAAGCAAGAACCAGCGGCCTAACACCTGTTAGTCTTCTAGCTCCTAGTGATCTTGAAGAACTAAAAAAATTCTTTAACCTTGACAAAATACAAGGAAGCTGTGCAATCTGTCCTCCATCCAAAAGCTGCAGATTTCTGCTTAATATTACTCTTTCCACCATACTAGTGCATATGCCATCAGCACAGATAGTTGATGGGAAAAAAAATGAAAGAGACATTAATTCCTTATGTGCAGCGCCTCCTTCCGCAAGGATAGATGATTTTCTGCTCAGTGGTGAGAATCTGGCAGCAACCTGTGTTTTAAAACAGACGTTGCTTTACCTGTGGAGGAAGGCCCATTCTGAAAGTAGTTTAATCTCCAGTTCTGCATAGAGTGACATGGCTATGGATGCCTTTTGTGCCCCTCTCAGAACTGAATTTCATGTGGCAGAATTTTTCATACCTAAATTTCAACTCAGTGAAACAGATGGATTATTGAGACCTCCTATTGCTCAGAATTCATTTTTCTTTAAAGGCTGAAAGACTTTGTTTAGGAATTTTAAGAATCTGGGGGAGAAAATCCCCCAGAGACAGGACTGCTGGCAATAATCACTTTGTCCCAGCACTTGCAGAGTTAAACAGCAGAGAGTCCTTGTTTTTAATCATATGCTGTTATGCAGAGCCTGGAAATGCTTGAGAGTTCTCAAGATGGCAGCATTCCAAACACAATGGAAGAAACCCTTAGCTGCTCTTTCTCTCTGGGAATGCCTCAGTGAGTTTAGAATATACTTATGCATTAAGTTCAGGCTAGTAAGACCCCAGATTGTAAGCTTGCTCTGTTTGATGTACTCTGTTTTATCATCGCATTTGCAACCTGAACACTATGTGCTGCCAGACACTGCTGCCTTTTATTGGTCACAGAGAGCACAGCACTCAGACACATGAACTGGCACATGGAAATCCACAGAAAATATCTTTGTCTTAGAAAATCATTCCCAATACTAACTCAAAGTATCTTCCTTTTCCTCTTTCTATATATATATATATATATATATATATATTTTAAATCATAGCCTTGTCTGACTTACCTTAGCCAGCTGAAAACTCTGGGTTTTTTTTCTGCCTTGAAAAAGGTTAAAGTTTGAATAATAAGTGTTACCTTCTCTTGTCACCTGTCTTTTATTGCTCAACCTATTACCACATTCAAGGGATGGGAGCCAGGATGGAAGCCCTTGAGTTAGTGGGTTCACTTTGAGTCCTGACAAGAGGTGGTGAGCTTTCAGATTGTCAATGACACACTTTGCTGCAAGGCTTAGCAATTGCAGGAGTTTGGCCTCCACAAGCAATTCAGCTCAGAGTAAGCAGGCTATCTCTCTTTTTTTGAAAAGGGCCTACTCAAACTACACATGTAGTGCTCTCCCAGAGAAAACAAACCCCATCAGATGGGTGAGCTGCTTTGCTGTCCTGACTCGCATCACTACAGAGTACAATCCACAGGAGCTTGGCCCATTAAGATAAAATTGACTCTAAACAAATTTAAGAGCTATATCACAACCATGAAATAGTCCATAAAAATTCTCTTCAGTTAAAAAAAAAAAACACTGATCGAGGCTTATCCACAACAGTCCTTCCAACATTGGTTTTATCTGGTTCCATATATACAGGTGATGCCATCAAAAAGGAAAAAAAAATCTCTTCCTTCAGTTGCTGGATGAGGGAACTAAACCCACATGTTCTTGACTGGTGGAGCAGAAGGACAAGGAATGCAAGTTGATAGTGAAAGGAGACAAGTGAAAATGCAAAGTTTGTACTTTTTATTGGATGGGAATGAGTTAGTGTTGACTTAGAATGTATTTCAAGGGAGAAGGATGGTAGTGGATGGGTAACTTTGATTGTGATGTGTTGAGAGTTAAAACTGGGCCTAAATAGCTTTCCAAATCTTATTGGAATATGGTTTGGGAATACGAAAAGAATCCAACTTCTGTAGTAGTGAAATGGGGTGCTCATTTAGGGAAATATATTTTGGTAGATGATTTGAAAGATAGTTGGGATCATATTTATAAACTGGTGGGAAGTGCAATTCCAATTTATACTTAGAATGTATATCCATCCCCTAAGGGCTCAAAACTTTTATTTGATTCTGGGAAGGATGTTAATTGCGATAATGTTCGCACATAAATTGTATTTGGGACTGCCTTTGTTTTAAAAAGTTTTGGGAGGATGTTTTTCTGCATTTCCAATTGGGCTCATAATTGCAGCTGGATCCAGAATTCTGTCTTCTGGATATATTTGTTGATTTGTTGGATGATGCTGATCTTGTACAAAAATTGTATATAATCAAAAAATGCATCATGATCCAGTGGATAAATAAGAAACCACCAGCTCTTAACTACGTGGAAGATAGATGCATAACTTAATGATTATGGAGGAAATGTCTGTAATGAAATGTAAATTACCATCCTGGAAGAACTTTGGATTTAGAAGTGGGTTTATAGATTTATTGACCACTAGAATGCTCAGATTTGAGTAATTTATGAGGTTACGGGTTTGTTAGTTGGGATAAGAGGGATCGGTCAGGGGAAGGGGAGATTCCGTTACTGGATCTATCACTGATTGGAATTTCGAATGGTACGTAGCAGAGACAACTATGCACTGATCTGTATGCTGTCTGTTGCGGTTTCTTCTCAGTAAAAATCATATTGCTTAAAATGTATTTCTCTTCAAGGAAGTTCAGGCAGGCTATAGCCAAGCTATGTATAGCAAACTGAAGGTAGTTTTTCTTGGAGCCAATGCAAATTGATTAATGGGAAGGGAAGTAATCTTAAAGAGGTGGAAGAGTTTGATAGATCATGATGCTGAGGCATAGATTGAGGTGGCAGGAGGTTGATTTCTGACCAATGTTTCCTGGAAGCAGCATGTATGCCACTCTTGTTCGTATCTTTTGGTGTGGTGCAGCTGTCTCAGTTTGAATTGCACTGGGTGGGCAGGAACGCCCATGGGACCTATCTGCCTCATGCTGATAAAATTGCAAGATAAATGTAGCCTAGCCTGCAATAAGAACATGTGCACCAGAATCCTGTGTAGCTTCCAGAGATCATTGTTCCTGACAAATTTAACTGTTGATGTAGGCTTCTCTACCAGGAATCGGATTATGTAGACTGTGAAGCAGAGGTGATCATAGATAGTAAATGCCCTCTGCTTTGAACATGAAGCAAGCATGATTGGAGAAAGAAGGGGACCAGGGTCTTAGGCACTGGGAAATAACTAAAAGTTTAGTAAATAGTTATAGTAAAGGGAAATAGGGCACAGAAGTGAGAGAGAGAACAGGGTAATCGTAATTTTCCATGCAGGGAGTTTGCGACTTACTGAAAGTAACACAGCGTAGAGTAGTGGACAGGAGACACAAACCATTGTCCCTGGTTTATAGTGCTATGCTACACACTGTATAGATACAGATAAATATTTATTTTAAAATAGAGTTCATTGTTTAATTACACTAAACCAAAGTTAGCCACAGGGGAAGAGAAGAGTGGCGTTGAGAGGATTTGAAGAAAGAAGAAATAAAGCAAAGAAATGTTTGGTCATTACAGACAGGCTGCAGTAATAGCAAAAGTTATTGTACCTGTGACTAGATTGAGGAGTGAAAGAAGAAACTTGTTACAAAAACAGAAGGAGCCAGAAGGGTGATAAAGGGTATGATTAGTTTAGAGAAATAAATCCTGTAGGACCAAAGTGACTGTCTTTCTCTTCCTGTTGACTTGATTCATTACTCGATCTGTGTACTCTGCTTCCTTTCCTTCCTGTTTTATACTTTCCTTGCATAGCTGTTTTGGATATTTTCATAATGCGTCATAGATAAAGGAACCATGTGGTAAAGTATCTTACTACAAAATACCTTTAATCCTGTGTGTTAATTTTGATTCATCTCACTGACATAGTTGGTTTGAATCTAAAGTTTTATATGCAAGTAACATCAAGGCTTTAGTCCAGAAAATAAGTACCTCATCATGCTTACTGGAGTCCTGTCCTTCCATATTTGATTTAAAATTTTGATTGGGAGTTTGCAAGAGGCTTTGTCATTATTGGTGCTTCCTTGTTATAGGCAACTGTACTTAATCTGCTTAAATATGCTTTGATTTGTCCGCTGTTAAAAATCAGTCATTGGTCAAGTAGTATCTATCAAATTTACCTTTTCTTGCAAACTTGATTAGAACAAACGGTTCTTCAGTTGCTTCAGTTTTTAACAAATTATTTGGATTACCTACAATTTGGATTCTAGAAAGTGTTTTCTACTGAACCTGCCCTAGTAGTGACTGCGGATGATGTTAAGATTGCATTTGGACAAAGACATGTCAGTTTGCTAGACCCGATGACCACCTTTTTTTTTATTTTAAATGCTACAAAATATAAGGTATACCTTGGAGAGGCAGTGTGCTGTGCAAAGCACTGATATAACACACTCTGTCAAGTGATTTTAGTGATAGCAAGATTATATATAGGATTTCTACACTTGTTTCATCCACCCCTAAACTAGGTTACATAATTGCCAAAATTTCTATGATCGGTTTTTAATTATAAACAAATAATCTGAATGGACACATGGTAACTTGCTCTCTGCTTCCATGCTAATTGTCATCTCCTCATATTTAAATGATGTAAATGAAATCTATAGCTTGCATTAGATGGAATGTCAGCTGGCTTCATATCTGTTCAAAAATGTTCTATAATCTTGTACCAGCATCTTCATTTAACTTGGAGTGTCTGCCTGAAAAAAACAAGTACAAGGCTGAAGCTATAATGTTAGTAAAAACTGCCTATGATCAAAAACTTAGGAGAAAAAGAATGACTTCATATGTGACATGTCAAAGTTTCACTGCCTCTTCACCGCTTTCATATCTATGGTGGGGGCTGTAAGCACCACAACACTGGAAGAAAACGTTCCTTCCCTAATCTTTAAATTGTGGGATCCCGTGGGGTCGGTGTATATCTTCAGGTGCTGTTAGGTGTAATTGGATCTTTTGGTTTTGTGCTAATGACAGTCATCTGTGTTGGTCATTGGTAAAATACTTGGTGGTTCTGTTGCCTCTGTTCATAAATGTTTGAAAAGCATTATAAACTGTATGGCAGATAATTGTTTAAAGCCCACTCGAGAAAAAACTGAAATCCTTTGGATTAGCAAGTTTGAATCCATGGGACATTCAGGGACTGATATTCAAAACAAGCTGAGCTGCGAAATTAGGAGATGGAGGGGATTATTTACTAAATATTTTCCCCCATTTTTTATCTGTAGGGAAAATTGTTTAGTAAATAACGCCCTACATTTTCATATCAATTTAGGGGCCAAAGTTAGGCTTCTAAATTTAGGACTGTTATTCATTTGCCTAGATTTAGGAACCTAAACTAGGTGCCTAATTCTGAAAATCTGTGCTAAGCGCCTATTTCCGTGTCACAATTCCACCACTGTAGCCACCCACTTTCTAGGCTTCTAAATTTAGGTACTCAGCGCTAGTAAACTTTCAAAAGGCCAATGTAGGAGCTAACTCCTAATGTTAGGAGCTTAAACCCTCTGAAAATTGGCCTTTCAGTTGAAGATAAATGGTATGATTGATTTCCAAAAGTACTAAGTCAAAAGTCTGTTTTGTATTCTCAATTTGCAGTACTGATTTTAGTATATTAAATGATCAAATTGTTTTTGTAAATTAATTTTTTTATTATTGGTTATCTTTACTCAGTTATGCCAATGCAGTCATCGATAACTGAAACAGTTAACATCTGTTTCTTAGACCAAATGTATGCTAACATCTCTTACAAACACATTCATAGTGGAGATTCTGAAGAGCAGCCTAGTTTGTGGCACTTGTGGATCAGATTATATATTCCTGTTAACTAGTCCTGCATATTCACACCATATTAGAGACCAGTGTTTCTAAAGTTGATCCTAATTACCTCCTAGCCAGTCAGGTTTTCAAGATATCCACAATGCAAATGAATGAGAGAGATTTGCATGCAAATCTTATTTCATGCATATGCATGGTGGATATCCTGAAAACCCAACTGGTTGAGAAACATTTATAGTTTATAATCCAGTATTTTTCACAATGTTGCTCTCTCCTTAGATGACATGAACTGGAATGCCTTAGAATGGGACCGAGCTGCAGAAGAGCTTACGTGGGAGCGAGTAAGTGAAAAGTTTCCATGAACAGTATGACTTTTTGTTTGTATGTTACTCAAGGAAGATGAGGTGCCCTGTGTGGGATGGGGGGAGGAATCACTACCCATGACACCTTCCTACCTCCCACTGGTCTTTTCTTTGGTGATGTTTACTGTGGTCCCATGGCTTCTTTATAGAGTCCTTGAGCCCCTCCCTTTTCCCGACAGGGGCTAGTACAGCAGAGATCTTCAGACTGTAGCTTCAGCAACAGAAATGAAATTCATTATGGGGCCTTTAAGCCGGCATGTGCCCTCGAGCCTTGCATTGGTCCTGCTTTCAGTTATCCAGAAAACCTGTGTGAAAAGTGGACTGTTGCAGAGCCTGTGAGTATGTATTACCTCGCAGGCCTTGCCTGATTTTCATTTCTGTTGCTGCTGCTTGAAGATTTGTGCAGTTTTACGTCCAGCAATCCTGATTTTGGTGCCCCCTGGTCATGCTGGTGTTCTTTCCTTGGGCATAGCTCACACACCCCTTGGGTCAATCTGGAGGTTAATAATGAGCTAGTATAACGTTTGTAGTGATCATATTCACATGATTTAAGTAGTTAGTTGGCATCAGTGTGTTTCTGTGTCCTGCATCAGTTTTATTTCAAAACATATATTAAGCTTTTCAGTATATGTAATTCAATTATATTTCCATTAGTGTGATTTGGTATATATGTTTTAATCTCTTTAATTTTAGTGTGCTTTTTATAAACATTACATTTGAGGATTTAAATATGCAGGCACAGGAATATCCAAAGCTAATTCTCCTTCTCCTGACTTGCTGACTTTACAACTTTTTTTTGTCAGAGGTTGGAAAAAAAGGGCCTATGTTTGATTCCAGAGGAAAAAAGGAATTAAATTCGGTGTCTAATTAGGAAATGGTTTTACTCAGAGGCACAAATGGAGCAAACAATCTTTGAGTTCCTAGATTTCACAGCTTTACTTCTGGCACTAGTTTCACAGGTGACTGACTTTCACTATGACTTCCCCCAGTTTAATTCTGTAAAGATAACTACAAGGCATAAAATACCTTCAATGTCATATTTTGTGAAGAAAGTGTTATGACCAGATTCCACCCATCTTGGAGTAACTCTTTACTGTTCCCTAACTTACAGCCATCGCTTTCAAAAGATTGCTATAAAAATAAAGGCACAAGTGAATAAGCAGAAACTTGCTGGCAATTTGGGGTGCAGAAGCTACTGTTCCTTGCATCTCTGCCTTAGCCTTGGTCTTCTAGCTGAGTACCGTGCACCCATTCAGGATTCAGGTTGACATGCCAAACCTGTTGACACACCAACTTTATTCAGTAATGAGGATCATTCCTGGAACTTTGAAATTAAATCCAGTTTAGCAGCTACCAGTACTTTCAAATATTTCTCTTCTTCCTGACCAACTGGCTGCAACAATACATAGATAAGTATCATTCTCACAGGGCAAGCAGGATGGTAGTCCTCACATATGGGTGACATCAGGATGGAGCCCAATCACAGAAAACTTCTGTCAAAGTTTCCAGAACTTTGACTGGCCCCTACTGGGCATGCCCAGCATGGCACTAACCCTGCAGCCAGCAGGGGTCCCCCTTCAGTCTTCTTTTTTCCACGCAGCAGTAGCCCCGCGGTAAAGGAGCTCTGAAGAGATTCCTGACAGGAATTTTCCTCACGGAATTACTAAAGGAAAGGAACAGAAGTTCCTAGATAACATTGGTCGCCGAGTATTCCAAGGGGCCATGCTCATCTCCCGAATTGCCGCCTATCAGCTTTATATGACCCAGTATAACAGGGTCATTTTTAAGTAGATACAGGACTTCTCAGACTTCCTGCCTCAGCAATTTCAAGAACAGTTACAAACCCTAGTAAACAAGGGTTTTGAGGCAGGCAAGCATGAGATTAGAACATCTTATGACATTTTTTGACACTTCTATCAGAGTGTCTGCAGCTGCTATTTCGGCGAGACGGTGGGCCTGGCTCAAGTCTTCTGACCTTTGCCCAGAAGTTCAAGACCGGTTATCCGACCTGCCTTGTGTCGGAGATAATCTGTTTGGCGAACAGATTCAACAGACGGTGGCAGAATTAAAGGACCATCATGAGACCCTAAGACTGCTCTCTTTGATGCCTTCCGACTTCTCCTCAAAACAGCCCTTCAGAAAGGACTGTAAGAAGACATTCTTCTGCCCAAAGAAGTCTTACCCGCCACCAACCAGATCCCGTGCCACGAGACCTTATCAAAAACCGCAGTCTCGTCAAGCCTGTAAACAAAAACCACAAACAGCTCCTCAACCAGGACCTGCTTCAGGTTTTTGACTTCCACTTAGAGAGCAGCAGCCAGATTCCTCTGTCGCACATACCAGTGGGAGATTGATTGTGCCACTTCAACATGTGGCATTCAATCACATCCGACCAATGGGTATTGGCAATCATTGCTCACGGTTACCATCTGAACTTTCTCGCCCTGCCACCGGACTCCCCACCTTTACAGACATGGAGAACATCCAAACACTACATTCTTCTGGATCAAGAGGTTTCCCTCCTTCTCCAGTCAAGACCAATAGAACCCGTTCCATACTCTCAGCAAGGCCTAGGGTTCTATTCCCGGTATTTCCTAATCCCCAAAAAATCAGGAGGCGTCTGTCCTATTCTGGACCTACGGGCCCTCAAGAACCTCCAGCGAGAAAAGTTCAAGATGGTCACCTTGGGATCGCTTCTACCTCTTCTACAAAGAGGAGACTGGCTCTGGACCTCCAGGACACAAACAACCATATTGCGATAAGTCCAGCTCATCGCAAGTACCTGAGGTTCCTAGTAGGCCCCAAGCACTATCAATACCAAGTACTTCCATTCAGCCTAGCGTCTGCACCACGAGTCTTTAAAAAAAATGCCTTGTCGCAGCCTTCCTCAGGACACAAGGTGTTCATGTCTACCCCTATCTGGACGACTGGTTAATCAGGGCTCCCACTCAGCAAGCTGCTCTGTCGTCCCTCAATCTAACCTTACACACTCTAGTTTCGTTAGGATTTCTCGTCCATTATGACAAATCCTACTTAGTCCCATCTCAAACCTTGTCATTCATTGGGGCAGACTTGGATACCTTACAGGCAAAGGCTTTCCTGCCTCGACAACGAGCACTGACTCTTGTATCTCTTGCTCACCAGCTGCAGTCTCAGCACTCTGCGACTGCACGCCAATTTCTCGTCCTCCTGGGACACATGGCGTCCTCAGTCCATGTCACACCAATGGCCCACTTGGCCATGAGACTCATGCACTGGACTCTGAGGTCTTAATGGACTCAAGCTATTCAGCCTCTGTCGGCCATTGTCCACGTCACCGACTCACTCCGTCTTTCTCTTGCCTGGTGGAAAAATCAGACCAATCTCCTCCAGGGATTGCCCTTCCAGGTTCCAAATCCTCAAATCTTTCTCACCACCGACTCTTCCAACCTCGGGTGGGGAGCCCACGTAGCCGATCTGCAGACACAAGGCTCTTGGTCTCCAGAGGAAGCCAAACACCAAATAAATTTCCTGGAACTTCGAGCAATCAGATATGCTCTCAGGGCATTTCAGGATCACCTCTCAAATCAAGTTATCCTGATCCAGACGGACAACCAGGTGGCCATGTGGTACATCAGCAAGCAGGGAGGTATGGGCTCCTTCCTTCTGTGTCAGGAAGCTGCACAGATATGGGCAGAAGCTCTCTCCCATTCGATGTACCTCAGGGCCACCTACTTACCGGGAGTGGACAATGTGCTGGCAGATAAGCTGAGTCTCGTCTTTCAACCACACGAGTGGTCTTTCAACCCCTCAGTAACGAACTCCATTTTTCAACAATGGGGATATCCTCGAATAGACCTCTTTGCATCCCCACAAAACCGCAAAGTGGAAAACTACTGCTCTCTCATTCGCGGCAAACTCTCTCGACCCAGAGACACATTCTCCCTCTCGTGGACAACCGGTCTGCTCTGTGCATTCCCTCCACTTCCTCTTCTCTCAAAAGACTCTCGTGAAGTTACATCAGGACAAGGGAACCATGATCCTGATAGCACCTCACTGGCCACGCCAAGTGTGGTTTTCAATACTTCAGGATCTCTCCATCCGCAGACACATTCCCTTGGGAAAGGACCCGCTTCTGATCACTCAAAACGACGGGAGCCTACGCCATCCCAATCTTCACGCCTTATCCCTGACGGCATGGATGTTGAAAGGTTAATCCTTCAACCACTTAACCTTTCTGAACCAGTTTCCTGTGTCTTGATTGCTTCACGGAAGCCTTCCACGAGAAAATCTTACCCTTACAAATGGAAAAGGTTCACGTCATGGTGCTCTTCAGTCCCTTGACCCCCTTTCCTGTCCAATCCCGAAGTTTCTGAACTATCTCTGGCATCTATCTGAGTCAGGTCTAAAGAATTCCTCCTTCAGAATGCGTCAGTGCGGTAGCCGCCTTCCATAAAGGTGTCGGGGATGTCCCTATATCAGTATAACCCCTTGTAACACGCTTTTTGAAGGGCTTGCTCCATATGAAGCCTCCACTACGTCCTCTGTTCCCTTCTTGGGACCTTAATCTGGTTTTGGGTCGGCTCATGAAACCACCATTCGAGCCTCTTCACTCCTGTGACCTTCGATATCTCACATAGAAAGTGATTTTTCCTTTTGGTTATCACTTCAGCTCGCAGAGTTAGTGAATTGCAGGCTCTAGTTACCTATCCACCTTACACTAAAATTCTGCAGGACCGGGCGGTATTCTGCACTCACCCTAAATTCTTACCTAAGGTAGTTTCGGATTTTCATCTTAATCAATCCATACTACCTACCTTTTTTCCCAGGCCCCATGCCAACCCAGGAGAACAGGCTCTGCATACCCTTGACTGTAACGGGCTCTAGCGTTTTACCTAGACTGTACAGCTGCCCACAGGGGAAAGCACTCAATTGTTGGTCTCTTTCCACCCTAACAAGTTAGGGAAGCCTGTGGGTAAGCAGACTCTCTCCTCCTGGTTGGCGGACTGCATATCCTGTTGCTATCAGCAAGTGGGCATTCCATTCCAAGACTGTGGGTATGCCAAACTAATGGTGCTAAGGAAACTAAAACCACTACTAACATTACCAAACTTTCGCACAGTGCTCCAAGCACTAATATTTGCGAGCACTGATTATTGCAGTGCATTACTGCTAGGCTTACCACACACATCAATAAGACCACTGCAATTGCTACAAAACTCTGCGGCAAGAATTCTCACAGGCAAAAGAAAACGAGATCATCAGATACACTAGCAGTTCTACATTGGCTACCTATCGAACAGAGTTCAATTCAAAGCACTTTGCACAATACACAAACTGATCCATGACGAAAAAGCAGAATGGCTGAACACAGCACTGCGAGTACACGTTCCACATAGAAATTTAAGATCAGCAAATAAAGCCCTTTTAACCATCCCATCAGTAAAAACAGCAAGACTAGCACAGGTGAGGGAGCGTGCACTATCTCTAGCGGGTCCTACCCTATGGAACACCATGCCCCTAGAACTAAGACTACAGAGAGATTTCAAAATGTCCAAAACAAACCTCAAAACATGGCTTTTCAAACAGACTTTTTACAAAGAGAATGTTGAAAACAGATAAGGAAGAGCCAGCATAAAGCACCTAACACAATCCCTAGGTACCAACTTGGAAATTATCTTTTCCTCACTGTTAAGCGTAAATAACATTAAAACCATAGGTACCCACCCACGGGTCAGCTACCAATAGACATCTTACGTCAGAATTCAAATAGTTCTAGTGATTCAAATGTTACCGATTATTAATGGCACCTTCATTGTAAAGTTTTTTTCTTACTATTTTTTTTTCTATTTGTGCCCTATTGTAAACCGTTGTGATGGTAAATAACTTAATGACGGTATAGAAAAACTTTTAAATAAAAAAAAAAAACCAAAACCACTCTGTGAGGGCCATGGCAACTTCAGTAGCACACCTACGATCGGTGCCACTTCCTGACATTTGCAGGGCTGCCACCTGGAGTTCTCTCCCACACCTTTGTAGCCCACTATTGCTTGGACAAAGCCGGAAGACCAGATTCCATCTTTGGCCAGACTGTCCTTCGTAACCTGTTTTACAACGTGACGTACCAACACCCTTCCGCCTGCCCGGTGGGGTTCAGGATGCCCTCTACCAAATTCCACCCCAGTTGTTGTGCCTGTTGCATGCCTTTGGGTACATTTGGTGCATGTTAGGACATCCTGAGCTCAGTACCCACCCATATGTGAGGACTATCATCCTGCTTGTCTTGTGAGAAAGCAAATGTTGCTTACTTGTAACAGGTGTTCTCACAGGACAGCAGGATGTTAGTCCTCACAAAACTCGCCCGCCGCCCCGTGGTATTGGGTTCAAAACGTTTTGTTTTATTTTTCGGCACTGCCTGTAGCTTTCAAATAAATGGCGACATGGTCCTCCATCCACACCTTCTCCAGGTTTTACCGCCTGGAATTTCAGGCTCGTGAGGACACAGCATTTGCAAGGGCAGTACTAAGTGGGTCACGGGCAGCCTCCCACCCGGTTTGGAGTAGCTTTTATACATCCCATTGGTCCTAGGTCCATCTGCTACATGCTAGGAAATGGAGAAATTACTTACCTGATAATTTCGTTTTCTTTAGGGTAGACAGATGGACTCAGCATCCCACCCACGGCTGCTGTTACTCATGGAATTCTCGGGGGACATCTCCGAGAGCGAGTGATTCATGGGTAAGCCATGCTTTCCTTCATCTAGGGCACCCATCCTACCGGGTGTCAGCATTTCTCGGTTGAGGGCACTGGCGGTCTCCAGCTATAGCCAATTCAACCAGTTCAAATGAATTAAGTTATCTAAGTTATAAAGGTTATCGAAGTTATTCAAATTATTCAGCCATGCATATATCCACAATGCTTTTCGAGGAGAATACTGAAGAGCTGCACTTTCTGCAGGGGTATATGTACTAGGGCTAACGTCAGATTGAAATCTGATCCGTCTCCAACTGCTATCAGCAGTACACTATACCCATTGGCCCTGAGTCCATCTGTCTACACTAAGGAAAACGAAATTATCAGGTAAGTATTTTCTCCATCATGACTGCACTACTAATTTGGTTAGCTTCCCTAATTTCTCTTAGCATTTCACTGTCCATCTCACCATCTTGGCCAGGTGGACGATAGTATACTCCTGGCACTATATTCTTCCCCAACACACAAGGGATTTCTACCCATAAAGATTCGATTGTGCATTTAGTCTCATGCAGGATCTTTATCCTGTTGGACTCTATGCCATCCCGGATATAAAGCGCCACCCCGCCTCCCAGATGCTTCTGTCATTGCGACATAATTTGTACCCCAGTATAGCACTGTCCCATTGGTTTTTCTTCTTCCACCATGTCTCTGAGATGCCAACTAAGTCTGTCATCATTGACTGCTATGCATTCTAATTCTCCCATCTTACTTCTTAGACTTCTGACATTAGCATACAAACATTTCAAAGTTTGTTTTTTGTTTGTATTTTCATTCTGCTTTTTAATAGATAGGGATAAATTGGAATTTTTTTTAGCTCAGGTGAGTTTTTAGTAACAGGCACTTGGACTACTTTTCTTATTATTGGAGCTTCACTGTTGGGATGCCCTAATTCTAATGCATCATTAGTATCCTTTGAAGATACCTCCCTCCAAACCATGCGTTGCTGAGCGACTGTCTGCTTTCTCCTTTGTTCTAGTTTAAAAGCTGCTCTATCTCCTTTTTAAAGGTTAGAGCCAGCAGTCTGGTTCTCCCAGGACAAGCAGGATGGTAGTCCTCACATGTTGGTGATGCCAGCAGATGGAGCCCTATCACGGAAAACGTTTGTCAGTTTCTAGAACTTTTGACTGGCTCACTGAGCATGCCCAGCATGCCATAATCTCTGTAGCCACAGGGTTCTTCATTCAGTCTTTTTTCCCACGCTGCAGTTTGCCTTGCGGTTAGGAGCTCTGTGATGATTTCTCACTACTTTTCCTCATGGAAAAACTTGAAGTTTTCTTGTCGCTTGGTGAGTAACTTCCACCGTCTTTGGTCGGTTCCTGCTACCTTGTCCTCCGTTCCCCCAGGCCACCGACAGTTTTCGCGGGCCCCGTTTTTTACATCATGGCGACGGGCTTAGAAAATGCCTGGAGTGTCCACGTACCATGTCAATTACTGACCCGCATGATGTCTGTGTGTTGTGCCTTGGCTCATCACATGATATTTGTCGATGCCCGAGCTGTGCTCAAATGACCCCAAAGGGCAGGCGTGACTGCCTGGACAAGATGGAGTCCCTTTTCAAGATAAAGGTAACTCCATCGACATCCACCCATTTGTCACTGGCAGGAACATCGACAAAATCCATCGACAAACCTCGCCAGGAGCAGCAAGGCAGCAGTGACCGTCCGTCACAGAGAACATCCAGGGCATCGGCATAGTCTTCCTTGGTGCCGGAGAAAGACCGGACCAAGCACTGAGGGAAACATAGTCACCGGCACAACACGATTCCCCACCCGGTGCCGGCACAGACACCGCATCGGCTTCGATGGCTTTCAAGCCGATTGTGAAGAGGACACAGGTAGATGAGCCTCCAACCTCTCCACCCGAGTCACCGAAGTGATCCCCACAGATATCAGTGCCAGGTACTGAGCCCCCACAGATTCCTGTTGTGGTGCAAATAGCACCTAGCCTGCCTCCCCCTGCAGCTGTGTTGCTTACACCAGCTTCCAGGGAGGAGCTGGACATACTTGTCTGACACACGGTCCTTGATGCCCTCTGGAACTTTCAACCATCGATGCCGGCCCCCATACTGGCACAGACACCGGAGCAATCTATCTTCACACCATTGCTCGACTGACTGGATACACACTCATCTCTGCCCTTCCAACCCAGCCTGGGCCATCAGTACCAAGACAACTTACTGAGTCTCTGAAACCCCTAATACCCATTCCTGGTTCCTCAGAAGACAAAGGCACGGACTCCAGTCCTCTTCCAGCTCCACTTCCACCAATGCCGGAACCGGTTCCTGGTCCATCGAGGCGCCCATGATTTTACCCTCTGCCATCGGTGCCGCCACATCCTCCATAGAGACCATCGAGGGATCCGCTGATGCAAACACATCCTGGAGTAGCAGGTTTTATCCCTCCCTCGGGATCTCAGCCTGAGACCCTGTATGATCCATTGGAGGATGTTGACACACACTTCTACAGAGGAAATACTCTCGGAGCCATCTCCTCCGGAAGAAAGGAGACCTCTCCTTTGCTAATTTTATAAAGGAAATGTCAGAGACCATCCCCCTTGACTTAGTCACAGAGGAGGCCACATGTCACAAGACATTGGAAGTCCTTCAATTTGTAGATGCCCCCAAGGAAATTATGGCCATTCCAGTCCACGAAGTGCTCTTGGATCTGCAACATTGTCTATGGGAGCATCCTTGCACAGTCCAACCAGTTAATAGAAAGACAGATGCAACTTATTTAGTCCAGCACACTCCAGGGTTTAGGAAGCCACAGCTACTTCACCGGTCAATGGTAGTGGAATCTGCACAGAAGAAGGCCAAGAGGCTGCACCCCCCCCCCCCATTCTTCTGTTCCCCCCTGGAAAGGACCAAAAATTCTTGGATGGTTTGGGCCGAAAGGTCTTTCAAGGTTCTACGCTAGTGTCACGTATAGCTGCCTATCAACTATAAATGACACCAATACCAGAAGAACCTGTGAAAACAGGTCCAAGGCATAGCGGACTCTGCCTCAACAACAGCAAGAACCACCTCACTGCCATTCTCCAGAAAGGTCTGGAGGCAGGAAAACATGAGGTCAGAGCTGCATATGATTCCTTTGAGACGGCGTCTTGCATTTCAGCAACAGGAATCAGTGCCAGAAGATGGGCCTGGTTTAAAGCATCTGACTTGCGAACTGAAGTTCAAGACAAGCTAGCTGATCTCCCCTGCACCGGAGATAATCTCTTTGGTGACAAGATTCAGGACGCAGTAGCTCAATTAAAAGCCTTGCGGTCAGCATAATCCATAGCATGTTTTCTTGAGGCTTGTGTATTTTATTTACATGTTGAATATCCTATTCCATACTTAAAGTATCTTACTGATACCAAAACTTGACTAGCAACCTAGTGTAGTAGTTCGCAATCTAGTTTTTAGGATACACCCAGCAACTTAGGTTTTCAGGATATCCACAATGGCTCTGCATATTGAGAAATTTTCATACACTGCCTCTATTGTGTGCAGTTGTTTCCTGCATATTCATTGTTGAAATCCTAAAAATCTGACTGATTTGGTGTGTCTTGAGGACTGGGTTGAGATCCCCTGGCCTAGTGAGTAAGGAAATGGGCTGAAAACCAGGATTCAAATCCCATTTTCCCTATTCACACTTCTTGTGATCTTGAACAAGGCACTTTATCTCCTGTTGCCTCAGGTGCCCACTTAAATTGTAAGATCATTGGGGCAGGGACTTGTTACTGAATTCAAATAATGTTGGAAGCTGCTGTGAGCATCATTTGGAAAGGCGGGTTAAAAATAATAATAAAAAAACCCCAATTATAGTTATCAGAACAAATTCTAACACCAGTATTCCTTAATTATAGTTCAAACAAGTTTGCCTCTTGAGCATTGGGTAGTCTTAATTACATAAGAAATGAGCAGACTGAATGGGTCTTACCTTCATTTCTTATGTTTTTGTTTCTTTTGTACTTTAAAATATAGAAACGGATTCACCTTAAGTCCTAAGGCTAAGATTGTTTAAAAAAGATAGCATATTTAATGTTTTGTATCCCATTCTTTGACTTTAGATGACTTGGATTACAAAAATGATTTTTGTAGTAATTAAGATTATTTGTAGTTTAGCTTAATTTTCTTGGTGTTCACTTATGTTCAGACTTTCATTTTCTTTGTTTTAGATGCTTGGTTTAGATGGATCACTGGTTTTCCTGGTGAGTGAAATCAAAATGTGTGTAAAAGTAACTTTCCCTCATGATTGATAATGTACTTGTTGCACACAATAAATAAAACTAAAAATACATCTTTGTAGGATTGTGCAGAATTGTTTAACCTGGTGGTGGATTTTTCATAAATCTAGAATTTCCCATGTTATAAATTTTGGTCTGGCAGATTCACACTTCAGTGTGCGAGTCTGCTGCAGTGAGCTCTTGCACCAAATCTTTGATAGATTTCTGGAACTTGCTTATTAAAATAATTAAAATGAGAGAGGCCAAAGTGCTGTGCACAGCAGAAGCAGGGTTCAGGTTCCCTATCTGTTGGGGCCGACTGGGCCTGGTTGCATTGTGTAAGTGGTGTGCTCAGGCCAGAGGAAGGATGGAAGATAACTACTTCTTCTGTTGCGGCAGCCCCTGCTTTCCATCCATGTGATACTGTGCATGCATCTTGGAGAAAGGTAACTTTCCATTCCTCAGGCCATTGAAAGTTCTTAGAGCCACCCAAGCATTACATCTGAGTTTGAGAGGGGGACAGGGGTTTAAAGATGAAAGGATATGATGTAGGGGAGGACACAAAGAAAGAAAATGGATTGTGACATTATAGCACTGCAAATTACAACTGCTGGAAGAAATATTGGAAAATAAGACCACTGGTTTTTACTGTTTAAAAAGTTAAAATGATGAATTGCAATAACATGTACAACACTGATAGTTTTATTTTTAATTTTGAAATGCTTTTTAAGAGGTATAAATGCATTTTTCTTGTCTCTTGGAGAGCAAACATATTGACAGGTGTGTTACAAAGTACATAGTACACACTAGATTTGATTGGTTAGTATAGCTGATGTGATAAATGACATCTTGCACACACCATGAACTAATCCAGTCCAATAGGAATAATACTGTATGCTACTCTTTCAAGAATCAGCCATTGTTGAAAGGATATGAAAAGTAGTAATTTCACATGTTCAACACAGAGAATGCTTTCAGCTAACATAAAGGCTTAAGAGGAGAAAAATGTTATATGCTCTCAAGAAAAATACATACTATTTTCCTTCCAAGATTTATTTGCAAATAAACCTGGTAGAAAAATTGTGCATGTAGTTTTTCTTCAGGAAATTTTTCAGAAACTTAACCACACCTTATTAATTTTTGCAAACTCAGCTTTGCAAAGCAAATTTAGTGCATAGTTTTACTATGTGCTAATGGTTAATGAGATGCTTTACATAATTTTGCATCGCAGCAAGCAATTAACTTAATGTAAGCAAATTTTCATCACCGTAAAACAAAGCATGAAAATTTACTATTTTGAAAGCTGAGAAATTTTATAAAGCCACTTCTCAAGCTAAAAGAAAAAATAGTATACACTATTGCAAATAACACACTATTTTGCTTGCAAAATGACATTGAAAAATATTTCTCTGCTTAGTATGTCAATTTCATGGATTGTTGCAAGTAATTTTCTAGGACTGTCGCACAATGCTAAACAAATTAGTGTGTAATTTTTAACTGGAATGTTTATATAATTTGCATCTTTAAATTTTATACCTAATGTAAATTTGAGTATGAATGTGAATAGTAAAAGGTTAATGCAGTAAATGTATTAAATTGTTGAACTTAGATCTGTTAAGATTTGAAGGTAAGCCTGCATGGTCAAAATCTCAAGTTGCATGCTGATAGTATAGATGGGGTAGGCCTCTGCTTAGAGAGCTTTGATTTTTTGTACTGCCATTCTGTTTCATTCTCTTAATATATATATATATATATATATATTTTTTTTTTTTACCAGGAACACGTCTTTTGGGTTGTGTCGCTGAATACACTTTTTATACTTGTCTTTGGTAGGTGTAATTATCAAAAGATTATATTGTAGAAATATAGTTTGCATTTCTGTGCTTTTGCCACCACTGGAGAGAGGTGACAATTTTTTTTTAATTTTTATCTTTTTGAAAGAAATCAAATTAAACAGATGTGGGCACATGAAATTTCTCACACATGACAGTGGATTTATAGCATGTACAGCAGAATATAAATTGAGTACAACAGTGAAGGTTTTTTTAACCCATTGTGGTGTAACATACATTTTATAATCCAGGTAAGAGTTTTATCAGCACAGTGAGCAAGAATTTTTGAAAGACACTAGAGGTTTAAAAATAGTTTTTCCCCTCTTTTACACCCAAATCTGTAGAATGCCTCTGTTCCAATCTATTTTTTAGTCAGTACTGTGCAACCTCTTGTTAGCTAGCTTTTATCACAATATACAATATAGAAGCCATACAGTTCATTAGTGTCCTTTGCTGAAGGTGTAGAATGCTACTTCTATAAGAGCTGCTCTCAGCACCCTCTCTTGGCTGACAATGTGCCATTCTTAAAACAGAGCAGTGTTATCTCCCTAGTGGCTGAGAGTACTCATTTGGTCTATACTCAGATCTCCAATCAGCTGGAGGAACAAGATGGCTTAATAACATATGAAATACGGAATAGTCCAGCATTGTAAAAATGTGTGCAGCTTGTTATGCATACCTGTGGTGCATTTAAAATACCCAAATCCTTTTTATTGCTGCACTGTTTCATAAAATTTCCAAGGAAAGAATCATGGTGGCCACCTGCCTATCATATTATATAACAGTGGAAAATTGACAGGACATTTTGAAAATCTGGAATCTTTTTATTCAATTTTATCTTAAATTGAGGCCTTAATATACCTCTAGACAGTTCTTGTTGCACATCTGGCATAATTAAGTGTAACTTATTACAATTTTTCTTTCCCATTTTTGTATGGGGGTGGTGCCATTGATAAGCATTCCATCTTAATTGACAAATGTTTGACAAATACAGGAAGGATATCAGAAAAATGTTGATTTTTCATCTATTATCTGTGCCATTTCCAGTATTTGATAAAGCAGTTTCTAAAAATTATTATATTTTGTTGACTTATTACTCTGTTTAGACAGGGCTTGTGATTTCCTATGATGCTTTGAGAAGAGGAAGATGTAGCCTAAGTTAGGCTACTCTCTTCCTTCTCTGGCTAGCGTGTTTGTGGTGGGAGGTGAGGGAGAAGGTAAGGTATGGATCAGCTGGGGGAAAGGGATAGAGAAGGGAGAATCAGCCAGGCCCGGGGGGGGGGGGGGGGGGTGAGAAGGGATAGGCTGAAGGGTTCAGTGCCAGAGGCTAGAAGGACTGAGAAGGAACATGCACTGGTGGTTGACTCTTGGGCCGATGTAATAAGGTGCCCTAGGCTGAGTGCATATTTATACTCATGTTTGTGCATTTTTTTGTATGTATAACTTTAGTCCCGATTTAATAAGGATTTTAGCACACAAAAAAAGTACTAATGTGTGCACAAATTAGTGCACCTCCCATGGTAATGAAGGCACTCTCCGTAGACAAGCAGGAACAACCAGCCACATAAGTGGGTGACTTCATTCGATGGTGCTGATGGTGGAATCAAGCTCTCTTGAAGCTCAGAAAGACTTAAAAAAAAAAAAAAAAAAAAGCATGTGGGAATTCCCAAGCTGCTGTTGCTGCATGAGCCACTTCAGTATTTCTTCAACTTTAGCATACTGACAGTTTTTTTTTTCTAGCTCTCTTAAAAGCTGTTTCCACAATTCTTTTCAGTTTTATTCTTAAATTCTTCACAGTTTGCTTATAAATTTTTCTTTCATTTTAGAGCCAAAAAAATCTTTTTTTTTCTTCACTTTTGGGATGTAAGGTAAATCACTCAGGCAGGGAGAAAGTCCTTTAAATGCTCTAAATGCTGCCCCAAGATGGGAAGATCAGATTCCCATGTCCTCAGCTGAATCATGGTCCAGTCCATGACATTTGAGACATTGTAGTCCCTGTGGCAGGATGTCACCTAGAGCCAGAAGCCTCAGTGCCATGAAATTGAAAAGAGAATTGTTTTCCTCTTTCTCAAGGAGAAAAATCAACCTCAGAGAGACCATAACTCAAAGGGTCAGAGTTTTGAGATGAAAAAAAAAGCTGTCTTCATCTCATGGCACAGAAAGAAAAAGAAAATGTTCTTAGGCACCATCTGATTTAAAAACAAAAAAAAATCACACTGAAATTTCGGAACACAAGTTGGGGCTATTGAAAAACAGTGTTCATCAATCTAGTCTAAATCAAAACAGTCTGCACTGTTCACATTACAACATGGTGCAGAAAAGTCAGCACAGATACTATCTGTGCCATAGAGTTCAGCACATGACACAGAAATTAGTACTGACAGGATGCTAGGCCACAAGAAAGTCTACAGTGAAGAATGAATTCAAAAACGAAATGTGTGGGAAAAATCATGGCCCTCACAGACAGCCACGTGTTACACTACTACTGTCTGGGCCAGACCGCAACCAAAAATAGTGACTCTTCTGGATGTATATTCCCCACACACACACTGCTGCAGGGCTGTGCACATGAAAGAACTGCATAAATCTTTCAGGAGGAGCAGCAGCAGATCTTCCTCCCAAGTGCAGCATCGTCTGCCTCCTCAGGAAAGCCTTGAGTTGCAGCTGTTCAGAAACTCCCCCATTCATGAAGTCTGTGGCTGCGGGTTCTAATTCAGCTGCCCAGATGCCATTGATGCATAAGAGGCATCACTTCCTTGAGCTGGGCCTATCTGCATCGAAAAAGTGCAAAAAAATCCTCACAAGATGAATTGAAGCTGACAGGCCACCCCTTTTCAGCAGGCCTCATCCCCAGCATGGCATACTGAAGCACCAAAAAATTGATGCATCCACGAATGCCTGTGTTGAAGTGTGGTGCACTGATGTACATCTGCACATTCTATAATAAAGCATGATGTGTTGATTACTCCTGGGGGAATTCTGCGCAAAAAATTTTAAAATTCTGCAAACTTTATATTGGTCAAAATAACACAATTTAATTGACAGTCTTTAAGTAATTACATTTTATGTTCAATATATTTTAAGTGATGCTTTTGAAAAGGAATACATACACTTGGAAAAAAATAGACATAATACGCAACAAGAAACTATCAACTTTCATCCAGGTAGTCATCAAATCAGGTGATTGCTATATTTTCCAATGAAGGAATCACTTCCCCCCCCAAGAGATCCAAACCAGAATTTCCATGTCCATCTTCCTTACACTAGCCATGTGTAATAAACCGGCCTCTTGTCCCAGTACAAAAAGTCTTTAAGCATTTAGGATCAGGCTCCTTGCTTTGCGAGGCAGCAATTGTGGGTAAGGTTCCCATATTTGTAAAAAGGAGCGTCGGTGTTTAGGTGAGTTGCGGGATGACAGATTGATGCAACTGGACAATCGATGAAAGTGGTTTCGCCAAACCCAAAACGATAGCTTCGCCGCTTCTTGCTAATGTAGCAGGATAACCTTTTTTCCCCACCATTCCAGCCTGTGAGGAGAATTCTCAGGCCCACTTCCTTCACCAATTTTCGAGTAACACAGTGAAACAACCACAGATAAGGGGACATCAGAAGGCGAACCCCAACTAATTTCTCCAGATAATGGACTATCAGTTTCCAATAAAGCTGAATGGAGGGGCACGCCTAGAATACATGAGACATAGTCCCCACGGACAGCTGGCAGCGTAAACACTTGTCAGTAGAAGCCAATCCTGCATGGAATGCAATTTGAGGGGATATGTACGTCGCAAAAATTTTAAATGCATTTCTCAAAAATACATATTCCCTGTAGTGGGAAGCACACTCCTGATACTGAATGAAAAAACAGTAGGTGTCATTATAAAAACCCCATCCTGGTTCCAGCGTTACACCGACACTTTGTACGTGTCCATGGGAGAACTTCACGCTAGTCGCCGATAGTAAACAGAGAGGGTAGGAATTTTGGAATGACCAAATTGAAAAAAGCACATCTAAAGCTTTGAATGCTGCCAAGTACTGTGCGGGGGATCCCAGTGATTGTACATAGTGACGAAAATGGATATATCCAAACATCTGAGAATTGGATAATCCATACAGCTCCTTAAAAGAAACAAGTTAGAATGGACCCGGCATTATCGAGAACATGACCCAAGTACAAAATTCCTTTTTGTCACCAAGTCCTAAAACAGGCTGTTGTGGAGCCAGGGGGAAAGTCTGGGTTTCCTCGAATAGATGAGAAATAGATGCATACTTTGGGAATTCCCAAAAGTTTTGTAAAAGAAATCCACGTTCGGAAAAGGCAGTATTAGTGGGTGTTGGGCCAATGTGGAGGGGATTCCCGATCTCGGGCTCAGAAGAACAAAATTCAGGGCCAAAGGGGATATCAAAGTATTCTCTGCCAAAAGATTGACAAATGGGGACTGCCCTAGAAGCCAGCCCCTAATTAAGCAGAGATTAGCCGCCTTACCATAGTTGTTAAGGTCAGGTATCCCCATGTCACCCTTGACCCAGGATAATTGCAACCATTTCAAAGGTATTTGGGCTTTTTTATCCTTCCATATGAAGTGGCGTACCGTGGAATCGAATCGTGAGATATCCTGTGGCTTTAACAATAGCGGAAAGTTCTGAAACACAGCCATTTCAGCAAAATCACCATCTTAAACAAGTTGACCCTTCCTCCAACCGATAAAGGCAGGTTGCACCATGTTCTTAATTATTTAACGAATCCCACCTGTCCGAGGAGGGCAGAACGTTCGCTAATCGATCAGCGAGAACTTTGGCTAATATTTTATGATCCACTTTCAGTAACGAGATGGGATGATATGATGCGGACAGTAAGGGGTCCTTCCCAAGTTTAGGGAGAACTGTCACGTAGGCCTGATTTCCCCCCCTCAGGAAAAACTCCCCGACTAATCAACAAATTGTACACTCTGGGAAGTAATTTTGTGACGGGACCCACAAGGCATTTATAGAATTCGCAACTGTATCCATCTGGGTCAGGTGCTTTCAGTTTGTGCATACTGTGTATAACCCTCTCCACCTCTGTCTCTGAAATAGGGTCATTTAAATGACTAAATTCCATTGTCAACGAGGGAAATTGAACCTTGTCCCCAAAAGCCTCCCATTTATCAGCGTCCCACCCTTCAGTGTGATAAAGGTTAGAATAGAAAGTATAGAAGACTCGCATAATCTCTTCCGTATCAGTGACTATCTGATTGTGAGGTGTCTTAATAGCATGGATATAGCGAGATCCTCTTGCAGATTTAATTAGAGACCATCAGTTTGCCGGGCTTCTGCCCAAATTGAAATAATTTGTTGGTAGTATAGAAGGCTCTTCTTAGTGCGCTGGTGTATCAGGGAATTAATGGCTGTTTGCAGAGACAGAAACTTTTCTCTATATGTGGTGGAATGACATCGTAGTAAATCTTGCTTAGCTTTCTGAAGTTGATCACTCAGTGTAAGTAATTGCTTATCCAAGAACTTCTTTCTGTGTGCCACATAAATAATTTCTCCTCGAAGTACCACCTTAGCAGTATTCCAAAATAGAATAGGGCATCCCTTATGTTGATTGTTCAGGGCCTCAAATTCTGTCCATTTATCTCTAAGAAACGTTTGAAATGTTATATCATCCGCTATATAGTAGGGGTATTTCCATAAGTAATTACATTTTAAATTAATATAAAAAAAGTTATTACTTAAGAGATGCAGAATTTCCCTAGAAATTCACTGTAAGGGTGTCCCTTCCACTCGCTCTCCCTACTCCCCTGGCCACTTTGCCTTCTCAGGCTCCAACTCCTCCACCTGCCAGTATCTCTCCCCACCACTTCTAGGCTCAACCCCCTTCCACTCTATTGCCAGCCCCAGAGTTTGACCCCGTTCTCAATGCTGCCCCTCACACAGGCTCCCTCTGTCCCTCCCTCTCTCACACACATGCTCCCTCTCTCTAATACACATACACACACCCTCATATAGGCTCTTTCTCTCTCTCGCACACACACACAGGGCCCTCTTTCTTGCATACACACCCACACAAGCTTCCTTTCTCTCTCACACAGGCTACCTATGTCTTTCTCTCATGCACCTGTTCACACAGGCTCTGTCTCACACATACACAATCCCTTCACACAGGCTAGCATCCTCACATACACGATCCCTCTTTTATACACACGAGCTCCCAATTTCTCACACATACACACTCCTTCACAATCTCCTCATATAGGCTCCCTTTCTCTGAAACCGACACTCAAGCATCCCCCGCTTACCTCCCATGCTCTCACACTCCTATCTCTCCCCTCCCCCACACCTCCTCCCATCATATAGGCGCTCTCTCTCTCTCTCTCTCTCTCTCTGAAACCCACACTCGAGCATCCCCCCCTGCTCTTACCTCCCATGTTCTCTTTCTCACACACACACACATTCTTTCTCACGGGGCCTTCTGTCTTCGGCGCGAGAAGAGCACACTCGGTTCGCGGCACACGGGGGCCTTCCTTCTTCGCAGCGAGCGGTACACACTCCGCAGCATACAGGGGCCTTCCTTAGTTTTTGGGAAGTTTCCAGGTTCTTATGGCCTGGATTGGCCACTGTTGGAGACAGGATGTTGTGCTTGATGGATCTTTGGTCTGACGCAGTATTACATATTCTTATGTTCTTCGCCGTGAATGGAGCGCGTCCCATGACACATGGGGGATACACTCCGTTCACGGCATGCTGGGGTCTCTGCTATTCTCTCAGGACAAGCAGGATAGTAGTCCTCACATATAGGTGACATCTGATGGAGCCCTATCATGGAACACTTTTGTCAAAGTTTCTAGAACTTTGACTGGCACGCTGAGCATGCCCAGCATGCCATTAACCCTGCATCTAGCAGGGTTCCCCCTTCAGTGTCTTATTTTTTTCCATGCAGCAGTTGCCTCGTGGTTCTTAGGAGCTTTATGAAAATTTCTCAACTTTTTCCTCACGGAACTTTTTCTCAAATTTCAAATTTTTTTTCCCAGTCTCAGGGTCCCCCATCAACCGCCGACCTCCGCTAACGCCAGTAAATTTACCTCATTCTTTGTGGTCTGTTCCCAGCAGACCGGGTAAGTGGGGGCCGGGGGGAATCCTGGCCCTGGCATTTTTCTGGGAAGGAGGTTTTGCTTTTGTTTTTGTCTGTTTTGGGATTGGTTTTTTTATTGCTTGATTTGTTTTTCTCATACAAATGAAAAGAATCAAGCAATCTACGAGCCCGATGACCATCAACTGCGTGCTGCCCCCCTTTTTCCAAATGGCCACCGGTTTTCGGAAGTGCCCAGAGTGTCTGAGGACTATGTCCATTACGGACCCTCATGACATCTATGCCTTATTCTTGGGGCCTTCCCACGACATCCAACAGTGCACTAGTTGTGCCCAAATGACCCCCTAAAGACCGCCACGCCCGCCTAGAGAAGATGGAACACCTGTTCGCCTCTAAGTGCTAGTCTCCATTGACTCCAGCCAAGAGTGCACTGAGTCGGAAGCCTTCTTAGTCATCATCTCCATCTCCATCGGTCTCAGCAACATCGAGACGCCGGTGACTGACCATCACCAGCATCGTCCTGCTCAAAGGCTTCGATGTCCTCAGCATTGGAGAAGGACTGGGCTGAGCATCGAGAGAAGCACAGTCATTGGCACAGACGCGAAGCTTCATCTGGTGCCAGCACTGACAAGCCATCGGCTGAGCCGCCGGACAAGAAGTCCAGGGGAGAGGAGCCCCCATCTTCCTCTGGACCTGGGACACCGAGGCGTTCCTTTGTCTTCAGATGATGAAGAACCAGATCGTGCCTCTTCTCCTTCCCGAGAGTCACCGATGCAGGAACCAATTCCTGGGCCATCTGGTTTACTTCCATCAAACACAGATGCCATCGGTGCCACCATCGTCCTCAGTGCCGCCGCCTCCTATCTTGGTGCCTCCATCTTTTCCATCAGTTCCACCTCCTGATCCGGCTGGATTTGGACTTCTGCCTCCATCTGAAGGCCCGCAGGGTGGAGGAGACCCACCATACGACCCTTGGAGTGATGATTCCGCTGACTCTCAAGATTCTGAGGACCTTGTATCAGAGCCTTCACCCCCAGAAGAAAGATGCCGCTCTCCTCTGGAGGACCTATCGTTTGCCAGCTTTATAAAGGAGACAACGAAAACCATCCCTTTTAAATTACAAACGGAGGAGGATGCCGGGCATAAAATGCTGGAGGTGCTTCAATTCGTGGATGCCCCCAAAGAGGTAATGGCAGTTCCAGTCCACGAAATTCTGCTTGACCTCTTACACTGTACCTGGGAACCCCCTGGAACAGTGACACCAGTCAACAGGAAAACCGCTACATACCTTGTTCAGTCAGCTCCGGGTTTCCAAAAGAGCCAGTTACCACACCACTCCATAGTGGTGGAATCCGCCCAGAAAAAGGCTAAGAGATCCTGGCCTCCTTCGCCCCCTCCTGGCAAAGAGCAGAAGTCCTTGGTCGCCTTCGGCTGAAGAGATTTCCAGGGATCTGTGCTCATGGTACGTATAGCAGCCTACCAGCTATACATGACACAATACACCAGAAATCTCTGGAAACAAGTTCAAGACTTCGCTGAGACCCTGCCTGAACAATTCCAAGAAGGATTGTCTACCATCCTCCAGAAGGGTCTCTATGCTGGGAAACACGAAGTTAGTGCAATGTATGACATCTTCGAGACTGCCTCCAGAGTGTCAGCGGCGGGAATAAGCGCCAGACGCTGGGCATGGCTCAAATCCTCTGATTTACGACAAGAAGTCCAGGACAGGTTAGCAGACTTTCCATGCACAGGGGACAATTTGTTTGGCGATAAAATTCAGGAGGCAGTGGCACAACTCAAAGACCACCATGAGACCTTGCGCCAACTGTCCGCTGTCCCCTCGGACTACTCGTCTACCACCAAAAGAACATTTAGATGAGAACCTAGAAGGCTAATCTATAAACCACATAGGTATTACTCTCCTCTGTCCCGGACTCGTCAGACCAGACCCCCTCAAAGAGGTCAGGCTCATCAGCACAGACCCCCAAAAAACCCAACCAGCTCCTCAGACTGGTCCTGCCTCGGGGTTTTGACTCCCTACTAGAGAGCAGCAGTCGTCCCTCCCCCCCCCCCCCCCCCGAAACCATCTTTCCTGTGGGAGGCTGCCTGTGCCATTTTGCCAACAAATGGCACACAATCACCACTGACCAATGAGTCCTCTCTGTAATTGCCCATGGTTACCATTTAAATTTCCTTACATTATCACCGGACTCTCCACCACGTCCATTGCGGAGTCTAATCGACCACACTCCACTTTTCGAGGCAGAACGCTCAATCCTCCTGCAGTCCAATGCTGTGGAAACAGTTCCCCGGCTGCAGCGAGGAAAAGGTTCTACTTTCGATATTTTCTAATTCCAAAAACATCGGCCTGCAAACGTCCTACACTGGAACTCCGCGCCCCAAGCAGACATCTGTGCAAGGAAAAGTTAAGGATGGTTACCTTGGGTACCATGCTCCCTCTCCTACAAAAGGGAGATTGGATCTGCTCTCTAGATCTTCAGAAGCCTTATGCCCATATAGCCATATCCCCTCCTCATCGAAAATATCTCAGATTCATAGTAGGTCGAAAGCATTTCCAATACCGGGTGCTGCCGTTTGGCCTGGTGTCAGCACCCGAGTATTTACGAAATGCCTGGCAGTAGTAGCAGCCTACTTAAGACAGTGCAGTATCCATGTCTATCCGTATCTAGACGACTGGCTGCTCAGAGGTCCATCCAAGGAGGTAATACTTCAATCCCTCCGTCTTGCCATACACCTGCTACAGTCCTTGGGGTTTCTCATAAACTATCCCAAATCACATCTGACTCCATCCCACAACCTCTCGTTCAACGGAGGAGATATAAACACCATTCAAGCCAGAGCGTTTCTCCCAAAGGACCGAGCACACACACTGTCAACTTTGGCCAAAGCAGTACAGGCTTGCTGAACTGCTACAGCTTGTCACCTGCTTAACCTTGCTAGGGCACATGGCATCTACGGTTCACGTTACTCCAATGGCTCGACTAGCCATGCGAGTAGCACAATGGACTTTAAAGTCCCAGTGGTCCCAGTCATGCCAACATCTGTCACATATTGTCCATGTAACCAGCCAGCTTCGCCTCTCACTAGCTTGGTGGATACAAGAGTCCAATTTTCAGATAGGACTACCCTTTCAAACTCCAGATCTTCAGATTACGTTGACCACAGATGCCTCCAACCTGGGTTGGGGAGCCCATGACAACGACCTACAAACCCAGGGAACCTGGACCAGAGCAGAAGCAAGCCGCCAGATAACTTTTCTGGAGCTCCGGGCGATACGGTATGCCCTATTCGCATTTCAGGATTGCCTGTCCAACAAGGTAATCCTAATTCAAACAGATAATCAGGTAGCGATGTGGTATCTCAACAAGCAAGGGGGGCATAGGCTCTTACCTGCTATGCCAGGAACCGGCACAGATCTGGGCCTGGGCTCTCTCCCATTCCATGCAACTGAGAGCAAGCTACCTGGCAGGGATGGATAATGTGATGACAGACTCAGCCGGAACTTTCATCCCCACAAATGGTCCCTAGATCCCACTGTAGCGAACAGAAGTTTTCACCAGTGGGGTTGCCCGCACATAGACCTCTTTGCGTCAATTCACAACCACAAAGTAGACCAATTCTACTCTCTACAACGCAGCCGCGAAACACCACCGAGGGATGTCTTTGCCCACTTGTGGAAAACGAGTCGTCTTTATGCATACCCTCCTCTTCCACTCATCACCAAGACTCTCGTGATGTTAAGACAAGACCAGGGCACAATGATCCTCATAGCCCCTTACTGGCCGTGACAGGTTTGGTTTCCCATCCTATGCGACCTCTGTCCAACAACCAATTCGCCTTGGCACAGATCCAACTCTCATAATGCAGAACAACAGACTGTTGCGTCATCCGAACCTCCACGCCCTGTCTCTGACTGCATGGATGTTGAAAGGTTGATTATACAATCCCTTAACTTTTGTAACTGTGTCCCAGGTCCTCGTAGCTTCACGAAAGCCTTCTACTAGAAAATCGTATCGTTCCAAGTGCAAAAGATTCTCCTTATGGTGCACGACAAAGGAAATAGATCCCTTTTCCTGCCCCACAACAAGGTTCCTGGACTGCCTCTGGCACCTCTGAGTCTGGCCTACAAACTTCCTCCATTCGAGTACATATAAGTGCCATAGCCGCTTACCACGAATGTGTAGGAGATGCCCCACCTTCGGTGCAAACCCTTGTAGGGCACTTTATGAGAGCCTTACTCCAGCTGAAGTCTCCACTGCGTCCCCCAATTGAGTCATGGGACCTCAATGTTGTGGTAGCACGGCTCATGAGACCTCCGTTCGAGCTCCTACACTCGTGCGAGCTTAGACATCTCACTTGGAAAGTGATCTTTCTGGTTGCTATAACTTCGGCTCGCAGAGTCAGTGAGCTACAGGCACTGGTAACATACCCACTTTATACCAAATTTCTCCATGATCGTGTGGTACTCCGCACTCACCCTAAATTCTTGCCCAAGGTAGTTTCTGATTTCCATTTAAATCAGTCCATAATACTTCCTACCTTTTTTCCAAAACCTCACTCACAGCTAGGTGAGCGGGCACTGCATTCTTTGGACTGTAAACGTGCTCTTGCCTTTTCTTTGGACTGCACTGCAGCCCATAGGAAGTCCACCCAACTTTTTGTCTCCTTTGACAAAACCAAACTGGGAGTTCCAGTGGGCAAGCAGACCCTGTCCACCTGGCTGGCGGACTGTATTATCTTCTTCTATCAACAAGCAGGCCTTCCGCTACAGGGACACGTGAAAGTGCATTCAGTCAGAGCCATGGCAATGTCTGTGGTGCACCTCCGTGCTCTGTACCTATTGCTGACATTTGTAGAGCTGCCACGTGGAGTTCTAGCCATACCTTTGCAGCTCATTATTGTCTCGACAAGGCTGGCAAGCAAGATTCCGTCTTTGACCAGTTTGTCCTACGTAATTTGTTTCCATTTTAAAAATCCAACTTCCTACCTACAACCCACTGTGAAATTCAGTCTATCCTCGCAACGAACAGCACCCCTGTTGTGCCAGTTGCACGTCGTTAGGTGCTTTTGGTTAACTCTATTCGGGCATCCTGTAGCTTGCTATTCACCCATATGTGAAGACTTACCACCCTGCTTGTCCTCGGAGAAAGCAGAGTTGCTTACCTGTAACAGGTGTTCTCCCAGGAAAGCAGAATGTTAGTCCTCACGAAACCCACCCGTCACCCCGCGGAGTTGGGTTCGCCTATGTTTTCTTATTTTATTTTTTGCTCGTTCTTTTTTGCTACAAACGAGACTGAAGGGGGACCCCTGCTGGATACAGGGTTAGTAGCATGCTGGGCATGCTCAGTGTTCCAGTCAAAGTTCTAGAAACTTTGACAAGTGTTCCGTGATAGGGCTCCTTCCGATGATGTCGCCCATATGTGAAGACTAACATCCTGCTGTCCTGGGAGAACACCTGTTCAGGTAAGCAACTCTGCTTTTTCTAGGCAGAATTTGGCAATTTTGTGCAGAAAATGGCAATTCTGCGCAGGGGGAATTCTGCGCAAATTCTTCTGATACAGCCATGTCTTCTCCACATGTCATGGTGTACCTGAATACAGTCACAAAGGAGGAATGTGTAATAGAAAGTTCAGCTTGTTCTGTTCATTCATGAAGTCACCTACGTTCACAGTACTGCTGTTTTTATTCTAAAACTTAGTCACAAGAGGACATGAATATTTCACCAAGGGGCTATGTCGGGTGGAACCAACGAAAGGATTTGTTTATGCACGTAACAGTTAAAGCTGGAATAGCGGTAAATACAGTGAAGATGGTAAACTTGACATTTTTATCAGCCATGTTAGAAGCTAATCAGGCTATGACAGCATTCTGAGACATTCTACTCCACTTCTGGTTTATGTATCTGAATACAGTCCATGATGCATTCAACTCGTTTTGCTCCATGATGTCCCTGGACCTTCTTTGAATGTAAAGCAAAAACATAGAAACATTGAAATGACGGCAGAAAAAGACCAATCGGCCCATCCAGTCTGCCCAGCAAGCTCCCACACTTATTTTCACATACGCATCTGTTTCACCAACCACCAATTTCAGGGCCCTTGTTGGTAACTGTTTGATTCAAGTTTCCTGCCATCCCCTGCTGTTGATGCAGAGAGTAATGTTGAAGTTGCATCAAAGGTGAGCATAAGGCTTAATGGTTTATCCCGATGCTTGTTTACCCAGACTGCACAGATCATTGCCTTGTTGGATATTGTCGGAATGTAAATCCTGTTTTCCACATTTCCCCCTTTCCCCCTGCCGTTGAAGCAGAGAGCAATGCTATATATGCATTCAATGTGATTTATCAGGCTTAATTGGTTTAGGGTAGTAACTGCCGTAATAAGCAAGCTAACCCCATGCTTATTTGTTTATCCAGATTGTGAAGTTCAGTCCTTGTTGGTTGTTGTCTGAATGCAAATCAGGCAGTGCATGCAAATTTATCTCATGCATATTTATCGTGGATATCCTGAAAACCTGACTGGTAGGGGTTCTCCAAGACAGGTTTGGGAACCACTGTTCTATATAAACAAGCAGGGAAATATTGACTCTTGTGACTTCCAAGAGGAAGTCATCCAATTTGGTCATAGGTAGGACATCACAACGTCCATCTCCAGGTGACCTACCTTCCAGGAATCCAGAATATTTTGGTGGACCACTTCAGCAGGGTGTTAAAACAGCACGAGTGGTCCTTGAATCAAGTTGTCTCAGACAACTTATTCAGTCGCTGGGAAGACCAGTGATCAACCTGTTTGCCTTAGATATTAACAGGAATGTTAAAAAAAAAAAAAAAAAAAAAAAAAAAAGAAAGACTGCTCCATGCATCCAAGTAGGCTACAAATTAGTTCCTGACACTTATTATTTTATTTATTTAACATTTTTCTATACCGACCTTCATGGTTAAATACCATATCAGATTGGTTTACATCGAACAGGGGTATATAACTAAGATAAAGGAAACAAAAGTTACATTTAATGAGGACCGTGAGCTTGGAAGCTTAGGTAGCTGGAAGAAAAGGCCCGAAGAGGGCATCAACTTAGATTACGTTAAAGAGGGACATAACAAATTCCAGTCTAGTGTTAGTCCACATATTAGAGGAAGTATCCATGCAGATCAGGTAATCAGGGGAGGAGGGAGGTTCCATTGTTCGTGAGTAGATTAAACACCTAATGTGTGTCCCAGGGATCTGGGAAGGCTTGGCGGAACAGCCAAGTTTTGAGTTTTTTTTTAAATGTTAGCAGGCAAGGTTCCAGCCTGAGTTCTGCGGGGAGGTTGTTCCAGATGGCTGGGCCTGCTGTCGAAAATGCTCGGTCCCTGGATGAGATGAGTCGCGTGGCTTTGGTTGGAGGGGCTTGTAGCGCTCCTTTGTATATTTCTCTCATTTGTCTGTTGGAGGTATGGAGTTTGAGAGGGATTTCAAGGTCGAGATAAAGGAGATTGTGGATGGATTTGTGTATTAAAGTTAAAGATTTGTGTAGGACTCTGTGGTTGACTGGTAACCAGTGTAGGTTTCAGAGGATGGGTGTAATATGATCTCTCCAGTTGGTGCTGGTCAAGATTCTGGCCGCGGCGTTTTGTATCATCTGTAGTGGCTTGGTGGTTGAGCTGGGAATTCCTGTGAGAAGAGCGCTGCAGTAGTCTATTTTGGCAAATATCAAGGATTGAAGAACTGTCCTAAAGTCGTGGAAATATAAGAGAGGTTTGAGTCTTTTTAATACCTGTAGTCTGTAGAAGCAGTCTTTGGTTATGGTGTTAATCATACTCTTTAGATTAAGGCAGTTATCGAGTATTACCCCAAGATCTCTAACCTGAGTATGGGTGAGGACGTGGTTATGGTGAGTCTGTGATGGGAAGTTGTCTTGGTTGGCGGAAATGAGGAGTTCAGTCTTACTGGCATTGAGGACCAAATTTAAACTGTTGAGACTAGTGATAGATTGTAGGCAGTTCCAGATCGAGAGTGATTTGGTAATGGATTCTGTTATGGGGATCAGGATCTGAACATCATCTGCGTAAATGTAGTGAATAAGGTTGAGACTTGTTAACAGTTGGCACAGGGGGAGGAGGTAGATATTGAAAAGGGTGGGGGACAGGGAGGATCCTTGAGGTACGCCCAGAGATGAATTTGTCGGTGGTGATTCTTTATTATTGATCCTGACCTTGAAGCTTCTATTACTAAGGAAAGACTTGAACCAGTTGTAGACTGATCCTGAAATGCCTATGTCTGATAGGCGATTCAGGAGGATGGCGTGGTTGACTGTGTCGAACGCCGCCGAGATGTCTAGAAGGATTAGAAGAAAAGAGTGTCCTTTGTCCAGTCCCATAATAATATGATCTGTTAGTGAGATGAGCAGGGTTTCTGTGTTGCGTGATTTGCGGAAACCATACTGTGAAGGCTAGAGTATATTGTGATCTTCTAAATATTCTGAGAGCTGGGTATTAACCAACTTTTCTGTAAGTTTGGCTAAGAATGGAAGATTCGAGAGAGGGCGAAAATTAGTTAGTTCGCTAGGGTCTAAGTTGTGTTTCTTAAGGAGGGGTTTAAGGGAAGCGTTTTTTAGACTGTTTGGGTACAGTCCTTGGGTTAAGCAGCAGTTTATGATGTTGGACAGGGGTACGGAGATTGTGTTTGGTATGAGTAGCAGTAGCTTGGTAGGTATGTTGTCTGTAGGGTGGCTGGATGGTTTCTGCTTCTTGAGAATGGATTCGATCTCTTTAGAGGAGGTTAATTCGAAGTTGTCTTGGTTCCCTTAAGCGTGTGGGTATTGGCTAATGAAACGAAGGGGTTGGTATTGGATGGAAGGAGTGCGAGCGTGTTTGAAATCTTCTGCTGAAAGAATAAGGCTAGCTCGTTTGCCTTGGATTGAGCTTGTTCGTCTGTGATCGGTGGTGGTAGTGACTTTGTGATTTGAGACACATATGAGAAGAGAGCCTTTGCGTCATATTGGAGATCATGGATTTTATTGGCGTAATAAACTTTTTGATTTTAAAATTGATGTCCTGTAATGATGTAAGGTTCCTCTGTATGATGAAAGCGTAGAGGGGGAAGGGGCTTTACGCCATTTGTTTTCCTTGTGACGTAGTTCTTGTTTTATCTGTTTGAGTTCACTGGAGAACCAGGGTTGATTTCCTTTTTTTGTCAAACTTCTGTCAAACTGAACATCTGCCTACACTATGCATACCCACAGATTCCTCTGATTGCCAGATCTGTCCAGAAAGTTCATTAGAACAAGGCAAGGATAATCCTCATTGCTCCACAGCAAGTGTGGTTTCCATATCTCATCCATCTGTCTGTTCAGTCCCAGCTCCCGTTGGGGATATCTGATTCTCATGACACAGGATGACTGTAGGCTCTGGCTTCCCAATCTTCCATCTCTGGCTCTCATGGGGTGGATGTTAAGTGCACAGTAGTCTTCTCCTTATTTCTTCTGAAGTAGATGGGGGATGTGCTGATTTCAGCTAGAAAATACTCAATCAAGAGTTTCCAGTGGAAGAGGTACTTGACATGGTTGAGACCAGCTGTCTTGATCCCTTGTACTGCAAGAGACTTGCTTCAGTATATCTTGTCCTCAGGCTTTAGCCCTCTTCAGTCAAGTTTTATCTCCACATTATTGCGGTGTATCACCAGCAAGTAGAAGGGACTCCGATCTCTCTCCATCCTTTATTATCCAAATTCGTGAAAGGATTCTGGCATTCCAGACAGATCCCTAAACCTTCAGTGTCCTGGGACCTCAATGCAGTCCTAACTCAACTCATGAAACTGCCTTTTGACCCACTGGAGTCTATGGATTTGCTCTGAGTTGCTTACATGGAAGTCCCTGATAGCTCATACCTCAATAAATTGGTTAGTTTATAAGTTGCCACCTGCTTTTAGTCATTTTTTCTACACCAGACTATCCCATGAAGATCTGAATCACATGGAAGTGTTTTCTCATGGCTGTCACTTTGGCATGAAGACTAAATGAATAATAGTGTCTGGTTTCAAATTCACCATTCCTTCAGTTTTTTCATAATAGTAGTTTTGTGTACTTGCCCCAAGTTTCTTCCAAAAGTGATATCTGCTTTCCACGTTAATCAAGCTATTGTGCTGCCCATGTTCTTTCCAAGGCCACATGCACAGGTGGACTCTTCGCACTTTGGAATGTAAAAACCCTGATGTGTTGCTTAGAAAACTCACCTTCATCAACTTCTCAATTTTTTGTCTTCCCAGTAGATTGGGAAAGACAGTTGCAAAGCACACTAATTGGCTAGCGGACTCTATAGTGCACTGTTATTTGCTTCCTGGCTTACAGATGGCTCACCAAGTAAGATTCATGGTGGCTCATCCCAGGGCCACATCTTTTGAAAACATTTGCCATGCTACTTTGTCTGTGCATACCTCCACTGTTGTCTAGACAGCATGTCTTGAGGATACAGTAACTTTGGACAAGCGGTTCTGCACTCTGTAGTCTGTGCTCTCTCCTCTCAGCTTTGGACTTTCCATGCACAATGGGTTATTCATGCCTGCTTGTTGACTAAAGATTGAATTAGCTGCCATTTTTAACCAATTTCCTCTTTAAAGTTTAAACTCTGGGACTTACAAGGCAGTGGTATGCGCAGGAACACTTGCATATGCTCGGTAAAGCCTTTACTGAGCTCCGACCACTGGGTCCTTGTCAGTGCTGTAGGATGATGTCACCCAAGTGTAATGGCTGATATCCTGCTGTCTACAGTGAATACTGTTTACAAGTAAACAAACTCAGTTTTTGTTATCAATACAGTTAAGTTACACCAAGCTGGTTTTCTTCCTCAGAAAACATATCTTCAATTTCTGATTTCTTTAAAACCATATAAATCAGAAAATACTCTCCGAGCCAGTTTTCCCATATCTGTCCTGATGGCTCTTCAGCCAGTTGTGTTTTCAGGATATCATAATGAATATGTATAAGATAAATTTGCTTACAATTATAGATTCAGTATATGGAAGTGTATCTCATCCATATTCATTGTGGATATCCTAAAAATCCGACTGGTGATGGGATCACCAGGAGAGATTGGGGTGGTCATGCACCAGAGAAAGTTGGCTGCACACTTTTAGATGTTAGACTGTTCTATGATTAGATTTGTTTTTCTGGTTAGGTTTAGGAAATAATAGCCCTTTGTGGATATTTTTCTTTAGTTGTAGGAAAGGGGTATGCTCTGGCAGTAGAAAATCTGAAGCTCAGCAGTATTATAAACATGAAAAAAGTACAATGAATTTGATGAAACTTTTATTTTAACAATTTGCCTTTCACACGCTTAAAGTAATTCTTTTTTCCAGCATTTTGTCCTTATCATATTGGTCACTTCACTGTTGTTGGCCTTGGTTTTGAGAATTATGTAAGTATGATCACATTTCAGTATTTGTATTTGATATTTAAAGAAATTGATGATAGATAAAAACATCACCTTAGCCTATCCTAATTGCCCTTTCTGGTAGCAGAGCTCCATTCATATAGGCTACTTGTCCCTGCTTGCTTACCCTTCCTTAACCAGTGACACTGTAGGAGCTTTATGTATTTGATAATTCTGTGTTTGTTGTCCTTTTCCAGAATGGTCATCCTTCCTTCTTCTGCATCTCATTTGATCTGTTGGTTGTTTGAGGAGCAAAAACCTTAGTGTCAGTTTGAGAATATAAGTTGACTACTGTGACTGGAACTTAATTTTGTTGTCAGCATTTTCTTGGAAGCATTTTTTCTTTGCAACAGCGCTTGATTCCTGGAATTCTTCAGGGTTTATTGGATGTGACATTTTGCCATAAATGTTGCAGTTAAAAGCATTCTAGACCCTTCCATTCGGACATTTGCTCTGGTCAGAGATGGGAGGGAATAAATATCAGATTGTGTTTTCATGCAGTTTCACTTTCAATTAAATCAGTCTTCTGATTGGCTTTTCTCTCTCCTAGTGGGTGCTGTTTCAAGTATTTAATAGCAAGCTTTTTTTATGTTGAATGCAAAAAAAAAAAAAAATACACTGAAATGGCATAAATCCATGTTTTTCTTTTTAGGTGCGAGCTTCTCATTTTGAAGGTCTAATCACAACCATAGTAGGTTATGTGCTGTTGGCAGTCACCTTAATCATTTGCCATGTATCCTTTTTTTAAGGAGAGGGTGATTCTTTATCTTGGATGTATGTATAAAACTACAATTAGAGGATTGCAGTTATGCTCTTTAGTTTACCAAAGGTTGACCTGTAAGCTTTTAGATTACTCAGATACTTTATAAAAATATACATAATCTTTTTAATGGGTTTATATTCTTTACATGTTAAGCAGTATATTTTGGCTGTAACTAAGAATTGTAAAATTGTTTATTTTAGTAAAATACTAAATTCTAACATGAATAGCAATTAAATGACTGTGAGGTTAAATAGAAAACAGTTAATGTGAATTATTTTACTAAAATCCTGAAAAACATTTCCTCACATAGCTGGAATAAAATCAACCTTTCAGTGGGTATTGATCATAATTATTTGCAGTACTTAATAATGTTAGTGTGTACAGTTGTATGTAGAAAGATTGGTATCAGCATTGTATAGGCACATGGCTGGCAGTGTAGTTACAGGTTCAGACCGAGCACACTGGTATCCTGCACAGGGGCTGTGATCGGGGGGGGGGCTAATATCACTGAGATTTACACTGGGGCTACCTGAAGGGCTTATCCCATATAAACACAAACATTACTGGGGTTATACCTGGGGTCTTGAACCCAGGAACTAATTCCCAACACAAAGAGCCACCCACAAACTTTGATTCAGTATATCACGGTTCCAGGTATTTAGGAAAGTGAGTTTATTTGAGCAATAGGAGGATAGAACAAATAAAATCAGATTACACAGAAGTAGTAATGGTAGATAACAATTGCTACATAGATATAAAAAGGTTACGTTTCCAAAGCATCAGCCTTACCATCATGTCCAGGGCTCTCTCCCCTCTTTCTCGCTGTTTTGCCTTATACACTACAAATGCTTGTGGAAAAAGTGATGTTCCTTCCTCTGAGTTCTTATCAAATTTCAGACACAGCTGTGTGGTCTTCACACACTCTCACGCTTTAGAATAGGTTAATTGCTCATTCTCATCATAGACTTAGTGGAATAACTAAATAAACAGACTCTTGCCTGTTCATAGACATTTCACAGTGTAAGGCAGTAAATAGGAGCTCACTCAAAGGCTGGCATGTGGCCTTCAAACTAGTCTGTGTCTGGGTGAAAACTGAATCCATATGGTCTAACTTCTATATACAACCTCAGTAAAAGTGACAAAAAAATGTCTTTTGCATATTTTTATATTTGGCTTGACTATTTTAAATCTAAGTATATCTAGATTGAAAGACACAATAATTCCAGAAAAGTTCTCATACATTGTTTATCTGGCATTCATTTTAGAATGAACATAGTAATAGTATAAGGAGTAAATAAACAGAAAAGCAGGAAAGAAAAACAGAAAAATAAGTAGACCAGCATGGATAAGCAAATAAGCTCAGATATAAATATTAAGCCCAATATAGGATGCTTACATTATATGGAATCTGAGTGTTTGATCCCACCCTTTCGTTTGGACCCCTCTTCCCCATGCTATGTTCATATCTGTCACTAACAGCTGTAAAAGATTAGATGACATCTTTCCAGTGGTTCTTGCTTTTGTCACCTTTAAAATCTTCCTTCCCCTTTTTCCTGGCTCAGTAGTTAATCCTCAAAGATCTGTCTGAACCATATATTCTATCTAGTCGCCATCCATTTCATCAGCGCAGAGCACCTCAGCATGCCATTCTAGGGCTACTTCTTTTTCTGGAGTGGAATACCTCGGTGCATAAGCACATGAGTCCCACTACTATGGAAAGTAAAGCTATGGCACAAAGATTTCACCTGCATTGCCAATTAGACACTGCAGGGCAGTGAGAATAGTTGATACAACCGATTTGGAGAGCCTTTGAGCCCGCCACTTCTACAGCTGCAACAGTGGCTGTGAGTTCCTTCTTGCGTGACTGTCAACGGCAGCTCTTAATGAGAATGGGAAAAATCTGGGTTTCTGAAGAGTCTCTTCAACACTAGCATAACGGATCCCTCAGTCAATCAGACCCAAGCTGTTTGAGCTGGTGAAGAATTTCTTTAAATACTGAAGACTGGAACCTTTCCTGCCCAAGATGGAGGAAATTTTCCTGCATTATGGGGCTATTCAGTCTCTTCCATAGGTTCATGTTTGGCTTCAGGAGCTTCTGGTGATGACGAGGTAGATTCATCCCGTCCAAGGGAGTCCCTTCACAAAATAGAAGGGAAGCAGGTAGGGTCAGTCTATTCTGAGTTCTTGCCAGATATTTCCTTCTCAGACTAACGGGGTATCCACCTCAGTCTCCCTCTTTTTTGTGGTCATGGCTCAACTTACCCCGATAGTCAAGGGAGGAGGAAGATCCCACAGGGATTCCTTTATATCCCCTATTAGACTTGCCTCGGTATACCACTCTTTGGAAGATCTCTGCTATGCAAGCTAGTGAAGACTTTGTCCATTGGTGTCCGGAAGAAACAGGACTGGAGAACAGACTGGAGAGCAGTTGTCTTTGGACTTCTTCAGTTTCTTTACCCTCTAGCGGATTCTGCATGCATTTGTTTTTCAAGGACCTGCAAATGAAGGTATGGAAGACCTCAGCATGTCTTCTGGTGGCCCAGAAGCTTGACCTGAAATATAGGGTCCAGGGCTCCCAAGCTTAAGAATAGTCTAACTATTTTGCCACTTTGTGGTGGTGGAGTCTTTGTTGGAGCATGGAAAGCACATTTGTGATAACTTATAGATGCCTTCAGGGAAGGACCCTAAGGTACTGGATGCATTGGGAGGGAAAGGTTTTCCATGGATCCATACTTAATGCTTGGATTGTGGCTCATCAGTTGTTCATGTTACAGTATTTGCACGAATGTGTGCAAAAGATGAAATCTTTGATAAAGTTGACAGACTGGCAGTCTTCATCCAAGTAATGGATGACATGAATGAATATAAACATCTTATGTGCTCTGTGTACAAAGCTTTTGGCACTGTGGCCAGAACTTGAGCTGCTTCTAACAGAGCTTGAAGGCTCACATGGTTGCAAGTAAGTGGCTTTCGTGAAGATGTGCCATGACCATTTAGTGGATGTACCCTGTTCAGAGGGCAGCTTGCTCTGTGATTCTGGACAGAGGATCATGGCTTTAAGGAACGTCTGTCCGCTCTGAAGTCATTGTCAGTGGTGGTGGGGAACCAGAAAGCCTCATCCCAATAAATTCTTTTCTTACAAATGTCCATTCTTCCAAAAGTGTTCCGTTTGCTCTTTTCAGTGTCAAACTCCTTTTACTCTCCAGCAACAGCTGGATCTAAAAGATGCTTAGGAGCACATTCCTGTTCATCTCATTCATCAGAAGCTCAAGTGCACTACCAGTACAAAGTGCTCCTTTTTTATCTCTTGGGGCCAGAGTATTCATGGAGTGTCTAGCAGTTGTGGCATCATCTGCATCAGTAATGAGTCTGTGTTCCCATAAGTGGACAATTGGTTGGTGACAGTCCTTCCTTCTCAGGAGTTCTGAAGTCCTTTAAGATAAACATATGACTCTTCCAGACCCTGAGGTTCCTGGTGAACTTCTCCAAATCCACCCTTGTTCTGTCTCAAAGATTCAATTCATAAGAGCATGGATAGACTTACTTCAGAAGAAAGCGGTTCTCCGTATCGAAAGAACTGGAGCATTAATTGGCTTGGTAAAACCCTACTACAGCAGGACTAACACAAGCAGTCTGTCCTGGTTCTTCTTAGTCACATGACAGGTGTGGTATATGTAGTTCCTCTGGCTCATCTACACATGTGGAGTCTTCAGTGGGCTCTCCAAAACACAAGTCAGCTCTCAGCCATTACCCCATCAAATATCTAACTCCTGAGTTGCAACCATCCCTTCTGTGGTAGATGATCCTCGAAGTTCTAACTGGATTTCTTGCTAAACATCCTGACTTAACAAGTGAATCTGTCTGCTGAAGTCTTGAGAAGAGCATACCAGTGCAGCATAGACCCAAGAGTTATGGTCCCTGGTGAAGAGCCACCTGCAAATCAACCTTCTGGAACTATATGCTATTCATTGTGCAGTAAGTGATTTCTTTCAGCTGTTCTTGGGAAAGAGAATCTTGATCCATTTTCTATATAAATAGTCACAGGCTTGTACACTCTCTGTAGGGATTCTGGTTATGGGCCAGCCATCACAGCATCAATCTACAGGTGACCTGCCTTCCAGGAATATAGAATATGCTGGCAGACTATCTCAGCAAAGTACTGCATCGCCACAAGTCCTTGGTTCAGGGGGTTGCAAATGACTTGTTTAGCAATTGGGGAATTTTTGTGATCAACTTGTTCACATCAGAGGACAACATGAAGTTGAAATTATGTGCCATGCAACCAAGCAAGTACAGATCAGCTCTGAACACCTTTGTGCTAAGATAGAGCATTAGTCTGTTGTGTACCCGCCAGTGCTCTTATTTTAGGATTGTCCAAAAGGTCCTTCAGGACAAGGTAAGAGTAATCTTCATAGCACTGGTCTGGCCATGGCAAGTGTTATCAATATCTAGTCTGTCTGTTTATTCGGTCTCCAGTTCCATTGAGGATGTCTCAGACTCTTATTGTTCAGCAGGATAGCAGGATCTGGCATCCAGACCTCCCATCGCTGGCCCTTATGGCATGGATGTTAAATGCACAATAGTCTCCTCTTTACTCTTTCCCAAGGAGGTAGAAAATGTGCTGATATTTAGGTAGGAAGCTTTTAATCAGAAAATCCTACAGTTTCAAGTGGAAGAGGTTTTCAGCATGGTGTGGGACCAGCCAGTTAGATCACTTCTCTTGTGGCCTGAAGGACTTGCTCAAATATCTGTTCTTCCTCTTGTCATCAGGACTCTGCGCCATTGCCGTTTATCACCAGCTTCAATCTCTATCACCTCTTTAGAATCAAATTTGAGAGGATGTGGCATTCCAATTCTTGAAACCTCCAGTGCCTTGGGACCTCAGTATAATCCAAGCTCAAATCATGAAACCTCACTTTGAACCTCTCGATTCTGTGGATTTAAAATTTCTCACTTAAGGTGACCATGTGATGTGGTAAGCTGGGGAAGTCATGAATCCCTGAGTTCTGGGTGCCATCCCCTAAATCTAATATCTGGATTGGGAACGGCTAATTTTGCCGAAATTTCTCCTCTGTGATGACCCTTTTCACTTCTTGATAAATTTCTGCTATTAAATCTAATGGTTATGTCAATGCACTTGACGAGAGGAAAAGAAGAAGCTGCGCTTACCAGAGGCAAAAATGACCGCATCAAGGAAACTGCTGCTGCCGTGGCTCTTGATGAAGCAGCGATGTCTGACCTCCCAGCGGCAGTGGTAGCAGCATTGACTACATTGTTTGACATTTCAGCACAAATAGCAGAGATAAAAGTATCACTGGATTTTCATTCTAGATTTGAAACAATAGAGGGTTGTGTGGGGCTCGTGGAACATGAGATCCTAGTGCTGACTGCTAATTTGACAAACTCAAAAAGATGATAGGAGCACAAGACACAAAAATCAATGACCTCTAACATAGATTCAGGAGATCTAATCTCTGTTTTGTGGATTTTGCAGACAATATCTCTGGGAACTACAGGAATCATTAGAGCAATGGCGCCTGACAAACTTGGTAGGCTGCATACAGGCTGAGTGCATGTACCGCGTGGGTGTCCTGTAGGAGAGCCAGGAACAAGCTGAGTCATCATCACTAAGGTTCTTAACTATGCGTATAAAATACAAATTCTGCAAGCTTACCATAAGTAAAAAGAACTTTTATATGATGGGCAGCATGCCTTGATCTTTCAAGACTTCTCAATGCGAGTGTCTCCCCGTGACGAGAATTTGCGCCAGTTTGCTCAGAGCTAATCAAGCAGCAGCTGTGTTTCATTCTACTTTACCCCTCTAAGCTTAAAATTGGGTCTACTCAAGGGATCCAAATGTTTGACTCTGTAAAAGAAGCTAAAACGTTCCTGCAAATGACTTCGAAATCGGTGGATTCATCCACCACTAATTGCTGAGTTTGAGCTTTCTTATTTTTGATTCCTATTCAAGCAGAATGCAGTTGTACCCTATTTGAAGTTTGATGTTTAGTGCAAATAGAATGTTTAAGGGGCAATCTTGATTCTGGGATCCTCTTATCACGAGAGTTCTTCATGTTCCAATGTTGCTGTGTTTAAGAATCTACAAAGGCCTTCTAAAGTAGATGCACTGGGTCAGAGATGGCAAGGCCTTTATTTTGTTATAGGTAAGGAGGTGACATTTTCTTTTTTTTCCTGCAATTGCTGCTCCCTTGAGGATGTACATGGAGACTGTACTGCAATGTAAATTTGTTTCCTGATGGTGCTACTAACAGACTTGGACATTGTGAGGCCTCCTACTGAACTTTGTGGCATTGGCTCCCTACCACATTGGAGGGGGTAGCTGAGATCAGGTCCGGGTGTTTGCATTTTGACCAGGAAATGCAAAAGTTTTAAACTTAACCTGAGAAGTTGTTAAATAAGTTTCTAGAGATGGTATGCTAAGGACAAAGATGTACTTGCCATTATTTGACGGATAGCTCTGAGTACTTCTGGGGGAATTCTGCGCACAAAACTTAAAATTCTGCAAACTTTATATTGGTCAAAATAACACAATTTACATGACAGTCTTTAAGTAATTACATTTTAAATTAATACAGAAAAGTTATTACTTTGATGCAGAATTTTAAATATTTTGAGCAGAATTTCCCTAGAAATTCACTGTAAGTGTCCCTTCCACTCGCTCTCCCTAATCCCCTGGCCACTTTGCCCCCTCAGACCCCAACTCCTCCACCTGTCAGTATCTCTCCCCTCCACCTCTAGGCTAGCACCCTCACATACACATGGTCCCTTTTTCATACACACGAGCTCCCAATCTCTCTCTCTCTCACTCTCACACACACACGCCTTGAAATAGGCTCCCTCTCTCTGGTACCCACACTCAAGCAATCCCCCCCCCCCCCCCCGCTCTCTCACACCCTCCTGATCACGGCCCTGCTCTCTCACACCCCTCTCCTTGCTCTCTTACCCTCCCCTCCCCCACACCGCCTCCCTTCTCCTCTCTCATAGCTCCTCCCCTACCTTTTCTCACACACGTTCACTCTCACTGGGACCTTCATCTTCGTCGTGAACGGCATGTTGGGGCCTTCATCTTCGTGTGCACTTTTCGTGGCATGCCGGGGTCTCCTCTGCCAGTTTCTGCACAGAATTTGGCAATTCTCGTAGGGGGGATTTCTGTGCAAATTCTGCACTCCGCTTCTAAATTTCAGAGTTCCCTCTTGTGATTAATTTTGGTCAGCAAGCTGACTAAACTTAGAAACGTTTTTGGACCTGTGCGAGCACTAATTTTGTTGCACCTGGAAGCTTTTACCCTTTGGACAACCCTCCGCAAGGCGTCCCCTTCTCGACTTTGGTGTTTTCTCCTGATAGACTTGTGTTAAGCATCTTTGATACTTATAGCAGTTTTTCCGGGCATCTGTCCCTCCCGACACAGCCCATGTGGTGAAACACAGTTCGTGTCAGGGGACTGAAACCTCTGTTTAAGCATCTATGAATAAAAGATGAAAACGCCTATTCCAAGGCTTCATTTTCCTTGATTAATTCATCACAAGGATCCGAGGACTCTCAAATGTAGTTCCGTTATAGAATATGGTGAGCATGTGGCCAGATCAGTGTAAGTCAATTTGTATGTTTTATCCAGTATGTGAACAATTCCTTACTCTTTTTGCCCTACCCTGTAAGCCAGTGGTTCTCAACCCTGTCCTGGGGACCCCACCAGCCAGTCGGGTTTTCAGGATACCCACAATGAATATGCATGAGAGAAAATTTGCACCCGACTGGCTGGTGGGGTCCCCAGGACAGGGTTGAGAACCACTGCTGTAAGCGCTTGTGGGATCCACTATTTAGTATCAAATTTTGCCCATTCTATCACTGAGCACAAGGGACTGTCGGATCTTACTTAACGAGTTGAGTGCTAGTTATCTTTTAAATTCTTGTATTTCTCCCTCACTATAATTTCCCTCCAGAAAGAAGTGAGATAGACTTGAATCTAGTCTTAACGCTTAGCATACAATCTAACAGACTTCAAACTCTAGTTGGGAAGAGTGTGTGAAGGGAGTAGTAGGAGGAAATATGAAACTTAAGTCATATGCTGTTGGAATAGCTGGGGAATATTTGATTCAAAGTGCAGATGGATTATTAAGTGATTTGAACTCCCAAATAAGGGATAAAACTATCAGCCCACCTGAAAGGAAATGATTCTCTAATCTGATTCAGGCTGAGAACTGAGGGGAGAGAGACAATTTAGAAAAATTTACATTGAGTCTCGAGCTGTCCACATGTCTTGTCTTAACAGCAGCATTAAGCTGAGGATTGATATAATCATGAGCTTGACATCATCTGCTGCTAATGAGGCTTTGGTCCCTATGATTGTGATTCCAGAAAGTGATCCTATAGCTTTTTTGTAAAAGGCTCCATGATTATTGCAAAAATCAGTGGAAATCAGAAATATCCTGGGCATATTCATCTCAGTATTGGGAACTGATCAGAAAGAGAGCCATTCATAGGTACCCTATCCGAAGGCATATTGAAAAGGACCCATAAGAGAAAATTTGGGCCCACCCTTTCTCCAGAGCAGCTCTAATAACATGGTCTATTCAAGATGGTCAAACACCTTTTCATCATCATTGCTTCTTTGTAATGCAAGTTGGACTGAGTGGACAATTTCAAAGGAGTTCTAATTCTATAAAACATTTGTTTATTTCTAAAATCCTGATCAGGATTTTATTAATTGCAGTAGGATGGCTTTGCCAAATATTTTCAAGTCCAAATTTAGGAGAGATCAGTTTGTCTTCTCATCTGACAATAGCCAAAAAATTAGGAATAGCCCATGCGGTGCAGTATGAAGAAATGATAGTCTTGGTGAAAGTGAACAAATTTACTGGGCTATGCCATATCCATTGAAAGGATGTGAATGGCAATTGTAAAATTCCAAAAATTTGTAAGTGGATAACTAGCTGAGTACCCTTCTTCAAGAACTGTCATACTGTCATTTTGGAGCATTCTTTGAGTCAGTTAAAAGAATTTTTGGAGCACTGCTTTACACTTAGGCCATGAAGTACCATATAACTAGTTCTATGTCGAATCATTTGTCTATCTTGTGTCAAATGAGAAAACATCATTGCCCACAGCAGTGTCATTTTTCTCATAGTATTTGTTCCCAGATACAGTTTGTTCTCAGATGAAACGCATGTCAGATTTGTTATAGTCGGACTTCATATATGCATATATATCTGTATATAGAATTATATTAGTGTCTGTATATACCAGGTCATGATAGGGGGAATTAATTTTACAGGCTACATTTTGAAAATTGTAATCACCATCTGCTCACATGGATTGTTCAGCAGGATGCACAATTGGCATGATGATTAACTTGAAAATTATCAACATTGTTCAGAGGGCAAACTTGCTAGAACTAAATTTGAGCGGGTAAAGTAAAAAAAAAAAAAAAAAGAAAAAAAAAGAAAAGAATTTTAAGTCAGTGGATCGGTAGTGGGTTTTTTTTTTTTAATCTGCATAGTTTGCATGGGTTTTGCATGGGTTAAAATTACCTGCCTAGTGAGCCCTCAGAGCGGGCTGTTGAAAATTTGGGGACACGTGTCATGTTAAATTATTTCAAAGTATATATATGCTTCTGTCATTCTCTGGAAAAAATGTCCCTTTTATTCTTATGCAAAAATGTCACTAGCTAAATCTTTTATATAATTTTATCTCTTATCTTGTACCACAGTAATTCAGAACTTTAGCATAGGGACAGTCAATTGGGAAAACTGATTTTTCATCAAAGAAAAACCATTAATTTTAATCATAATCACATTGAATTATGGTCCCATTCACCATAAACGTCTTATTGCAAACAAGTGATAGTGTGTACTTCTTTGTATGTCATGCTTTATTAATATTTTGAGCGAGAATACAGAATGAGAAGAGATTTAAGAAATCTTGAAAACGATTGACTGCTTAGCAGCTAAATTTCAGTACTGAAAATGCAGCAGCATACATTTTGGACACAGAAATCCAAAGGAGTGGTACACAGTAAGGGGTGAGAGACTGCTGCACATGAAGCAGGAAAGGTGTCTATGGTATATCTATTAGCTCATAATTATAACTTGCTTTTCCCCAAAAGTAGGGAAACAGTTTTACAAGGTGATATCCGGAGCCAGAGGGATGTTAGAGTGCATAGATAGGGTAGTGGTATTCACACCCCACTCTTGAGGGCCACCAATAGGTCAGGTTTTCAGGGTATCCCTAATGAATATACATGAGAGAGAGGTGCATGCACCTGCCGCTTTTGTTTACTCATGCATATTCATCAGGGGTATCCTGAAAACCTGACTTGTTGGTGGCCTTTGAGTGCTGGACCTGAATACTACTGGCGTAGGGAGATGTGCATGGTAGAAAAGAGGAGGTGATTATACCACTGTACAAATAATCAGTGAGATACAAGCTGGAGCATTGTCTAGTCCTGGGTGCCTTATCTCGAGAAGAATATAGACAGAGTGAAGGTGGTCCAGAAAAGGGCTACCCAAAATGGTGTTGGGTCTCATCTGAATCCCTATGAAAAGAAAGTTAGCAATCTAAAGTATGCCCTAGATCAGTGGTTCTCAACCTTTTTTCTGTCGGGACACACCTGACAGATGGTTCTCACATGCGTGACACACTGACCCATGATCGTCACAGGGCTAGATGTAAATGTACAGTTTGCATCCACGGGAACCCCCCTGATCCACAATAATTGATGTAAAGCAGAATTATGACATTCCCCATTCAACTCACTCTACAAAAAAGATATTCTGGTTCTGGTGTCATCTCAGTAACAGCAACTCAAACTCCTTCTACTTTCAGGCTCAATAGCCCTACTTATGAAAAGACAGCAGTTTACCACCAATGCATGTCCTCTTGAGAAAACGCAACAAATAAGACTGATAAAACACTTACATGCTAGTAAAATATCTCTGTAACAGACACAGAACCGACCTAACATACTCCCAGGATCTGTAGTAATGCACATAAACTAATCCACACACAGTTATTCCTGTATTATGGAATACACTCAAACAGGAGCAACCCTATCTATGAAAAGGCAACACTACAAATATTAAATCAGGCCCTAAAAACCAATACACCTCTTATTAGGAAAACAGAACTAGCAAGCAGCTATAGATCCCCACACAGAAATAATTGTAAAACTATACTAATAAGCAGAATAAATGTTTCACAACAACTATGAACAGAATAACATCCAACAATTAAAAACTCATAAAAACTACTAAAAATTCTCCAAACACCAATAAAATATTTCAAAAAAAGCAGATACATCACATAATATTAAATAATTAAAATAGCAGTCAATCAAGAAAAATAAACTTAAAAAGCCACCTTTACTTACCCCCCTCCAGCAGCTCTCCTACTCCTCTTCCATGCAGGCTGTAGCACACACCAGAAGCAGCAGTAGTGGCTAAGCTCTATACTCATGGTCCTCTTCCTTAGGGCCCATGTCTCTCACACACACACACACACACCATACCAGTCATGCCCCCATGACCAGTTTCTGTCTCTCACACACCAATCATCTCCCAGTCTTTGACAAATACACCAGTCACCTTCCTGAACAGTTTCTCTCATGCCATACACACACACACAGGCTTCCCACTCCCGTGTTCCACTTACATATATGGGCTTCTCACTCTCATAATCACTTTCTCTTTCTCACATACACTCACCAGTCTCACTCCCATGCTTGTTCTCTCCACATGCACAGGCTTCTCATTCCCATAATCACTTTCTTTCTCTCCCACATACACATACACCAGTCACCTGATCTCTCTCATGCATACACACACACAGGCTTCCCACTCCCATGTTCTCTTTCAGATATACAGGCTTCTCACTCCCATGCTGTATCTCACACACTCCCAGCTTTCTCACTCCCATGCTCACTCTTCACATGCACAGGCTTCTTATTCCCATAATCACTTTCTTTCTCTGTCTCACATACACACAAACACACACCAGTCACCTGATCTCTCTCATGCATATACACACACAGGCTTCCCACTCTCATGTTCTCTTTCGGATATACAGGCTTCTCACTCCCATGCTGTGTCTCACACACACACAGGTTTCTCACTCCCATGCCCACTCTTCACCTGCACAGGCTTCTCATTCCCATAATCACTTTCTCTCTCTCTCTCTCTCACACACACCCGTCACCTGATCTCTCTCATGCATACACACACACACAGGCTTCCCACTTCCATGTTCTGTCTTACATACACAGGCTTCTCCCTCCCATGCTGTGTCTCACACACACCCAGGTTCTCACTCCCATGCTCACTCTCTTCACATGCACAGGCTTCTCATTCCCATAATCACTTTCTCTGTTACACACACACCCAGTCTCTCTCTCATTTCCATGCTCGCTCTCCACGTGCACAGGCTTCTCATTCCCTGAATCACATTCTCTCTCTCACATTCACATACACACCAGTCACACCGTCACCTTACCAACCAGTCTCTCTCATATACATGCACACACAGGCTTCCCACTCCCATGCTCTCTCTCACATAATCAGGCTTCTCACTCCCATGCTTTCTTTCACATACACCCCCACAACACCAGGCTTCTTACTCCCATGCTTTCTCACATACCCAGATTTCTCACTTCCATGCTTTTTCTCTCTCTCTCTCTCTCACACACACACACATCCCTGACTGTCTCACACTCTCACATACACATCAGTCATCTCCTTGAGCAGTCACTTTCATTGTCTCTCACATATACACATACATCAGCTCTCTGACCAGTTTCTCTCAATCACACACATACTCTCGATCAAATACATTCTCTCACTTACACACAGGCTCTCAATCACACACACATTCTCTCACTTACACACAGGCTGGCTGGCTGTTTCTCTCTCTTTCTGTCACTCACTTCCTCTCTCCCCCCCCCCCCCCAGCACAAATGGTAGCTGTTCCTCCTCCAGCCCCCGCAGGCCAAGAAGGAAGAATTCCATCGATCGCGGGAGGCTCATGCTGCTCTCTCCTTTCCCTTCCGCTTTCTCCCCCAGAGCAGGAAGATCAGCTGCCTCTCCTGCTGCCACCGGACTCCTGCTATCTTCGGGCGTCCAAACTTCCTGTCGGGGGGGGGGGGTGGGGTAGCGGAAGCGCAGCGCACAACATCCGCTTCCTCCCTCCCCCCCCCCCCCCCCCAGCAGGAAGATCGGCGGGCAGTACGGTCCGACGCCCGAAGATAGCAGGAGGCCGGTGGCAGCAGGAGAGGCAGCTGATCTTCCTGCATTGGGGGGAGGAAGCGGAAGCTGCGCGTGGCACTTCCGCTCCCCCCCCCCCCCCCGAACAGGAAGACCGGTTGGCTATACGGCCGCAGCAGCGCTTCCCCATGTGTGCAGTGATGGCGCGCAAGGCGTGGGTTCTCTTGCGGCACGGCCTTTCTTCTTCCCGCGCACCACTTCCTGTTCCGGGTCCGGGGGGGGGGGGGGGGGGAATGCAGGCGCGGGAAGAAGAAAAGGCCAGCCGCGGATGCCACAGCTTTTTTTTTTTTTGCACCGCTGCCGTTCCCGCTGGGCTTGAACGTGCTGATAGCCCAGCGGCAACGGCAGCAGGGAAGAACGAGCAGCGGGAGGGACCGGGAGCCATGCGACACACTAGTGTGTCGCGACGCACCGGTTGAGAACCGCTGCCCTAGATGAGAGGAGAGATGGGGAAGATATGGTACACAGTTAGGTATCTGAAAAAGTGTTAATTCACAAGAAGCAAACCTTTGTCCAGGGAAAGGAAGTTATAGAATATGTAGGTCATGATATGAGGCTCCGAGGGAGTAGACTGAGGAGCAATTTTGGGAAATTTATTTTCATGGAAAGGATGGTGGATGTGTGGAATGTCCTCCCGAGTGAATGGTGGAGACTAAAATAGTAACAGTTTTTAAAAAGGCATAGGAGACTCACAGGATCCTTAGTTACTAAAAGTGAAGAGAACAGAAAGCACAACCTAACAGCATTCTAAGTGTCTATAGTGCTGCACTTGCCTGATTTAGCAGGTGTTTGTGCTGTGAGAATGAATAACAGAGTGGTTAATATGAAATATTAGAAATCCTAGCAGAAAGTTTCTCTGATAATCTGTAGACCTAGCATTTAGGTCTCTCTGGCAGGTTGAAAATTCTGTAATAACTAGAAGTCCTACTGGAAATGTAGGCACTCACATAGCTGGGTCTTTGTGGCAGGCTATGCAATGAACCTAGAAGGCTTATTAGTAATAGTAACTGTCTGCATTAGGCTATGATGGTAGACTCACCTGCTAGACTGATTCTATCTGGCAAACTGCAAGTATTAACATAAAATAACATAAGACTTGCCATACTAGGTCAGACCAAAGGTCCATCCAAACCAGTATCTGTTTCCAATAGTGGCCAAACCAGGTCACAAGTACCTGCAGGATCCCAAGGGGTGGATATATTCCGAGCTGCTTATCCCAGGAATAAGCAGTGGATTTCTGCACTCTACCTTAATGGTTAATGGGCTTTTCCTCCAGGAACTTTCACAAACCTTTTTGGATAGCTACACTAATAGTTTCACTATATCCTCTGGCAATGAATTCGAGCTTAATTATGTGTTGAGTAAAAAAAAAATATTTTCTCGTATTAGTTTTAAATGTATTACCTAGTAACTTCATTGTGTGTCCCCTGGTTGTCGTAGTTTTTTGAAAGAGTAAACTGATTGTTTAATTGTTCTATTCCATTCATTATTTTATAGACCTCTATCATATCTCCCCTTTAGCTGTCTCTTCTCCAAGCTGAAGAGTCCTAACCTCTTTATCCTTTCTTAGTAGGTGAATTGTTCCATCCCCTTTATCATTTTGATTGCTGTCTTTTTTGAGATGTGACCAGAACTGCACACAATACTCAAGGTCGCACTATGGAATGATCCAGAGGCATTATTATATTCTGTTCTATTCTCCATTCCTTTCCTAATAATCCATAGCATTCTATTTCTTTCCTGATTGCTGCTGCACACTGAGCAGAAGATTTCAGTGACACCTAGATTCTTTTCCTCAGTGACTCCTATATTGAACCTTGCATTATGTAGCTATAATTTGGGTTACTCTTCCCTAAGTGCATCACTTTGCACTTGTCCACATTAAATTTCATTCGCTATTTGCATGCCCAGTCTCCCAGTTTTGTAATGTCCTCTTGCAATTTTTCAGAATGCTTTTGTGATTTAACAATTTTGAATAATTTTGTGTCATTGACAAATTTGATTACCTTATTTGTTCCCATTTCCAGGTCATTTATATATATATATTAAAAAGCAGTGGTCCCAGAACAGATCCCTGGGGCACTCCACTATTCACTTTTTTCCATTCCAAAAATATAACATTTAGCCCTACTCTTTCTATCTTTTGACCAGTTGGCAATTCACAATAGGACATTGCCTCCTATCACAGGACTTTTTAATTTCCTAAGATGTCTCTGAGGGGTTTTGTCAAATGCTTTCCGGATATCCAGATACTCTATGGGCCGGATTTTAAATGACCTGCGTGCGTAAATCCATTGTGCGCCGGCGCGCGCACAGCCCTGGGATGTGGGTAAGTCCCGGGGTTCGTAAAAGGGGCAGGAGGGGATGTGTCCTGGGACAGTTCGGGGTGGGACCGGGGGCGTGGTCGAGGCCTCTGGACCAGCCCCTGGGTCGGGTGATGGTGCGCTAAAAAAAATCAACGATGGTTATTTTAAATTAAATGTCATTAAAAGATTAAAACCTCTTCTATTCCCAAAAGATTTTAGAACAGTTTTACAGGCACGTGTTTTGTCGAGTTTAGACTACTGCAATTCATTATTTTTAGGCCTACCAGCAAATGTAACAAGACCATTGCAACTTATGCAGAACTCAGCAGCTAGACTTTTGACAGGAACTAAAAGATCTGACCATATTACCCCAATATTAAAGGGCCTCCACTGGTTGCCTGTTAAATACAGGGCTCAGCATAAAATCCTGTCCCTTATTCATAAAATGCTCTACAATGAAAAAATTGAATGGTTAACTTCATCACTTCATTTCCATATTCCTTCAAGAATCACTAGATCAACAGGTACAGGGATGTTGCCAATTCCTTCCCCTAAGATTGCGCATCTAAATAATGTAAGAGAAAGGACTATTTCTATTCCTGGACCCATACTATGGAACTCTATACCACAAGAATTACAATTGGAAGCAGACAAATTATTTAAAAAGGGCATTAAAACATGGCTATTTAAACAAGCCTTCCAAGAGATGTTATCCTAATGATATCAGACTACTGATTATATCCCAAGGTAATGTATATTTTTTATTTTATTTCTGCTCTTACTACACTGCCTCTCTAACTGTTCAAATTTTATAATTATTTAGTTTACCATTTTATTTAGATTACTATTTAATTTTTTTTCCCAGCGATAGCAGGCTGAATTAGCCATGCTGTCTGGGAGCGTCGCGACCAGATCAGTAGGCGGAGTTTCTCCTAGAATACAGAGTTTTGAACTCTGTGCGGCTGTGCGGTGAGGTTACCGCGCGATTGCCCGATTTACCTCAGTCTCTTTTTTTTTTTTTCCGCAAGCAGGACTGCACGTGGGGTGTTTTTCTCCTTCCTCATCTCTTCAGAATTTTTTCGATTTTGTCACTTCAGCGAAGGCTCCGAAGCCATCGGGGATTTAAATATTGCCAATGTGGCAGAATTGTCCATCACTGATGGACATAATTATTGCTTCATTTGCTTGGGCCCGGAGCATGACACAGCCTCATGCAGAGACTGTGGTCGGATGTCGCCCCGGGCCCGAAGACAGCACGCCTAAAAAATTGCGCGCCTACGGTTGCCTCATTCTTCGCCGGGGCCGGCGAAGAAAATAAAGAAGCCGCCTAGAAGATCGACTTCACTTGAAGGTGATTCGGCCAGGTTGGTGCCACCATCAGGGCCGCAAAGGGAGGTGGAGGTTGAGGCCTCTACTCCTTCGGTGGGAAGATTGAATGTGCCGTTCAGGGCACAGGGCTCTGTGCCCCCCTCGTTCCCGCTCCTCGACGCCGAAGCACTCTGAGCATGGGAGATGCAAACGGAGCAGCCATACGGTGCACGGGGAATCTCACGGCGCATTGACGCCACAGACAACTCACGACGCATCAGTACAGGGTGTCTTCTCACACGACGCATTGACGCTAGGTACATCGGGCAGCGCTTCTGGGAGAGCTGCTTCGCTATCTGGGTCATCTCAACATGATGTTGGGAAAAGGAAACACGTTAGCCATCACCATCATGGTAATGCAAAGCGTACAAAACATAAGGACCCACCTACAGCTCCACCATTGACCACTCCCCAAGATCCACCTCAATGTGAACATTCCAAACAGAAGGCTAAGAGGAAACATCTCCAAATGACAGAATCTCCACATACCGATTCTGACGTAGAAATAGTCCACCTGTCTACTAATCATTCGTCAGAGGGGGAGAGTTCTCAATCGGATTGGTCTTCTCAGAGATCTCAATCAAGCCAACATCTGGAACCACGCCGTCCTTCTCAGGATTTCTCTCTGGGAGCGCTGCCCCCACCTGCAGAATCACTTCCTACGCCTTCACATCATACATTAGCATCAAAGGCGATGTCACAAATTTCTCTTGCTTTGACTTCATTCTTCCATGATCTGGAAGAGATACATCCACGGATTCCGGGTCCACCGTCTCCAACTTCTCCTCCATGTCTCCCAATGGTCCTGTCACCAAAGCAGAGAGAAAAATTACTTCCAGTTCCGGATAAACCAGATTCACCACATTCACCATGGACTTCATTGTCCCCTTCGTCATCTATAGGTTTTCCGTCAGATCCCCCTGAGGGCCTTCCCGAACAGTATTCTCCGGAGGATTTATCCTACGCTAAATTCATAGAAAAGGTAGGATCTCTCCTAAACATTGAAACAGGAAAGGTACTCGACCCTCGGGCTGAGGTTTTAGGAATCCTGAAGATATTTGAAATGCCGCCTGAACCAACTGCTTTACCATAAAAAATATTTCCTGATGTTGCTCTTGTGTTAAACCTCGGGGAGCTTCATATCATGACTCCTTGTTCCAGAATTTTTTTCAATTTAGAAGGGCTTCTTCAGTCTGGAGCCAATTCTGTCTCCAAATAGTGATTGAACAGAACTGTTGGTGAATCTGCTAGAATCTCTCTGAGTGTATCACCTTGTCTATTTTCAATTATGAAAAGTTTTACATGAACTTTCTCCTTTAAATAGCTTGATATCTACCACACATACTCTTGCCAACTGTCTTTGAACACTGAACCTGTGCCCAGCAAAGTCAGCTGTTCTGTTGTGGGCATGGACCCTGTTGGTTGCACATCCCATGGTGCTTTAATTGTTTTACAATTCTTTATCAGCCTCTGCAATCTGATTGTTAGTAACTTGAAAGATATTGATGGCCACTCCCTTTGGAACCTAGTATAATTGTGCCCATTGACCCCAGTTAGGCAGTAGGTGTTTCAACTGAATGACATCAAAATGACCTCTTAGAGATTTAGGTATTATCCTCCACAAAGGCTTATCTAAATATTTTTTATTGGAAGATGAGTTACACTGTAGCCTAATCTTTTATATATGAAGTGTGTAAATTTATCATAAAGCAAAACACATACAAATAAAAATGTAAGAAAATCCGGAAGTATCTAAATACAGTATATTCCACAATAAATACATAAAGCCTGAAAAAAAATTAGCTTACCTGTAAGGAGCCTCTCCTTCCCTCAGTTTGTTTATCCAAATCCTAATTATAGTCCTTCAGTGTTACAAGCAGCAGCAACACCACTGGTAAATGAAGACCTCCTAGAACTGTGAGGCTTTTTACCTCTAGGCAACTGGTTTGTCATAAAGATACTACATCAACAGCTTTATTACACATTTAGGATTATGATGGCATTGATATCAAATGGGACCAGGAAATATTTTACAGTAAGTCTTGCATAGTCACTATTTTGAATAGCAGTGAGTCAGAATTGACATAAAATATTTTTCTCTAACCTGATACTTTTTCTTTCTTTTCCATTTGTTAGTCTTCATTGTCTGTTTTCATTCATTTCCCAAACTTCTGTTGTCTATTCAATCACTTAGCCCTTCATTTTTCCTCCTGAAATCTTTTCTCTCTCCCAATACCAGTTCATACATAATCACTCCTCTTCTTCCACAGCTTCCTCACCTACATTCCCAACTACCCCCCGCTGTCTGCACCTTCTCCCTTACTATCTGTCCATATTTGAGACCAGCCAGCAGATGTATCCTTCACTGATCCCAGGTGGTACAGTATACTACCTCCACTCTCCTTAGCCCCTCACTGCACTCCCTTTCTTTGGTGCACATCAGTCAGTATTGCCCAAGGGCTCACAGCATGGCTGGTGGCTTCTTGTTCTCTAGTCCCGTTCTTGTGTGCATCTCTAGGTAGCAGCCATACAGACACTGGCAGAGAAGGACATAAATTGTTGCTGATGTGAGACCTGCCACATGGTATCACAAAACAAAGAGCTTAACCTTGTGCTTTTGTGATGCAGTACCAGGAAAATTGTTCCCTGAACAGGTCAGTAGCCAAGTAACTAGCAGCAATTTAAAAAATTGTACTGGCTGTAACCACTACACTATAGAGCCAGTCCAAAAGATGGTTTAAATTTTCTCATATCTTTCATATTTGATATGTTTCATTTGTTGTATCCTGCTTTTTTTCTCACCATCCATTCATCCATCCACAATCACTCTCTTTCTTCCACAGCTACTTCTTCTCCTGCATTCCAAACCTTGGGATAAGCACAAAGGATCTCTGAGGGCATGGTAGGGATTGTAAAGCTGACTAGTTGATATGGATGGGCAGATTAGATAGGCCATATTGGTCTCTTGCTGTAGTCACGTTTCTTTGTTTATGCTTAAATGCAAGCATGTTAGTTTAGATGAGTTATGCTGTTCTCTGAGAAAATGAATTTCCCTGACATCTATGAAAGTTTAATGGCTATATCCATGAAGTTGTGGAAGACTATTTTGTTTCCCAGCCATTTGAGGACTGAATGACTGTATCATGGTACAGACCCCTGTCTCTGTAGACTGCTGTTCTGAATGTGACTCAGGCTGGTTCTGTCTGAAAGTTGTTCCCAGTAGGTGATCATTTGTATACTTCCTTTCACACCTGACACCTTGGTTAGCAATACCATCAGAGATATCAAAGATTGAATAGACATAAAAAACCATTGTCTTGTACATTAGAGGTGGTCAGTTAGAATACTGGTAAGGCATATTGTCATAATAGTGTAAGGAAGTGATGATGTTTAAAAAAAAATGTATAGCTTCAACTAAAATAAAATGCTTTACCATTTTAATGTTAACAGGAATGCAGTGAGCAGCAGAATGTCAAGGCAGCTCTGGGCTGGTTTCTCACACACAGAGGGAGGCCTGCGCTTGAACTAATGTGATCAGGTCAATGTGGACCAGGGCTTAGTACAAACAAGCAGGTTTCTGTCATCTGGACTGCAGTCAGGAAGCAATGAAATCAGCCCCTGGGCCTGGCTTACCTGCTGCCTGTCCCTATAGCAGCTTATATTAAACGGAAGACTGTATGCTTACCGCTTAACGTTTAATATTTCATATCTCTAGTATGTCCATGCTGTACTTACTTTGCCTATTTCAGCACTGACTTTACTGGAAAAAGTCTCAGTTGCATTATGACCTTCTGTGTTAGCTTCTAACAGCATACCATTCTGAGTAGGAGAGTGGAGGGAGAGAAATGTTAGTAACTTGGTGTTGCATAAAACAGTTTATCCAACAGTTCAGCTGTTCTTTCCTTGACCAGTTTTTATAGGGTTTGGCAGCTCTTATAAAGTTCCAGCGATCACGGCGCTTGCTAGGTGTTTGCTATATTGTTGTCAAGGTAACTCCCATGCTCTAAAATCTGAAAATACTTTTAATAGAGCAGCATTTACTTAAATACTTGGGGGTGGGGGGGGAGCTGGCCCAACATCAGTGCTGCCATGAGAGAGGTCTGGGCTTGATCGCCAAACTCATTCTATAGCTCCTCAGGCTGGCTGGTGCTGTGAATTCTGTGGTGAACATGTTCATAGCTCTCTGGGAGAGTTACTGGCCTTAACACAAAAGTGACATTTATTGGGGATTTCAAAGCATACAAGCCAGGATCTTGAGGAAACATTGCTCTGTGCTATGGGCTCAATTGGAGGGGAAATGAAAAACCCTGGATAAATGGAAATGAAAGTTCGTTGCATCTTTGCCAAGTAGGACTTGATGGTTCTTGCAAGCCCAAGAAGCTGGTGTAGGCTGCCAGATCTAAAATGATAATGTTTTAACATTGCTCTTTCTGTTCATTTTTTTTTCTCAAGGTGTCTTTATTAGTGGTCGTGGAAATTGGTGTGTTTCCGCTTATTTGTGGCTGGTGGCTGGATATATGCTCCCTGGTAAGAATATCAAGTTTATTTTCTAGGTCAGGTTAGTGTCTTCATGTTTTGAGGACAGAATATTGCTTAATACTCTGTGTCATGCTGTAGCAAATTCTACAGTACTGTGTATAAATGAGAAAGATCTATCATGTAATCAATGTGGGAAGTGTGTGGTAAGGATTGGCTTCAATCTCTAGCAGCTGTATATCATTTTCAGGTGACAAGTCCCTCATTAACCAGCCCCATACATACAAGGCTGGTTATTTCCCCATTCAGCCCTCAAAGTATATATGTGGGCCATGAACATAAGAAAATGCCATACTGGGTCAGACCAAGGGTCCATCAAGCCCAGCATCCTGTTTCCAACAGTGGCCAATCTAGGCCATAAGAACCTGGCAAGCACCCAAAAACTAAGTCTATTCCATGTTATCATTGCTAATGGCAGTGGCTATTCTCTAAGTGAACTTAATAGCAGGTAATGGACTTCTCCTCCAAGAACTTATCCAATCCCTTTTTAAACACAGCTATACTAACTGCACTAACCACATTCTCTGGCAACATGGACTCAGACTGAGTATTCTGTAAAGGTAAATATTTTTAATAAATTCATGCTGAAGGATCATATGACCTGTTGCAGGTGAGAAGTTCCAAGGTTAGTTTTCTAGATCTTGGAAATTGTTGTTTGTGGCAGAATTCTGTCAACCAGTCATGTCAACTGTCATTTTCTTTTCTTCTATGGTATGATTTATTCATTCATTCTTGTTTCTATTAATAGCTGTATATTCTTTGTCTACAGAGAGGTGATCACTTTCTTAAGGACTTCTTAGTGTTATAATCTGATACCAGTCTGTATGAGATCTCTTTGTGCTAGGGATATAACATTCCTTCTGAGAGATCTTTGTTTGCCTAGCAGTTATCAACAGACTGCAGCTATAATAGTCCTTTCAGACTGACTAACTTATTGGGAGAAGAACTCCTAGGATATTTTGTTCTTCCTTGTTGCTGTCACATTCAGCCTTTGTATCATATTCCAGTCTGTGCTTTAAATCCCAGTGTCTCCCAAATTCAAGCTTCTGTGTTATGCTCTAACATAACAGCCTTAAGAACATAAGAAATTGCCATGCTGGGTCAGACCAAGGGTCCATCAAGCCTAGCATCCTCTTTCCAACAGTGGCCAATCCAGGCCATAAGAACCTGACAAGTACCCAAACACCAAAAAGATCCCATACTACTGATGCCAGTAATAGCAGAGGACATTCCCTAAGTAAACTTGATTAATAGCCGTTAATGGACTTCTCCTCCAAGAACTTATCCAAACCTTTTTTGAACCCATATCCAAACCTTTTTTGAACCCCTTGATGGTATAGTGTTAGTCTTTCTTGGACAATGGCCATATTCCAGTTCAGTGGTTCAACGCTATCCTGGGCACACCTAATCTGTTTAGTTTTTCAGGATATCCATAGTAAATATGATTGAAATACATTGGCATACCATGGAGACCCATTGTGGATGTCTTGGAAAAACAGACTGATTTGGTATGTCTCCAAGACTGAGCTGGGACATAGTGATTCAGTGCATGGTTAAGACTTATGATTTGACACTTTCAGAATGTCCATACTTAAAATGTGGTTGAAATTTAATTTTACTATTGAGGTGCCGTGTACTGGTGATTAGGTCATGTCATGCTTTTTAATACTATGGATATAATCTGTAGCCTGTTAACTTGTAACTCACACCCAGCTAAGGATCAAATTACTATTGTACTCTTATTGTAATACCCAAGGCTGTTGAAATCTTTTTGAACTCCTTGGTTGGAAAAGCATGATATAAATAGATAATACTGGGGACCCTCACTCTCTATGGCAATATGCCAGGGTTCTTGCCTAGTGAGGTGGTATTCTAGGTGGGTTTCTTCATTTAACAGCATGTGCTTCCAAACTCAAACCTTTGATTTTGGCTTCCTTGATCTTTGCTATCTCAGTATCTTATTTTTTCTCTTTTGGGATTTGATCTTTTTGTGCCTAAGATCGTGGGCATATCAATGCTAACATGTATAAGGTTCAAGTTTATTGCATAGGTTTTTGGTATTTCTTGCAGTTTTGACTGTGGCGATGGTGAATTTGCTTTCCATGGTGCCTCAGTGCTTCTTCCAAAGTAGTTGTGTCTTGGTACCACTCAGAGTAACAACAGAAATCCTTTGGTATTTAAATATCTTTTGATGCATTAGAACTTCTTACTAGGCTGTTATTGTGTAGAGGCTCCAGTGTTGCCTGTTTTTTGGGGGTTTTTTTTTTTGTAATGGTGCATGTGTATTCTGTTAATCTGTCCTTGATGTTGCTGTGCATTAGTGCTTTTCTGACGTTTTTCTATCAGAGAAACATCTTGAGTACTCTTCTGTGTACCACTTTGATGGTAATGCTGTTCAGAAAGAATGGATACCCTACTGAAGTCACTAATACATGGGTGCTTTCTGAGGAAGTTGGATTATTTATTGTGCAATAATAAAAACATAGAAATGACAGCAGAAGAAGACCAAACAGCCCATCCAGTCTGCCCAGCAAGCTTCGCACTTTTTTTTTCTCGTACTTATCTGTTACTCTTGGCTCTTAGTAACCTTTTGGTTCTATTTCCCTTCCACCCCCACCATTAATGTAGAGAGCAGTGTTGGAACTGCATCTAAGTGAAATATCTTAATTAGCTTAATTAGTTAGGGGTAGTAACCGCTGCAATAAACAAGCTACACCCATGCTTATTTGTTTACCCAGACTATGTAATTCAGTCCTTGTTGGTTGTTATTTGTATATAGGTCCACTTTTCTTCATTCCCCCTGCCATTGAAGCAGAGAGGTATGCTGGATATGTGTGAAGCATCAGACTTTCTCCCCTGCCGTTGAAGCAGAGAGCTATGCTGTTGAAAGTGAAGAATCAAGCTTATTTGGTTTGGGGTAGTAACCGCTGTAACAAGCAAGCTACTCCCTGCTTTTTTGTGAATGTAAATCCTTTTTTTCCACATTCATTCACGTCCTCTAGACTTTATGGATCCACAGTGTTTATCCCACACCCCTTTGAAGTCCTTCACAGTTCTGGTCTTCACCACTTCCTCCGGAAGGGCATTCCAGGCATCCACCACCCTCTCTGTGAAGAAATACTTCCTGACATTGGTTCTGTGTTTTGGTCTTACTGTCTGAAATTTGCATTTGTCTGATCTGGTGATGCTGTACAGAGTTTTGATGGTTCTACACTGTTAGGCATAGGGATCTAGAATTGCTTCATTTCTCAGAACAATAATATTTAGAAATTGTTCTCTATAGCACTTCCCAAACACTTAGCCAGTGTGATCCCACTTTAACACTTGAAAAATCACACAACCTCAGACAATAACCAAAACAAAAATAGGCTTCATTCTCTTTCTTCACTCACCCTACTAAACGAAAGCAGGGAAGCAGTGGCAGCAACAGTCAGTGCAGGACCTTTGGGTTTTTGCATGCCCATAGGCCACAGCCCTGTCATAAGTTTCTGGTCTAACATGAATCCTATGCTGGAGAAGGGGGTGGGTCCTGTGAAGTGTATTAGCTCACAGCTTCCATACTGACAGGTGTAGAGTTGGAGGCCTTTGGAAAGAGAGGGAGCAGCCCTGTTTATGATTCCAAGCTGTTGATTTTGTAACTCCCATTTTGGGTCATGAGCCACAATTTGAGAACCACTGGTTCAGTGCTTCAGTAATGTAATGCTTCATAGTAACATGTAACATAGTAACGAAGGCAGAAAAAGACCAAATGATCCATTCAGTCTGCTCAGCAAGCTTCCCACGGCAGTAACTGCTGCTCCATGCAGGTTGCCCCCATGATTCTGTTGAGGGTAGCAACTGCTGCTCTGTGCAGGTTACCCCCAGGCCCACTACCCCCATGCTTTTTTTTTTTTTTTTTTTCATTCTTTCCCATCCTCTAGCCTTTAGTGACCACAGTGTTTATCCCATGCCCTTTTGAAATCCTTCACGGTTTTAGTCTTCACCACTTCCTCCAGAAGGTCATTGCAGCCATCCACCACCCTCTCCGTGAAGAAATATTTTCCTGCATAGGATCTAAGTTTTCCTCCCAGGAGTTTCAAATCGTGACACCCTAGTTCTACTAAATTGTTTCCTATGGAAAAGGTCTATTGTTGACCATGGACCATTAAAACCTTTCAAGTATCCGAAGGTCTGTATCATATCACCCCTGCGCCTCATCTCCTCCAGGGTATACATATTCAGGTTCTTCAGCCTCTCCTCATAAGGCATTCGATGGAAACCACCCACCATTTTGGTCCCCCTCTCTGGACTGCCTCCATCCTGTCTGTCCTTTTTGAGATAGTCTCCAGAAATGAATACAGTACTCCAGGTGAGGCCTCACCAAACACCTGACAATGGAATTATCACTTCCCTTTTCTTAATAGATATTCCTCTCTCTATACAGCCCAGCATTCTTCTGGCTTTAGCTATCGCCCTGTCGCATTGCTTCGCCAACTTCAGGTCATTAGACCAGTGGTTCTCAACCTTTTTCCCATCGTGACACACCCGGATAGGCCACGTTCACATGTGTGACACACTGCTAATTACAATTTACGGCGGAAATAAAAAGTAAAGGTCCGGAAATTATTTTTATTGTTTAAAATGACACAAGGAAAAGATACATATTCTGTCTGAACAGAAATTTCATAAATAGTAAACATCCCACACCAAAACAGCACCAATTTCCAGCACTTAAACAGTAACCACCTTACCTAAGAAAAGGCAACACTGAAATATTACACCAGGCCTTAAGACACCAATATATCTCCTATTAGGAAAACGAACCAAGTCAGGCTGCTGTAGAGCCCTACACAGAAACTACACGCCAGCAGAAAACCTCACCTGAATCACGTGCTGTCCCTCACCTAACATAGAATAAAGAGACCAAAACGCATAACAAGAAGCATGCAGAAAAAACTGAATTGGAAACTGCAACAAGCCAGAGTCTCTGTATGCAGTGTAATAAAGGAAAAAAGAAACATCACCCATCCTTATAAAACAAATCAAGAAATATAAAATCAGTAGCAGTAAAACCATACTAACAAAAAGAACAGATTATTTCGAAACAGCTGATGAGTAGAATATCCAATAATTAAAAACTCATATAAAAAATTTCTAGATACCAATAAAATATTTCAAAATAGCAGACACAAAGACCCAGTAATGAAAAATAAGGATACAAAAATGTTTTTGCTCTGCATACCTGGAAACGTTTGGTATCCAGGTGTCCTGAGATTGTTTTGAATTAGCAGGAGGAGGGGTGGTTTGCTTGGAACTTTCTCCTCTGTCGCATACCAACGCTCTCTCTCACTGGCTCTGTTACACACCTATACACACATGCTCTGACACACACATATACACATGTTTTTTCTCTCACTTAATTACACATTTACACACATGCTGTCTATCTTTTCACGCTTACACACACAAGCTTTCAATCACACACATACATGCTGTCTTTTTCTCTCACACACAGACTGTCACATGCTTACAAACATGCTCTCTCTCATTTACACTCAGGCTCTCAATCACATATTCACATGCTCCCTCACCTAAACCAGCTCTCAATCTCACACAGACACACATGCTCTCTCTCTTACTTATACACACAGGCTCTTAATCATACATACGCATGATCTCTCTCACACACAAAGGATCTCAATCATACACACATACTCTTTCACCCAAACAGGTTTGCAATCTCAAACTTACACATATAGGTTCCCAATTGTAAACTCTCTCTCTCTCTTCCCCCCCCCCCCCCCCCGGAACTAGCGGCAGCAGCAGCCTCCTCCCAACCCCTACCTCCTTCATTTTCAGCCCTCGCGGAGGAGTCCCATCGGCCACGGGGGTTGACTCTCTTCTTCATTTCCCTCCGAGCCGCGCTGCACATTCTTCAGACCGCGCCTCTCTTCTGTTCTTCGGGCCGACACTGACCACACTAGCATGGTCTCTTCTTCCCGTGCACACACCCGATGCTCACCACTTCCTCTTTCGGGCTGCGGGGGGCGGGAAGAAGAGACCATGCCGATGACTCCAGCTGTCCTGCCGCATTCCGCCTGGGCTGACAGCATTTTAAGCCCGGGCGGAGGAGGACCGGGGAGCAGCTGGGTCAGCGGGAGACCGGGAAGTGTGGCGACACACCTGCGTGTTCTTGGCGACACACCGGTTGAGAACCACTGCATTAGACACTATCACCCCAAGGTCTCTCTCCTATTCTGTGCACATCAGCCCTTCACCCCACAATACATACAGTTCTTTTGAATTACCACACTCCAGATGCATGACTCTGCACTTCTTGGCATTGATTCTCAGCTGCCATATCTTCAACTCTTCCATTTTCCTTAACTCCCGTCTCATTCTTTCTACTCCTTCTGGCATGACCACTCTGTTGCAGATCTTAGAATCATCCGCAAATAGACAAACTTTACCTTCTATCCTTCTGCAGTGTTGCTCACAAAGATGTTGAACAGAAATGGTCCCAACACCAATCCCTGCGGCACTCCACTTAACACCATTCTCTCTTCAGAGTAGGTTACATTTATCATTACACTTTGTCTTCTATCCATCAACCAGTTTGTAATCCGTGCCACCACCTTGGAGCTCACCCCCAAGCTTCTCATTTTGTTGATGAGTCTTCTATGTGGGACTGTATGAAAAGCTTTACTAAAATTCAAGTAAATTACTTCGAGCGCTCTTCCCTGATCCAGCTCTTTAGTCACCCAATCAAAGAAATCAATCAGATTTGTCTAATAGGACCTTCCTCTGGTGAAACCATGCTCTCTCGGGTCCAGCAATCCTCCTGACTGTAGATAATTCACTATCCTTTCATTCAGCAGAATATCCATTAAATTTACCACTACTGAGGTGATGTAACCGGCCTGTAGTTTCCAGCCTCTTCTTTTGTATAGCGGGACCACCACCGCTCTTCTCCATTCACTAGGCACCACACCCTTTTCCAGGGATCTATTGAACAGTTCACACAGCAGACCTGCCAGCACATCTCTAAGCTCCCTCAGTATTCTGGGATGAACCTCATCAGGCCCCATGGCTTTGTCCACTTTGTTTTCATAGCTCTTCCCATACATTCTCTTCCGTAACTGTAATTTCGTCTACTGCACCTCCTTCTGCAGTTATGTTAACAAGTGACTGTCCTTCTCCAGGGTCTTCCTTAGTGAACACTGAACTGAAATATTTGTTTAATATTTCTGCCATTTCTTCATCTCTCTCCACCCATTGATCCTTATCACTTTTCACTATGGACCCTTCTCCTTTGATGTATCTGAAAAATGTTTTGTCACCTCGCTTTACTCCTTGGCAATCCTTTCCTTCGCCTGACTTTTTGCTTTCTTGATTACTCTTTGTCTCCCTCAGTTTCGCCAGATAATCCTCCCTGTGTTCCTCTTTTTTTGGGATCCTTTATATTTCTTAAAAGCTGCTTTTGCTTTTATTATATCAGCCACCTCCTTTGTGAGCCAGATTGGTTTCTTATTTCTCTTACTTTTGTTTACTTTTCTAACATAGTTTGTTGCTTTTGTAATTGCTCCTTTTAGTTTTGCCCACTGTTATTCCACCTCTCCCATTTTCTCCCAGTCTTCAAGTTCATCCTCCAGGAATTTTCCCATTTTGGCAAAGTCTCCATTTTTGAACTGCAAAACTCTGGTTTTTGTGTGATTTCTCCATAACCTATTTGCGATATAAAACCATACCGTTTGATCACTGGTGCTGAGGTGGGCACCCAGCTGGACATTAGAAATATTATCTCCATTAGGGGGCACTAACCCTAGTATAACTCCCTCCCTCATGGGTTCCATTACCATTTGTTTGAACAGAGCCCCTTGCAGGGTATCCACTATCTCTCTACTTCTGTTAGATTCCACAGAAGGGATTCTCCAGTCCACGTCCGGCAAATTAAAATATCCAACAATCAACACATCTTCTTTCCTTCCCACATTTCGTATGTCTTCTTTCACCTCTCTGTCTAGTTCTTCTATTTGAGTCATAGGCCTGTAAACCACTACAGTAAAAATGGATGCACCATCCTCTTCTTTTTTTTTTTTTGACGCCCTTAATGCTTCTCTACCCCCAAATCCTTGCAGTTCAGTTGCTTGGATATTGTTTTTGACATAGAGCTGCTCCTCCCCCTTTTCTGTCCTCTCTGTCCTTCCTTAAGTTATAACCTGGTATGGCCGTATCCCAATCAAGAGATTCCATGAACCATATCTCCGCCTCCACCATTAAGGCTTGCTGGTCTGGGATTTTATTGCCCAGACTGCAAGCATTAGTGCTCATAGCACTCCAGTTTTGATTGATCTGATTAGAGCTTTTCTTAGGCTTGGTTTTTGCCTTATTCAGCTGACCTTTGTTATCCCCGTCATCCTTCTTTGTTGTTGTATTTGTTTTTGTGGTTCGGGGGTGACGCTCCATTCTCCTCCTGCCACCCCCATTTAGTTTAAATGCCTTGTGGCATAGGATTTGAATTTATCCCTTAGTATCCCTTTTCCTGCCACAGACAAATGTAAGCCATCTTGGACATAGAGACCTTTTCTATTCCATAAATTGCCCCAGCCTCCAATATATCCAAACGTTGTTCCTTGCACCAAATTTTGAACCGTGCATTGAATTTATGTATATTACTTAGTCTCTTTCCCCTTTCCATGAGCAGGTAAGACTTCTGAAAAGGCAATAGTCTTTGCCATGTGACCAGTCTGCTTCGCCAGAGACGGGAAGTCTCTCTGTACCACTTGGATATGCTGTTTCTAGCAAGGTCATTGGTTCCCAGATGGATGATATCAACTTCAAAGTCCTTGCTGCCGCCTTTGATTGCATTGACTATTTGAATAGCATTTTTACCGGCTGAAGATTCCAGAAAGCTTTTGACTATAGTGTTTCCCTCGAAAAGAGTTTCCAAATTGGTGCCTCTAATTAGTTGTCTCTCCTAGCATAATGAGCTTGGTCTGATGGTTATTGTTTATTTTGGAATTTTTTTGTGTACTGGATTTCTTCCTTGTCAAATGCCTCTTCAATCTCCCTCACTTTAGCTTCTTCATTATGTAATACAGAGAAGGTATTTTGTTTTTGTGTCACTTGAGCGGGCGTGTCTCCTCATCGCAGGTCTTACTCTACCAGAGTCCACAGTAATCCATTTGTCCCTAGGTTGCAGTACAATACTTGTAAGTCGGGAGGGACATATGGGCTTCAGACTTATGAAGGATGAGTGTCTATGGGTCACATGTCTTGTCCTATCTGTGCCCACAGTAAACCACTTTTTCATGAGCTTTTGAGTTCTCCTTGGTAATGGTGAAACAGTTCCTGAATTATACTGTAGAGTGGGTGTGGATTCCTTGTTGTTTTCTGATATTCTCTTTATTGCAGCTAATTCAGTTTTAAGGTAAGCCAATTCCTCTTTCATGGAACAGAGTTCTGAACAAATGGGGCAAGCCCTAAATTTCCAGATGTTTTGCTGCAAAATTGTTACACAATTGTTACATTGGATAGTCCTCATTTTGTTCAATTGATGTGATAGAGAACCTAAGGAATTGCTAAACTTCTAAATTATCTTGTTTCTAATTCTTTATCCAGGTGGATTATATTAGAAGAACAAGCCTGTGGGTGGGTGGGTAGTGGGGTAGGGTGGGAGGAAAATTAAACTGTGGACGCTTTGGTTTCAAGTTACTTTCAACAGCTCCCCCAATTCCTAGTAGAACCAATATTCTGAGTTCCTCAGTTCAATAACAGACTTGGAAATTTAAAAAAATGACTTGCTTATCTGCTGCTGAGCTCTTTTAAAAAGCCTCTGGTCAGTCTTGCATCCAGCACATGTGCTTAGAGAGCCTGTCTCCAATACAGGTAGTTGTACAGCCCTCCCCCAATTAACTAGATGGAACCAGTTTTTATGGCACCTAGTGACTCTGTTTTGATTTTAAAAATTTAAAGCCAGTGTCAGTTTACTCAGCCAGACAACACTAAATTCAAAAAGGAAACCAGAGAAAAGACTGCAAAGAAAGAACAGTATCAAAATAAAAGCTTTTTTCCTATATATAGTTTGGGTTTTTTTTTTGTAAAGCTTATTCAATCACACCTACAGTTTACAGCACAACACAAACTTGTAAACTAATAAACTGTTTGCCAGCAAAAACAATCCTTCCAACCTTACAATGAGAAGAGCAAGGAGAGAATTAGAAGATATATTAATTATGTATTCTTAAAACTTATCTGCTGCTGAGCTCTTTTAAAAAGCCTCTGGTTAGTCTTGCATCCAGGACAACATGTCCTGGATTTAACAAAATTTAAAGTGTCTGGTGCCATCTGGACTTCATTAATTAGATAATTTTTAGGACACAGGGCAATCTAAGTCAGTGTAATTTAAATTTCTCTTAAGAGCTTAGCTTTTGTTGATGCATCAGTGCTTACATTTTTCTGAGCCTACTCATACCTGCAGAAACTGTTATTGCGGTCTATTATGCAGTTTTCTTATTTGCTAGTCGTACACACATTTGGGTCATATAAATCCATGGGAAATATTACTTTCAGCTTACAAGAGTTAGTCAAGTTACCCATCATCTAAGCATAGTTATTTTTATCATAGATTCACATAGACTGGAATAAGCATGCTACAGTAAATCTCTCTCCATAGCAACATAAGCTGTTAGTTTGTGAATTCATTATGAGCATATCTTTGCTGTAGCATGTGTGGGTGCTTTAGAACGTTGTGTTGGTGTTTGAACTTTTAGGGCCTGATACATAAGAACATGCCATACTGGGTCAGTCCAAGGGTCCATCAAGCCCAGCATCCTGTTTCCAACAGTGGCCAGTCCAGGTCATAAGAACCTGGCAAGTACCCAAAAACTAAGTCTATCCCACGTTACCGTTGCTAGTAATAGCAGTGGTTATCTAAGTCAACTTAATAGCAGGTAATGTACTTCTCCTCCAAGAACTTATCCAATCCTTTTTAAACACAGCTATACTAACTGCACTAACCACATTTTCTGGCAACAAATTCCAGAGTTTAATTGTGCGTTGAGTGAAAAAGAACTTTCTCTGATTAGTTTTAAATGTGCCACATGCTAACTTCATGGAGTGCCCCCTAGTCTTTCTATTATCTGAAAGAGTAAAAAACCGATTCACATCTATCACATTCATGATTTTAAACACCTCTCTCATCCCCCTCAGCCATCTCTTCTCCAAGCTGAAAAGTCCTAACCTCTTTAGTCTTTCCTCATAGGGGAGCTGTTCCATCCCCTTTATCATTTTGGTTGCCCTTCTCTGTACCTTCTCCATCGCAACTATATCTTTTTTTAAGAATGGGCGACCAGAATTGTACACAGTATTCAAGGTGTGGTGTCACCATGGAGCGATATAGAGGCATTATGACATTTTCCGTTTTATTAACCATTCCCTTCCTAATAATTCCTAACAGATTGTTGTCCTATGCTATTCCTCAGTCCTCTGTAGTTTTTTATATTTTGACATTCAAGGCTTTTAGCTGTTCCATTTGAGAAGTGCCTTAAACTAGACAGTTCTCAGATCAGAGGGTTCTGGTACCTTTGAAATCATCTTGATATCCCGTTTCACTTTTTATTCAGACAGGTTAATGACACAATTTGTGCCTAATGAGCATATTAGTGTTTGCTTCACTGGACCTTTTTCCAACTGACCAGGAAAAGGTCTGGCTAACTCTTCAAATCCTTTAGTGGAAGTTTGTTATATGGTTGTGAAGTAACCATTTAAATTAAGCAGCAAGGTAAAGGGTTACTGTTCAATCCTTTAAATGCTAATGCCTACTGCTGTGAGCCAGGGACCCACTTATGCCTGCAGCAGATTGGCTGAGTCCCCTGTTAGGGCAGGCTGTGCCATCATTGGCCTGCCTGGGACGTGTGTGGGCATGTCTGAGAGAGAGAGGTGGGATGGGGGGGGAGTGTGTAGGCACATCAGGGTTGGGGGGCTCCCCTCCTGTAGCTTCAGGTGACTGTTTTCAATGTATCATTTAATCCAGGGGAGTTTAGCTCCAGCCCTCAAGAGCCACAAGCAGACCTGGTTTCAGGATACCCATAATGCAGTGTTTCTCAACAAGTATGCCTTCAGACCTGATCAGGTGTGCCATGAAAAAATCACTACTACCTGATTCTCAGATTTAGACCAACACCTGGGCACTACTCTCAGCACCTCGAGTCACCAACGTAAACATGTAGGAACACCTGTCTGATAACATGTGTACTCATGCATGCCTCTTCCTAGCTACAGCATAAGCCCTGGAGTGTGGAAATTGAGCAGCATGCAGGGCATGGATAGCCAGGCCAGCTTTGTTTGGCACATACATTGCAGACAGCACCTCTTAATTTTCCTCCCCTTGAGCCTCCTGCTTTGAGTCCTTCCAGCCTTTGTCTTATCCCCAGGCTGAGTGAAACAGGGAGAACGGTGCACAGAACATTGAATGTAATTCATTCTGAGTATTGGGAGCAGCAAAGGAGGACCTTTTGACAGTCAAATGTGCAGCCAGCATAACTAACTCAACTGCCCACATCACACTGACTTCTTCCTCCTTCTGGATTTGTACATAGAGGAAACCAGCCAGTTGTGATGAGTACATGTCTCCTCTTTCCCTTTATTTTAAAACTTGGAAGATAGACTGATAGTTGTCTGTACTTCTCTAGCTCTTCTTTTGACCACATGCATCCTCCATATCTGCATTGCCTGCCCTGTGCAGGTTGGTGTGCCAAACAATATTTTTGTTAATGTAGGTGCCTTGGACTTGAAAAAGTTGGGAAACACTGTTCTAACATATGTTTTATGTATGGTCTGTCTGAGATCTGTGCCAAAGCTTAGTCATCTTTAGTTTTCCTTTTTTTCAGCCATTATTTGCTCCATATTCCAGAAGAATGGTCCCTTAGTGTCAAGTTCCATATACAATTTCACACATAACCGCCCCCCCCCCAATCAGTGAGAATTCATAGAACAAAAAATACTTTGAATAGCAATTACAGACCAGCTTTACTGGAGGTATAAAGGGATGAAATTCCGTTAGAAAAATCTTAAAGCCCTGGAGGAGGAGGGTATTGTCCCTTTAATGGTCTGAGTTTTATTGTGTTCTCAGTAAATATATAACAGTATTTACTCTTGTAGCAGTAGTTGTACTGTGGCTTACAATATTTCAGCATTTATATAGTGCCCTAAACCAGAGTTCATTACAGCAAATTACATACAAATACAATGAAGAGTCCCAGCCCCCAGAGAGTATACAGTCTAAGTGGGTACCTGAGACAAGGGGAGATGATGATTTGTCCAGTGCTATAAGGCATGGCAGTAGCAAAGGCAAAATTTGAACGGTTGAGTTAAATTCTGAATGAATGGATTGGTTTTTTTTTTTTTGGTTTTTTTTGTTTTTTAAATCCCAGAAATTCTATTTAGTAAAGGGAAGATGCCAAAAGGAATTTTTTAATTAAACAATCATAAAATGCAAGGAAGTATGCAGTAGTTTAAAACCTGTATTCGTTCATCTGCTTTATTTGCAGGAGATGTTTGACGCTACCTTGAAGGACCGAGAATTAAGCTTTCAATCTGCCCCTGGAACCACAATGTTTCTGCATTGGCTAGTGGGAATGGTTTATGTCTTTTATTTTGCATCCTTTATTCTTTTATTACGAGAGGTGAGGGTTTTTTTTAACTGTTAAAATAAACATGTCAGCACATAACAAGAGGTGAGTTTTAATAGCAAAATAATGCAATCATTTCAGGATTGGTAATGTCATTTTACTGTTACAGTGAAGTTTTAAATAAAGCAGTATGATTACTGGGTTAATCTATTTGGATTCAAAGAAATAAAGGTCAATAAGTAAGTTGTAGGTGCTAACATTTTATTGGACTGGCTTAATATGTTTGTGATGAGCTTTTCAAAATTATACCATCTGTATCAGATCAGTGCAAAGAAAAAACAACCAAAACTTGCAGAATCTAGTCATGAATATATTTAGTCAGTAACCTATAACATTTGACCTTAATTTCTACATAATGAATGGTTCAAGAATCCAAACATTTTTTTTCAGCAATCCTACTTTAGGATTCATAGAAATATTAGCAACATCTACATATTATTGCTAACTAATTTCCTTTGCCAATGCCAAAAGGAATTTTTAAAAATAAATATTGTATTACTTTTAATAATGCTCATTGGAAATATTAAAAACATTCATTGTACAATGAAAGGTGATTTGTTGAAAGATGGACCTTTTACATATTCACTGATTTTTATTTTTTTTTACCTTTTTTACCCAGTCCAGGCCTTATCTATTTTCTTTGCTATATTTGGCTAGCCCTGTCGCCTTTTTATCTATAGAAGAAGATATGCATGTATACACAAACACATGCTTGCTATTCGTCTAGTCAGGCCAGTTCTTATGAACAGGTTATGCGAACCAGCAGATGGAGACATAGATCAAGAAGTTCGCTGATATCACCCTTCATATATTCCTGTACTGACATCAGCCTGCCAGTATTCAGTCTCCAGCAGATGATAGATATACATTATTGTGCAATGGAATCAGCCCTAGCTAAATGGAGTTAAGGTGTTTTAGGCTCTTGAAGTGACAATATAGGCTCCCTCCCTCAGTTGAGCCAGTTTCTGCCGGTGGCTGGACCAAACAAGGAGGGCTCCAGAGGTAATGTTTAATATACCCTCCCTCTGTTCAGTGGGCTGGTTCCAGAAGGGCTTCTAGGAGAATAAGGTGGTAATATGCTGATTTTCCCTTCCTGCTTTTCTTCTAGCCCTTGAAAGAGGGTGTCTTATTCCCCCCTTTTCCTTGTCCCTGAGTAACTGCTGGGTTTGTCTGTGCCTTGTCAGTTTTTGTGTGTTTTCCTTTGAGAATTAAAAAAAAAAAAAAAGACAGAAGGGACCAATCAGGGAGAAGGTCCATTTCACTTGGAGAGGTTTTTAATTAGCGGGCCTTTCTGCTGGTGGCATTCTTGTTACCTTGCAACTACAGCTCTAGTCCCCTAATTGTGTAAGAATCATGTTACTTTGTTTCCTCATTTAGTTCATTTTGTATCTGTAGCATGAAAACTGAACTGATTATCCACTGAGAGGAGCTGGGAATAGATATGCAGAAAGAAAACACGTAGATGGTTTGCACTACTTGTATGAACATTGTAGTGTTGGGAGTATATTCAGTAGAACTAAAATATTCATGTCAAGATGTAAAGGTTAAAACCCCCCCCCCCCCCCCAAAAAACCTGATAGTATGGTGGAAATTGAAATTTCAGTTGAAGTTCACCAACAAACAGAAAACTAAACATGTGCAATTCACAAAGGATAGCTGTTGAAATTTACTTATCCTTTATACTGGGCCTGAAGTTGTTTATACATGCATAGTTTTAATAATTTGCCATGCTGTCACAGAAGTTGTCAGTTTTTAACTGTTACTACCATTATAGGTGCTGAGACCTGGTGTCCTTTGGTTTTTGAGGAATTTGAATGATCCCGATTTTAATCCAGTTCAAGAAATGATACATCTGCCCATTTATAGGCATCTCAGGAGATTTATTTTATCAGTGGTATGTAGCCTATTTTAATTGCTTTTATGTTGTCATTGAAACCTTTTGCTTTCCCCAGAACATGATTTAAATAGTATATGTCTGGATATAAGCCCTGGGTTTATGTAAATGCGGTATATTTCAATCCATCTAGTATATTTCCACACTGCCCAGTCCATGAGCCAACTGAGACTGGGCAAATTGTGTGAGATGACAGTGGCACACTTGAGGTACACAGATGACAAGAAAAGCTTGTTAAAATTTTTAATTTGTTTAACTTGGGAGCCTTTGAAGAACCAGACATGCAAAATGTGCATCAAGATAGGTCCTGTCACCACATTTTGATTGATTTTTATATTGCCACTTTCACGTTTTTAAATATTCACAGTGACAAGGTCTGTTAAAAGGAATTTCTAGAATACATAGTATATAATTTTAATAACTTAAGCTGGACCCTTGAAGTAGCACATTAAAGAACTACTTTTTCCATATTTTGTGGAGAAGGGTTATAGGTCTGGCAACATTTACAGGCCTATGCAAAGTATATTAATTGGATGCTAGAACATGTGGTAACAGCCAATTATTGCTAATGGGCCCTATTCACTAAAGTTTAATGAGCATTATTGCACATTAGCATGCAGTACACTCTTTAGTGATTCTGGCTGCATGTATGAAACAATGTGATTTGCAAACATTCTCTTTTGTATCATAATACTTACATTTCCTATTTTGCCTTTGGATACCAAGAGCAGCTTATTGGGTGCTTCCCCTTGTAGAACTTGCTTTTCAGATAAAACAGTTTCATCTGATGTATAGAATGGGAGAAAAATGTTTAAACTTTGCAAGGTTTTGTTTCATTGGCCTTCTAATATTGGGCATCGACGAAATTACTGGTTTAAAATCTACAGGGTGTTTTTATGTTTCTCTTTGCAGATTGTCTTTGGATCAATTGTCTTACTCATGCTTTGGCTTCCTATTCGAATTATTAAGCAGTTGCTGCCTACTTTCTTACCATATAATGTGATGCTATACAGGTAATTTTTTTATAAAATGCTGCCAGTGATTTCACTTCATTGTTTTATTTGGGTCCCATCAGGAAGTTATCTCGTATAACCTTACACATTTTCTTCCATGGCCTTCATGTTGCTTCTTTGCTAAGTTTGTAATGCATACAGGCCTGTTTAAAGGCCTTTTAGTGACACTCTGAGACTAGCCAGTAGGTATTAGCTAAGTTATGTTTTGGAAGGTTATAGACACAATATTCTTTCTATATTAAGGAAAACAAAAAAGTATTATAGTATCAGTATGCTGAAACCCTACCTTTTTTAGATACAGATTTCAATCACAGACATCTATCACATAAACATTGGAAATAGACAGAAACAATGAGTTGTCTTATTAACATTTGAGATTCTACCTTTTCCTATCATCAGTAGATAAGGGTAACCTTCATGCAGCAGCAATTGCTACCCATAATAAAAATATTAAAAAAAAAATAAATTACTGAATAGATTGGATCACTTGCGTATTTTTCTGCTGTCATTTACTATATCGGGGGTTCTCAACCCAGTCCTCTGGACCCACCTAGTCAGTCATAATTTCAGGATATCCACAATTAATATGTATAATAGATCTGCATGCAATGAAGGCAGTGCATGCAAATTTACTTCATACATATATTCATTGCGGGTTAGAGAGAAAAACTTGTTTTGCATGGTTTACTTTTATACTATAAAATGGTTTAGTTCAAACAATTGTATGGTGTTAAAGGTTTTGGTTTTTGTTTTTGGTTAAAGCTGTATGGTAACCATGTTAGTCCACATGATTGCTCGGGAAAAGTGATGTTTTTATTGGATTAATTTTATACAAGCAGGATGGCAGTCCTCATAAGTGGGTAACATCAGATGGAGCCTGGTACCAAAGTTCTCAAAGTTTCTAGAACTTTTGAGCATGTTCCGCCTGGCATGGGCTGCATGCCATACTGCCACACATCCATGCGGGGGAGCACTTTCAGTCTCATGTTTTCCATGGAGCTCACCGGTCACAGATCTTTGCTGTCCCTGGATCCTTTGTGTTACTTCCTGGCAGGAACCATTCATCACAGGGCCCCGTGATCTATCTTCTTCCCTCTTTAGTTCCCTAAGTAGGTATTTGTCAGTTTTATAAGTTTCCATACATTTTTTACATTCGTGTGGTGCAGCAATTCGATTTCACCGCACTAGTTTTTTGTTCAGTTCCCCAAGAGAAGTCTGCTAGTGGCTTCAAGAGGTGCTCCTTATGTGTCAGGGGCAGGCCTTTCATGGTTCCCTGTGATAATGTCATCCTGTGCCAGGAGGCCAGCCATGATGTCTAGATATGTCAACTTTGGCGTTATGGAAAAGCACTTCAAGAACCATAAATCTGGCCCATCAATTTCAATGGACTTAAAAGCTGCATTGGATGCTGGCGATGTGTCTGCATTGAACCCCCTCAACATTGAGCACTGGGAAACACCGGGGGGACAAAGATTCATTTATCTCCTCTCACCCAAAGAAAGCATAGAGTTCAGCCTCTTCAATTCAGACATCAAAGAATTCTGCTGCTAAGCATTGAGCGAAGGCCAAGAAGCATCACTCTTGATACAATGTGTTGGGAGCGTGGACAGATCTGGTTATGACTATGAAACCCACAAAGCATTCACGTGGCGAAGAGAACTTATCCTCAATTTAATTCCTGAGAATCCTAACATTCTCCAAGGATCCAGGTGTCTGCCACCAATATACCTAAGAATATACCATGATGCCCTGATCAACCCTTCTGCCTCCCAGCAGGTGTTGGCATTGGCAAACTTTAGGATGGAGCTTGAGTTCATCAGGGGTCTAGGCTCCAAAAGACAAGTGCTCCCTTCTTTGAGGCTATGCCTTCCAGCCAGGCAAAATATCACTCCTCGCCCCAGTCTACTAGTCCGGTTCAGATTCAGAAAACTCCTAGAGGTATGGCTGTGGATCTGGAGATTTCTATGTCCCATACTAGACCTAAGGGCCTTGAGAGAGTTTCTGTGAGAGCTTAAATTTCCTTTTTCAAAAAAGGGAACTGGCTATGCTGTTATGCTGTGAAGAATGCTTACACCCACATAGTGATATTTCCAGTTCACTGAAAATATCTGATTTGTAGTAAGGGGATCGTCACCTCTAGTATTGCATGCTGCCGTTTGACCTAGCGTCCACCCCATGTGATTTTGCAAAATACCTTGCTGTGGTGGTGACACATCTTTGCAAACTCGTAGCATACATGTTCCCCTATCTGCACGTTTTTTTTGGTCAAGAATACATATCAAGCAAGTGCCACAGAATCAGTGCAGAACTGTGCAGATGTTGGAGTTGGTCATCAACTATCCAAAGTTCCACTTAAGCCTACTTTCTCAATTGGAGTTTATAGGAGCACTGCTAGATGCAACACTGGCAAGAGCCTTCCTACCAGTAGAAGGCTCCCATTGATATCAATAGTGGAGAGGATTCAAGTGAGTCAGCAGGCATCAGCATGGTTCATGTTGAGGCTGTTGGGCCTCATGGTATAAATGTTGTTCTATTGGTATGTCTTCATATGAGAAGAGCCCAATGGATCTTCAGATTGCAATGGGTGCAAGCTATTCAGGATCTTCTAGACAGCATTTATATCACTCAGCTGTTCACGGACTCCCTATCTTGGTGACAGATCCATTCCAATCTGACCTTATTCCTCCAGTCCAACTTGTCCTGACCACAGATGTATCCAGCCTGGGATGGGAAGCCCATGTCATAAGAACTTAAGAACATGCCATACTGGGTCAGACCAAGGGTCCATCAAGCCCAGCATCCTGTTTCCAACAATGACCAATCCAGGTCATAAGAACCTAGCAAGTACCCAAAAACTAAGTCTATTTCATGTTACCGTTGCTAGTAATAGCAGTGGCTATTTTCTAAGTCAACTTAATAGCAGGTAATGGACTTCTCCTCTAAGAACTTATCCAATCCTTTTTTAAACACAGCTATACTAACTGCATTAACCACATCCTCTGGCAACAAATTCCAGAGTTTAATTGTGCGTTGAGTAAAGAAATTTCCCTGATTAGTTTTAAATGTGCCACATGCTAACTTCATGGAGTGCCCCCTAGTCTTTCTTTTTTTTTTTTTTTTTTTTTTATTTATTGAATATTTCCATTATAATTACAACAATTCACGGAAAAGAAACAATCTCAAAAAGAAAAACATTCCAGCTCCATTTGTAAATTCCTTATATAGTAAAGGATAAAGCAAGAATTAACAAGGATATGAAGAGGTCTTAAACTCTAAAAAAAAAAAAAAAAAAAAAAAAAAAAAAAAAAGAGCAGTATAATCAAGAAAAAGGTATTATTGTCCTAATATTCTCCCATTCTTATTATTTAACTTCCAGCACAACAGAGGTTTATTAGGTTAAAGAATCCAAATAGGATTTCAACTGAGCTGGTTGATTAAACACATATTTCCTCTCTTGATATGAGACAATGCAGCGGCATGGAAATCTTAGCATAAACTTAACCCCTTTTTGTTGGGACTCCACTCTCATTGATAAAAATTCCTTTCTCCTGAGCTGTGTTTCTCTAGAAATATCAGGAAAAATTCTTATATTCCGACCATAGAACTTGTTGTTTTGCTTTCTAAAGTAAAATCTCATTAAAGATTCCTTTTCAGAAAGGAAGGAAAGTTGAACAATGAGAGTGGCTCTAAGATTTATATTCATTTCAAAAGATTTCTCCAACAGATCTGATAAATTTAGATTTTCATTTTCCTGAACATCTTGTTTCTGATTTTGTTTCTCCAATTCCTGATTCTGTGGTAAGTAATAAATCTTATCTATTACGGGTAAAGTTTCGTTACTATAACCTAGAACATTCACTAAATAGCTTTTAAACATATCTTGTGCTGACATTAAGTGAGTTCTGGGAAAGTTAAGTATCCTTAAATTATTCTGTCTAAGTTGATTTTCCATCACTTCCAGTTTGTTACTATGAATTTTCTCAGACTTAATTAAGTTAAGTTGCATCCTATCCATCTCTTTCACCTTTTCCTCTACTTTATCAATCTTAGTTTGCAATGCCATGTTCTTATTTAACACTTCCTGCAAAGTATTAGCAATATTATTAACAGATTTCTGTAGTGTCACCAACATTGTCCCAATCTCTTCGAGAGAAACCCCTTGGGGTAATAACAGTCAAGTCAGTTATATCAATTGTACCTCCCACTTGAATACCTCCAATTCCTCCCTCTGTTGGGGCCTGTCTGGCAGCAGAGTGACAAGTGGAAGTGCTACCCTCCTCTCTGTGATCCATTACTGGAGTAACCAGAGAAGAGGTTACTCCCTCCACTATTTCTTGTACTGATATCGCTGAAAAATCCAACTTTATTTTGGGATCTACAAGACAGGAGATCCCAACTCTGTTGCCAGATGGTGGCTCAGGTGTTTCTGGCGCTCCAGGAGTTAAAGATAGTTCCTGGGTCAGATGGCTCTTTCCCTGCTCTTTGTTAGAGCCATCAGCGGCGACTCCTGGAGATTCTATGGGAGCTTTTGTGAAACAATCCTTTATTTTGGGCTGGTTATCTGATATGGGTGTTGAAGATAATTCCCGAAGCTTAGCTTTTCTCTTTGTATGTGGCATTACAAAGAGAAAGTTCGCCACGGATAAATGCACTCCCAATATAAGGTACAATTAATGACTTACGTCGTGAAGACTCTTATTTTGGATGTTCAACCATGGACAATTCACATCGTTATTTCACCTCTTCATAGACTTGTGGCTGCGGTAATAATCACAAACAGGACTCCTAGCAAGGCCAAGCACGCCAAGCTAAGCCGAGCAAAGCCGCGCGCCGGCGGCTGCGGTGCGCTGCTAGGACGCCGGTTTTATGGGCGTCTGCCCGGCTCCACCCCCGACGTCCTGACCTCACAAGCAGCTCAGCAGAGAAGGAAATCACCTCCGGAAAAGTAGGTAGCAATGCGGCAGCTTGGGGCTCTGGGACGCCGGTCTTATGGGCGTCTGCCCGGCTCCACCCCCGACGTCCTGACCTCACAGGCAGCTCAGCAGAGAAGGAAATCACCTCCGGAAAAGTAGGTAGCAATGCGGCCGCCCCCTAGTCTTTCTATTATCCGAAAGTATAAATAACCGATTCACATCTACCCGTTCTAGACCTCTCATGATTTTAAACACCTCTATCATATTCCCCCTCAGCTGTCTCTTCTCCAAGCTGAAAAGTCCTAACCTCTTTAGTCTTTTTTCATAGGGAAGCTGTTCCATTCCCCTTATCATTTTGGTAGCCCTTCTCTGTACCTTCTCCATCGCAATTATATCTTTTTTGAGATGCGGCGAACAGAATTGTACACAATATTCAAGGTGCGGTCTCACCATGGAGCGATACAGAGGCATTATGACATTTTCCGTTTTATTCACCATTCCCTTTCTAATAATTCCCAACATTCTGTTTGCTTTTTTGACTGCTGCAGCACACTGAACAGACTATTTTAATGTGTTATCCACTATGACGCCTAGATCTTTGTTGGGTGGTAGCATTTAATATGGAACCTAACATTGTGTAACTATAGCAGGGGTTATTTTTCCCTATATGCATCACCTTGCACTTATCCACATTAAATTTCATCTGCATTTTGATGTCCAATTTTCCAGTCTCACACGGTCTTCCTGCAATTTATCACAATCTGCTTGTGATTTAACTACTCTGAACAATTTTGTATCATCTGCAAATTTGATTACCTCATTCGTCGTATTTCTTTCCTGATCATTTATAAATAATTGAAAAGGGTCCCAATACAGATCCCTGAGGCACTCCACTGCCCACTCCCTTCCACTGAGAAAATTGTCCATTTAATCCTACTCTCTGTTTCCTGTCTTTTAGCCAGTTTGCAATCCACGAAAGGACATCGCCACCTATCCCATGACTTTTTACTTTTCCTAGAAGCCTCTCATGAGGAACTTTGTCAAACGTCTTCTGAAAATCCAAGTATACTACATCTACCGGTTCACCTTTATCCACATGTTTATTAACTCCTTCAAAAAAGTGAAGCAGATTTTGTGAGGCAAGACTTGCCTTGGGTAAATCCATGCTGACTTTGTTTCATTAAACCATGTCTTTCTATATGTTCTGTGATTTTGATGCTTAGAACACTTTCCACTATTTCTCCTGGCACTGAAGTCGGGCTAACCGGTCTGTAGTTTCCCGATCGCCCCTGGAGCCCTTTTTAAATATTGGGGTTACATTAGCTATCCTCCAGTCTTCAGGTACAATGGATGATTTTAATGATAGGTTACACATTTTTACTGTATCAAGGTCTTTGGTCAACTCAAGAAAGCTTCATCAGATATTCCTGGGGCAGAGTGGTTGTGTGCTCTGAAGGCTTTCAGAGATCAGTTGGTCAACAAAGTAATCCTTGTCTAGACAGACAGTCGTAGCAATGTTTTACATCAACTAGCAGGGTGGGATGGGATCATACCTCTTGTGTCAGACCACTAGATATGGCACTAGGCCATTTTTGTATAAATGGTCCTCAGAGCTACATACCTGGCAGGTGAGGAGAATGTCCTAGAGAGTGAATTGACTCCTGGAACTCCACAAATGGTTCCTGGACTGGAGGGTATCAAACTAGTTATACGAGTCAGATCTGTTTGCATCCTCTTAAAACAGAAATGTCCCTCTCTTCTGTTCCACAAAAGGAACTTTAGCAAACTTGTTTTGGATGCCTATGAATGGAGCCAGGGCTTGCTCTCTGCGTATTCTCCAGTTCCACGTATTGTGGAGACCTTGTTGAAGCTCAGAAGAGACTAGGAACTATGATCTTAATAGCTTTTTGTCAAGACAGATTTATGAGTCCAGTCAGGCTTGTGAATTTACCATCCTTCACTGCTCAAGATCTCAGGGGCTGTTATGCCATCTACCACGGAGTCCCTGGTCCTCATAGTCTGGATGTTGAGAGAATCTCCTAGTTCTTTGAGAGGGTGCTTCTCATGTTCTGGATTCAAAGAAGGAATCCACAAGGAAGTCCTATAGACTACAGTGTAGGTGGTTTGCCTTGTGGTGTGAGAAAAAGACCCTAGATCCTTTCTGCTCCATACAAAAACTGCTTGATTACTTTCTATATCTTTCAGAGTCTGAGCTCAAGATCAATTCCATAAGAGTTCATCTTAATGTAGTTGACACCTATCATCACATTGTAGAAGGTAGACCAATCTCTTACAGCCTTTAGTTGTCTGACTCATGCGGGCCTGCTTCATTTGAAGCCTCCCATTAAGCCACCTGCTGTGTTTTGGGACCTTAATGTGATAATGATGAAAGCTTCCTTTGAGCCTCTGCACACCCATGAGTTGAAATACTTGCCCTTGATGTTTTTATTTTTGGTGGCAGTGACTTTGGCCCACGAAGTATGTGAGCTTCGGTCTCTAGTGACATCCACCTTTACCAAGTTTTTTCATAATAGGGTGGTTCGAAAAGAATGTTGTAGCTATTAAAATGAATGGCAAAGTAGATAAGAAATTGGTGGAAATAGCCATGTAGCTGTGTCCATCTGACAGGCTACACAGGGGACCTGGAAGCCAGATATTCAGGCAACAGCCACTCTAATATTGGTAACTATTGACATTATTAGAAGGCTTTGTGGGTGTGAACTTAGTGTGAGATTTTGTATGCTCATGTGCCCCAGATGGCTACGTACAAATGGAGACTAACTTCTGTATAAGGAAAGATATCTTGCAAGTGGTCACACTGTCTGGGTGAAAGCTGGAGTGCATCTTTGCAGTACAGACTAGAATAACTGAACGTACTGAATAGGCCAGTTAATCTTTTCTTATTGTCATAATCTATTTGTGGTGATTTTCTCCCCATTAATTGGGTGGAGGGCAAACTCCTGAAGGAATTCTTGTACTCATCTAATAGATATAATCAAGGATATTAACAAGGAAGATAAGCTCATAAGTGGCTTATAACTGAAATAAATAAGGTCCATCTTGTGTGTTTCTGAACTGGGGGCATGCATTAAATAAGCTTCTGGCTGTATCACATTTTATTAATTTATTTAAAATCTTTTCTATACCGTCGAGTTATTTGCTATCACAATGGTTTACAAAATAGGCACAAATAGTAATAAATAAATAAAACAAAAAATTGTTAAAGTTATAGAAGTGCCAATATTGGTCCGGTTACAAAGAATTCTAATATAATTACTAATTGAATTTTGTATATTTTTCCTTCTGGTACATGTTTTTGGTTGAGTTACATGTAAATCTCACCTGTAATTTTACATTTTAACTAAGGTTATCAGAGAGATTTAAAAGGAGCCAAGCACATAGAAACTAAGTGCCGGGTGCAAATTTGCTGATGCCAGTTTTCCTTACTTACTTTCTTCTTTCTCTTTATAAAAAGCCAGGTCTTCAAACTTACTTTGAATAGTTTGAAATTTCTCTGTAATCTTATTTCAAGAGGCATTTATTCTAAAGGGTGGGTCCGGCAAGGGATAGTGCTTGGTCCCTGACTTGGGTAAGTCGTGCTGTTTCAACAGATGGGATAGTTAATAGTGCTTTTTTTGCTGACCTCAGATTTCTTTGTGGTACGTGTACACATAGTGCTGTGTTAAGCCATTCTACTTTTCAATCATGAATCAGTTTATGAATTGTGCATAGTGCTTTAAATTGTACTCTGTTCTATGGTAGCCAGTGTAATTCAGCTAGTGTCCCAGTGATGTGCTCTCTTCTTTTTACCTGTGAGTATTCGTGCTGCAGAGTTTTGTAATATTTGAAGTGGTCTTATGGTTGCATACTCACTGTCCCTGATCTAATAGCCATATAATATTTGAAGTGGTCTTATGGTTGCATACTCACTGTCCCTGATCTAATAGCCAGCCCCATTTCTAACATTATCAATACTTCCATCGAATTTGGACAAGTACCCAACTCTCTCAAATTTGCTATCCTTAAACCTACTTTAAAAAAACCTAAGCTCGACCCATTAGACCTTGGCAATTACCGCCCTATTTCTAATCTCCCATTTATTGCTAAAATCCTAGAAAAAACTATCAACCGTCAACTCAGTGACTATTTAGAAGAACACCAAATCCTCTCTCCCTCACAATATGGGTTTCGTAAATTACATAGTACTGAAACTCTTCTCTTATCACTGTCTGATTACCTTCTCAAAAGCCTAGATAGAAATCAACTACATCTTCTAGTAATCCTGGATATTTCAGCGGCTTTTGATACCGTTAACCACCAAATTCTCCTCCAACGCCTACATGAGATTGGAATAACTGGTACCGCTCATAACTGGTTTACTTCCTACCTGTCCAATCGTAATTATAAAGTCAAAATTGGCAACCACCTATCAAAAGAAATCCCCTGAAGCAAGGAGTCCCGCAAGGCTCTTCACTTTCATCTACTCTTTTTAACATTTATCTTCTTCCGCTTTGCCATCTCCTCGCCAACCTTAAACTTCCACACTTTTTGTACGCTGATGATGTACAAATTCTTATTCCAGTAACAGAATCTATATCCAAAGCCCTTGAAATCTGGGACACTACTCTCACTGCTATCAACAATCTATTAACCTCCTTACAACTTGCCCTCAACTCCACAAAAACAGAACTCATGATCATATCTCCTCCTACTCCATTACATACTTCGCCTACCATACCTATAACACCAACGCACATACAATTCTCTCACCAAGTCCGAGACCTAGGAGTCATTATTGATGACCAAATGACCCTCAAAAAATTTATCAGTGCAATCCTTAAAGAATGTTTTTTCAAATTACATACACTCAAAAAATTGAAACCCTTGCTTCACGCATCTGATTTCCGGACAGTTTTACAAGCCATGTTGTTTTCCAAAACAGATTATTGCAATTCACTCCTCCTAGGCCTACCTAAAAATGCCATCCGCCCCTTACAAATTCTACAAAACACTGCAGCCCGTATCCTTACCAACACAAACTCAAAGGAACATATTACGCCAGTTTTGAAGGACCTTCACTGGCTCCCCATTCAATATCGCATACAGTACAAGACATTAACACTGATCCATAAAGCCCTCCACAATCCTGAAATGAAATGGTTTAATAATTCACTGCAATTTCAAACTTCTATTAAACCTACCAGAAATCAATACCTCGCCACATTACAGACCCCCTCACCCAAAATATATAACCATGCCTCCACCAAAGCACGAGCGCTTTCCTTTGCTGGCCCATTGTTATGGAATACCTTGCCCACTGAACTGCGCCTTGAGCCATCTCCCAAAACTTTCAAGCAAAAACTCAAGACATGGTTATTTTCACATGCCTATACCTGAAATATATATGTCTTTCTTCCCCTTTTTATGCCCTGCCTTATTTACCCAACACTCCCTTTCTCTACACTATCTCTAATTTCCCCTTTTTTATGTCCTTACTGTAAATACCATTCCATACTTTTGCTCTTAATTGCACCTGAAGCGCTTTCTCCCCTCTCTTATCACTCCTAATTATAACTCCATCTCCTCCTAACCTGTCCCTAACCTCATACCTAATTTCCTAAAATCCCTTTACTTTCCAGCTCTGTTTAACTCAGCTCAGTTAATCCTAAATGATAGTTCTGTTTTAAAAGATTCTACTTGTTTTATGTTCAAATATATATATTCTTACTTTTGTTAAATGTATAATGCTTATTTAATCCTGTTAAATGTATAACGCTCCGGCGTAAGTTCCTGTTCATTGTACACCGACGTGATATCTTTGATGAGCGGCGGTATATAAAAAACTATAAATAAATAAATATGGTAAACCCAGTAACAGAGCATTGCAGTAATCAGTGCTTGCAAATATTAGTGCTTGTAAAACTGTTCGAAAGTTTGATCGTGTCAATAGCGGTTTTAACTTTCTTAGGACCATTAGTTTAGCGTATCCTCCTTTACTTTCAGTGATGTGTTGTTTCAGATTGAGTTCTGGGTCGATTATTTACGCCCAGGTTACGCACCTTCTCAGCTAGTTCTACTGTTTGATTTTTTTAAGCATAATTGGTGATTGAATTAGATTTATATTTTTCCTTTCTAAGTGTAAGAATTCAGTTTTATCAATATTTATCACTAGCTCCATTTGGTTTAATAATTGTTTGATAATGTCCAGATAGATGTTGACTAAGTTTAATGTTTTTTCAATTGTGTCATCAATGGGTAAAATTAATTGTATGTCGTCAGCGTATGTATAGTGTATTATTCCAAGGCCTGCTAGTAGAAGGCATAGTGGTAACAGGTAGATGTTAGTGTCGCAGATATTGCCGATTCCTGAGGTACGCCTGTTTCTAGACTTGTTTTTTTCTGAAATTGTGTTTTAATCTGCACTTGAAAAAATCTATTACTTAGATATGATTTGAACCAGGCAATTGTGTTATTATGCAGTCCTATTTCTTCAAGTCTCTTGATTAGTATTTCATGGTTCACAGTATCAAATGCTGATGATAGATCTAATAGTACAAGGATGTAGTGTGTTCTGCTACCAAATCTTCTTAGAATATTATCTGTAAATGAAAGGAGTAATGTTTCTGTGCTGTAATGTTTCCGGAAGCCATGCTATCTAAATGTTCTGATTGTTTTTGTACTATTTTTTTCTATTAGTTTCGCAATTAATAGTAAATTCGATACTGGTCTGTAGTTGGTCAAGATTAGGGGGTCCATTTTTTTTTCTTTTGTACTGGTTTAATTATTGCTCCTTTCAGTATATCAGGCATTGATCCTTCTTCTAGGGATAAGTTTATAAATCTTTGTTAGTGTTGGGGCAGTTATATCAGCTAGCTTTTTAAAATCCATTGTTGGTAGGGCGTCAATTGTGTGTGTAGCAGGATTTAACTTTTTTAACATGGTCTCTATCTCAGAGCTTGATATTTCGGCGAATGCAGACCAATGTGTAATGTCTTTAGTATGCATTTTAATCTTTTGTTTGGTTGTATATGGGATTTTAGTTCTTAGGTTTACAATTTTGTCTTTAAAAAAACAAAACTGTGCTATTTCATTGCATCAATTTTCAGGTAGATTCTGGGTAGGGTTAGTTTATCATTGATTAGCTTGACTATGTTGAACAAAGTCCTAGAGTTATTTGTAAACTTTTCTATTTTTTAACTGAAATATTTTTTTCGCCTCTAGAATTATTTTTTTGTAGTAGGCCAGATGTTTTTGGTATTTGGCTAGATTTTCAGTTGTTTTATTGTTTCCATTCCTTTTCTTTTTTTCTAAGAATTCGTTTAGCTTCTTTTATGCGTTCATTATGCCAGGGATTTGTTTTGGTTCCTTTATGCATATATTTTGATGGGGTTAATTTCCTCTGCTAGTTTATTAGTTTTGTTCACCCATGCCGTCGTTGCGGAGCTACAATTAGTGTAATCAAAATTCGTTAGCTTTTTCTGTAATTTTTCTTTTAGTATCTCTGTTGTAAGGTGGACGATACTTGAATTCAATCAGTTCCTTTTTTTGTATCTCTGTTGGTCCTAGATGTTTAATAGTAGATTGGATGAGGAAGTGATCTGACCATGGAATTTGCGTGTAGTTTGAGTTTATATTTTCTAGATAGCTACTGCTGATGAATGTCAGGTCTAATGAGTGTTCTGCTTCGTGTGTGGGTTTGTCTGTGATTATTTTGAATCCTAGTGCATTCATAGTATCGATTAGTGTCTGGCAAGTGTTAGATAATGGAAATACGTCCATGTGAAGATTAGTCTCCTAATACGATGATAGGTTTTGATGAACTTAGGTGGGTTGTAAAGAATTCAATTAGTGGAGAGGGATTTAATTCAAGTAGACTAGGTGGGCAGTAAATAAGGCAAATTTGTAAATGGCTAGTTTCAAAAACGTCAATTTCATGGTTCTGTGGAGGTGTGGTAGGTAACAGTTTGCATTTGAATTTCTTTTCAATGATTAGTAATAATCCACCACCTCTTCTATTTATTCTGGGGATTGAAAAGACCATAATTTTTGTGTGCTATCTGGGTTTTTAGACAGAATCCGATTTTTTTTTTTTTTTTTTTTTTTTTGGCCATGATTCTGTGATTGCAATAAAACTAGGTTTGGTGTCATATAGTAAGTCTGTGATGGGAAATTTTTTGGTTACCGATTGTGCATTGACTAGTAGAAATGTTATCAGGAGTTTATGCACGTTTAAACAGCTAGTTCTTTTGATTTGAATAAGGTTATTTAAGTTCACACACCTTGCTTTACTAGCAAAATAATGATCTTTGAGTTTTCTAGTGTTTCCATACTTACCCTTGTTTGAACAAACTTGGATTGGGTATGTAGCATGTCAGTCTTCTGCCATTGTCATTTTGTATGGGATAGATGTGCAGTTTGTCCATTTTACTACTCAGGGCATATGAAAGGGCATACAAAGGGGCATGCCTCTTTGTTGCGCTCCTTCAGTGTGCGACATCGGCGCGTGGCGCTTCCGGGGCAGGGGCTGCGTTTAAATCCCCTCGGCACGCTTCGCTGACGTCAAAAGCGTCAGCCGAGGGGGCGGAGTGCAGTTCTCACTTCCGGGTGATCGGCAGCGTCTTAAAAACAAGAAAAAAAAAAAGAAGCAGAGAGAGCCCCCTCCACTATATTGCTGGTAAACACTTCCCTCCTACTGGAGACTGGATCTGACTCTAACACCAATATAATTAGTAGGGCTCCCCATTCCTGGAATAACTTTGCACCAGATGTCATTCCCCTACCCTCCTCTTGGTATTTCAACCCCACTGCACCCACAGGATCACTCACCTCTTAGCAAGGTCCTATATCAAGCTGCTGCTGTTGTCACTCATGTATCCTACCTTGGTCATGCTTTTTTTCCACCATGTTCTGCTTGATGACTCAGAGTTCAGGCTGTGGAATAACCAGAGAATTTTGCAGCAGCGACAGTGGGATGCCTGGCTCCATCTTATGCACTATATCTTGGGGAGGTTGCAGGCTGATAATGGGGCAGACCAGTGCCACAATCCTAACATCCCTGCTGCCAGCATCTGTGTACGGCTGCTGAATATAGGTAACTGAACATCAGCATACTAGTGGGAAGTTGGGCTTCATGCAGGAGGGAGCGCCTGGTGTCAGCTTGTGGACCTTGTTCATCAAATCCCACTGTTGCCTATGAAAAGCTTGCAGGGCTGGGCCTGGTCACCATGTCTTGGGAATGGGGAATCTCTCTGGTTTTGACCTTGACTCGCTGCTGCCCAATCTCTTCCACCTGCCTTGGGTCAAACCCATAGACATGGCAACCCAACAAGAGTATACAAAAGCACCTCTGAGTGCAGGACTGCTTCTCCTGACCCATACCACGCATTAGTTTGCTAGAACAGAATGAGCCAATGACTTGTATGAGGCAAGAGAAACAGTACTGCATGGAGAATGTCCTTCCATGGCTGTTGCAGTCCTGCTACTAGCCTGCTGGTGGCTCTTCTTTAAAACAGCTGATTGAGAAGGAGGAAGAGTGATAGAGGCAATGGTCTTGAAGTGAGGGTAGGTCAAAATTCCAGCAGGGGCACCACCCCTGTTTTGCACCATTCTCAAGAATTCAGTGTGCTCCTTTCCAGTGTAAACATTCCAGGCATCAGGTCATCTAGGTTCCTCAAAGTTGACACTTGCTGCTAGCTCAGGCCTAAGGAGCAGTACAGCCAGCCCATGCCCAGCTAGAACCACTATAAGATGGGGGTTTGTTCTGTCATCAGGTTTCATTTAAATAGAGAAGCTGGAGGGAGGGGGAAGAAAGGTGGGAAGACATGAATAAGAATGAAGGAAAGGAAGCACAAGGAGTAAATAAAAATGAAAAAAATAGCAGAGAGATTAAAAATAGATTGAGTAATGAGAATTTCACTGAATCAAAATATTTTGTCTAGTTTTCAACTTCTCTACATATTTTTCCACTCTTGCCCCTATCCATTCTGGTAGACTCAGGAAATTCAGCAAGAAAAGAAAAAAAATGTGGACAGAGGGAGCTCTTCTGTTACTAGAGATATCTTTCTCCTTGTACAGGTGGCAGTGTGAATGGATTGTGATCCTCCTAAATCACCCATCACCTGCCTGGGAGAGAGTAAAGTGAGCTGAAGGCTGTATCAGGGAATGGGATTGTGTAGAAAATGAGGACTAAGGAATGATGGAATAATTGAAATAAAGGAGGAACATAAGAACATAAGAAATTGCCATGCTGGGTCAGACCAAGGGTCCATCAAGCCCAGCATCCTGTTTCCAACAGAGGCCAAACCAGGCCACAAGAACCTGGCAATTACCCAAACACTGAGAAGATCCCATGCTCCTGATGCAATTAATGCAGTGGCTATTCCCTAAGTAAACTTGATTAATAGCCGTTATTGGACTTCTCCTCCAACAACTTATCCAAACCTTTTTTGAACCCAGCTACACCAACTGCACTAACCACATCCTCTGGCAACAAATTCCAGAGCTTTATTGTGCGTTGAGTGAAAAAGAATTTTCTCTGATTAGTCTTAAACGTGCTACTTGCTAACTTCATGGAATGGCCCCTAGTCCTTCTATTATTCGAAAGTGTAAATAACCGAGTCACATCTACTCGTTCAAGACCTCTCATGATCTTAAAGACCTCTATCATATCCCCCCTCAGCCATCTCTTCTCCAAGCTGAGCAGCCCTAGCCTCTTCAGCCTTTCCTCCATTAACTTACATTGTCATCAGTGGGCTCATGCTTCTATGACATACCCACATCAGAGTGCTTAGAATTAAAGGCTGGTTGTTAGATATGATAAATCTTTTTTAGGACATATGTTAGAGAACACGGACGTTGTGCTGTCATTTGCTGCCGTTGTATTCTGTAGCTAAGTTTGGTCCAGTGTAACGTCTTCATGCTCTTTTATCAAACAGTGTATCTTTTCTGTCAGAAAAATTGTTCCAGGACTCTGGCAGGGTGGTCTTTTGCTCCTTGGAGAAGAGATGAAAGTATATGGTGGCTTGGATCCTGTGATTTTATCTAAGGAGTGGTAGTTCCATGGGAAGTGTGATAGTTTTACATACAATAGGAGAACTTAATACATTTGTTTTGCTGTACATTTTTTGGTATTGGATTCTCTGAGCATGAAATCGAATTTCCACATGCAGATAGGTTAGGGCTCCTGAAAATATAATTTAATCTAAACTTGAGTTTAGATGCTACTTGAGTTTAGATGCTGTGCTCTTCATGATCAGGTTTGCATGTAGTATTGATGTGCCAATCAAACAATACCAAAGTCACAAAAATGACTGCTGTTGCACAAAATCAATACAATAAAAGGGCCATCATACTAAAGCACTACCAGTCCGTAGACCTTCCTTGCTTTTTAAATCATGGGTCCCACAGTTCCAATATTTTTTTTCCAATTTTTTTTTTCCAATTTCTTGCAATTGAAATAAAGGTAAACCACATATATTGGAACTGTGGGACCCATGATTTAAAAAGCAAGGAAGGTCAACAGACTGATAGTGCTTAGTATGATGGCCCTTTTATTGCACAGTTTTAACTGTCATAATTGATCTATCCATTTAAACAAGGTTAGGCTTTTACATGGATGAGTGGAATCCTGCTTCCATCCCATGGAGAGTTTTTGGATACAATATCAGTGACTATCCTTTCTAGGGACATGAGTTATTCAGGAAAGCATGCCTTCTGTCCTCTTTTGGACCCCCAACATGCCATCTTTCCCTGGCACCATCTTTGACCATTCATATATATACTTCTCTTCGTTTTCCCTTCCTGTCTACTACTGTAGTGCTATTGACAAGTGTCTGGACTTGACAGAACTACTGCTTCGTAGCATTGCCAGTGTTTGTTTATATAATACCCCTAGCTATAGCTGCAAAAAGTACATGGTAACACTACAGACCAAGACCACTTCCCTGGGATGAAAATTGATGTTGCTGAGCTTCCTGTCTTTTCGTTACGTAATCTGGCACTTAGCAGCTGTATCATGAGCCTTCCTACTATACCTAGCAATAGAGGCAGTTTACAAAATACATATATCCTACCTTCAGTACAAATACTTCATAGACTACCAGTATGAACCCATCATATCCTAATTAAATTCATCAGATATCCCATGTAAAATCATACCAATCAAGTAAAAGCCTCTAATGGGCCCCTGTCGATCCCTTAGTATTCTAGAAGTGAGCAATGACTAAATTTGTGCGATTTAAGGAGAGACTAGCTTTTTTAATGTTATTCTTTTTATGAGAGAGTCAGAACATGGGCTTTTAAAATGCTAATTGCTGATTTAATAAACTTTGGTCCTGGGAATATGTTTTCTTGGACGGTTATGATATGGACACCTTTAGGGTTGGCTGGCTGGAGGAAAGGTTAATAGAAATTTCCTTTCAGGTTGACTATTTAAATAAATATTTTATATTAAATGTATCTTTATTTTAGTGTTTATTGTGAGATTGATTTTTATTTTGCTATATGCTGTTCTAGGTTATGGAAATTTGTTCGGAGCTATATGTTGGTGATTGCATGTTATATGTATCAATTTGATTATATGTTATGATAGTGTAAGAGAACATCTTCTGATAAGCAAGTAATTTGCATTTAGTAAAATATAAGTATTTTTTGAGAGATTCAAATGAGGTAGGTTGGTGATTGTAGTGGCAGCATATGTTTTTTTACTTCATGCCCTTTTATGCATGTTCAGTGTATCTCCTTTGTCCAAATATAGATGTTAGTGTTAACATAAAGGTGTCTGTGTATATCTTATGGGAATACTAAGCATCATGCATACTGAAAAGAGGCTGTTAACGGTGTGTTCAGAGCAAGGGCTGGCCTTAAACTCATATAAACCAGGTTTTTACAACTTTTCAAAGGAATATAATGCCTCAAAACAGTATTGGAGTTTTCTGTTTGTTTAGAATGTTCTAGTTTTTATTGGCTCAAGTTGGCTAAGGTTGTTTTTACTACAAATTTTACTAATACAATGTTCAAAACCTGTACAGAATTGAAAAAGCTCTAAATTGTTTTGATTTCCGCTACATACTGAATACTCCTAGATGCTCACTCTAAACCTCAGGATTACTGCAATCAGTAGCAGAGAAACTTGAAGCGTAATTAGCATTTTCATAAACATATGACAGTAATGAGATTGGCTTCTGCCATTGCTTACTAAATTGTATTAAATATATAAATGTATGCAGTTATGATAATATTCTAGTCCTTATGATTTATTTTTATCAGTGATGCTCCAGTCAGTGAGCTATCCTTGGAGCTACTTTTGCTGCAAGTGGTTTTGCCAGCATTGCTGGAACAAGGGCACACGAGACAGTGGTTGAAAGGCCTTGTACGAGCTTGGACTGTTACAGCTGGATACTTACTGTAAGTATAAATAACTGAGAGATTTTTTGCATGGTTTATGGCAAGTACCCATTTACTATCTCTCAAATCTTTTGTTGCTGATTTTTATTATGATCCTGGTGCGATGACAGTTGTCATGTGTAAGCAAAGTTATCAAAGTAGTTCCCCTTTGCCATAGGGACCTTCACTCATACTTGCTTGGAGACCAAGAGGAAAATGAGAACAATGCAAACCAGCAAGCCAATAATAACCAGCATGCCCGCAATAACAATGCCATTCCAGTAGTGGGAGAAGGTCTTCATGCAGCCCACCAAGCAATCCTTCAGCAAGGAGGACCTGTCGGCTTTCAACCGTATCGTAGGCCTATCAAATTCCCACTTAGGGTAAATGCATACAATTATTTAAATTGCTTATATTTTCTGGGAGGTTTTTCAAGGGGTGATTAGTTAATGATATCTTTAGACTGTGGCATTTAGTAAGCTTTGTAACCTAAAGTCTTGGGCTTGATGATTAATGTACATCTTGAACCATTGGATTGCCTATTTCTTTCTTTTAATTTATCCTTCCCCCACCACACCATTTTCTTTCTTCATTTCCTTTCCCCATATTTTTCATATATGGAACAAACATTGTATTACAGATGATGATGCCTGCTGTTGTCTTCCAAAATACCTTTGTATGCAGGAGATGAAAGTTCATCAGCAATAAATTGGTTTGGTTTTTTTTTATACTTCTATTTCTTACGACTTTTTGGGTTTCCAACTCAATAGGAACCAGGCCTGGGATCCAGTACAATGAGCCTTCATTCACAACTGCTTTCAGATTTTTTTCCCATATCTTATATTCCCCTGCCAACTGTCTCCTTGTTTGGAGACCATGTACCAGGGCTTATCCCATAAATCTGGCCATAGGTGTTGCTGTTGTGTGATAACTGAGACACCCCCTCCCCCCCCCCCCCCCCGCCCCAGAGGCTGCAAATGCAGCCTCCACATCATCCCTACTCTGGCTGTGCTGGGAAGCAGAAGATCCCATGTCCTTTGCATGGCAATGTGCAGTGCTGCAACTGAGCCACCAGGCTGCTTCAAAGGTAAATTGTACTGCAAATTTGACTTGCATATGACTTGTGATGACCATATTTGAGAAGCAGTTACTGTTACATAGCACAGAATGGTTCTGGAATAAAGTATGAAAACTTGTTTTCTGGGGCAGTTTTCAAACTGCCAGCATTGATGCAAAATCTGGGGGTACATTTTACTCACAGGCTGTATCAGTTCTTTCCCTTCGAAAATTGTCCTGTTGAAAAAGTACCCGCAAACACTTGCACCTGTTTTTTTCACCAGATACTTTTTCTGTAAAAAAAAAAAAATGCAAGTACATTTGAAACTGTGATATTTTTTCTTCTTCATCCTAAACACACCCGTGGGAAGATCTGCTCTCTTGCTGGGTAAAAGTGTGCATTTTCTGAAAGTTGCAGAGAGATGGCAATTTTCAGCCAGATAACTTACCAGTATAAATGACTTTGAAAATTAATGTTTTATTTGTTTTGTGCTTAAGAAAAACTAGTAGTAAAAGCCTACTGTGTGGTGGTAGAGAATGGATTCAACAATTCAGAGAGAAAGAAGGGTGAAGCTTAATTTCCATATGCAAGGTAGTGAGTGGATTGGACAGTACAGAGAGTAAGGCAGAGCTGGAGAGTACAAGGAGAGAGGGGTGGAGCTCAATTTCCATACAAAAAGGGGAGGAGCTGGAGAGTACAGGGAGGGAGAGGCAGAGCTGTTTGCATACTAGTGATGCAGGTGTGGGGCAACGTTTCTCTCTTAGTTTAAGTTGCATGAAATTCCTGTGGCATGTGATCTATGGTGTAAAAAAAAAAAGGTTTAAAGAAAATAACCCCTCTGGTTTTGTGCAATGCCTCCCTAACCCTCCTCCACATATAGCATGCTCCACAGTTGTTTCTGTATTCTTTAATTCTCTCCTTTTTGTGTCATCTTTTCAGATCCTTCTGTTGACTGTTTTCATGTGCATAACATTACTGATTGCCAGTCTTATCTGCCTTACATTACCAGGTATATTTTTTCTGCTGTATTCAAAACTGTTCACATAATGTTTTGGCATGTGACCTTATAGATTGAAGATTAAATTTACACCATATTTTGAGTTAATGCTATAAAGTAGGAAAGTAGCTATGACATTTCCTTTTGAATAGAGGCGCAACATTTTAATTTGGATTTCTTCAGTAAAGGATGTTATTTTCAAGAAACCCCATCCCAGGAGTGAGCATGTTTTCGACAGGATTGCAATTAACTAACATGAAATAAAAGTTTGGCTCATATATGGGCCGATGTAATAAGCAGCGCCAAAGCTGCTGCGGAATTTTTGGATAGGTTTTTCTGGTGCTAGTCTCATGCGGGTATGTAATAACTGATTCAGCGCAGAAAAAGCATGCAGAAACCCATTAAAAAAAACTCTTGGTAGATTCTATACAAATACATGCTAATGGCATGCAAAAGAGGTGATTATCTAATCAAGGGCAATGCAGGAAGCCATGCTAAGAGGGAGATCGTGTTAGTGTGAATTTTTAGTGCCTGGGTTAGGGCAGAAGTTAACTGAAAGCACCGGTGTGGAGACCGTTTTTATGATGCTTTTTCGGATCAGCCAAGTGGAGGACGGAACTGGTAGAGAGAAGAAGCTTCTTGATGAGGCACAATCGCCAATCTGCATTTCACGCTCTTACCAGCGGTTGGAGTCTATCAAGAAGGAATTAGACAATGCTCTACTCACCTTCACATCAACTTCTGGACCACTAATTTATTCATTTTTTTGAAAAAGGAAGGCTTTCGCCTTGAGAATCAATCACAGATGTTCACACACTGATGGGTGTCCGCCTGGGTTTCTGCACAGTTGTCTGCGTGATTTACTACATAGGAACATACGCATCCGTTACTGTGTGCATTAAGGACACGTGTTTGGTGTATGCGGATTTTTTGTGTTTGTTTAGCATATGCGGCTGTTACATCCTGCGCTGCCGCTGGTGTTTGCACACACCAGAAAAGCGCATATTTCAGCGCGGGACTTATTACATCTGCCCAATAGAATATTCTGATCACATGACTTCATTACTGCGTATCCATGAAAAATATAACTTCTGAAATAATTACACTGACGTTAGTGCCTGATCATTTTTGACATCATAACCACATGGAAAAATTGGTTTCTAGTGATTGTGAATTGGTGGAATGCTCAGTGAATTTTCGGTTTTCTTAGCATTCAGGCAGGTTAATCCACGACCAGTGGGTTATGCATCTCCACTAGCAGATGGAGACTGAGCAAAGCCAACGTTACGGTATATATACCCTTGCACTGACACCAACTTGCCAGTATTCTCAATCTCCAGCAATTGGTGGACGTACATCTCCCTACTGGGAATTGCTTTAAAAAAAAAATTAGGAAAGAAAAGAAGAACATAAGAAAATGCCATACTGGGTCAGACCAAGGGTCCATCAAGCCCAGCATCCTGTTTCCAACAGTGGCCAATCCAGGCCATAAGAACCTGGCAAGTACCCAAAAACTAAGTCTATTCCATGTTATCATTGCTAATGTCTGTGGCTATTCTCTAAGTGAACTTAATAGCAGGTAATGGACTTCTCCTCCAAGAACTTATCCAGTCCTTTTTTAAACACAGCTATACTAACTGCACTAACCACATCCTCTGACAACAAATTCCAGAGTTTAATTGTGCGTTGAGTAAAAAAGAACTTTCTCCGATTAGTTTTAAATGTGCCCCATGCTAACTTCATGGAGTGCCCCCTAGTCTTTCTACTATCCGAAAGAGTAAATAACAGATTCACATCTACCTGTTCTAGACCTCTCATGATTTTAAACACCTCTATCATATCCCCCCTCAGTCGTCTCTTCTCCAAGCTGAAAAGTCCTAACCTCTTTAGTCTTTCCTCATAGGGGAGTTGTTCCATTCCCCTTATCATTTTGGTAGCCCTTCTCTGTACCTTCTCCATCGCAATTATATCTTTTTTGAGATGTGGCGACCAGAATTGTACACAGTATTCAAGGTGCGGTCTCACCATGGAGCGATGCAGAGGCATTATGACATTTCCGTTTTATTCACCATTCCCTTTCTAATAATTCCCAACATTCTGTTTGCTTTTTTGACTGCCGCAGCATACTGTACTGACGATTTCAATGTGTTATCCACTATGACATCTAGATCTCTTTCTTGGGTTGTAGCACCTAATATGGAACCCAACATTGTGTAATTATAGCATGGGTTATTTTTCCCTATATGCATCACCTTGCACGTATCCACATTAAATTTCATCTGCCATTTGGATGCCCAATTTTCCAGTCTCACAAGGTCTTCCTGCAATTTATCACAATCTGCTTGTGATTTAACTAGTCTGAACAATTTTGTATCATTTGCAAATTTGATTCTCACTCGTCGTATTTCTTTCCAGATCATTTATAAATATATTGAACAGTAAGGGTCCCAATACAGATCCCTGAGGCACTCCACTGTCCCCACTCCCTTCCACTGAGAAAATTGCCCATTTAATCCTACTCTCTGTTTCCTGTCTTTTAGCCAGTTTGCAATCCACGAAAGGACATCGCCACTTATCCCATGACTTTCTACTTTTCCTAGAAGCCTCTCATGAGGAACTTTGTCAAACGCCTTCTGAAAATCCAAGTATACTATATCTACCGGTTCACCTTTATCCACATGTTTGTTAACTCCTTCAAAAAAGTGAAGCAGATTTGTGAGGCAAGACTTGCCCTGGGTAAAGCCATGCTGACTTTGTTCCATTAAACCATGGCTTTCTATATGTTCTGTGATTTTGATGTTTAGAACACTTTCTACCATTTTTCCTGGCACTGAAGTCAGGCTAACCGGTCTGTAGTTTCCCGGATCGCCCCTGGAGCCCTTTTTAAATATTGGGGTTACATTAGCTATCCTGCAGTCTTCTTCAGGTACAATGGATGATTTTAATGATAGGTTACAAATTTTTACTAATAGGTCTGAAATTTCATTTTTTAGTTCCTTCAGAACTCAGGGGTGTATACCATTCGGTCCAGGTGATTTACTACTCTTCAGTTTATCAATCAGGCCTACCACATCTTCTAGGTTCACCGTGATTTAGTTCAGTCCATCTGAATCATTACCCATGAAAACCTTCTCCGGAACAGTTATCTCGCTAACATACTCTTCCAAAGCAAAGAAATGATTTAATTTTTCCACGATGGCCTTAACTTCTCTAAGTGCCCCTTTAACCCCTCGATCATCTAACGGTCCAACTGACTCCCTCACAGGCTTTCTGCTTCAGATATATTTAAAAACGTTTTTATTGTGAGTTTTTTTGCCTCTTTGGCCAACTTCTTTTCAAATTCTTTCTTAGCCTGTCTTATCAATGTCTTACATTTAACTTGCCAATGCTTATGCATTATCCTATTTTCTTCTGTTTGATCCTTCTTCCAATTTTTGAATGAAGATCGTTTGGCTAAAATAGCTTCTTTCAACTCCCCCCTTTAACCATGCCGGTAATCGTTTTGCCTTCTTTCCATCTTTTTAATGTGTGGAATACATCTGGACTGTGCTTCTAGGATGGTATTTTTTAACAATGACCACGCCTCTTGCACACTTTTTTCCTTTGTAGCTGCTCCTTTCAATTTTTTTCTTACAATTTTTCTCATTTTCTCATAGTTTCCCTTTTGAAAGTTTAGCACGAGAGCCGTGGATTTGCTCGCTGTCCCCCTTCCAGTCATTAATTCAAATTTGATCATATTATGATCACTATTGCCAAGCGGCCCCACCACAGTTACCTCTCTCACCAAATCCTGTCCTCCACTGAGAATTAGATCTAAAATTGCTCACTCTTGTCGGCTCCTGGACCAATTGCTCCATAAAAATGTCATTTATTCCATCCAGGAACTTTATATCTCTCGCATGTACCGATGATACATTTACAGAGTCAATATTGGCGTAATTGATGTCTCCTATTACCGCACTACCAATTTGGTTAGCTTACCTAATTTCTCTTAGCATTTCACTATCAGTCTCACCATCTTGACCAGGTGGACGGTAGTATACTCCTATCACTATAGTCTTCCTCGACACACAAGGGGATTTCTACCCATAAAGATTCAATTGTGCATTTAGTCTCATGCAGGATGTTTATCCTGTTGGACTCTATGCCATCCCGGACATAAAGTGCCACACCGCCTCCCGAGTGCTCCTCTCTGTCATTGCGATATAATTTGTACCCCGGTATAGCACTGTCCCATTGGTTGTCCTCCTTCCACCATGTCTCTGAGATGCCAGTTAAGTCTGTCACTGCTAATCATTCTAATTCTCCCATTTTACTTCTTAGACTTCTGGCATTAGCATACAAACATTTCAAAGTTTGTTTTTTGTTTGTATTTTCATTCTGATTTTTAATTGATAGAGATAAGTTAGAATTTTTTAGCTCAGCTGAGTTTTTAGTTTCAGGCACTTGAACTACTTTTCTTGTAATTGGAACCTCACTGTCGGGATGCCCTAATTCTAATGCATCATTAGTATCCTTTGAAGATACCTCTCTCTCCGAACCGTGCACTGCTGAGCGACCGTCGCCTTTCCCCTTAGAGCAGCTTTTAAACTAAAACAATCTCCTTTTTAAAAGTTAGCGCCAGCAGTCTGGTTCCACCCTGGTTAAGGTGGAGCCCATCCCTTCGGAAGAGACTCCCCCAAAAGGTTCCCCAGTTCCTAACAAAACTGAATCCCTCTTTGCACCATCGTCTCATCCACGCATTGAGACTCCGGAGCTCTGCCTGCCTCTGGTGACCTATGCGTGGAACAGGGAGCATTTCAGAGAGTGCTACCCTGGAGGTTCTGGATTTAAGCTTTCTACCTAAGAGTCTAAATTTGGCTTCCAGAACCTCTCTCCCACATTTTCCTATGTCGTTGGTGCCCACATGTACCACGACAGCCGGCTTCTCCCCAGCACACTGTCTAAAATCCTATCTAGGTGACGTGTGAGGTCCACCACCTTCACACCAGGTAGGCATGTTACCAGGCGATACTCACGCCCACCAGCCACCCAGCTGTCTGCATTCCTAATAAGTGAATCACCAACTATGACAGCTGACCTAACCCTTCCCTCCTGGGCAGTAGGCCTTGGGGAGATATCCTCGGTGTGAAAGGACAATGCATCACCTGGAGAGCAGGTCCTTGCTACAGGATCCTTACCTGCTGCATCAGGTTGATGCTCTCCAATCATGAGACCACCTTCCTCCAAGGTAGCACCAGGGCTGCCAGTCTGAAGTTGGGAGTTGGCTACTATGTCCCTGAAGGTCTCATCTCCTCCAGGTCTGCCACTCTATCCTCCAGAGATCAGACTTGTTCTCTGAGAGCCAGGAGCTCTTTGCATCGCATGCATATGTACAATTTCTCACTGGCGGGTAAAAAAATCATACATGTGATACTCTATGCAAAAGACTGGGAAGCCCCCTCTTGCTGCTGTACTGCTGCCTTCATCTCAAATTTGTTCAGTTCCTACTCAAGTTTTAAGTTGCTATGGGAATTGAAATGTGTCTAATTAATGTCCTTTAAATGTATTAGTGAATTCACTGTATGTCTGGTAGTGGCCTACACGGGAAATGATCAAACTCTCAATAAGGTGGGGGTTTTTTTTGTTTTTTTTAAGTGGCACCTGCCTATAAATTAAAGGATGAGCTAGGGGTGGGTGGGCGATTGGTGGGAATGTTGGGAAATACAAACAGTCTAACTTCAGTTAGTCAGCCAGAGTGATTCACTGCTCTTTTGATTAACAAATGTTAATCAAGAGCAGTGTACCTAATCAAACCAAATCACACTACCTCAACACTTTTTCAAGGTGAGTAACTGAACTGAACTTTTCAACCTTTTTACTTAGGTATACACTACTCTGAGCTTATTTCTAGCTTCTGGCTACTTTTTTTTTTTTTAGTATACAAACACTCTAACTACTGCTTACTAGCTGCCTTACTGACTATTTAAAAATACAAACAGTCTAACTTCTGTTTATTTGCTGCCTTACTGACTATTAAAAGCACAAACACACTAAATAATATTACCAAATAGTTAACTTTGCCCCAATACTTTTAAAAAAGACAGTGGCCCAAGCAAAACCTTACTGATTCCTTTCAGCCACCAGCAAGGTGATCCTTTCCTCTCAGTGCTCCCACTGTCTGGCGTCGGTTCGCACTTGCACTCAGGTGGACGCGTAGCTAGACCGCGAATTGGATGCCTAAATTTTGGGTATCCATGGTGTGCGCTTATTGAACAGAGCTTGTATTTGGGTGCCCTGTCCAGGCTCACTTGTGCGGACATGCAGTTGGGCACACAATTATCAGATTCCTTTGGGAGCTTGTTGCTAGTGGGTATTTATCCTTGGTGCCAGTAGCAAAGAAGCCTAAACGCCTTACTCTTTGTGCTGCTTGCCATATTTGGGTATCTCAACCTGGCATCCCCTCTAACTTGTCAGTGCTGCTTGGAGGCTCAGGGAGAGTTATTTCCAGCTGATTGTGTGAGCTGGCCCTTCCCAATATGATGCAGGCTGTCAAAGGTTTTGCTTGGTTTTGGGGCTCCCCTAACTGTTTCATCAGCAGGGGAACGTAATTCAGTGGGCACAGGATTGATGCCCCCTCTTGGTATTGATTTGTATCCTCCTGCCCTTTCTTGGGTGGAATTTTTTCAAGGGTTGCAATCCTTTCTTCAGGCACAGTCAGCAGAGCTGGCTAAACCTAAGTGTTCAGGATTGCAGACTGCAGATCCCCGCATGCCTGGTGCGTGTGGGTAAGTGTCGGAGTAAGTCTAGACCTGCTGTGGGTCATGCCGATAGGAACCCAGATGGCACATGATGAAGGCGATCCTTACTCCAGGGAGGATGGGGAAATTCCTCCAGGGTTGGAGCCATGTAGAACAATGTGTTTTCTTTCATAGAGATGAGTTGCAGACTCTGATATCCCAGACACTGAAGATGCTGGGGGTGCCAGGTGCTGATTCCATGCCTGATCCAAAGAAAAATCCCATTTTAGTTTCTTTACGTAAAGCATGTTTCTTCCTTTTTATGGATGCTATTCAAGAATTGATTGATCTTGAATGGGGTGCCCCAGAAGCTAATTTTAAAGGGGGATGAGCCTTGGAAGTGCTGTACCCTCTGGATCTGGCGGAGAGAGAGCAGTTGTGCCTTCCAGAAGTGGATGCACTGGTGTGTGCCATCACCAGGTGGAAGACTGTCCCTGTGGAAGGGGGAGCAGCATTGAAGGATATGCAGGATAGGAGAATTGAGGCAATCCTTAAACAGGCCTTTGAGGTGGTGGCAATGCATTTGCAGTTAGCCTCTTGCTTCTCCCTAGTGGCTCACTCTTCCATGCTTCTCTCTCAGGAAATCAATGAGTCTGGTTTATTTCAAGGCAGTGATGGAACAGGCGGCCACCTTTTTGGCGTTTCTGGGCTGCGACCTGGTCCGCATTTCTGCCAGAGGGTTGGCTTCGGTGATGATGGCCAGGCATCAGCTAAGGTAGAGGAATTGGTTGGCTGATACAATTTCAGAGCCTAATCTTACAAAATTGCTTTTTAAATGATCACTCTTGTTTGGGAGTGAGTTGGAGAAAATAGCCAATTAGTGGGGTGAGTCCCAGGTTCTTCGGTTACCAGAGGATGAAAAGCAGGTTCTTCAATCATTCAGCGTGAGAGGGCGTGCTAGGGGTTTCAAACGTTTTCAAATCTACAGAGGAGTGGCTTCTCAGATGACTTAACCTTTGGGTAGGTCTCATCCCGGCAGCCCAGATGGGGCACGGGCTTGAGCAGTGGTGCCCCCGCGACCCCCTCAGTGAGGGTGTGCCAACCTACCCCCGGGAACAGGAGATAGGGTCTCTCTTTCGGAGGTGGGTCAAGATCTCGTCAGACCAGTGGGTTCTGGAGGGAATAAGAGATGGCTCTGCTCTGGAATTTCTCAGCATTCCTTGGGACATTTTCATTGTGTCTCCCTGCAGCTCTCTGTAGAAGAGACAGGCAGTGGGGAGTGTGTTGTCAAGGCTTCTTAGCTTGCGGACTGTGATCCCAGTGGCCTTGGCGCAAGAAAATACGGGCCAATATTCCATTGATTTCATTGTACCCAAGAAGGGAGGGTTCCTTCACCTCATTCTGGATTTCAAGGGAGTAAACAGTCATTTACGAGTGACTCAAGTCTGCATGGGAGCCTTACACTCTGTGAAAGTGGCAGTACAGTCAGGGGAGTTTGTCCCTAGATTTGCAGAGGCGTATCTGCGTTTTCCCATCCGGATGGAGCATAAACTGTTTTCTGCATTTCGCTGTTTTGGGGCAACATCAGTTTTGAGCACTACCCTTCGGTTTGGCCACTGTGCCCAGTACCTTCTCAAAGGTTATGGTGGCGGTTGAGAGAGGATGGCATTTTGGTCCACCCATACTGGCTAACTCAGGCCAAGAGCATGAATGAGCCTTCAGGCCTCAAGGATCTCCTTTCTAGTACCTAGGTTGGGTGGTGAACTTGGCCAAGAGCAATCTGCAGACATCCCAGACACTGGAGTCTCGGTGTTTGTTTTGATATGAAGCACAGCAGGCTGTTCCTGCCGGATCCCTATTCAGAAACTGATGGCGCAGGTGTGACTATTGACAGAAGTAATACGGTGTGGTCCTAATCGAAAGGTGCTCGGGTTGATGACAGCCACCCTAGAGGTGGTTCCATGGGCCAGGGCACATATGCATCCTCTTCAGTGCATACTGCTTGTATGTTGTCCACAGTCTCGGGACTATTTGTTACGGCTTCAGTTACTGGTGAAGAACAGCATCCAGCTGCAGTGGTGGTGGTAAGCAAAACATCTAAGGAAGGGCATTCCCCTACGAACACTGGACTGGTTAGTGATCACGATGGATAAAGAGCCTCCAGGGTTGGGGGGCTCATTCTCAGGAGTTGACAGCACAGGGGCGCTGGAGTACAGAGGAGTGACTCTGGAGCATCAGTCGGTTGGATGCCCTTGCCTTTCGGTTGGCATGCTTGCAATTCATCGACCGCTTACAGGGTCGAGCGATCCGAATGATGTTTGGACAATGCGATGACAATGGCTCAGGTCAATCACCAGGGAGGAGCCAAGAGTCAGCAAATGTCGCAGGAAATATCCCAACTCATGGAATCGACGGAAGTACATCTTCAGGAGATCTCAGCCTCACACATTGCAGGAAAAGCTAATGTATGAGCCGACTTTCTCAGTAGACAGTTTGGATCCAGGAGAATGGGAATTGTCAAAGTGTTCCAGCTCATAGTGGGCTGCTGGTGCCTCCCATTTCTGGACTTGCTGGCGACATCATACAGTGCAAAGGTTCCTTGTTTCTTCAGTTGCAGAAGAGATCTGAAGTTTTGGGCATTGATGCCTTCGTGTAGGGAGTGATTGGAAAGCAATCTTCTATATGTCTTTTCCACGTGGCCCATGTTGGGCAGAATGATTCAGAGGTTCAAAAGATACACAGGGTTGGTGCTTCTAGTGGCAGATCTGCCAAGGCTCATGGTGGACTCTCCTCTTCGATTACCGGTCCACAAGGATCTGCTATAGCAGGGGCCTATTCATGAAGATCCGAATTGATTTTGTCTTACAATCAATCTCTTCGATTACCGGTCCACAAGGATCTGCTATAGCAGGGGCCTATTCATGAAGATCCGAATTGATTTTGTCTTACAATCAAGCCCTTGAGAGGACTTGATTGCTGAATCATGGATATGTCCATGGGACATATTTTTCTGTCCCATCCCATCCCATGGCAATTTATGCCTGTCCCATCCCATCCCATGGGATTCCCATTACAATATTAATATGGAATACAGTTCAAATAAAATTATTAAATTTATGAAAGTTTACGTTTAGTGTCTACTAAATAGGACTACATGTACAAAGAGACATGCAAAACGACAAAATTTATTAACTTTATTAACTTCAACACTCAAAAGTATAATCTAAGTATGACAATTCAGTATCATTCTGACACTCTCATTCTATTTCTGAGTCACTCTGCTCATTCAGCACACTATCAATTTCCTGCTCATCGACCGTTTCTAATAATTCAGTTAATCCAGGTAATCCCTGAACCATTTCCACAATTTTCATCTTACATGCAAATCTGATATACACAGAGTTTATAATGACAGCTGGTGACATCCGTTTTCGTAACTTACTCAACAACAATCCAGTCGCACTAAATAAGCACTCTGCTGCTGACGATGACACTGGTATGGCCAAAACAATTTTCGCACTTGCTTTTAGCAGTGGAAACCTATGTTCATTTTTCCAATAATTTAATGGTTGTGAAGTTGGTTGCCGTAATTTTTCAAACATGAGTTCATCCTCAAGGCATTTGTTCCTCCTGGCGCCATCAAACTTAAGTGCTTTGTTTGGCGGAGGATCAAAAAGTAAGTCAAAATCACTTTTCGGCTTTTGTTCTACAATTCCTGCTACTTCACACACAACAGATGATTCAGAAGAAAGATTTAAATCCTTGATGAATGAAATAACAGTTGGAACAACAGACTTAGAAAAAGCGACCCAGTCATTGGCCCATTTATTGGTGTCCACATTCCTTTTCTTCTGAGTAACAACAACTGACTTGACCATGTCTTCTATTTTGGCTGTAATGTCAACTCCAGTAAGGAATGCCGCAGTAACTGCCAGAGAACTGCCGCAATATGGCCAAAGTTTTTCTTCAATAATATTGCGAAAGTTCTGACAATATTTCTTCACCATGCTGCTGGAAGTTTCTTCGTCAATATCAATAACTTTGTACAACTGATAGTCTAGGACAAAATATAACAGCAATATTAAATGAGATGTAGCACCATCAATTTCTAGTTTGTCAAAAAAAGTTTTGAATTTCTCATGTATATACAGCATTCCTTTAATCTGAGCAATATTCGGAATGTGATTTAAGAATTCTTCATCTTCATTCAAGTAATGCGAGTAATTTTTTAAATGGGCATTGAAACATCGGTAATATGATCGCCATTCACGTGTTGTAGATTTTGTTGGTATGGAAAATGGCAGCTGTGATGCCTTTGCCTGACGTGTATTGTAATATGTTTCAATAAATGAAAGTTGATCCATGAAATGATCCAATTCAAAAATCACGCCTCTGCTGAAGCTATCAGTAATGCATGTTGATAACCTGTGCTCAGTACAACCAGATCGGTGAATTTCTGTATCGGTATCAAACCGTCCATCAAATGCTGCCGTCATGGTTGCTGCATTATCAGTACACACAAACAATGGACTGGAGAATGTGGTAGATTTGACAAGAAATTCACGTACAAAAAAAACTGTGCGTAAATTGTGCAGTATGAGATTCATTATTATCAATATTGATAATAGACAGAGGAAAAGGAATCCATTCCCAACTCTGATCTAGTCCACATGCAATAATTCCTCCATATGGCAACAGATATGTTTGTCTTGCAGACCAAAAGTCAACTATTCCTGAAATTGCACATTCTGGATCTTGTGCCATATTTTGAAACAATTTCTGAAACTGCAGTTTTGCCAATTTTCCTTGCTCCAAAATAGCACGAGTCACTGTTTGCCGTGATATAGTGTAATTATATACCTTGTTTGCAGCGTGAGTAGATCTTGCAGCAAAGTTAGCAGCATCACATATAACGTCACATCCAGCCGAAATGGATACTGTTGGATGTGATGTAATTAGTTCAACAACTGTTTTTTGCCACGCATTTGCCAATGTTGGTGGTGGTTTTGATACTTCCGGCTGCTTGGCTTCAAAAAATCTTTTGATGTTTGTAGAACTTGAACTACCAGAACCACATTTCATGCTATGCTGTATTGCAACTCCATAACCACTTTGATTAATCCATTTTCCATTAATCAACTTATACCAACTGTACAGCGTTTTGCACTTTGCACAGCAAAGAAATGGTGCTAAAATACCTTCAGATATTTTAACTGCTTTAACATCAGCTGTTGAAGATTTTACATGTTCTTTTGGAACATCAATCAAGTGGCATTCTCCATCACTCAACATCTTTGCAACCACAGTTTTAGTTAGATCCTGGAACTCATATTTTTGGTCGGCCATTTTGGGGTGCTAAGCTTACACAGCCTGTACTCAGTAACACCGTGACTTCAAGTGACTACCTTCCTGCCTTCACAAATTATTTGAAATTAGCAATTCAGAATGAAATTCAGCAACGAAACAGATTACACCAGATTAAAACTAGCTTTGTATTTACAAAACGCCAAAGACGACAATCAACAACACAGCAACAATGGCTGACTAGCCGCGCGCATGCGCAATGTGCCAGTCTGGCAGTGTTACCACTCGTTAAATTGAGAACCTAGACAGAGCCTTTAAAAAATCTAGGAAAACCTGAATTATTCTTTAGACTCGAAATCCTTCTCATAGCACCATGCAGTTACATAGATGATGAATGAATTCTATTTTGTTGCACTTACGCAACTGCAAATTTCAGCCTAAATTTATTTTACAATATCAAGTATCGACTACCATGGGAAATACAAATGTATGCCATGCCATCCCATCCCATGGGACGTGTCCCATGGGATTCCCATGGGAATAACATTCCTATGGACAACACTGGATATTCCACTGCTGTGATTGCATCTTGCTTCGAGCACAAAAGCTCTACACTTCCTTAGCCTATGTTCGGGTTTAGCGCGTGTTTGAGGTTTTGTGTGAGGAACGAGGGGTTCATTCTCATTCAGTTAAGATTCTGCTTATTTTGGATTTTTTGCAGGATGGGTTAAGGGCTTGGCCCTTAATTCCTTGAAGGTACAGCTGGCAGCTTTTGCCTGTTTCTGAGGTCAGGTGAATGAGTCCTTGTCGGCCCATCCAGATGTGGCCTGGTTCTTGAAAGTGGTGAAACATCTTCATCTCCCACTTGGAGTTGCCAGCAGCCTTGTGAGTCTTAATCTGGTTCTGGATTTTCTAGCGGGTCCCACTTTTCAACCACTGTGTACCTCTCCTTGAGGTTACCTATGTTGAGGGCAATGTTCTGCATGTAGAGTTTCTGAACTGCAGGCTCTGTTTTGCCCAGAACCATTCCTGCGACTGACTCAGAGGACGGTCCAGCTGCGAACTGTTGTGTCTTTTTTTTTTGCTGAAGGTGGTCTCAGGTTTTCACTTGAATCTATCGGTTTCCCTGTTAACACTGGATAAGGAGAGAAATGTGGATGAATATAGTCTGTTTCCTTTTCTTTAATGAAGACAGGTTAAGCCACCTTCCAGCCCTTGGCTGCCGGATGGTGGTGCTCTTAAGAACATAAGAACTTAAGAAATTGCCATGCTGGGTCAGACCAAAGGTCCATCAAACCAAGCATCCTGTTACCAACAGAGGCCAAACCAGGCCACAAGAACCTGGCAATTACCCAAACACTAAGAAGATCCCATGCTACTGATGCAATTAATAGCAGTGGCTATTCCCTAAGAAAACTTGATTAATAGCAGTTAATGGACTTCTTCACCAAGAACCTATCCAAACCTTTTTTTGAACCCAGCTACACTAACTGCACTAACTGAGTGGCTGTATTGCCGGGTATTACTGGTAAGTGTCTGTCAGATCCAGTCCCTAGATTAATGATGTTACATTTCTTGTTTGAGCTCAGTGTTTTCCTGTTAACTGAGTGCTTAAATTGTTCTCTGCTAATAGTTATGATTATGTATTGTTTAGTTGTCCACAGTTAGCTTTTGCAGAGAATACTGGTGGGCTGATGTCTGTGCAGGAGTATTTATACCGTGACATCAACTTTGTTCCATCTTCATCTGCTGGTAGAGGTGCATTAACCCATTGGTCGTGGATTAACCTGTCTTCATTAAAGAAAAGGAAATTATCAGGTAAGTAGTAATTTCTCCATTGATCTCTCAGTACATTTTTTTTTTTAGAAATATTGCACAATACACAAGACACAGTTTCCTTTTAAAAAGATTCCCTGACTTCCTGAAATCCTTTTATGTTCTATCCATGCTGTTGTATTTTTTCTGGGAATCGAAATTCGAAAATGATTAGTTCAAAAGTGCCACTTGGGTTGACACTATATTCAGGTATGTCCCAGCAGGTATGGGGCCAAATCTTATTGTCCTGTTATTTTGCTGTGCATAACATTGTTGCCTTTGGTTGTAATTTATCATCTATAACTTTACTGATCTTTCATTATAGTACAGCTGAAGACTTTTTTACCTTAAAATAGAAATTTTAAAAAATTGTGTTTTAAATTGTGTTAAAAAATTTGTTTTTAAAAAACTTCATTTTTTTTCTCTTGTGGAAAATAAATTCTTAATATATTTAATAATGAATCATGTAATTAGTCTCAGGTAACACTTTTACCTTACAACTACAAGAGAGATTGCAAATAAAGAATAACTTTTATTAGAATAAATTAATTTTATAATATTAAATAGTCATAGCACATTGTAGCAATGTTCTTAATGTTTGCTGCTTCTTTTAATTTTTTTTTATAACACCTTATTTCCACTTTGCACCCCACCCCTGATGTGGAGCACACTATAATAGTAATGTCATCCTCTTTCTATGTGGACTGATATAACCTTATATTGTTTGGTGATACAATTGCTGCCATCACAAATAAAAATAGGTTATTCATTTACTGAAAAACATACCAGGTTTTTAAAAATGAAAAGCAAAGTTTGGCAAGTTTTTTAAAGTGGCAAGCTGATTGCTTTATTTTTTAGACACTAAAGCTTGGAAATGCAGACAGTTTTCTTTTGTTTTTGGTGTTACATTAGTCTTGATATAGGGCAAGTACTTCTCCCTTGAAGTACAGATATATAAAATGATTGAATCTTTTTCTTTTCAGTGTTTGCTGGCCGTTGGTTAATGTCATTTTGGACAGGAGCTGCTAAAATTCATGAACTGTATACAGCAGCTTGTGGACTGTACGTTTGTTGGTTAACCATTCGGGCAGTGACGGTGCTGGTAGCTTGGATGCCACAAGGTCGAACGGTGATTTTTCTGAAGGTTAAAGAATGGTCCCTCATGGTGAGTCCTGAAGTGAATGTTTATTGTATAGCTGGTGATGCTGTATGTTCAGTGAATGGGGTTTGCATGCCCATGTTCTTTCGGCTTTCTCTTCATCTTATTTTTCTCCAGGATTAATCTTCTATAACTTGTATTGCAAGAACTGATGTCTCTCTCCGATCTGTTAGTTTAAAAAAAAAAAAAAATGCAAAAGTGGGGTCTACATTAAGACCCATGATTTTGTTTTTACCTACTCTGATTGTCAGCAATTTTTGTCCTAGTACTTTCATCTATTTTCTGGATTACTTTGCTTTAATCTGAAAAACATTCAGTTATTGTGATTTTATTTACCTTTCCAATAAGTGAACTTCCCACACATAGTTAAATACTGGTTTGCTGCATTAACATGAAACTGGAGGAGCTAATAGCTGTTTATTGCTTCTGCTACGTAGTTATAGCTACTTCAAGTATGGATTGTATTTAAAATTATTTATATCTCGGGAGATCGGTGACATCGAGCAAGATGGATGCCTGAATTAGAGCTCCTGTCCTTCTAAAATCTTAATCTACTGGTATTGGCATCAGATGCAGTAACACTACTTTTCAAGCTTTTATCGTGAGCACTCGATACCCGGATGGTAGCCAAGCAAAATAAAATGGCAGATTTGAAGCAATTCTTCTTCAAACACCGCGGATCTTGTTGAGGATACTGGTGCGAAGGGCCCAATAGGCTTCACAAAGGGGAGAGTTAGAATCATCGCCGCAGGCTCTACAGTCATGTTCTGGATCTGGTGACTTACCTTCCAGGGAGAAATTCTGTGGCTGGTTTCAAGATTTGCAGAAGGATATGAAGCAGCATAACTAGGAGCTGATGGCGATCATGGCTAATTTGAGAGAGGATATGGCCGCCTTGGGTTACCGCGTAGTTGCTTTGGATACTCGTGTAGAAGAAAACAAGTAGATGGATCGGAGTAAACAGGATTTTATTCAAGCATGCCCGACTCTGGCCTAGTTTCGCTCAGAGAGCTGCCTCAGGGGCTTACAAGCCACATCAGTTGGCTTAAAACATCACAAGGTGAAATCAAGTCAAAATAGCGAATATCCGCTGCTGAACGCTGATTATGCGAGCTTTCTTCTCTGAATGCCTTCACTAATCTGGTATGTAATACCAATATTTTTAGAGCTCTGCTTCAAAACCAAAGAAATCCTCTGTGCTATTTCGACTTGATTTCACCATGTGATGTTTTAAGCCAATTGATGTGGCTTGTAAGCCCCTGAGGCAGCTCTCTGAGCAAAACTCGGCCAGAGTCGGGCATGCTTGAATAAAATCCTGTTTACTCCGATCCATCTACTTGTTTTCATTGCTAACAGCCATCTTGGATCGGCTACCGGTTTGTTTTCTTGGACCTACTCATGTAGAAGGCCATGCTTTCTTACCAAGCAACAGAAGGCAATGCACTCTGAACAGGAACAGATAGCTAATAAGCTTGAAGACTTGGAGAATTGGTCACACTGCTGTAACTTGCAGTTTACGGTGGTGCTGGAGACACCTGCCTACGAAGACTGTAAGTCTGTAGAAATCTCCATTTGCGAGTTTTTGTGGCAGTCTCGAGAGAATGGTGATGTGGGAGATGATCTCTCTAGTGCTGAGATTAAATTGGAATGCTGTCACAGGGCTTTAGGGCCTAAACAGGCTAATAGAGTGTGTGATATAATTTGCTTTCACAATTTCGCTTTGAAGGAACACATAAGATCGCAAGAAAAAAAAAGTAAGTGGACTTGGGAGGGCCATAAAATCTCTGTCCCCTGCCAGACTACGCAAACCATGAACAAGAAGTATTCCTGAAGTCGCTGATGCACTTGCTCTTGTCTTATACTAAGGATTTGCTGATTGAGGATGGAGACTTTCACCAGAGTGCTCTCCATCTTCATCTGTGTAGGGACTGAAGGGTGCAAGACTATTACCGATGGAAAGATGGAATTTAGTAGACGTTTAGGGGCAGTGTTATCCATCCTCTAGATCTTACTAATTTTATTCTGCACCACTTGGCTCCTACTATCGCTTTGATTATTTTTTGATAGATAACGATATAATAAATAGAGTAGGTGGGGTGGGGCTAGGTAACATAACTTGGTCAGACTATGTTCCGGTTTGGTTTGATCTACAGTTTATAACACAGGACACAGATACTAGCGTCTGAATGACAGTTTATTAAAGAATTAGTCGTTTTGCAAGATCATGGCTGTCAAATTACAGGAATACTTCCAAATAAATGTTACAGCTGGTGTATCTCAATGAATGGTATGGGAATGTTCCAAAGTGGTAATGCGGGGTTTGTTAATCTCTCAAACGACCTACAAAAAGGAAAAAGAAAAGATTAGGAAGGTATCCTTGAAAAAAAATAGCAGTCTTATCTTCTATACATACATCCACTTTATCTCCTGCTGCTCTTAAAGATTTAACTTAGCTTGGGATGAGCTTAGATTATTAGATACTGATCTTATTGCCCATCACATGGAGCTGGCAAGACAAGTCTATTTTGAAGGGGGCAACAAAGCTAAAAGATATTTAGCCAGACAATTGATGTCTATTCTTACCCAGGGTTACATAGCCAAGATTATAACCTCTACTGGCACCTTGGTTACTACTTCCTCTGAATCTAGAACCTGCTTTCCCCACTTTTATTCTGTTATATAGTAGAAATACTGGTATCTCAGAGGAAGATATTGATGTTCATCTTGGTTCTGTAGATTTACCAACCCTCTCTCCAACCCAACAGCAATATCTAGATACCCCATTAGCTCTGCAGAGATTATAAATGTAATTAAATTTTTGAAAGTGTGCAAATCTACTGGATTTCATGGCTTTACTGCTGGTTATCACAAATGCTTCTTGCATATTCTTGCTGCTCCTTTAGCAGACATGTTTAATTACATAAAGAATGGCGTATCATTGTCTGTTGAATACAACTTAGCAGACATAACTGTAATAGCTAAATCAAATTGGGACCCGACTTTATGTGGTTCTTATAGACCTATATCCCTTATCAATTTATACTTAAAAATCCTAGTAAGAATATTTGCTGAGAGGTTGAAGGATCATTTCTTTGTTTGTCCACTCAGATCCAGTTTTATACACAGTAGGATGGCTGCAGTCAGATGAACTGACCCAAATCACTGTGAACCTGAAAGATGTAGTAGGCCAGATTGACAAACTAAAGAATAGCAAATCACCTGGTCTGGATGGTATGCACCCCAGGGTTCTGAAAGAACTCAAAAATGAAATTTCAGATCTATGGTTAAAATTGGTAACCTATCATTAAAATCATCCATTGTACCTGAAGACTGGAGGGTGGCCAGTGTAACTCCAATATTTAAAAAGGGCACCAGGGGTGATCTGGGAAACTATAGACCAGAGAACCTGACTTCAGTGCCAGGAAAAATAGTGGGAACTATTCTAAAGATCAAAACAAGAATATTTAGAAAGACATGGTTTAATGGAACACAGTCAACATGGATTTACCCAAGGGAAGTCTTGCCTCACAAATCTACTTCATTTTTTTTTTAAAGTGTTAAACATGTGCATAAAGGTGAACTGGTGGATGTAGTCTATTTGGATTTCAGAAGGTGTTTGACAAAATTCCTTATAAGAGGCTTCTAAGAAAACTAAAAGGTTATGGGATAGTAGGTGATGTCCTTTTCTGGATTACAAACTGGTTAAAAGACAGGAAACTGAGGGTGGGATTAAATGGTCAATTTTTTCAGTGGAGAGAGGGTGGGCAGTGGAGTGCCTCAGGGATCTGTACTGGGACCTGTGCTTTTCAATAAATTTATAAATGATCTGGAAAGGAATACGACGAGTGAGGTAATAATTTGCAGATGATACAAAATTATTTAGAGTAGATAAATCACAAGCGGATTGTGATAAATTGCATGAGGACCTTGTGAGACTGGAAAATTGTACCTCAAAATGGCAGATGAAATTTAATGTGGATAAGTGCAAGGTGATGCATATAGGGAAAAATAACCCATGCTATAATTTCACAATGTTGGGTTCCGTATTGGGTGCTACAACCCAAGAAAGAGATCTAGGCATCATAGTGGATAACACATTGAAATCGTCGGCACAGTGTGTTGCGGCAGTCAAAAAAGCAAACAATGTTAGGAATTATTAGGAAGTGAATGGTGAATAAAACGGAAAATGTCATAATGCGTTTGTATCACTCCATGGTGAGACAGCACCTTGAATACTGTGTACAATTCTGGTCGCCGCGTCTCAAAAAAGATATAGTTGTGATAGAGAAGGTACAGAAAAGGGCAACCAAATGATAAAGGGGATGGAACTACTCCCCTATGAGGAAAGACGTAAGAGGTTACAACTGTTCAGCTTGGAGAAGAGCTGGCTGAGGGGGAATTTGATAGAGGTGTTTAAAATCATGAGAGGTCTAGAACGGGTAAATGTGAATCTGTTATTTACTCTTTCGGATATTAGAAGAACTAGGGGGCACTCCATGAAGTTAGCATGTAGCACATTTAAAACTAATAAGAGAAAGTTCTTTTTCACTCAATGCATAATTAAACTCTGGAATTTGTTGCCAGGGGATGTGGTTAGAGCCATTAGTGTAGCTGGGTTTAAAAAAGGTTTGGATAAGTTCTTGGAGAAGTCCATTATCTGCTATTAATCAAGTTGACTAGGAAAATAGCCACTGCTATTACTAGCAACAGTAACATGGAATAGACTTAGTTTTTGGGTACCTGCCAGGTACTTATAGCCTGGATTGGCCACTGTTGGAAACAGGATACTGGGCTTCATGGACCCTTGGTCTGACCCAGTACAGCATGTTCTTATGGGTAGTACAAGAGATGGAGCAGTTTAGTGTTGCATCTTGTTTTAAATTTAATCTAGAAAAATCTGAGTTACTAAATATTTCAGTCGCAGATCATAGTATTGGGCACATCAAGATGAAGTTCCCTTTCAAGTGGGCTAAACAGAAAATTAAATATCCAGGGGGTCTATATTAATGACTGTGTGGAGGACCTATTTAAATTGAACTATAACCCATTAGTGGCAACTATAGTGAAAGACTTAGATAAATGGCAGGGGTATGGATTTTCTTGGTTGGGGAGGATCGCAATCACTAAGATGAATGTTTTGCCTAGATTATTTCTCTGTTTATGAAATTACCCATTCATATTTCCTCTGCTATATTACAATCTTGGCAGAAGAAGATCTTTGATTTTATTTGGAAGCTTAGACCATCTAGGGTATCTCATTTAGTTATGTTCCAACCCAAACTTAGAGGCGGGCTGGGGGTCCCTAATTTGCTTTGGTATTATGTGGCATCCCAACTGAGAGCGATAATTGAGTGGCATAAAAAAAATAATGTAAAGCAGTGGGTACTCTTAGAGCAATTTTTAATAGGTTTTAATGCCTTTCCAACCATTAACATGGCTACAAGGCATTCTTGGCAATCACTGTTGTGCATGCCGTTTTCATTATGCACCACCTTGACAGCCTGGTTGGCAGTGGAGAGAGAAACAGGTTGGCAAACGAAGCAATTTCTTTTTGACACATCTTTTTCATAACAGGGATTTTCCCACTGGCCTACACCCCAGTGCTTTTGTGGTATGGAAGGATAAAGGGATCTATCGTATTGAGTAAGTGATAAATAGGGGAAAACTTTTTTCAATTTCAGAGAGTTGATTTGGTATGATGGAAACACTTTCTTCCTTTTGCCCAAATAAGACATTTACTCTCCTCTTGGGAGATCACTGCATCTCTTATGCCTAGAAAAAGCTTGTTTGAAACCTTTTGTGATAAGGCGGATATATTGGGGGATAACATTGAAATTGTGTTAATGTAGATTTTAAAATGCCCCCTAAACATATTCAAGCATGGGAGAGAGATTTGGGAGAATCATTAAGCGGAGTGGGATTTGGCTTTTCTACATACGAGTAAGTGCTCAATATCTGCCACACTACAGGAAAATGGGAATAAAGTTTTAAGGTGGTATCTCACCCCAGAGAGGCTTTTATACCATGTATGCCAATGCTGATGTAAATATTGGAGGTCCAGGATCTTTTTCATATTTGGTGGCAGTGTTGGTTGATTTCTGGAGACATACAGCATCTTGGATCTTTTCAGAGTTGGGGGAGGTACTTCATCCCAAAAATGTTTTGCTAAAAGTTCCAGTCTCTGACATAGAGAGATCTCAACAGATATTCCTTGCAGTGCAGTGTACTATTGCAGCTTATTGTAAGCATTCAGTTGCTCCACCTTTAACTACAGTTATCCCAGAACAAGCAGGATGATAGTTCTCACATATGGGTGACATTATCAGATGGAGCCCTGGTAGGGAAAACTTCTGTCAAAAGTTTCTAGAAACTTTTGGCTGACACTCTGAGCCTACTGAGCATGCCCAGCATATGCCATGATATTCTCAGCCATAGGAGTCTCCCTTCTCTCTCGATGGCAATGCGCCCAGGTCCATCAGGTGACACCGGGCACCGATTCCCGTCGATACCATCGAAGCCCATCGATTCTCCATCGATGCCTTCACTACCTCCAATGAAGCCAAAGCAGATTCCATCCAAATCTGCTTTTAAAGCAAAGCATCACCTACAGCCAGAGGAATCCCGATTCACCTTATCCTCAGTATACTCCCTGGAAGGATGTAGATACTGATACGGAGTCAGAGGAACTACAACCTGAACTTTCTCTACCAGAAGAGAGGAGAAAATCCCCTCCTGAAGATTTGTCCTTTACAAATTTCATTAAAGAAATGGCGGACACAATTCCCTTTGAATTAATGATGGAGGAGGATACAGACACAAGGCCCTAGAAGTCCTTCAATTCGTGGATGCACCAAAGGAAATAATGGCAATCCCAATCCATGAAGTCTTTTTAGAACTTCAACAGAATGTGGGTACATCCCTGCTCAGTACAAGCAGTGAATCAAAGAACAGATGCCTGCAGCATGCTTCAGGTTTCCAAAAGCCCCAACTGTCTCATCATTTGGTAGTCGTGGAATCGGCTCGGAAAAAAGCCCAAAAGCAGAAACCTCACTCTTCTGTCCCTCTAGGAAAGGAGCAAAGGTTCTTAGATACCTTGGGAAGAAAAGTTTATCAGGGATCCATACTGGTATCTTGCATTGCGGCATACCAGCTTTATATGACACAGTACCAAAGAAACTTGTGAAACAAGTACAAGGTATTGCCGATCTTCCTCAGCAACAACAACTGGCTTTAAATACACTCATTGCAAAGGGATTGGAATCTGGTAAACATGAGGTACGAGCAGCTTATGTTTTTGAAACATCAACTCATTTATCAGCGTCAGCAATTAATGCAAGAAGGTGGGCTTGGTTTAAGGCCTTGGACCTCAGGCAAGAAGTCCAGGAAAGACTGGCAGATCTCCCTTGTGTTGGAGACAATCTTTTTGGGGAAAAGATTCAGGCTACAGTATCTCAGTTAAAAGATCATCACGAGACACTCCGCCAGCTCTCCAAACTGCCAGCAGACCAGCCATCCTCCCTAAGAAAATAATCTCGAAGGGACACAAGAAGACCCTTCTGTAGACCTAGAAAGTATTACCCACCTGCTTCTTCAGCGCGTCCGTACCGTTCACCACAAAGAGGACGTCCACATTGGCCAAAACAACAAAAAACCCAACCACCACCACAAACTGGTCCAGCAGCGGGTTTTTGAACCAAATCAAGAGAACAGAAGCCTTTCCATTAACCCTATGCCCTCCCTGCCAGTAGGAGGTCAACTTCATTATTTCAAACACCAATGGAGTCTCATCACCAAAGCCATACTAAATCGGGGACACCATCTAAAATTCAAGCCAATACCCTTGCATTCTCCACCCATTCCACTTTGGACAAGCATGCTGATTGCCAGGGCTATCAAACCAGTGCCCCGGTCCCAACAAGACAAGGGGTTCTAGTCCCACTATTTCTTCATTCCAAATAAAACAGGTGGCCTTCACCTTTTTTAGATCTCCGCAATCTCAACAAATTTCTTCACAAAGAAAAATTCTGGATGGTATCTCTGGGGGACCATCCTTCCTTTGCTTCATCGGGGAGATTGACTCTGTTCTCTAGATCTTCAAGATGCTTATGCACACATACCAATTTCCACACATCGCAAGTATCTACGATTCGTGATGGGAAAAAATCATTACCAGTATCAAGTCCTACCATTCGGACTGGCCTCTGCTTCTCGAGTATTCACAAAATGTCTAGCAGTGATTGCCGCACATCTAAGAAAAAACAGCATTCATGTTTTTCCATACCTAGACGATTGGCTAATCAGAAGTCCATCCAGGCAGGGAGCTCTCTCTGCCTTGAAAACCACAATAACTTTATTACACTCCCTGGGATTTCTCATCAACTATCCAAAATCCCACATCGAGCAGTCTCAACTCCTCACATTTATCGGAGCAGACCTCGACAGCACAGTGGCGAAAGCTTCCCTTCCAAGCGACCGTGCCAACAATCTGGTATGCTTGGCAGACACCATAATTCATCACCAGTTCGCATCTGCCCATCAAATTCTGGTGCGACTAGGACACGTGGCCTCGACAGTACATGTTACACCTATGGCAAAGTTAGCCATGAGAAGAACTCAATGGACTTTGAAATCTCAATGGCTACAAGCTTTCCAACTACTGTCATACACAGTTCAAATCACCCACCAGTTACTCCTATCGCTCCACTGGTGGACAAATCAAACAGCATTGAAAGCTGGTCTCCCATTCCAACAGGCAAATCCGCAAGTCATCCTGACCAGAGATGCCTCCAACCTTGGATGGGGAGCTCACGTCAACAACCTTCAAACACAAGGAACGTGGACTATGCCCGAGAAGCAGTATCAGAAAAACTTCTTGGAACTTCGAGAGATGTGATATGCCCTTTATGCCTTCAAAGACTGCCTCTCAAACAAGACTGTGCTGATGCTAACGGACAACACAGAAGCAATGTGGTATATAAACAAACAGGGAGGCACAGGCTCTTATCTGCTCTGCCAGGAAGCGGTGCAGATTTGGGCTTGGGCTCTAGAGCATTACATACATCTTTGAACTACTTATCTGGAGGGCATACAAAACATCCTAGCGGACAATCTGTCGACATTTCAATCCCCACGAATGGTCACTGGATCTGCATGTAGCGAGCAAAATCTTTCAATGCTGAGGTCGCCCAACCATAGACCTCTTTGCGTCCAAACTGAACCACAAAGTGGAAAGGTTCTGCTCCCTCCACTGATGTCGACAAGCATTCCCCAGGGACGCCTTTGCTCGCCCCTGGAACACAGGCCTTCTATATGCGTATCGTCCAATTCCGCTCATAGCCAAAACTCTTGTGAAGCTACAACAGGACAGAGGAACAAAGATCTTCATAGCCCCGTACTGGCCTTGACAAAAATGGTTTCCCATACTCCTTGACCTCTTGATCTCACAACCAATCTGCCTGGGTACAGAGCCCATTCTCGTAACTCAGAATCAGGGCAAGTTGCGTCATCCCAACCTGACAACTCTTGCCCTAACAGCTTGGGTGTTGAAAGCTTAATTCTGCAACCACTTAATCTTTGAACACAAGTCTCTCAAGTTCTTGTAGCTTCACGAAAGCTTTCCACACGTAAATCTTACCACTTTAAGTGGACTAGATTTACCAAGTGGTGCACACACAAAGGTATAGACCCTTTCTCCTGCCCCACATCTTCTTTACTAGATTACCTATGTCACCTTTCGGATTCTGGTCTCCAAACATCCTCTGTAAGGGTACACCTAAGTGCCATAGTGGCGTACCACAAGGTAATAGGGAATGCGCCAATAACAGCACAACCCCTAGTAAGTCAGTTTATGAGATTCTTACTTCACCTTAAGCCTCCCATTCGACCACCGGCCACTGAATGGGACTTAAATTTAGTACTGACGAGACTCATGCGGTCACCGTTCGAGCCTCTACATTCCGGTGATGAGAAATTTCTTACATGGAAAGTATTTTTCTTAGTGGCCATTACATCGGCTAGGAGGGTCAGTGAGTTGCAAGCTCTCGTCACATACTCACCCTACACAAGGTTCCTGCATGACAGAGTAGTCCTTCGCACTCACCCCAAATTCCTACCGCAAGTAGTAACGGATTTTCACATTAATCAATCAGTAGTCTTGCCTACTTTCTTTCCAAGACCTCATTCTCACCAGGGAGAGTTTTACACACCTTAGACTGTAAACGTGCGCTAGCCTTTTACCTGAACCGCACGGCAGTCCATAGAAAATCCACCCAATTCTTTGTTTCTTTTGATAAAAATAAACCAGGAGTTGCGGTAGGAAAACACTCTCTCCAACTGGCTAGCAGACTGTATCGAATTCTGTTATAAAAAAGCAAAAATTCCTTTCCAGGGGCGAGTAAAAGCACACTCAGTAAGGGCTATGTCTACATCAGTAGCATGCTATCGTTCAGTGCCCATTCTTGACATATGTAAAGTTCCCTTCACACCTTTGCAGCTCATTATTGTTTGGACAAAGAAGGATGACAAGATTCAGCCTTTGGACAATCTGTCTTAAAAGAACTTATTTCCAGTATAACACCAACTCCTTCTGCATCCATCCTGCTGTGATTTTCAGGCTGCCTCATTTTTCCAGCAGTACACCAGTTGTGCTTGTTGCACAAGTTGTCTGCTGTTGGTATAATATAAGAATGACTCAGCCTGTAGCTTCCTAATCACCCATATGTGAGGACTATCATCCTGCTTGTCCTGTGATAAAGCAAAATTACTTACCTTGTAATAGGTGTTATCCCAGGACAGCAGGATGTAGTCCTCACAGAACTCACCCACCACCCTGTGGAGTTGGGTCCGATACGTTTTATTTTTTTAGCTCACGAATATTGCTACAAATGAGACTGAAGGGAGACCCCTGTGGCTGAGAATATCATGGCATGCTGGGCATGCTCAGTAGGCTCAGAGTGCCAGCCAAAAGTTTCTAGAAACTTTTGACAGAAGTTTTCCGTACCAGGGCTCCATCTGATGATGCCACCCATATATGAGGACTACATCCTGCTGTCCTGGGATGACACCTATTACAAGGTAAGCAATTTTGCTTTACCCTGGTATTTGATGGGCTTGAGTGGCAGCATCACTTGTTTTGCTTTGCATACAAAAAGTATTGTAATTGAGATCCAAGGAAGATCTAAAATGTCATTTGTTTAATCAATACAAGAACACATTTTCTACAATAAATTAAAAGAATGCCCTGGTCATTTTTTAAATTTAATTTTATTGTTGCCTGTGCACACCCTGACTTTATAGTGTGGCATTCTTTCTTCTTTTTTTTTTAAATATGCCAATTTGCTTCTGCTCCTTGGACTTTCAGCTTAATTTAAACCATCTGTTGGGCTGTTACTCCATGATTCATTCTCAACTACTTGGGATTTCACCCCCCATTTTTATATCTCCTTCCAGTTTTCCCCATCCTTTGCAGTGATGCTTCTTGGCCAGGGGCTGCAAACTGCAGCTCCCTCTGGGATGCAGTAATAAGGACCTTGAGTCTGGTCACTAATTTAGGTGTTAAGAGCAATAACTGGAATTCCCTCCTCCAGGTACTGTGAACACTGCTTCTTCAGCATCCTCAGTAGAGTCTTGCACCCAGACATGAACAAAGGTCCTCTGCATGGCAGTTGCGTGCAGTGTCATTGACTGCCAAAGTGGTATTCTTGACAGAATTGAAAGACTGTTTTCTTTCTGTACTAATCACCTAGGCTAGAGAGAAAACATTGGATAAAGATGTGCCCTTATTTATATGTAAACATTTTTGTTTTTAATTAGATAATGAAGACACTGATTGTAGCTCTGCTGCTAGCTGGAGTAGTCCCACTCTTGCTTGGGCTTTTGTTTGAACTGGTAATTGTTGCTCCACTGAGGGTACCACTGGATCAGACGCCGCTATTTTACCCCTGGCAGGTAAGTTAATAACTTCTGTGTATTGGAATGACTATTGAATTAGTTCTCCACTTAAGGATTTGCTGTATTGAATGTGGTATCACTCTTTCTTCAGCTGTAAGTACCTTCAATAGTCACACATTAGGCATATGACAGGTCACAAGTTGAGACATGCAAGGTTTTCCCAAGCTCTGGAGCTTTCCTTGAGTTTCTGTACCAGTGAATAGTGTCAGCTGTTGGAACCACCTGCTTTAATTCCTTTTTGCTGCCTAATGAGATGACTTTTCCTTTCTAGACTATTTCCCAATACTGAGTACTTCTCTGCTAGGTTTTAGAATTGTGCTGCTTTTTATATTTTTATCTATTTTTGCTAATATAGGCATCTTTGCCATTTATTTTGTTTTGACTAAACTTTTTCACATTAAGTATTTTGCATACTACTTTGGGACCCATTTGTGTCAAGACATATTTTTTCTGGTGGAAGAAGGGGTTCAAGAATTTTTTGTTTTCTTGATTGCTGTTGAATTTTTCATTGTGTAAGGAAAAGCTAGACTAATGCTGGTAGTTTGGCAGGTCCTTACCACATTCTTTAGGTGTCTGACAGCTCATTGCACCTTATCAATTAGCTATTTCTGTTCATTCTGGCATTGTAGTCACAAATAGTGTTATTTTGCTGTTCTTTTCAGCTAATTTGGTTGATGGTGCTGATGTTTTGTCATTTGTTTGCACTGTCTATAACCCAGCATGTAGATATTTAAGTAACATTTGTGTCCTTTAAAGGTTGAATTCCAGGATTTTCTTCAAACATTTCTTTGGTAACATTTGTTAGGCTGGAAGGGCAAGTTCTTGGTAGTAACTGAAGAAATGGGCACGCCAAAGTGTAGATGCTATACCTCTTCTTGGTTCCTTCTTGCTCCAACTGTTTTGGAGAAATTTGGAATTTCTGTAAGGGGGAGGGTAGACTGATGTGCACAGACTGAGAGAGAGACCACTTGGGGTGGTGATGTCTGATCTGAAGGCAACAAAGCAATGTGACAGAGGTGGCTAAGGCCAGAGGGATGCTGGGCTGCATAAAGAGAGGTATAACCAACAGGAAAAAGGTGGTGGTGATGTCCCTGTACTGGTCTGTGGTGAGGTCTTATCTGGACTCTGTTCAGTTCTCCCAGGACAAGCAGGATGGTAGTCCTCACATATGGGTGACATCATCGGATGGAGCCCCATCACGGAACACTTTTGTCAAAGTTTCTAGAAGTTTGGCACATCAAGCATGCCCAGCATGCCACTAACCCTGCATCCACCAGGGGTCCCCCTTCATTCTCTTTTTTTTCCGCACAGCAGTTGCCTCACGGTTCTTAGGAGCTCTGTGAGAATTTCTCACAATCTTTCTTCACAGAACGTTTTTTGAAAATTCTAGAGAATTTTTCCCCGTCCCAGGGTCCCCCATCGACCACCTATCTGCTAACATTCCGATAGGTTTACCACGTTTGTTGCGGTCAGTTCCCAGCGGTGTTCTTATTGGTGCCTGAAGGCCACAGACTGCATGCCGCCCCCTTTTTCACTATGGCGACCGGGTTTCAAAAGTGCCCCGAGTGTCTGAGGACTATGTCCATAACGGACCTTCACGATGTCTGTGTTTTATGCCTGGGGCCATCCCACGACATCCAACTTTGCACTAGTTGTGCTCAAATGACCCCTAAAGGCCGTTACTCCTGCCTGGAGAAGATGGAGCACCTGTTTGCCTCTAAGCACTCGTCTCCATTGAATCCAGCTAAAAGTGCCCAGAGTTGAAAGATTTCCTAGTCTTTGACTCTTTCTCTATCGACGTCTCAACAACATCGAGACACCTGTGACTGTCCATCACCGGCATCGTCCCGCTTGAAGGCTTCAACATCCTCTGCACTGGAGAAGGACTGGGCCGAGCATCGCGAGAAGCACCGGCGCAAATCTTAATCTGATGCCGGCACAGATAAGGCAGTGCCATCGACCTCGGCCGAGCCGCCTTCTAAGAAGTCCCAGGGAGAGGAGCCCCCATCCTCCTCTGGACCCGGGACACCGAGGCATTCCCCCATCTACAATGGTGCCGGGTGCCGAGACTCCACAAATTCCTGTGGACCCTCCAGCAATGCCTAGTCAGCCTCCAATCACGGCCAGCCTTTTGGGAGGAATTGTACCGGATGGTCCAAGAGGCAGTACTTCAGGCCCTTCAGGGTTTTCAGTCACTACCGGCGCCGGCTCCCATACAGACACCCGATCCGGTGCCTGTTATTTTGGCTCTGCTACTAGAACATTTGAATACCCTGATCGGTGCACTTCCATCGGTACCCATCCCTTCGGGACCATCGGCACCTTCACAGCCATCAATCCCTCCTCCCGCATCGAACCCAATTCCTTTGTCTTCAGATGATGAAGCAGCGGACCATGGCTCCTCTCCTCTCCGGGAACCACCAATGCCGGAGCCGATTCCTGGACCATCTGGCTTAGTTACGCCTCGATGTCCATCGAAGACACCAATGCCATCGGTGCCGCCACCACCGATCTCTGTACCTCGTCGTTTTCCATCAGTGCCACCTCCTCATCCAACTGGACTTGGACTTCTGCCTCCATCTGAAGGGCCGCGGGGAACGATTCATCTGACTCATAAGCTTCTGAAGACCTTTTGTCAGAGCCTTCACCCCCGGAAGAAAGACTCCCCTCCGGAGAACCTCTCCTTTGCTAGTTTTATCAAGGAGATGTCTGAAACCATTCCTTTTAAATTGCAGATGGAGGAGGATATCAGACATAAAATGCTGGAAGTGCTTCAATTCGTGGATGCCCCTAAAGAGGTAATGGCAATTCCGGTCCACGAAGTTCTGCTCGACTAGCCATGAGAGTGACTCAATGGACCTTAAAGTCCCAGTGGTCCCAATCAAACCAAGATTTGTCACAGATTGTCCACGTGACCAGCCAGCTTCGCCACTCACTAGCTTGGTGGATACAGGAGTCCAATCTCCAGATAGGACTACCCTTCCAACCACCAAATCCTCAGATTACATTGACTCCAGATGCCTCCAATGTAGGTTGGGGAGCCCATGTTAGCAATTTACAAACCCAGGGAACATGGACCAGGGCGGAGGCAAAGCACCAGATAGATTTTCTGGAGCTCCGGGCGATACGGTATGCCCTATTCGCATTTCAGGATTGCCTATCCAACAAGGTTATCCTAATTCAAACAGACAACCAGGTAGCAATGTGGTATCTCAACAAGCAAGGGGGCACAGGCCCTTACCTGCTATGCAGATCTGGGCCTGGGTTCTCTCACTTTCCATGCTTCTGAGAGCAACCTATCTGATGGGCATAAACAATGTGATGGCAGACCGCCTCAGCCGGACCTTTCATCCCCATGAATGGGCTCCAGATTCCACTGTAGCAAACAGAATTTTCCACCAGTGGGGTTGTCCGTACATGGACCTTTTTGCGTTGTTTCATAACTGCAAAGTAGATCGCTTCTACTCTCTACACCGCAGCCGCAAGACACCACCGATGGATGCTTTCGCCCACTCGTGGAGCACGGCTCTTCTATATGCATACCCTCCTATTCCACTCATCAGCAAGACTCTCATGAAGTTACGACACGACCGGGGCACAATGATCCTCATAGCCCCATACTGGCCGCGGCAAGTTTGATTTCCCAATCTACATGACCTCTCAGTGCAGCAACCAATATGCCTGGCTACAGCACCAACTCTAATAACGCAGAACGACGGACTGTTGTCATCTGAACCTTCAGCTCTATCTCTGACAGCATGGATGTTGAAAGGTTGATTCTGCAATCCCTTAACCTTTCTAACGATGTGTCCCATGTCCCCGTAGCTTCACGGAAGCCTTCTACTAGGAAGTCTTACCTTTCAAAGTGGAACAGATTCTCCTTGTGATGCATGACAAAGGGAATAGATCCCTTTTCCTGTCCCACAAGATTCCTGGACTACCTCTGGCACCTCTCGGAGTCTGGCCTACAAATTTCCTCCATCTGAGTACATATAAGTGCCATAGCCGCTTACCATAAAGGTATAGGAGATGCCCCACTTTTGGCACAACCCCTTGTAGGGCGCTTTGAGAGGCTTGCTGCAACTGAAGCCTCCACTGCGTCCCCCGATTGCGGCATGGGACCTCAATGTTATGCCAGCACGGCTCATGCGACCTCCGTTCGAGCCCCTACACTCCTGCAAGCTCCGACATCTCACTTGAAAAGTGATCTTTCTAGTGGCCATAACATCAGCTCTGAGTCAGTGAGCTACAGGCATTGGTCACATACCCACCTTATACAAACTTTCTCCACGATCGTGTGGTGCTCCTCACTCACCCTAAATTCTTATCAAAGGTAGTGTCTGATTGCCACTTAAATCAATCCATACTACTACCCACATTTTTTCCAAAGCCTCACTCACACCCAGGTGAGCAGGCTCTGCATTCCTTGGCTGTAAGCGTGCGCTCGCATTTTATTTAGACGGCACTGCAGCCCATAGGAAGTCCACCCAACTCTGTCTCCTTTGATAAGACCAAGTTGGAAGTTGCAGTGGACAAGCAGACCCTGTCCACCTGGCTGGCGGACTGTATTTCCTTCTGCTACCTACAAGCAGGCCTTCCGCTACAGAGACGCATGATAGTGCATTTGGTTAGAGCCATGGCAGCATCAATAGCGCACCTCTGTTACCTATTGCTGATATCTATAGGGCTGCTACTTGGAGCTCTCTCCATACCTTCGCAGCTCATTACTGCCTCGGCAAGACTGGCAAGCAGAACTGCATCTTTGGCCAATCTGTATTGTATAATTTGTTTCCAGTTTAATAACCCAACTCGTCCTACCTACAGCCCAGTGTGAAATTCAGGCTGCTCTACATAACCAACTGCACCCCTGTGGTTGTGCCTATTGCACATTGTTGGGTGCTGCTTGGTTGATTCTGTTTGGGCATCCTGTAGCTCGCTATTCACCCATATGTGAGGACTACCATCCTGCTTGTCCTGGGAGAAAGCGGAGTTGCTTACCTGTAGCAGGTGTTCTCCTAGGACAGCAGGATGTTAGTCCTCATGACACCCACCCACCACTCCACGGAGTTGGGTTCGTTTACATTTTATTTTTCGCTTGTATGTTTTGCTACAAACAAGACTGAAGGGGAACCCCTGGTGGATGCAGGGTTAGTGACAAGCTGGGCATTCTCAGTGTGCCAGTCAAAGTTCTAGAAACTTTGACAAAAGTGTTCCTTGATAGGGCTCCATCCGATGATATCACCCATATGTGAGGACTAACATCCTGCTGTTCTGGGAGAACACCTGTTACAGGTAAGCAACTCCGCTTTCTGGAAACAGCATCTTAACAAGGTTAAGAATAGAATGGAAGCAGTCCAGAGCAAGGCAACGAAAATGTGTGGGATCTGCATGGAAAAACTTAGGAGATGACTGTATATCCTAGGGGAGATATAATACAGATTTTATTTTTTGTTTCTTAGGCATTTTGTCTACTTAGTTTTAAAAAGGAAGAATAGAAGGAAGGAGCACCCTTCCTTCCTACCCCATCTCCCACCCACCCTTACCTTCACTTCTAATTTAATAGGACTAACCCACTACTTTGGAGGGGTGGGGTGGACATTGGCAGAGTATCACAAGGAAGTAATTTAGATACATTTAATTACTGTGGAATCAAGTACAGTTTCAGAAGGAGATTAATTAGTAATACCATAATGGATATTTCAGATAATTTTCAGGATAAGAGAAAAATACTGGTTAGTATCAGAAAAAGGAGTGAGCACGTGAATTTGTTCATTCTATGTTTCTGCAAATACAACAAATTAAGTACATTTTTTGTGAGCTGATTGGTAACATCATGTGAGATCTTGTGGGAGCACTGAGAGGAGAGGAAGTAAACAATTGGGCCATATTCTTTAGTGTGTTTGTGTCTGTATTAAATAGCTGGTCAGAAGCCAGGATATTGGTGTGTTGATTTCCCTCCCACTCATTCTTTGATTTATAGTTAGGAGACACTTTCACAGGATTACACAGGATTTCCCCAGGCCGTATATATATTTAAAAAAAAAAAAAAAAAAAAAAAAAAGTATAATCATCCCCTTGTAGGTCACTACTAGATAAATAGTGAATACACTAAAGTTAAAGGACTCAAATTATACACATCCCTACTCCCATAGCAACCTAAACTTAACTAGGAACTGCAGCAAGGGGGGGGGGGGCCTTCCAGTCTTGTATTGAGTCTCACATGTATGGTGAGAGGTTATATGTGTGCACCCAGTGCAAAGAGCTCCTGTCTCTGATAATGAGTCCAATCTCTGGAGGCTAGAGTGGCAGACCTGGAGGAGCTGAGGCAGACGTATATAGATGAGACCTTCAGGGACATAGTAGCCAAGTCCCAACTCCATTCTGGCAGCCCTGGTGCTGCCTTGGAAGAGAAAGTTCTCCTGGTCGGAGAGCATCACCTGGTGCAGCAGGAATTGATCCTGTAATTTAGACCTGCTCTCCAGGTGATGCATTGTCCTCTCGCCTAGGTTGAAAGGGTTAAGTTGGCTGTCACAGTTGGTGATTTGATTACTAAGATTGTAGGTGGCTGGTGGGCATGAGGATTGCCTGGTAACAAGCCTGCCTAGTGCAAAGTGGCGGACTTCACGCATCACTTAGATAGGCTTTTAGACAGTGCTGGGGAGAAGCTGGCTGTCGTGGTACATATGAGCACCAACGGCATAGGAAAATGTGGAAGGGAGGTTCTGGAAGACAAATTTAGACTCTTAGGTAGAAAACTGAAAGCCAGACCCTGCAGGGTAGCATTCTGTGAAATGCTCCTTGTTCCATGCACAGGTCCCCAGAGGCAGGCAGAGCTCCGGAGTCTCAATGCAATGATGAGTCGATGGTGTACGGAAGAGGAATTTAGTTTTGTAAGGAACTGGGGTCCACCTTAACCAGGTGGAACCAGGCTGCTGGCGCTAACCTCTTAAAAAAAAAAAAAAAGTTTTTAAACTAGAACAAAATGGGAAAGCTGACAGTCACTCAACAGCACATGGTTCAGAGGGAGGTATCGTTGAAGGATACTAATGAAGCATTAGAGTTAGTTGAAATGTTTGTATGCTAAGGCTAGAAGTCTAAGAAGTAAGAAGGGAGAGTTAATGTATAGCAGTGAATGATGACATAGACTACTTGGCATCTCAGAGACATGGTGGAAGGAGGATAACAATGGGATAGTATTATACCAGGGTACAAATAATATTGCAGTGACAGAGAGGAGTGGCATAGAGTCCAACAGGATAAAGATCCCGCAAGAGACTAAATGCACTATCAAATCTTTCCCTTGTGTGCTAGGGAAGAGTATAGCGTTAGGAGTATACTTCCAACCACCTAGCCAAAATGAGACAGACAGACAGAGAAATGCTAAGAGCAAAGCTAAGTAAATTGGTTATGCAGTAATGGGAGATTTCACTTAGCCTAGGTAAATGTAACATCAAGACATGCTAGAGAGAGCGAGATCCTGGAAAGAATAAACATTTTTATGGAACAATTGGTTCAGGAACTAACGATAGATCTAATTCTCAGTGGAGACCAGGAATTGGTAAGAGCTAACGGTGGTGGGGCCGCTTGGCAATAGTAATCATAACATGATTACATTTGAATTAATGACAGGAAGAGGACAGTAAGTAAATCCATGGCTCTAACATTAAACTTTCAAAAGGGAAACTGACAAAATGAGGAAAATAGTTAAAAAAAATAAACAAACTGAAAGGTACAGCTACAAAGTTAGTGTGCAACAGGCATAGACATTGTTTAAAAATACCATCTTAGAAGTGCAGTCCAGACATATTCCATGCATTAAGAAAGGTGGAAGGCAGGTCAAACGTTTGCTGGTATGGTTAAAACATGAGGTGAAAGGCTATTTTAGCCAAAAGATCTTCTTTCAAAAATTGGAAGAAGGATCTATCAGAGAAAAATAGGATAAAGCATTGGCAAGTGAAATGTAAGACAGTGATTTTATTTATTTTATTTATTTATTTAAAAATGTTTATATACCGCCTTTACAATTCAAAGAATTATTCAAAACGGTTTACAACCAAACATACATAGTAAATAAACTTGAAAATAAAAACAAATTAAAGCTAACATTAAAAAATAATAGCACCATAAACATTCATGCCCTACAACTTTAAACAGCAAAATTAGATTGAGTGTAAGTATTATTTTCTTTGAATATTGTCTGTTTGAAGAGAGATAATGACAATGCGGAAGGTAAGTGAGTGATAAGACAGGCTAAGAAGAAATTTGAAAATAAGTTGGCCGTAGAGGCAAAAACTCATAATAAAAACTTTTTAAAATATATCCGAAGCAGAAAGCCTGCAAGGGAGTTGGTTGGACCATTAGATGATGAAGGGGATAAAGAGACACTTAGAGAAAATAAGGCCATTGCGGAAAGACTAAACAAATTCTTTGCTTCAGTGTTTACTGAAGAGGAAGTTGAGGAGATACCTATTCCAGAGACTGTTTTCAAAGATGATGATTCAGATGAACTAAACCAAATTATGGTGAACCTGGAAGATGTAATAGGCCAGATTGACAAACCGAAGAGTAGTAAACCACCTGGACTGGATGGTATATAGCCGAGGGTTCTGAAAGAACTAAAAAATGAAATTTCATACCTATTAGTAAAAATTTGTAACCTGTCATTAATAATATCCATTGTATTTGAAGACTGGAGGGTGGCCAATGTAACCAGGATATTTAAAAAGGGCTCATGGGGAGATCGGGAAACTATAGACTGGTGAGCCTGACTTCAGTGCCAGGAAAAATTGTGAAAACTGTTATAAAGAATAAAATCACAGAACATTTAGATAAACATAGTTTAATGGGACACAAGCCAGCATGGATTTACCCAAGGGAAGTCTTGCCTCAAAAATCTACATTTTTATGAAGGGGTAAATAAACATGTGGACAAAGGTGAACCAGTAGATGTGGTGTATTTGGATTTTCACAAAGCATTTGACAAAGTCCCTCATGAGGCTTCTAAGAAAACTAAAGACTTGGGATAGGAGGCGATTTCCTTTTGTGAATTGCAAACTAGTTAAGACAGGAAACAGAGTAGGATTAAATGGTCTGCTTTCAAAGTGGAAAAAGGTAAACAGTGGAGTGCCTCAGGGGATCTGTACTAGGACTGGTGCTTTTTAATATATTTATAAATGAGGTGCTTAAATTTGCAGATTACACAAAATTATGCAGAGTAGTTAAATCTCAAGCGGTTTGTGATAAATTGCAGGAGGATCTTGTGAGACTGGAAGATTGGTGTCCAAATGACATGAAATTTAATGTGGACAAGTGCAAGGTGATGCATATAGGGAATAATAAGTTGCTGTGTTACTCAATGTAAGGTTCCACATTAGGAGATACCACCCAGGAAAGAGAGGCATTATTGTGGGTAATACATTGAAATTATCAGTTCAGGGTGCTGTGGCAGTCAAAAATGCAAACAGAATGTTAGGAATTATTAGGAAGGAGATGTCAGATGCCTCTGCAAGTCTCCATGGCGAGACTGCACCTTGAATACTGTGTGCAGTTCTGGTGCCACATCTCAAAAAAGATATAGTTACACTGGAGAAAGTACAGAGAAGGGTGACCAAAATGAATCTTTATGGGTAGAAATCCCTTGTGTGTTGGAAGAGTATAGTGATAGGAGTATACTACCATACACCTGGCCAAGGTGATGAGACAGACAGTGAAATGCTAAGAGAAATTAGGAAAGCTAACCAAATTGGTAGTGCAGTAATAATGGGAGATTTCAGTTGCCCCAATATTGACTGGATAAATGTAACATCAGGACATGCTAGAGAAATTCCTAGATGGAATAAATGACAGTTTTATGGAGCAATTGGTTCAGGAACTGACGAGAGAGGGAACAATTTTAGATCTAATTCTCATTGCAGCGCAGGATTTGGTGAGAGAGGTAACAGTGGTGGGGCCTCTTGGCAATAGTGATCATAATATGATCAAATTTGAATTAATGACTGGAACAGGGACAGTAAGTAAACCCACAGCTCTAGTGCAAAACTTTCAAAAGGGAAACTTTGATAAAATGAAAAAAATAAGTTAGAAAAAAACTGAAAGGAGCAGCTACAAAGGTAAAAAGTGTGCAAGAGGCATGGACATTGTTTAAAAAAAAAAAAGAAAAACACCATCCTAGAAGCACAGTCCAGATGTATTCCACACATTAAGAAAGGTGGAAGGAAGGGAAAATGATTACCGGCATGGTTAAAAGGTGAGGTGAAAGACTATCTTAGCCAAAAGATCTTCATTCAAAAATTGGAAGAAGGATCCAACAAAAGAAAATAGGGTAAAGCATAAGCATTGGCAAGATAAATGTAAGACATTGATAAAACAGGCTAAGTGAGAATTTGAAAGGAAGTTTGCCATAGAGGTAAAAACTCACAGGAAAAACTTTTTAAAATATATCTGAAGCAGAAAGCCTGTGAAGGGAGTCAATTGGACTGTAAGATGAACTAGGGGTTAAAGGGGCACTCAGAGAAGATAAGGCCATTGCGGAAACATTAAACGATTTATTTGGTTCGGTGTTTTCTGAAGAGGATGTGGGGGAAATACCCATTCCAGAGAAGGTTTTCATGGGTGATGGTTCAGATGAACTGAATCAAATCACGATGAAACTAGAAGATATGGTAGGCCTGATTGACAAACTGAAGAGTAGTAAATCACCTGGACTGGATGACGTACACACCAGGGTTCTGAAGGAACTAAAAAATGAAAATTCAGAACTATTAGTTAAAATTTGTAACCTATCATTAAAATTATCCATTGTACCTGAAGACTGGAGGATGGCTAATATAACCCCAATATTTAAAAAGGGCTCCAGGGACAATCCGGGAAACTACAGACCAGTTAGCCTGACTTCAGTGCCAGGAAAAATAGTGGAAAGTGTTCTAAACATCAAAATCACAGAACATATAGAAAGACATGGTTTAATGGCACGAAGTCAGCATGGCTTTACCCAAGGCCAGTCTTGCCTCAGAAATCTGCTTCACTTCTTTGAAGAGATTAATAAACATGTAGATAAAGGTGAACCAGTAAATATAGTGTATTTGGATTTTCAGAAGGCATTTGACAAAGCTCCTCATGAGAGACTTCTAAGAAAAATAAAGTCATGGCATAGGTGGCGATGTCCTTTCATGGATTGCAAACTGGTTAAAAGACAGGAAGCAGACAGTAGGATTAAATGGACAATTTTCACAGTGGAGTGCCTCAAGGATCTGTTTTGGGACCCGTGCTTTTCAATATACATATAAATGATCTGGTAAGGGATACGATGAGTGAAGTAATCAAATTTGCAGATGATACAAAATTATTCAGTGTAGTTAAATCACAAGCAGATTATGATAAATTGCAGGAGGACCATGAGAGACTTGAAAATTGGAAATCCAAATGGCAGATGAAATTTAATTATTTATTTATTTGGAACTTTTATATACCAACATTCATGTGGAAAAGAACATATCAGATTGTTTTACAGTGAAACAAAGCATAAAAGAATGCATTATATCGAACAAGGGATATCTGTAACTGGGCTCAAAAGGGGAACAGATAAATACTAAGCTTTTCCAGTGGGCAACAAACTGAAATAAAAACAACAAACAACAATGTTACATTTCTATAATACATAAGAGAAGAGCAAGGGCTGATTATGCTAGAAGATGTCAAGGGGAGCAAAACCAATGAAAACTGGGAGTACATGGAACAATGCGCAAGATATAGTGGGAGGGATCAGGAGAGGAGACAAACAGAAGGGAGAGGACAAATTAAAATTGAATAATTAAAAGCATAACCTGTCTGCAACGCTATGAAATTTAATGTGGATAAATGCAAGGTGATGCTTGTAGGGAAAAATAACCCATGCTGTAGTTAGGTTCCATAATGTATACTTTTATAAACCGTTTATTTATTTATTTTTGGTTTTTATATACCGGAAGTTCCTGTATAAAATACATATCACTCCGGTTCACAGGTAACAGAAATAACTACCGCCGTGTGGCGGTTTACATGGAACATATCAAACGATTTACATGGAACATATCAAACGATTGATTTATAATAAGTAGAAAACAAACTAAGTTCAACTTTGAAACACATAAATAAGGCAAATAATAAATAGGGTAAATAAACATTGCATTAATGCTATAGGACAGTGGGTTGTTTATTTCTTGTTCTTAGCTCTCTGGGAATGCTTGAAGGAAGAGCCAAGTCTTGAGTTTCACCTTAAAAGTGGTATGGCATGGCTCAAGGCGGAGGTCTGGAGGTAGTGAGTTCCAGAGTGACGGGCCCGCTGTGGATAGAGCGCGTTTTCTCAGGGAGGATTTTGCGGGTTGGGTGATCAATCTGTTTTGGTATGCCCTTCTCGTCGGCTTTTTAGAAGTGTGTAGTTGGAGCTGGAAGGTTAGGTTGAGTGGGGAGATGTTATGTAGGGCCTTATGAATCATCATGCTGGTTTTGAACTGTATCCTGTATTTGATGGGAAGCCAATGGAGGTGCTGGAGGATCGGGGTGATGTGGTCTTTTTTTTTTGGCATTGGTGAGAATTCTTGCTGTGGCATTCAAGACCATCTGGAGGGGTTTGGTGGAGCAGGCGGGAAGTCCCAGCAGGAGTGAATTGCAGTAATCCAACTTCGGGAGAATGATGGCTTGGAGTACTGTGCGGAAATCTCTGTAGCGCAGAAGTGGCTTTAGTTTCTTTAAAACTTGTAATTTAAAGAAGCATTCTTTTGTAGTGTTTACGAATTTACTGAGGCTGAGTCTGTTGTCTAGGAGTACACCCAGATCTCTGACTTGAGGCGAGGTGGTGTATCCTGATGTGTCTGGAGAGTTGCTGGAGGTAGGTGGGGCAAATAGTTCCGGTGCTATTATTAGGATTTCCGTTTTGTTAGTATTTAGGACCAGGTTGAGGCTGGTTAGTAGATCGTTGATGGTTGAGAGGCATTTATTCCAGTAGTCCATGGTCTTGTGTAAGGTGTCTGTTATGGGGATGAGAATTATGATGAGAGTTATGATGGCTCAATCGAATAACGGTATATAAAACTCAACAAATAAATAAATAAATATTAGGAGCTACTACCCAGGAAAGAGATCTAGGCGTCACAGTGTATAATACTTTGAAATAGTCTGCTCAGTGTGCTGCGGCAGTCAAAAAAGCAAGCAATGCTAGGAATTATTAGGAAGGGAATGGTAAATAAAACAGAAAATGTCATAATGTCTCTGTATCTGCTCCATGGTGAGACCACACCTTGAATACTATGTGCAGTTCTGGTCTCCACACTCAAAAAGGATATAGTTGCATTGGAAAAAGTGCAGAGAAAGGCGACCAAAATGATATGGGGCATGAAAAGGCTAAAGAGGTTAGGGCTGTTCAGCTTGGAGAAGAGACAGCTGAGGGAGGATATGATAGAAGTCTACAAAATCATGAAAGGACTTGAACAAGTTAGTGTAAATTGTTTATTTACTCTCTGAGATAACAAAAGAACCAGGGGGCACTTCATTAAGTTAGCAAGTAACTCATTTAAAACAAATCGAAGAAAATTCTTTTTCACTCAGTGCATAGTTAAACTCTGGAACTCATGGCCAGGGAATGTGATTTCAGCAGTTAGTGTTACTGAGTTTAAAAAAGTTTGGATATGTTGCTAGAAGTTAAATCAATAAACTGCTATTATGATAACTAATAAGCAATAGTAGCTTGTGATCTATCTAATGTTTGGGTACTTGCCAGGTACATGTGACTTGGATTGCCCACTGTTGGAAACAGGATACTGGGCTTGATGGACTCTTGGTCTGACCCAGCATGGCATTTCTTATGTTCTTATGATAAAGTGGATAGAACTGCTCCCCTACAAGGAAAGGCTAAAGAGGTTAGGGCTGTTCAGTTTGGAGAAGACAGCTGAGGGGGATATGAAAGAGGTCTACAAAATCATGAAAGGTCTTGAATGGGTAAATGTGAGTTGGTTATTTAATCTTTCGGATAATACAAGGACTACGGGGCACTCCATGAAGTTAGCAAGTAGCTAATTTAACCAAATTGAGCGAAAAATAATTTTCTTCAATGTATAATTAAGTTTGGAATTCATTGCCAGAGGATATGGTTATGGTAGTTAGAGTAATTTGGTTTAAAAAAGGTTTGGATAAGTTCCTAGAGCTGAAGACCATAATCAATAAGGCTTATTAGCTTGGTATATACTCATTAAATGTTTGGGAACTTGCCAGGTACTTGTGACTTGTTTGGCCACTGTTGGGCACAGGATATTGGGCTTGATGGATCCTTGGTCTGACCAGTACGGCATATCTTATGTTCTTATGTCTACAACAGGCTTGAAGAGTACCATGGTGATAAATAATTTTCAAGTGTTATTTCCAGGATAATAACTAATTCCTGCTCCTTAAGATCACATTTATATCTGCTTTTCTTCAGGGTGGTTGTTCTCTTTATTAAAAAAAAAAAAAAGCAAAACAACCCCCCCCCCCCCCAAACAAAAATGCTGTCTTATGTTAGTAACTCTTCTCTTTCCTATGTTGGTATTTACAAGCAGCTCTTAAGTAGCTTATTTAAAATTTGTATATCCCGCTTACATCATCATGATGATCCAGGTGGGTTACATAATTAAAACATTCAACATCAAAATAAAAGCAAACAAAATTAAAATACAGGGCAAAAATATATACACACACAAAACAAACATATAGTAACTTTCATCCATGTCTGATTACCTAATAAAAAGCCTGTTGATAGAAAAAAAGCCTTAAACATCTTTCCAAATATTGAATAATCTATAATTTCCCATACTTCCTGTCAAACAGTATTCCATACCACATGTCCAACAACTGAAAAATCTGCAGGTATCCTGCTGATGTGCATGCTTGTACACAGGAACTATTAGGAAGGTGGCGGACCTCACGCGTCACCTAGATAGGATTTTAGACAGTGCTGGGGAGGAGCCAGCTGTCGTGGTACATGTGGGCACCAACGACATAGGAAAATGTGGGAGGGAGGTTCTGGAAGCCAAATTTAGGCTCTTAGGTAGAAAGCTTAAATCCAGAACCTCCAGGGTAGCATTCTCTGAAATGCTCCCTGTTCCACGCGCAGGTCACCAGAGGCAGGCAGAGCTCTGGAGTCTCAATGCGTGGATGAGACGATGGTGCAAGGAAGAGGGATTCAGTTTTGTTAGGAACTGGGGAACCTTTTGGGGAAGGGGGAGCCTCTTCCGAAGGGATGGGCTCCACCTTAACCAGGGTGGAACCAGACTGCTGGTGCTAACCTTTAAAAAGGAGATAGAGCAGCTTTTAAACTAGAACAAAGGGGAAAGCCGACGGTCGCTCTGCAGTGCATGGTTCAGAGGGAGGTATCTTCAAAGGATACTAATGATGCATTAGAATTAGGGCATCCCGACAGTGAGGTTCCAATAATTAGAAAAATAGTCCAAGTGCCTGTAACTAAAAACTTACCTGAGCTAAAAAATTCTAACTTATCCCTTTCAATTAAAAAGCAGAATGAAAATACAAACAAAAAACAAACTTTGAAATGTCTGTATGCTAATGCCAGAAGTCTAAGAAGTAAGATGGGAGAATTAGAATGTATAGCAGTGAATGATGACATAGACTTAATTGGCATCTCAGAGACATTGTGTAAAGAGGATAACCAATGGGACAGTGCTATACCGGGGTACAAATTATATCACAATGACAGAGAGGAGCACCCGGGAGGAGGTGTGGTGCTTTATGTCCGGGATGGCATAGAGTCCAACAGGATAAACATCCTGCATGAGACTAAATACAAAATTGAATCTTTATGGGTAGAAATCCCTTGTGTGTCGGGAAAGACTATAGTGAAAGGGGTATACTACCGTCCACCTGGTCAAGATGGTGAGACGGACAGTGAAATGGTAAGAGAAATTAGGGAAACTAACCAAATTGGTAGTGCAATAATAATGGGAGACTTCAATTACCCAGAAATCCAACGAAGCAACAACCTGCACTTTAGCAAGTACTAGAAACCACAACAGTGCAAGGAAATGTCTGGGTTCCACCACAAATTTTGAAAAATATATATTTATTTTACAACATTGAATTGGCAACTCCACTTTCAAGCAGCAAGCATCTTATGAGAGTCCTCCGACACGGTCCCGTGTTTCGCCGTGGCTGTGTCGGGAGGGACCGTAGACTTCAATGTAATCTTGGTGAAATTTGTAATGTCATTATAAAAGATTACATTGAAGTCTACGGTCCCTCCCGACGCAGCCACGGCGAAACACGGGACCGTGTCGGGGGACTCTCATAAGATGCTTGCTGCTTGAAAGTGGAGTTGCCAATTCAATGTTGTAAAATAAATATATATTTTTCAAAATTTGTGGTGGAACCCAGACATTTCCTTGCACTGTTGTGGTTTCTAAACTTCAATTACCCCAATATTGACTGGGTAAATGTATCATCAGGACATGCTAGAGAGATAACGTTCCTGGATGGAATAAATGATAGCTTTATGGAGCAATTGGTTCAGGAACAGATGAGAGAGGGAGCAATTTTAGATCTAATTCTCAGTGGAGCACAGGACTTGGTGAGAGAGGTAACGGTGGTGGGGCCGCTTGGCAATAGTGATCATAATATGATCAAATTTGATTTAATGACTGGAAGAGGAACAGTGTGCAAATCCAAGGCTCTCGTGCTAAACTTTCAAAAGGGAAACTTTGATAAAATGAGAAAAATTGTTAGAAAAAAACTGAAAGGAGCAGCTACAAAAGTAAAAAGTCTGAGGCGTGGTCATTGTTAAAAAAAAATACCATTCTAGAAGCACAGTCTAGATGTATTCCACACATTAAGAAAGGTGGAAAGAAAGCAAAACAATTACTGGCATGGTTAAAAGAGGTGAAAGAAGCTATTTTAGCCAAAAGATCTTCATTCAAAAATTGGAAGAAGGATCCAACAGAAGAAAATAGGATAAAGCATAAACGTTGACAAGTTAAATGTCTTTATATCGATTATAATTGGTACCTTCAAAAATTTTTTGTTATTTAAATGACCTCATATATAGGCTGATAGTAATGCAATTACTGCACAATCACTTTAGCCATTGTGTACAAGGCTTAAGTATAATCATTGGTCATTCAAAATATTTTCTATGCGTGCATAAACCTTTAGTGAACATAACATCTCTTTTTCAATATTTTAAATGCATCAATTGCAATATTTCAGCTACTTAGCTCATCGTGAAGAAACACTTGTCATGGTGCCTTGAGGTATTAATCAGACCACCTGACACTGTCCGTGTTTCGATGAAAACATCTTCATGGGGCCATAGTTAATCTATGTTCAGCATCTTTCTTCCCCATCCTCCGGGGAAATAGAGGTTTTTTTGTCCTTCTATATCACACATACTTCTTTGACAAGTACCTCGCCTCAAAAAATAGAGAGAAGTTTGGCGTTTTAGAACAAAATCAAAGCCATGAAATTGAAGGAATCTCCAGGACAGGGTTGGGTTGAGGTACAGATCTGGGGAAGGGTACAAAAATATTGCTGCAGCATTGAAGGTCCCTAAGAATACAGTGTCTTTTATCATTCTCAAATGGTAGAAGTTTGGAACCATCAGGATTCTTCCTAGACCTGGCCACCTACCCAGACTGAGCAATCAAGAGAGAAGAGCCTTGGTCAGGGAGGTGACTAAGAACCTGATAGTTACTTTGACAGAGCACCTGAGTTCTGCTGTGGATATGGGAGAACTTTGCAGAAGGACAACCATCTCTGCAGCACTCCACTAATCAGGCTTTTATTGTACAGTGACCAGATGGAAGCAACTCCTCAGTAAAAGGCACATGACATCCTGCTTAGTTTGCCAAAAGGCACTTAAAGAACACTCAGAGCATGAGAAACAAGATTTTCTGAGCTGATGATACAAAGATTGAACTCTTTTGGCCTGCGTGCCAAGCGTCATATCTGGAAGAAACCAGCACCACTCATTACCTAGCAAATACTATCACTACAATGAAGCATGGTGGTGGTAACTGCATGCTGTGGGTATGTTTTTCAATTACTGGAACTGGGAGACTAGTCAGGATCAAGGGAGAGATGAACAGAGCAAAATAGAGAGAATCCTTGATGAAAACATGCTCCAGAGCGCTCTTGATCTCAGACTGAGGTGACGATTCATCATCCAACAGGACAACGACACTAAACACTCAGCCAAGACAATGCAGGAGTGGCTTCGGGACAAGTTTGTGAATGTCCTTGATTGGCCCCGACTTGAACCCAAGTGAGCATCTATGGAGAAACCTGAAAATAGCTGTGCATCAACACTCCTCATCCAACCTGATAGAACTTGAGAGGATCTGCAGAGAAGAATGGGAGAAAATCCCAAAATCCAGGTGTGCCAAGATTGTAGTGTCATACCCAAGAAGACATGAGGCTGTAATTACTACAAATGTGCTTCAATAAAGTACTGAGTAAAGGTTCTGAATACTTAGTAAATGTGGTATTTCTTTTTTTTTTTTTAATCTGTTCCAATTTCTATAATCATGATTTCACTTTGTCATTATGGGGTATTGCTTGTAGTTTGAGGAGGAAAAAATGCATATTCATTTTAGAATAAGGCTGTGACATAACAAAATATGGAACATTGAAAGGGGTCTTAATGCTTTCTGAATGCACTGTAAGTAGCATGGACATTCCTCCCTCAATGCTTTAGAAACAAGTATAATCAGTTTAAAATTAATTTGCTGTATTATTGGTAGCCAATGTACTTCACACAGAATTGAAGCAATATGATCTCTGAGAACACAGCCCATAATCATCTGGACAGCTACAGTCTATAGTAGTTGCAATAATCTAAAATAATACTGTTCTATTGCAGATCACTTTGAGAGCTTGCCTAATGATGATAAAATTAAAATTTGCACCACCATACGCAGATCATTCTTGCTTAAAACATATTTAAATGTCTTTTCATTAGTAAGTCTTAGATAAAAACAAGTTAAATGAGTCATTTAGAACACACAGATTACGACTTTAGCTAAAAATGTAATTTCGGTCCCAAGGATTTGCAAACCACACAATGATTCTGGAAGGTTTGTGCCCCTAATCCACAATACCTCTATTTTTTCAGCATTTAATACCAACTTATTAGGTCACATTTACCCATCTATTGCTTGTGTACAGGTAGCAATCCATTTTAAAGTGGTAGACATAAAGTTGGCTACAGGGAAGAACTGCATATCTGCATAAATTCTAAAGCATATACCTAAAGAAGTAATCAAATCACCTAAAGGTTGTAAGTAAACATTGAAAAGAAGGGATGACAAAGCAGATCCCTGAGGTGCACCAAACACAATAGTCACCAAACACAGCGCACAGCTTGGAGACTATTACCTGGGCAGATAAGTTTGCTCCTGATTATTACTAAAGTTATTATAGTAGGCTTCTGTGTATAATTGCTTCTGTGTACAATTGCTTTCTTTTCATTATAGTCAGATATAAAAAGTGTATATTAAGCTGTTTTTTTTGGGTATCTCTGCTGTGTTCAAGATTTAAACAAAAAGAAAACATACAGCTTTTTTTTCTCTGTTAGAATCTATCTCTTAGTTAGATTTAGTGTCACATATAATCTCTGGTTAGATCATCGGGACAAAAAAAGCTGGCTATATCAATGTAAAACAAAGGACCAACTAAATTACAGAAAGGTCCAGTTGTAACTAGCTTGACCAAGGTTTAACTGTTTAGCACCCACCCCTAGGTTTGTGTTTCTAATATAGTCTACCTAAATTCATAATTGGCAACAAGGTAAATTAGTATTTCCCTAATTTCTATCCATCAAACAAATTACCAAAATGAGGACTATCCAATGCAACTGTTGTGGAGTCTTTATATTGAGGGTAATCATATGGAAACTTAAGGCTTGCCCCATTTGTTCAGAACTCTCTAACTTGGAAAAGGATCTGCCTGAAATTAAATCTGAATTAGCTTCAATAAAGAAAGTCTCAGCTACTTTACATTATTCAAGAATTAATTTCCCATTACCACAGAATAACCAAAAGTCAAGGAAAAAGATTTACTGTGGGCTCAGGTAGGATAAGTCCTGTGACCCACAGACACCCATTATTAACAGCTGTGCAGCCCACAACTCTACCCCACCCACACTCACACAGGGCATTAAGGAACTTAAAAAGCAGTATTACAGTGGGCTCTGGTAGAATTAGACCTGTGATCCGGAGAGACACAGTGTATCAAGTGCAACAAGTACAAAATGCCTTCTCTGTATTAAATACTGAAGAAGTTCTTGAGAAAAAGATTGAAGTGTTTTTTGAAAAGAGAGAAGAAACCCAATGTATACAGAATTTCCAGGTCAGAAACCAAAGAAAAAAGCTCATTGTGATGGATGACTCTGCAATCAAAGGCACTAATACAAAAGGAAAAGTGGATAACAAAACTCAACTAAAGAGGTCACAAAAGGAGTCCAGGAACAGCAGTAACCTGTACAAAGAAAGCTGGAAAGCTATGAGCACAAATGCTCGTAGTTTGGGCAATAAAATCCCAGATCTGCAAGCCGTAATGGTGGAGGCGAACTTGGACGTTGTTGCTGTCACGAAAACGTGGTTTACGGAATCTCATGACTGGGATGCGGCAATACCAGTCTATAACTTGTTAAGGAAGGATAGAGAGGATAGGAAAGGGGGAGGAGTGGCTCTTTGTCAGAAACAATATCCAAGCATGTGAGCTGCATGGAAGATGGGGCAATGAAGAAGCACTATGGGCCAACCTAAAAAAAGATGGGACATCCATTTTTATTGGAGTGATTTACAGGCCTCCAAACCAAAGGAAGAGATGGATAGAGATCTGGTTGAAGACATCCAAAAGATAGGAAAGAAGGGAGAAGTGGTGATCGTTGGAGACTTTAATATGCCGGATGTAGACGGGAGAATCCCATCTGCAGAATCTAATAATAGTAGAGAAATAGTAGATGCCCTGCAAGTAGCTTTGTTCAAACAAATGGTTATGGAACCCACGAGAGAAGGAGCTATACCTGACTTAGTGCTCACTAATGGAGATAATGTCTCTGATGTCCAGGTGGGCACCCACCTCAGCACCAGTGATCATCAAACGATATGGTTTAATATCACAGAAAAGAAGCACAAAGACCCAAGTTTTGCAGTTCTAAAACATGGACTTTGATGAAATGGGGAATTACCTGGAGGAAGAACTAAAAGGCTGGGAGAATGAGAGAGATGTGGATCAACAGTGGACCAATCTAAAAGGAGCAATTACCAAGGCAACTAATCTATATGTTAGAAAAGAAAAGCAAAAGAAAAATGAAACCTATCTGGTTCTCAAAGGAGGTGGCTGACAAAATAAAGGCTAAAAGAACAGCATTCAAGAAATATAAAAGATCCCAAAGGGAGGCGCACAAAGAAGAATATCTGGTAGAACTGAGGGAGACGAAGAAATTAATCAAGACTGCAAAAAGTCAAGTGGAAGAGAGGATTGCCAAGGAGGTAAAGAGAGGTGACAAAACATTTTTCAGATATATCAGTGAGAAGAGAAGTTCATAGTGGTATAGTGAAATTGAAAGGTGGAAAGGATCAATGTGTGGAGAGAGATGAAGAAATGGAGAAAATATTAAACGAATACTTCAGTTCTGTGTTCACTAAAGAGGACCCTGGAGAAGGACCGTCGCTAGTTAACAAGAAACTGGAGGGGAGTGGAGTAGATGTAACTCCATTTACAGTAGAAAATGTATGGGAAGAGCTGGAGAATCTGAAAGTAGACAAAGCCATGGGGCCTGATGAGGTTCATCCCAGGATACTGAGAGCTCAGAGAAGTGCTGGCGGGTCCGCTGTGTGATCTGTTCAATAGATCCCTAGAAATGGGAGTGTTGCCGAGTGATTGGAGAAGAGCGATGGTGGTCCCGCTTCACAAGAGTGGGAACAGAGAAGAGGTTGGTAACTACAGACCGGTTAGCCTCACTTCGGTGGTGGGAAAAGTAATGGAGTCACTGTTGAAAGGGAGAATAGTGAACTATCTACAGTCAGGAGAATTGCTGGACCAGAGGCAGCATGGATTCACCAGGGGAAGATCCTGTCAGACAAATCTGTTTGACTTTTTTGACTGGGTAACCAAGGAATTGGATCAAGGAAGGGCACTCGATGTCATCTACTTGGATTTCAGCAAAGCTTTTGATATGGTCCCGCACAGGAGACTGAATAAAATGAGAAGCTTAGGAGTGAGTGTCGAGGTGGTGACCTGGATTGCAAACTGGTTGAAGGACAGAAAACAATGTGTGTTGGTAAATGGAACTCTCTCCAAAGAGAGAGCGATGTTAAGCGGGGTACCACAAGGATCAGTATTGGGACCGGTCCTGTTCAATATCTTTGTGAGCGACATTGCGGACAGGATAGAAGGTAAGGTTTGTCTTTTTGCGGACGACACTAAGATCTGCAACAGAGTGGACATGCCGGAAGGAGTGGAGAGAATGAGACGGGATTTAAGGAAGCTGGAAGAGTGGTCGAAGATATGGCAGCTGAGATTCAATGCCAAGAAGTGCAGAGTCATGCATATGGGGAGTGGAAATCCGAATGAACTGTATTCAATGGGGGGAGAAAGGCTGATGTGCACGGAGCAGGAGAGAGACCTTGGGGTGATAATGTCCAACGATCTGAAGTCGGCAAAACAATTTGACAAGGCGATAGCTAAAGCCAGAAGAATGCTGGGCTGCATAGAGAGAGGAATATCGAGTAGGAAAAGGGAAGTGATTATCCCCTTGTACAGGTCCTTGGTGAGGCCTCACCTGGAGTACTGTGTTCAGTTCTGGAGACCGTATCTCCGAAAAGACAGAGACAAGATGGAGGCGGTCCTGAGAAGGGCGACCAAAAAGGTAGAAGGTCTTCATTGAATGACTTATGAGGAGAGATTGAAGAATCTAAATATGTACACCCTGGAGGAAAGGAGGAGCAGAGGTGATATGATAGACTTTCAGATACTTGAAAGGTTTTAATGATCCAAAGACAACGACAAACCTTTTCTGTCTGGAAAAAAATCAGCAGAACCAGGGGTCACGATTTGAAGCTCCAGGGAGAAAGACTCAGAACCAATGTCAGGAAGTATTTCTTCACAGAGAGGGTGGTGGATGCTTGGCATGCCCTTCCGGAGGAAGTGGTGAAGACCAGAACTGTGAAGGACTTCAAAGGGGCATGGGATAAACACTGTGGATCCATAAAGTCTAGAGGACATGAATGAATGTGGAAAAAAGGATTTGCATTCACAAAAAAGCAGGGGTAGCTTGCTTGTTACGACAGTTACTACCCCAAACCAAATAAGCCTGATACTTCTTTCAATGCATATCCAGCATAGCTCTGCTTCAATTGCAAGGGAGAAAGACTGATACTTTATGCATATCCAGCATAGCTCTCTGCTTTAACGGCAGGGGAGAAAGACTGATGCTTCACACACAACCAGCATGGCTCTCTGCTTCAATGGCAGGGGGAATGAAGAAATGAGGATCTATATACAGACAACAACCAAAAAGGACTGAATTACACAGTCTGGGAAAACAAATAAGCATAAGACCATAAGATATTGCCATGCTGGGTCAGACCAAGGGTCCATCAAGCCCAGCATCCTGTTTCCAACAGAGGCCAAACCAGGCCACAAGAACCTGGCAATTACCCAAACACCTAGAAGATCCCATGCTACTGATGCACTGATGCAATTAATAGCAGTGGCTATTCCCTAAGTAAACTTGATTAATAGCAGTTAATGGACTTCTCTTCCAAGAACTTATCCAAACCTTTTTTGAACCCAGCTACACTAACTGCACTAACCACATCCTCTGGCAACAAATTCCAGAGACTTATTGTGCGTTGAGTGAAAAAGAATTTTCTCCGATTAGTCTTAAATGTGCTACTTGCTAACTTCATGGAATGCCCCCTAGTCCTTCTATTATTCGAAAGTGGGTGTAGCTTGCTTATTGTAGCGGTTACTACCCCTAACTGATTAAGCTAAATATTTCACATAGATGCAGTTCCAACACTGCTCTCTGCATTAATGGTGGGGGTGGAAGGGAAATAAAACCAAAAGGTTACTAAGAGCCAAGAGTAACAGATAAGTATGAGAAAATGTGCAAAGTTTGTTGGGCAGACTGGATGGGCCATTTGGTCGTCTTATGCCGTCATTTCTACGTTTCTATGTCTTCCAGTTGAATTCCATTACCTAACCTCACCTGCTGCTCAAACCAATGCATTGCCTTCCCCCAAACTGCAAAATTACTGTCTCTTAATCAGTGTAATATGGCTGATGTCTCATTGGCTTTTGACATGACATTAACAAAATAACAGCTCCTCCTCTATCCAGTTCTTTCAGTACAAAGTCTTGAGAGAAACCAATAAGGTTTCTATAGTATGACCATTATCACTTTGAAAAGGAGTCAAAATATGAACCTCCAAAAATTAATTTAACTACATCAGCACAGCTTTCACTAACCAGGTCACAAAGTGAAGGGGTAGAAGTAGGACTCTAGTTGGCAGACTCAATAACGGCTAATACAGTTTACTTAAGAACTAGTCAAACAAAAGCCCTTTAAGGCAAAGAGAAACAGCAATCTCTGACAAGCTCATGTTAACCCTGTTTGTAAGTGTATCTGTGAATGCATGTTTTAAACTGTGAAAGATCCCAATTAGACATAGGTACAAAGGAGATGTCACTACTTTCAATTTAATTAGCAATTCAGCTTATTCCTTCAGTGTGACTCTATAAAGGGATGCTTGCCTTTTGAGACAGTCAGGCCGATACAGTAAAATTCGTGGGAGAGCGGGCAAGCGCTCGCTCTCCCGGCACGCGCACTGGCCACTCTCTTCAGTATTTAAATGAGGGCCTGCAGTAAAAAGAGGCGCTAGGGTCACTAGCGCTTCCCTAGCACCTCTTTTTTGACAGGAGTGGCGGCTGTCAGCGGGTCTGACAGCAGACGCTCAATTTTGCCGGCATCAGTTCTCAAACCCACTGACAGCCACGGGTTCGGAAACTGGACGCCGGCAGAATTGAGCGGCCGGTTTTCAACTCGCAGGCTGATTAAAAAATTTATTTTTTTTTAATTTTTAATTATTTTTTACTTTGGGACCTCTGACTTAATATTGCCATGATATTAAGTCGGAGGGTGTACAGAAAAGCAGTTTTTACTGCTTTTCTGTGCACTTTCCCGGTGCCGACAGAAATTAACGCCTACCTTTGGGTAGGCACTAATTTCTGAAAGTAAAATGTGCGGCTTGGCTGAATAAGGGGTAAAGCTAGTGCATCGAAAACGCGCGTCCAAACGCTGGTTAACAGTGCACTCCACCGAAGCGCACTGTACTGTTATCGGCCTGAGTGTAATTATCTCTAATGGTTGCTTTCCAAAGGAAATTTGGTAGCTTGCTCTTTTATAAATGTTTTTAGTCAGAAGTGAAATTAAAAAACATACTATTTATTTATTTATTTATTTAAAGTCTCTTAGATACCGATGGCCGTTCGCACATCGCATTGGTTCACAATGAACAAAAACCTTTGGGCAGCGCCCTTACATATAACCGATAACAATACAAATAACCGGGGGAGTAGGGAATGCAAATTAATAGATCAATAAATAGTGGAGACTATAAATATAACATACATAACAACTATATACAATGCATCAGTACTCATAAAAGCACAAGTCAATACTACACACAAGTCATACTACACACAATGTATGCATTTGATATGCCTCATAGTAGCAATGACCATGATTTCCTCCTCCCACTACAGCATCGCCAATCCCAGGTGACCTGGGAAGTAAGAGATCCAGCTCTGGGGTTGAACAAGGATCTTCTACATGGCAGTGTACAACACTGCCACCGGGCCATCCCAATTCCAGGAATTTTAATGCGCCCTACTGATTCCTGAATTAATGTAGCAGGTCATTTGAGCCCCATCAGTGTGACTGCATGCTTAGAACAGTTTCAGAACATAAATAGTAATCAACTGTAATAGAAATTATATTTGAAGGTATGCAGTTACTGAAATAGGTTTATTATAGGCATCCCAAAAGCAGAAAATCCAGTGTCTTTGGGTGTTTGATGCTGTAGAGTCTTTGTAGGTTGTGAAACAGCATCTTTTTGTTGTTCCTTTAAAATATTACATTAACTTTCAAGACATCAGGCTTCTTCAGATTCTCTTTCTAGTTTTCTCTACTATCATCAATACAGCTATTAGAGCTGTATGCTACAGGTATTAAGCCCTCACAAACTCCAGTACTAAAATCTTCCTGGATGGTGCTTTTAAATACCTACAAAGATTGATATTTGTTTCTCATGTTCACACTCTAAGAAAAGGGTGAAAGTTTCTTTGCAAGTTCCATTGCTTTTAGTGCTGCAGTGTGTATATATTTACATTATGTATTTTAAAACAAACATTTGTGCAAGTCAACCAGCATTTAAATCAGCAGGCTGTCTATATGACTACAAAAGCATTTAAAATTGCTTAATATAAAAACATTCAAATTTGTTTTTAAGACTATATTTGCTAATCATGAAAGGCCCTTTAGTACCATATAGTACCATCCAATTGTCTATCTTCTGTTTGATGCATTTGTCTTTAGTTCAGAACTTAAAGTATCTGCAGTTGCAGGCAGTTACCTGGTGGTATATTGGGTATCTTGAGGTCTGTCAATTCAGTAATATACCCAGGGACAGTGCTGCCATATGCAAGACTGTAGTTAGTTCCGTACTCTACGGCTGTTTCTTTGGCATATGGCAGGAATGCACAAAGCAGCACTTGCAGCCTCCAGATCAGAATTGAACTTTCTTCAGGAAAATTATGCTGCTGTAATCTAGGCTTCGTAAGTGGTGGTGGGCGGCACCGAGATGGGTTTTGATTAGACTGGGAGCTTATGACTTAGCAGAAAGGCACTAATTATAGAAAGTCAACTTAATCTTGTGTATTGACATGAAAAGTAACCACATATGATTTTGCAACAGGACTGGGCTCTTGGAGTTCTACATGCCAAAATAATTGCTGCTATAACTCTCATGGGTCCTCAGTGGTGGCTGAAAACAGTGATTGAACAGGTAAGAAAAGTATATTTCCCTCATTTGTTATAGCCCTGTTGAGATATGCTGATAGCTAATTTTTCAAAATATTTTTTTCTATCTTAACAGAACTAATGGCTCTACATAATTAAATGTTTTGACTAAGTGAATACATTCCTATGAAATAATTCAGTAGAAACCTGCCGTTTTTCTTGTAAATAGTGGAAGGGAATACAATAAGTAGTGAACAAATCCTAAGCCCCCCTCCCTGCCCCCCCACCCAAGGGTTCTTTGCCTATTTGGCCTGGAAGTTTTCTCCTGCTCTTATTGGGCTTCTATCTCAATCAGATCCAGCTTCTGTTGGGCTATAGTGCCATGACCACTCATTTGCAGCTACCTGGTATTTTGCCTCTTTTTATAACCCTCCATCTATTCCAGACATTGTAGTGACTGTCCGTGGCTGGGGTCATAAATTGTGGCTCTCTAGAATCTGATGCATGTGCACCCTAAATCTGGCTAGCAGGTATCATTTAAGTGATGACTAACTCCTTGTTACCAGGTAGCTGTGAATGCTGCCTGTGCAGCATTTCCAGCCAGCCTGGGAAGCAGAAGCTTAAGTCTGGGATTTGAACCTAGGTCTTCCTTACAGCAGCGCTGGTGCTTTTAAATTTCTTTAGCATCATCTTTCAGTACACTTTGGTAGACATTGCAGGGGAGGATTTCATATGTGTTCAGAGCCCCTCAAAGGCAAGCTCTAATATGTCAAATCGGTAAACCACTCAAAGAATCCTACATCTTCTAGTGAAAATAACTACAACACAAAAGGACACCAGTGTAAAAAATTGCAACATATTGTGAATAGGTAAGCCATACTGTCAAAGCTAGGTGCAAATGCATGTCTTTACTACATTTTTCAATGGTATTTTGCATTATTCTGCTTACAGCAATGAGTGATTATAGCTATATTAAATATGTCTTTAGTCAGGACTAAAACAAACATTTGAGGGAATATGGGAGCAAGTGCTTAAGTTAAGACTCTCCTACTCTTATACTCAATATGAATTTTCCAGGGCAGCTGTGAATCATATCTTACAAACAAAATTTCATGGATGCCAGTTTCTTTTTTTTAATGGGAATTCAGGCATGCACTTGGATGGTATGTCTTTTTTCTTTTGTTTGGATTTTCCCTTTAAGAGAATGATCATACATGAGGCAAAGGTTTCCCCTTTGTTTTTAATAAGAGACTGTATTGTCACTAAATGCAACTGTGCATAGTCTGTAGTGTTATGTTTTGCAAATTGCTCTAGATATAAAAAAAAAATGTCTCTGCGTATTTGATAATTTGTCCTCCCATTTAGCTAACACTTTGAATGCTAGAATGATGACTCACATTGCAATTGCACAGCTTCTTTTATTTTCAGGTATTCATCTGCTGGGACAGTACATAAGTACGGACTGCTGCTTTCACAAACCAATTTCTTATGACTTTCTATAGTAAGGTTTCATTAGTTTGGTTTCTGCAGTGGGAATGTCAGTCAGCAGCTGGCAGACTAAGCTCCTCCATCAGCAACACTTACTCCTTCATTGCAATCTGATGAAGGCTTTTCACTAAAATTGAGACCAGCTTATCTGCCTGTCCAGGAGGTTTGTAGATCACATGGTGTGTAAATGGATGTTTCTCTGAAGACGAGCAGTTCTTGTAGTTATACACATGGGATAACATCTTCTGAAAGCATCAACATGGAATACATTTCCAGAGCTTTCTAAGAAAACCAAAAGTCCCTTGAAGCAGACATGGCAGTTCCTGTGTCCTTGTGCTTCAGTTTGTTTTCTGAGGACAGCATGGTTTTGTTTATTGCTGCCAGCAGTAATTTTGCTGCATGTTTTGGTAATTTCTTTTGTTTTCAGTATATCTTAGTGGTTTGTTTGTTTGGTTTTTTTTTTTTAATTTATTTGGCCTAATTAGGTTTTTTGATCTTTTAAATTCAGTTCACTGTTCCTTTCAGTAGTCCTATTTTTGCCACAGATTTTGTCAGGCCTCAGGTTGTTTTCCCCCTTTTTCTGTCAAGGAAAATGTCTTCCTTTTGATTTTGCTTTGCCATTTTTTGAATAATAGCAGAGATCAGTGGCTTCAAGTTTTGCTCAGAATAGAGGAAGAAAAAGTCCATAACTAAACACCATAGTTATGCTGTACTTGAGCCAGGACCAACATCTTCTCAATGATCCATCAAGGATTATTAAGATCCACAAGATAAGACACTCAGTTTTGTAAAAATAATAAAATAAAACTGCTAGAGCTTAGATAAATGCAAGTCAATAATTGTGGTGACAAAACTGACATGATTCATTTTTTAGATTTTCCAACTTCTATTTTACCAAAATTGACGCTGCTCTTTTAAAATAATTTTGTATTCCGTTTTGTAGACCAATTTTGTCCAAGCTGGGCTTGGGCTACTCCCACTAGCTAGTTTGGTTTTCAGGATATCCACAATGAATATGCATACATGCAGATTTGTTTCATGCATATTTATTATGGATATCCTGAAACCAGAATAGCTAGAGGACATTCTAGGATCAGCTTGAGAAACACTACCACAAGCAAAGCTGTTTATCAATGGCAGAAAGATGCAAATGAGCACTTGATTTATGTCCTGGGGAGAGCTGTCTAATGATGCTGTGCTCTTGTGCAGAAGATAGATTCAAGGCTTCCTGTTGAGCAACGGGGACCGGGAGTACATTGATTCTAAGAGGGAGAGGCGCACACGACTCCCATGACACATCACTGTGACCACAGGGGAAGAGAACATTGGCCCATCCCAGGATGTCAGGAAGGGTTGGTCCTGACTTTTACAGAGAGGAAATGTTTTCTGTTTCTATGCTGCCGTCCTGTGGGACAATCATGGCAGTTCACAAGCATTTACATGCATAAATTAAAAACATGGTAAACATATATAATCAATAAACATTGAGTCTGATTCTTCAATAAACTACAATCCTCTTACCGTCTATTTTGGAAGGATTGCTGCCCTGGTATAGGCTGAAGTGACTAGAGGCTAGGAAATTGATTGTACGATCAAGAAGTAATAAAAAGAACCAAGTACACCATCACCACTGAGGTGGGTGAAGTGGTCAAACCACTTATGGCCAGATTGGATACAGTTGTCACTGATGTCCAGAGGGACTTGAAGCAACAGGAGGCCAGGGAGAATGACTATAGGTCATGCTTCAAGAGCTACAGGAGAGGATGGGGAGAGTCTGACTCCAGTATGCAGATGGAAAACCCACCAAAGACTTGATGCATAGGTAGTACAATGATGCAAAAAACAAGTAAAGAAGAGCCACCGGCAGTGGGAAGCCATTTATCAAACATGCGATGCTGCGCAAGCTAGGGATTGTGGAGAAAAGAGTGACTTCATTAGCACCAGTTGACCCAGGGTACATAGACCCCTTATGGGAAAAAGATAAGCAAATAGAACATCAGATAGCTTCTGGTTAGGCTTCGCTGTTGGGCTGTGCTGGATCAAAAAACTGGAAAAATCAGTGGATGTGGAGTCCTACCTGGATTCCACTGATGGAGATAGTCTAGATGCTAGTGAGCAAGTAGCAGACTTTATGGATTCTGGAGAATCATATTTCTCTGCCAGAACAAGATTTCCTCTATATTAGTCCAAAACAGGCTGTGCTATAAGTTCAGTAACGCCATTGCCATTAAGGCCAGCGATGGTGCTGGCCTCTAGCGGCTAAAACTCCAAAGTAACTTTTTCATCTGATTTTAAAAGACTCTAGTTAATGAATTAAAGTAACTGATGTTTGTGTGTGTTTTCTTTGGCCATATTTGCATTGCCTTACAGGGACTCCAATTCCAAACCAGGCTCGATGCCAGTCCAGCCTGTTTCCGAGTTTATACCTAAAGGATGTACCCATTAAAAAGGAATTAATCTGGTTTTTCATTGCAGGACCTCTGTCTGGACACCTGTGCTTGACATGTCAGGTCACCCTGACCATGTGGCTGTTCAGGGTGCCTGGAGGTCACCCCTGGTAGGGGCAGGTGTTCTGTGTGCAGTGTCACTAGCTCAGAGAAAGCCAGCTTTAGACTGCAGATGGCCTGCTGTATGGCCCCACCCTTGAGGATCCATATTGTTCCTTGGGATAAAAAAAGGGATAGTTTGGGTGCTAAAAAAGCACAGCAATGAAATGAGCTTTATGAAAACTGAGAGTTGTATTTGTTTACCTGCAGTGCATAAGTCAAGAAATGTCTTTTGTTCTTATCTTTGCTACTAATCAATATGAATCCCCAATATCAGTTTGGTTGCACTGCAGAGACCTCCAGCCTGACAATGGGATTCTCCATAGACATGAAGAATTAGCTATGACACGTGGGTGACGACATCTGACTGTGCCAAATGGACCCATCTCTGTAGTTTAGTAGAATTGTTTCTACTGAGCATGCATGCTAGTTCCCGTGCACATGCTGCCTCATTAGCCCCTCAGTCAATTGTAGAGCTTAGCTTTAGCTATGAAGGTGGGTATTGAGCATGGCTTATTCATCCTACTATCTATGGAGAGCCCCATTTACAGTAAGCAAACTTATTTTCTCTGTCAAGCAGGGCTGAATTAGCCATAACGTGGGGAAGGTTGCAGCAGAGCACTTTTAACTGAAAAAGCAACCTGGACCCCCATGTGGAGCATGGACTACTGGGAGAACAGGCTGCGCAAAAACTGTTTGCGCAAAGTTACAATCAATTCTTGATTGATGGCCAGACAGTAATGGGTCATAAAGATATGAACTGGTGACCAAGTTGAAGCTTTGCAAATCTCTTCAGTGGGAATGGTTCATAGGAGAGCAACTGAAGTAACCATGACTCTTACTTGATGAGCTTTGAAGGAATCTGTGATCTGGAGCATAGCAAGAGCATAGCAATGTGTGATAGTTTGCTAGCCAGTTGAATAACATGTGATTAGTAACAGCTATTCCTAGTCTGTTGGGGTCATAAGAGATGAAAAGCTGAAAAGCCTGAGAATGTGGTTGAGTTTTCTTTAGATGGACCAAGGCATCTTGTTCTGCATTCCTGGAGATTTGCTGGATTGAAACAATCTGGATAAGTTTGAGGCAATGGCTATTGGACAATGGCGTGCTGGAGATTGGAAAGGGGAGTTCCCACTTACATGGATGGAACAATGAAATACCTGGGTATCTGGCTACTGATTGATTTAAACATTCACTGTGTCAATATTTCTAAATTGTTGGCTGTAATTAAATCCACTCTACGCAGGTGGGCACATTTGTCTATTTCACTGGGGGGTAGGATACAATTATTTAAAATGACTATTTTTACTAAGTGGTTGTATGTACTGTGAATCCTCCCACTTATTCTAGAGACATGAGATTACAGGGCACTTTGCAATGAACTTAGGTATTTTCTTTCGGGCCGATACAGTAAAAACGCGGGAGAGCAGGCGAATGCCCGCTCTCTCGGCGCATGCACAGGCCACTCTCCTGTGCGCGCGATTCAGTATCTTTATTTAAATTAGGCCCGGCGGTAAAAAGAGGCGCTAGGGATACTAGTGCGTCCCTAGCACCTCATTTTTGACAGAAGCGGTGGCTGTCAGCAGGTTTGACAGCCGACGCTCAATTGAGCGCCCGGTTTTCGACCCGACAGCCGCGGGCCATTTAAATTTTTTTTTTTTTAATTTTTTACTTTTTTAAACATGCGGGACCTCCGACTTAATATCGCCATGATACTGCTTTTCTCTGCACTTTCCCAGTGCCCGGAGAAATTAGCGCCTACCTTTGGGTAGGCGCTAATTTCTGAAAGCAAAATGTGCGGCTTGGCTGCACATTTTGCTTACTGAATCGCGCGGGAATGCCTAATAGGGCCATCAACATGCATTTGCATGTTGCGGGTGCCATTAGGTTCGGGGGGGTTGGACGCGCATTTTGGACACGCTATTACCCCTTACCGAATAAGGGGTAAAGCTAGCGCGTCCAAATGTCGGCTAACAGTGCGCTCCATTGGAGCGCACTGTACTGTATTGGCCCGTTTGGAAGGAAGGTAAGCCTCGCATAGCTCTATCTCACTTAATGAAAGGCTAGAAATAAGGGGGAATAAGGCTACCTGATATTAGACTTTACGATTATGCTGCCAATATTAGACATGTGGGAGACTGGATTATAAATACTTCATACTACTGTGATTTGGCTTTCAAGTCTGCCATAGCTAACCCCCCCTACATTTGCAATATATCCTAAACACCAGATACTCCCAGCTGCCTGTCTCTCTGAAGGGGCAAGTATTGATATTAACTACTAGAAAAACTTGGGAGATGGCTAACATTCAGACTTGTGAATGCTTCCATATCTCCCTTTTTACCTATTGTTGGTAATGGTGATTTTCCACCTAGTTTGAGGACTGTGTTCCATCAGTGGTAAGAGATGGGATTGAGGTTTTAGATCACAGAATTGAGGATGGGTTGATCCTATGGAAGGATGAGTTAGGGAAAAGCTTGGTGATTTTCATGTGGACTATTTTCGTTATTTTCAAATTCGTCACTATGTTCTTTCGTTAAGTCTGTGAATTTAGGGGCTCAAAATTGGCAGATCCTGCAAGTATGGTTTGATTTAGAAGACTCGAATAGGCATTCTGTCTTCTCTTCATAAGTCTTTACAGGTAGCGTTGGGCACATTATCTCTTGAGGGGTTTTGGTCTAAATGGATACCAGAATTAGATGCTCAGTTTTCTTTAGAATCCTTTATTTCAAATTTTGGTAACATTTGCAGCATTATAAATTAGATGCGAGAAACATAAGATTTTATCCAGTACTTTATCTGCTTACTTGGCGGGGTTTATAGATTCTGATATTTGTTTACAATGTGACCTCTTTCCTGGTACTTTGTCACACATTTTGGTTTTGTGGAAAAATCCAATTGTTTTGGAAACAGATATATGATTATGCTGAAAAGATCCTTTCACTGAAATACTTTTAATGCTCCTGTTGCTATCCTTGGCATTATGACATCTGGCACCTTTGGAACTGGACTTCAGAAGCTTTGGATCTCAAAGATGTTTCTATTGGCAAATTTGGTGATCCTTCATTATTTGAGAGAAGTCTGCCCCTTCCTTTATGTGCTGGAGGAACACAGTTCATTATCTTTTGCATATAGACCTCCTTACCAGGAAGACTGTCTCTCCTAGAGGGAAACAGAAGATCTTAGATATTTGGATGCCATATATTTCATTCCTCTCACCACGGGCCTGCAGATTAGTCTTGAATAAATGACATTTTATATGAAACAGTTGAAGTGGTCGATATGTTGAGGGATTGGTGGGTGAAGGGGGGATATTATGTTCTGTGTATTGGTATTGTTCTATATCCTGTTGAGTGTTAAGGAACACATCTCCCAAGCTTGATTAACAAAATATTTTCTGATTTTTTTTTTTTTTTTTTTTTTTGTGTCAACATTTGGGATATTATTGTTAAACAAATTTGAAACACAGATGGGCCAAGGCCATTTTGCAGTTCAGTGAATAGAGGTCTTTATCCTTTTATGTGCATAAAGTTTTGGAAAGAATATAGGCAAAACAATAGGATTTTTCTGATGAAATACAAAAACTACTTTTGATACAAACTTAGGATGAATGAGGAGCACCAGCCTGTTGTGGAAAAACTGTAGATATGGAGAGTAATGAATCAGTGCTTGTAACTCGCTGATCCTTCTACCAAAGTCATGGTGACTAGAAATACCACTTTCCAGGTATCTGATTTTAAGGAAGCTGACTCAGGCTTCATCAGTTGTGCCAAGACAACATGGACATCCCATGGCACTTATAGCTTTGCAACCAAAGGTCTCATATACCACAAACCCTTCATAAACTTCAATAGCAAAGGATGAATGGAGATCTGCTTTCCATCTACCTGAGGATGGGAAGTGTCGATACTGAGATGCACTTTTACCAACGACATACTGAGGCTGGAAGAGGAGAGGGAGAATAAGTACTGAAGTAGATCCTTCAGGGTACAGGTGAAATGGATTCAAGGAGCCTGTATGATACCAAGAAGAAAAAATGCTTCCAATTGAAACTGTACACTCATCTGGTAGATGATTCTTGACTGAAATCATAATGTCCTCCACCTCCTTAAATAGTCACAACGATGAGACTATCAAGCGCTTAGCGTCCATGCTGTCAAGCTGAGGAAGGGGAGATTTGGACGACATAAACAGTCCTCCTCCTGAGTTAGTAGATCCAGTTTGGATCCCAGAGGAATCAGTGGAAAGACTGCCAGTCTGAGGTAAGAGAATCAGACTGGCAAAGATGGAATGATGAGGATAAGATATACCTAGTCTGAGTAGTTCTCTGTTCTGTTATCTTATCTGGCAGACAAGATTCTTTCTACATGTATACTTTATCTTGTATGTTTTTCACTTTACTGTGGAATATACTCTTCCTTTTTGACAATAAAAATAATTTTGTGCAAAAAAAAAAATTTAGGTAAATTCCTGAGGGAGAAGTCCATAATGTATTAATCATATTGACTTAAGGAAAACCATTGCTTATTACCAGCATCACTAGCATGGGATCTATTTATTGTTTGGGTACTTGGCAGGTACTTGTAACCTGGATTGACCACTATTGTAAATAGGATGCTGAGCTTGATGGACCCTCAGTCTGAGTCAGTAAGGCAATTTATGTTCTTATGAAAGCAGAGGAAAGACATCCAGAAAATCTGCATCTCACTTGAACCGAAAAGCATCTGTAGTGGATCTGAATTCATTTTGAAGAATGGAGCAAAGTTTATCGATTTTCCTGTTGTCATCTGATGCAAACAGATTGATTGGGCAACACAGAGGTCACATAGTCTGCCACACTCTGGTCCAGGGAACACTCATGGGGATGAAAAATCCTGCTGCGACTAGATTTATTTATTTTTTATTTATTTTCTTTTATATACCGACATTAGATCGAGATATCACATCGGTTTACAGGTAACTGAGAGAATAGGGTGGGTCCGCCCTGTTTTACATTATAACATGGTAACAATTATAACATGGTAACAATTATAACATGGTAACAATTAGATACTGTAAGTGGCTTGGAGAAAAGCAGTGATTGCAAGCCTGCTCTATTTTCAGAGATTCCTGACAGAGTCCAGGACCCTGTGCCCCTTTGTTTACATAAAACATCACCACCTGGTGGTTGGTTTGGATCAGAATTCTCTTTCCCTTGAAGGATCATAGCTCCAAGAAGTTGATCTGAATGAAAAAGATGTTCTGTCACTGACTAGATCCCATGAGTTCAGAAAGGGGCCTATGTGTTCTCCCCACCACTTTGTGGATGCATTAGGCACTAGAGTTACCTGATAGGTGCTCCTCTTCAAATTCTACCTTATCTTTAGGACCTTGGATCTAGCCACCACAGAAGAAATGTTTTCATCTTTTTGGTAACTTTTATGGAATGTGACAAGGCCTGGAGCAGCTGATCCCACTGGGCACGGAGGCCCCACTGGAGAAACTTCATGTTGAGGCACATCAAGGGGGACTACTGTTAAGCATTAAATCAGCTTAACATCGCTGCCCCATGAACACAAAGATACCACACCAAATTTAGCAGAAACAAATTTATTATTGCATATCAAAAAGCAATCCTGGTACCTCTGGGAGAGACTGAGTCGCAGGTCTCTCTGTTAGAGACGTACCACTCTGTGTCTCCCCATATGTCAGTGAGTGCTGGCTTTTTATAGGTGAAACATACAATGATCCTTAATAGGAATCCATGAATGGGAGTATCACGTACCATGTGTCTTGTGTCAAACCAAGATAAATTAAATCTAAGTTTCCCTGTTTCTCTTCCCACCTTCAGGCCCAGTTGAGGCCCATGTGCCTGCCGCTCACTGTTAATCTTCTGTTAGTTCTTTGTCCTGTCAATCTTTCATCATCAGGGGGAATTGGAGAACTCCAGTTTCACTGGGCCCCTGAAGTTGAGACAGTATCCTGTGAGTACGTAACCTTGTCCATGTGCTCTTTGTGACCTCATGACCCTCCATCATATTTGAACAGCTCCAAATGCAGTCCAGATGTCTCCCAGAGTCTCTCCAAGCTAGGGTCAATTTGAGGTCCTCATGGCCAGAATTTCAGATACCCAGACTCCTTTGTGGCTTGGCCTGAACCAGAATATGTGTTGATTTCAAACTTCAGGCACACACATATCGCTACATACACTGATACAGACATGTGCCCGAGGCCAGCTAGGATTGCTTGGACTGGGACTTGATTCTGCTGTGTTAAGTTCTTTGGGACTTTTGTTTTTTGTTTTTTTTTATCCACCGGGAATTTATCAGGGTTTATTATGACAAGAACAAAAACAGGAGAAAATCAGTTGAAAAAATATGATTCATTTTTCCAGATAAATATCTGAGCTTATTTTGCTGAACAGAAGCTAGGACAATAAAACAATATTAAGCAGACTTTCCCACCCACCCATTCAGCAGCATTCCCATCTCTACCCTAATCCCCTGCCTAGCATGTCCCTCTCTTCCCCATCACCTCTCGTAACAGTATTCATCCTTCCTGGGTAGACCCAGCTTCTCTCTTCTTCATCACCATGCATATTCAGGTTCCCATGCTCTACAGCATGCACTTCTGCTTTTGTGCAGGGCCAGCGATCCTGCTGGGAAGCGCTTCTGGTGGACAGGGCCTGCTTCAAATACATTTGTGGCACCAGACAGGTGGCTGTTTGGTGGGTGAGGAGGGTGGGACTTGAAAAACAGCATGGATGGCACTGGAGGATGAATGCTTTCACTGGTGGGGGGGTAGAACTTCAAAACAGCATGTGCATTGGCCCACACTGGCTTCCAATAGTGGATGGAGGCCTTGAAGTGCTCATCTGCAACTCAGGAGCAGCTTTATAATTGGCCTAAAATTAGGGTGAATATCAGTTTAAATCTATTGTCATTTTTGGAAAATTCTGCGAATTTATGGGCGAAAATCAGTATTAAACTGAAAACAAAGGACTCTAACCACTGTTCAAAGACAGGGCATTCAGTCTGATGGAAGGAATGCTTTCTCCTCAACAGAGTCTGTTCACTCCCCAATGAACTTGATTCTCTGGGTAGAAATGAGGCTCAACTTGACAAAGTTGATTATGAACCCTAGTGACCCAAAGGAGCTAGATAGTCTTCTGCAGGGAGTCCAATACCCCTGCCTGGGGAGGACCCTTCACTAGCCAGTTCAGGTAAGGAAACACAAAGATCCCCTGGTGATGGTGAGCTGCTGCTGCCACTAGGCATTTTGTAAAGACCCTCTGGGCTGCCGAGAGCCCGAAGGGAAGAACCTTGTATTGGTAGAGAAAGGAAGCCACCACAAACTTGAGGTATTTCCAAGGAGACTGGATATGTAAGCATACGCATCTTTTAGATCCAGGGCGCACGTCTAGTCTCCCACTGCATGAAAGACAGGAAGTTGTGGAAGGAGCTCATTTTGAACTTCTCCTGTAACAGGCTGCTGTTCAAGCTTTGTAAATCCAGGCTGGGTCACAATCCACCTAAATTCTTGGGAATAAGGAAATAGTGGAAGGTAGAATCCCTTGCCATAGTCTTTGGGAGGGGCAGGCTCTATTGACTGCAATTTGAGAAGTAGCTGTATCTTGAAACAGGGCTGGTTCAAATGAGATAAATCTGGATGGAGTGCTAAACTTTGATGCAGTGTAAAGAGACAGGAGAAACTCAAACAGTATCCAGAATCCATGGTTTTGAGAACTCGAAGAGTAGCAGAAGATCACCATGACTGTTGAGTGGAATTCATCCCCCTACCAGATAGGTCAAAGTCTGAGGATAGAGACATCAAAAACTCAGACAAGTCTTGGACTGGGCCTGCTGTAGTACTTTAGTCTGGCTTACACACTGACATCCTTGAGCCAAAAGCTGCTACAGAAGTGCAGGTGGGGCATGATATTGCTAGAATTGTCGGAAGGGGTACGTCTGAAAGAAATGTTTGTAAGAGAAGAAAGAACATCTAGATGCAGAAGGCTGCTTTAGCCCCTGTCGATAAAGACTGAATGGTCACTTTCTGCTCCTTGATATGACCTTGTTCCCAAAGAGATTGTTCCCTGAACATAGAACATCACATAGGCTGCTGCCCCTCAGCCAATTTATCTAGCATGTTCCAATTGCTGCAACAGAAGATCTTGCCCCACAGTGTTGAATGATTCAAATACTGACCAGAGTAGATGATGTGCTCACACTTCCACACCCAGAAGGGCCTGCTGATAGCCTTTGTATTTCAATCAACCGCAATCTGGTTATGGTCCATTTACTTTATTTAATTGTTGACTCCTTTTTATATTTTTATGTTTCAAGATGTTTCTTAAAAATAAACCAACTGGAGCTGACTCACTTAACCCCACGTGTCAGTATCTCCTCAGATCAATGGAGCGAATGAATAGGTATTCCTTTATAGTTCTTTATAATCGTTAGGAAACAATCCCATATCTCTAAGTATGAAACAAACTGCAGAGTAATATTCATCTAATATAGCAAATAGTACCACTTCAAAGTAATACTCATCTGATGCAGCAAACGGTCCCAGTCCTGTGACTGCTCCAGTCAAACGCTGTTCATTCTTCAGTCAAACGCTGTTCATCAAGAGCGGGTCTGAAGCCAGACTACGAAGAGAAGGAACTGTTGAATTAACCACAGATGTTTTGGAGAATGAACAGTGTTTGACTGGAGCCTTCATGGGACTGGAACTGTTTGCTGCATCAGATGAGTATTACTTTGAAGTGGTACTGTTTGCTATATTAGATGAATATTACTCTTCAGTTTGTTTCATACTTAGAGATATGGGATTGTTTCCTAAGGATTATAAAGAACTATAAAGGAATACCTATTCATTCGCTCCATTGATCCGAGAAAATACTGACACATGGGGTTAGTGAGTCAGCTCCAGTTGGTTTATTTTTAAGAAACATCTTGAAACATAAAAATATAAAAAGGAGTCAACAATTAAATAAAGCAAATGGACCATAACCAGATTGAGTTTGATTGAAATACAAACTCATAGAGTGTGGGGCCTACAAACAATGTATTGGTATTGCTAGATATGTGGTTACAATTGAAAAGAAAAAAAGTTTGGCCAGTGAAACCTACTGTTTTTGTGAGTATTGATTAAGCCTAATACATAAAAGACCTAATGTATGCATATGTGCATGCTGCCTCCTTTCTGATCACTCAGCAGCAGATTATTGATCTAAGGAAGTAGTTATATCAGTGCTGAGAAGTCCATGTTACTATAACCTGAATGCCCCCTTTCCTCTTTTGTTAACTTCAGCTTGCCCCATACCTTTGGATGCTGACCTCTGGGGGCTGTTGTTTATGTGGAGATTTTCATGTCATATATTATAAACAAAACAAACAATGGGGATTCAATATTTTATGCCAGAATCTGATGTCCGGTACTACTTTAAATGAGCAATAACTGCTTTTGGTTAAAACTCAAGGGAAAGACATGTACCACTTTGCTCTGTTTAAAGCAACCAATTTTTCTTTATTTTCTTATGCAAATAAAATCTAATTAAATAATTTTAATTGTTCTTCCAAGCCTTCTAAGGTACTTGTCCTAAATTAACAACCCACTTGATGTGAATCTTGATTTTCCTAGCGTGTAGCAGATGGACTCAAAACAAGTGGATATAGTGTGCTCGTGCTAGCAGTTGGAGACTGATCTGACGTCAGCACGGGTACATATACCCCCACAGGAAGTGTAGCAATTCAGTAATTTCCGTCTCCAAAGCAGTTTGGAGATACCTCACGCTCGCTGAGGGTGTTTCCAAATTCTAAAACGACTAAATTCCCAGAAGAAACCTACTGAAGACGAGCCCCGCACTCCTGCGGTGATACCAGTCGGTCCCTCCCCCAGTTGAGTTTCCCGAGCTGACTTCCGTGGTCCCTCGGAGGTAGGAGCCTCGGTCCGGTGGCAGACTCGCGGCAGGGACCTAGCCCCCGAGTGAGAAGGGCTCGGGCGTGGCATAGAGGCAGCCTCGGTCCCGGCGTGGACTTGGCCCCCGAGCAAGACGAGTTCGGGCGCGGCCTAGAGGCAGCGGATGCGCTTCCTTGAGCGCGGCGGTGAAGGTACTTACCCTCTCCCCTCGCAGCTGGAGACCGCCCGGGTCGCAGCTGAGAAGCGCCAAAGACAAGGTAAGGCGTACATCTTTACTGTGGTCTCCGAGGAAGTGTGGATTTGCGGGGCCTGCCTACATGGCAGCCCGCCAAGGAGGTCGCCATCTTACCTGCCTACTCGCCTTCGCCACTTAGACGCACGTTGCTGTACGCACGCTGAGATAGGCGCCCGTTGCTAAACGCATGTGGATAGGCGCAGGCTGGCTAAGCGCACGCCGCTAGGTTAGGCGCACGTTCATAGGCGCACATGCATAGGCGCACGTCCATAAGACGCCGTTGGTAGGCGCCCGTTCATAGGCGCACGCCCGTTCATAGGCACACGTTCATAGGCGCACGTTTATAAGCCGCCGTTGGTAGGTGCACGTTCATAGGCGCACGTTTATAAGACACCGTTGGTAGGCGCACGTTCATAAGACGCCTGTTCTTAGGCGCACGTCCATAAGACGCCCGTTCATAGGCGCATGCAGCTAAGCGCAGGTTGATAAGTGCACACTCATAAGACAAGCGCATATTAGTAGGCGATACGTATTGCAAAGCGTATGGAGCATAAGAGAGCCCATACGCCCGCAGAGCCGGCACCTCCAGAATCAGGCATAAGAGCTCTAAGCCTCTGCTCAGCATGCAACCTCAGAGCCACACAGAGCGAGGAAGCAGACTCACTATGTGCCCAATGTGAGGAGGCCATGGGAGTTCCAGGACAGGACCGGTCCCAGCCCAGCAGTTCCTCAGGGAACACTCCAGACTTAGCAGACCGCGGGGAGCAGCCAGGGAACCTGAGAGACCTGGTGCCCCTAAGGCCAGATCTGGCTTCACTCTCCTGGGTGGAATTATTCAAGGGGATCCACGCCTTTGTCCAGATGCAGTCTGCTCCTCGACTGGGTCTTTCTGTTCCAGATGATCCGGCCCCTGGACCCTCGAGACCTAGGCACAGCCACTTGCCACCCGGAAGCCCCACCTATGGGGCTTCGGACTGCTCCGAGGAAGATGAGGAGCCCCCCGAGGAGGGAGAACTTCCCTCGGAGATAGAACCATATCGGACCATGAGACGCTTCTTTCGGAAAGAGGATCTTCCAGGCCTGGTCTCACAATGCCTATCAGAACTGGCCATTCCGGGCCAGGACACCCCAGGGGACCTTAAAATAAACCCCCTGTTAGAGGGCCTGCGCCAAACGGCTCACCATTTCCCCCTCCTACAAGCAGCACAGCAGCTAATCGATCTGGAATGGAATGCACCAGAGGCCTCATTCAAAGGGGGTCGGGCCCTGTCAGGCATGTACCCTCTGGACCCGGCGTCCAAGGAGCTGCTGGCGTGCCCCAAGGTAGATGCCATAGTTAACGCAATTGTGAAGCGCACCACCATTCCGGTTGAGGGGGGAGCGGCCCTCAAGGATACACATGACCGAAGCATGGAGACACCATTCTGAAACAAGCCTTCGAGGTAGCAGCCATGTCTCTACGAATCGCGACCTGCTGCACGGTGGTGACGCGTTTCTGTTTATCACAAGCTAGAAACACCCCGGGAGAAGACATGGAATCAGCTCTCGCTTTCCTCACTGACGCAGCCTCCGACCTCATCCGTACGGCAGCCAAGGGAGTGTCATCCTCAGTGGCAGCCAGGAGACAGCTCTGGCTACGTAATTGGGCGGCCGACTCTTCCTCCAAGACACGCCTCACAAGAATGCCATTTAAGGGATCCCTACTGTTCGGCAGCGATCTCGAGCAATTGGCTAATAAATGGGGTGCCTCTCCATTACCCCGTCTACCAGAAGACAGGTCGAGGAGGAGCCAGCGATCTTTTTCCAGACCATCCAGAGGTAGAAACTCTCAGCGCTTCAACCCTTACATGGCTCGCTACCAAGCACCTCGTTCTCAGGCCAGGAACCAGCCTTTCGGACTAAGTACAAGAGGAGAACCGGCTCGGGTTCTGGTCCCGGCCGCAATCCACAATGAGAATCAGCCGACCCATCCGGGGGGTAGCAGCCATAGGGGGCAGGCTTAACCCTCTTCTACCGCAGGTGTGTCGAGATTACTTCGGACCAGTGGGTCCTCGCCATCATCCGAGAAGGATATTACCTGGATTTTCTTCGGCTCCCGCCGGACAAGTTTGTGGAATCTCCTTGTTCGCCTCTCAAGAAGGCGGCACTAGAAGTTACCTTGCAGAGGCTCCTGGCACTAAAAGCCATAATCCCAGTGCCTGCAGGGGAGATAAATTCTGGGCATTATTCCATTTATTTCATAGTACCCAAGAAGGAGGGCACTTTCAGGCCCGTCCTGGACCTCAAGTCAGTCAACCGACACCTACGGGTCCCCAGCTTTCTCATGGAAACTCTACGGTCTGTCAAGAATGCAGTACAGCCAGGGGAGTTTCTCACCTCCCTAGATCTGTCGGAAGCCTACTTGCATATCCCAATCCATCTGGATCACCAGCGCTATTTACGCTTCAAAGTCCTGAATCAGCACTTCCAGTTCCGAGCTTTACCCTTCAGGTTAGCCACTGCGCCGCGGATCTTTACCAAGGTCATAGTAGTAGTGGCGGCAGCGCTCAGTAAGGAAGGAATTCTCGTCCATCCCTACCTGGACGATTGGCTGATCAGGGCAAAGTCACCGGAGGAGAGTCACCGGGCAACCGACAGAGTTATAGCTCTTCTGGAAAGCCTAGGATGGGTAGTCAACATAAAGAAGAGTTCCCTACAGCCATCCCAGTCGCTGGAATATCTAGGGGTCCAATTCAACACCCAAGACGACAAGGTCAGCCTGACTTCCAAGAGACAGTCAAAACTCCAGAATCATCTGCAGGTCCTGCTGAGCGCCAGCCGGCCCACAGCTCGGGATTACCTACAAGTCCTCGGCCTCATGGCATCGACTCTGGAAGTGGTGCCTTGGGCGCGGGCTCATATGAGACCATTGCAACGCGCCCTTCTATCTCGATGGAGTCAACGATCGCAGAACTACACCATACACCTACCTCTGCCGGCCAGAGTGTGGAATCAGCTACGGTGGTGGTTACAGCCCGGCCACATAAGCCGGGGGTCAAGAATGTCCTCCCCAACCTGGATTCTGCTCACCACAGATGCCATCCTGAACGGATGGGGAGCACACTGCGAGGAACTCACCGCCCAAGGGCGGTGGACCAGAGAAGAGTCAAGGTGGAACATCAACCGACTAGAGGCACGGGCAGTCAGGCTTGCGTGCCTGCGATTTGCCCACAGACTTCGCGACAGTGGGGTCAGAGTGATGTCAGACCGCCACCACAGTGGCATACATCAATCGACAGGGCGGAACCAGAAGCCAACAAGTGTCCCTAGAAATAACTCCCCTGATGATTTGGGCAGAAGCAAATCTTCAGGACATCTCTGCCGTCCACATTGCTGGGAAGGACAACACGACGGCAGACTTCCTCAGCAGAGAGAGCCTAAACCCGGGGGAGTGGCAGCTGTCACCCACAGTTTTTCAGATAATTGTGGATCGATGGGGGACGCCAGCCATGGACCTATTAGCGGACAGGTCCAACGCTCAAGTTCCCAGGTATTTCAGCCGCAGGCGGGATCCTCGGGCCCAGGGGATCGATACCCTGGTACAACCATGGCCTCAGGGGATCCTGCTATATACGCCTTTCCTCCGTGGCCCCTGCTGGGCGCCATTGTACACAGGATTCAGCGACACAGAGGCCTAGTTCTTCTAGTGGCTCCGGACTGGCCAAGAAGACCCTGGTACGCAGACATGAGAAGACTACTGGCAGGGAATCCTCTACGCCTGCCTCCACACAGGGACCTGCTGCAGCAAGGTCCCATCCTCCACGAGGATCCAGCTCAATTCTCTCTTACGGTCTGGCCATTGAGAGGGCAGATTGAAGAAAAGAGGATACTCTGAGCCGGTAATAGATACACTCCTCCGAGCACGCAAGTTCTCCACATCACTGACATATATCAGGATCTGGAGAGTTTTTGAAGCCTGGTGCGACTCTCACAGCACCAATTCACATGCCGCTAAGATTCCTCTCATCTTGGACTTCCTACAAGATGGACTTCAGAAGGGTCTGTCCCTCAGCTCCATCAAGGTACAGGTAGCAGCGCTGTCTTGCTATGGTCCCAGGCATGACGGCAACTCCATTGCCAAACACCCAGACGTTTCACGTTTCCTGAAAGGAGTCAAACACATTCGCCCGCCACTGAAGTGGCCAGTGCCCTTGTGGAACCTCAACCTAGTATTGGAATTTCTAGCGGGATCCGCCTTCAGGCCCCTTCGAGGCCTGTCTCTCCGTTTGTTAACCTTGAAGATGGTGTTCTTGCTGGCCGTATGTTCAGCACGCCGCATCTGAGCTGCAAGCACTGTCCTGCCGTGATCCATTTCTCAGAATCACTCCAGAGGCTATCCATCTTCGCACAGTTCCATCCTTTTTACCCAAGGTGGTTTCACACTTTCACCTCAACCAAACCATATCCTTGCCTACCACGGAAGGTTTGAAGAAATTGGAAGAAGGTCGAATACTACGTCATCTCGACATCGGCAGACTGCTATCCAGATACCTGGAAATGTCAGACACAGTACGAAAGACGGACCACTTGTTCGTCCTGCACAGCAGAAAGAAGCAAGGGGAAGCGGCCTCACGGCCGACCATCGCCCGCTGGATTAAAGAAGTTATCAAGGCAGCCTACGTAGAGGCGGGTAAACCACCGCCTCTACAGGTCATGGCTCATTCTACCAGAGCACAATCGGCCTCTTGGGCAGAAGCTAAGCTGCTGTCGCCTGCAGAGATATGTAAAGCGGCAACGTGGTCCTCCCTCCATACCTTCTCCGGATTCTACCGTCTAGATGTCCAGGCCCGGGAGGACACAGCATTTGCGAGGGCAATCCTACACGGTCCTCGGGCAGCCTCCCGCCCAGTCCAGGAGTAGCTTTTGTACATGCCATTTGTTTTGAGTCCATCTGCTACACGCTAGGAAATGTTGAGATTACTTACCTGATAATCTCCTTTTCCTTAGTGTATGCAGATGGACTCAGCATCCCGCCCGGCTGCCGGTATACATGGGGATTCGCCGTCTCACGGTAAGCCATGTTTGCTTATATAGGGCATCCACCCTGCCGGGTGTCGACGCCTTCCGGCTGAGTACACTGGCGGTCTCCAGCTACCATCAATTGGTCAGGGCAATCCTGTTGATAATCGATCGGTCAGTTACACACATATCCATAAAGCTTTGCAAGGAAGATTATTGATTTGCTACACTTCCTGTGGGGGTATATGTACCCGTGCTGACGTCAGATCCATCTCCAACTGCTAGCACGAGCACACAATACCCATTTGTTTTGAGTCCATCTGCATACACTAAGGAAAAGGAGATTATCAGGTAAGTAATCTCAACATTATGTAACAGCTATGTTGCAAACATTCATTAAACTTATCTTGCTTGTTTGCTGTCATTATTTATTGAAACTATCTTTGTTGGAACACATGCCTGCCCGACACTGGCAGTGTTTCGACGCATTTGATCTGCGTCGAGGGCTGGAGAGTTGTAATGGCGTCTCAATGTCTTCTAACTACGTCTTGCTATTTGTTTATATTGTCCATAGAGGGATTCACCTTAGAGGCTTGGTTTTTTATAATGTCATATGTCAAAACTATGAAGATGAGTTTTAAAACTCACAATATGTGAGTGTGGCCACTTGTATTAGCTTGATCAAGTAAGAGAAGAAAAGACTATCTGGAGTTCATCATTTGCAATTTCAAAATTATAGACAGTATTGCAGTTTGTTCCCAATCCCCTTTTAGTTTTGTCTTTGCTTGTATATGTGACACTCTATATAGTTGTGTAAATATATATTGGCAATATAATAGGTGTTATATAGAAGGTGATGGACTAATGCCAGAAGAGCTCTCCATGAAAAGTAGTTTTTTTGTCCCTAAAGTCAGTCCTTTATTCATTCTGCTGTTACTTTTTGTTCCCTTCTCACTGAAAATAACTTTGTGCTGTGGTTTTCTTGTAGGTTTATGCAAATGGTATCCGAAACATCGACCTATATTACATAATTAGAAAATTGGCAGCACCAGTTATCTCTGTGCTCTTGCTTTCCCTTTGTGTGCCATACATCATAGCCACTGGAATTGTTCCATTACTAGGTATGTATCTTCTAGATGAAACAAATCTTGGCTCTGTGCACTCAGTGGCCATTAGTAATCCTCCATGATGTACTTCAGTGTTTGCACATAATAAAAGTACATTGCTTCTCTTGGTGTTAATAAAACTGATCAAACTTTAAAAAAAAAAAAATAAATAAAAATGGCAAAATAAACATACCTGTTTGAACCAAAAATGATTTCTCCCTTGGCAAAAATGATTTCTCCCTTGGCAACTTTTCTATTTGTTATAAGCACTCCAGCAATGTCACTTTGAAGAGAAAGTTTAATTACAAATTAAAATTATTCAGGATAATTTTTTCTCACAGGAAAAGCAGGATTGTAGTCCTCACATAGGGGTGACATCACAGGATGGAGCCCTGTATGGAAAACCTTTCTGTCAAAGTTTCTACAAAGATTTGACTGACACTGGCACACTGAGAGCACTGAGCATGCTCAGCCTGCAATTATCCCTGTGAACCACAGGTGTCTCCCTCAATCTTTTATCTGCTCTGCAGTAGGCATAGTGGTTAGGAGCACTGTGAGAAATTCTAACAGTTTTTCCTCACGGAAACACTTAAACTTTTACTTCACAAACACTTTTCCCTGCATGAGTCTCCCTTCGAGTACTTTTATTCGACGCTCGGTGAGTACTATGCCCTGTTTTTTCAGTCTGTTCCTGTCACCTCCCTGGCCTGCCAACCGACTGCGGCCTTCCCTCTCCCTATGTTTTCAGTTAGCCACACATAGCCTGCGAGTGTTCCTCTGTGACACTCTGCCTGGTTATTAGTGCTAGTGGGACAGGGACTTCCATGGTTTCCGTTGCCGCCAGAGCCCCTGCGATTTCAAGTCCTTCGATTTCCTCGGTAGCCTCGCGCAGTCGATGACCCCATCGCTACCGTCGGTACCCCTCTTTAGACCATCCTGGATTCTTCGATGCCATCGGTACCCCTCCCCCCGGCGGTACACTGATGCCATCGGTCCCTGCATCGTTTCTATCAGTGCCATCCATGTTTTTCATCCATGGCACTTATTTTTCCTTGGGTTTCGTCAGTGCCATCATTGCCCAAATGGATGCTATCGACGCACGCTTTTGTCTCGTCTGTGCCATCCATGCCCGGGTCTATGCAATCGTCGCCCAGGGCACTTCCATCGATGCCATTGTCTATTCCATCGATGGCATCTATGCCAAGGTGGATTCCATCAGTGCCAATGTCGATTCCATCGATGGCATCGACGCCCACGTAGTTTCCATTGTTGTCTTCAACGTTCCTCTCGATGCGGTCATGGACTCTGTTTATGCCGGTATCATTTCTACGATGCCAACGATGTTTTTTCAATTATTCGATGCCACATCGTTTCCATAGATACCTACACCGATGCCATCAGTGCTTCCGTCACTGTCATCATTTCTCTGCCCGGGTCATCGACGTTTTTTCATATATATTTTAGACGATACCCTCGAGGCCTGTTCGGCCGCCATCGACACCGTCAATACCGACATAGCACCTCCACGTAATGCCCTCACCTAAACACAGTGCTCTATGCTTTGGGTTCTTATTAAAGCCCTGAATTAGCCTACGACACTACATAGTGCCAGGAGCAGTGCAGGCATGCTGACAGTCCATCAATCGCCATCCAAGACAGCAAGGGGCGTCCATCTCGTCGCTGGAGAAAGACCGGACAGAGCACTGTGGCATGCATCGTCACCAACACGGTGACCGTCCACCACAGACACCATCCAGCTCATGGGTGCTATCCTTCTCGGTGCTGGAGAATGCCCGGGCTGAGCAACATCACCACTGCCATCGCCACTGTTCCGCTCAGTGCTGGCAGTCCTTGGTGCTCCAGAAACACCGGAACGAGTTCCGAAGAATTCTGCACTGGCGTCACAAGACATCGAGCCGCAGCGACGAGGGCCGGGTTCACGAGCCAAAGATGACTCCCCTGTTCCCGAGGCGTGCCCCACAGACATCTGTGCGGGATTGTGGCCCTCCACAAAATTATTGTGGTAGTGCCAGCCACGCTCAGCCTGTTTCCTCTATACCTGCGCCACCATACCACAGGCATCAGAGTTGAGACAGGCGTCTATGTCCGACAGGCTACCCCTCGATGATTCCTGAAATCCACGGAGCCAGCAATCTTCACCGGCTCGTCCTTTGGCGATCCATGTCGGATGGTAAGTACCCACTTCTGTGGCATTCCCATTGAGATGTGTTCTCTAATTCGGGCCATATGGTTCGAAAAGTTCTAGGTCACGTACCTTTCAAGAACCGTATTAGTGTCACACATCGCTATACCAGCTATGTCAGCCACAATACAAGAGAACCTCTCTATCATTTCTTTGGGATTGCATCAGGACATCCTCCCATTTTCAGCAACGGGGCTCTGTACTGATTAATACTCTGGCTTCTGGTTCCTAATTCAGAACCAAAGTTCCAGATGCATTCGCTGATCTGCTAAACAAGAGATCCAGCAAATACTATCTCAAGTGCAAGTCCACCTCGAAGCCTGACAACAGGTCTCGATGTCTCCTTATACAGCACACAGAAATGCGGGTAAAATGTTACCGCTCACGCTCCCGTGGGAGATTACATGATATCCAGATTACATCAGCCCCTCCAGTTGGACACCTCCTGGTCTCCCAACTGGCTGGATATCTGAGCAGCCACCCCACTTTGTACCAAGGTTCCCGGTACACTCCCCCAGATGCTACAAGCGCGGGGGGGGGGGGGGAGGGGGGGTTGGGGAGTTTTAATTGCCTTTCCAGACACCAACTGAACCCACTCTCAACTCAAGCAACTAAGAACTCCCGTCAGGGTAATCAACAACCTTTGACAACTCAATAATGTTCTCTCTTTTTTTTTTTTTTTTTTTTTTTTAATGAGGCAGGTTTTATTTACCTTGGTTTTATTTACCTTGGTCATTCTTTGTTATCTCAGTGTTAATCTCTCTTTTGCCTTCTCTTCATTCCAAGTTGCATTTTATCCCTGTTTATTGTAACTGCTACCTTATTCTTCTATCACATGTTAATGTTTTTAAGTTATTAAGTATTTATTCTGTTGTCACACCTTGTTATTTGTAAACCGGCATGATGCGACTCCCATCGCGAATGCCGGTATATAAGAAATTTAAATAAATATAAATAAATAAATAAATTACACTATTCTTTCTTTCAACAAAAAGTAGTTACACTCCGCCCATCCTGGACCTCAGAAATACCAGCTTTCTTCAGAAGGCACAGGTAAAATGGTATCTCTCATCACCATGCTTCCATATCGCAATAAGTACATTACCTCTAATCTTTCTATGTGCTTCATGGTGAGTCAACAATATTACAATCCCAAGCTCTGCTGGTTGCACCAGCTTCGGCAACTGGGGTATTTCATTGAATCACTATCGGTGACTGCTGTTTCTCTACGGAGTGCAACATTCATGCTTTCCTTGCATGGACAGCTGCATAACCACAGTCAGTCCACGCAACGAGTTCTAACTTCTTCATGACTCACTATAAATTTACTATCTGGGATTACTGTCACTGCCATAAATCCCTTATACAATACTTCTGGACACCACAGTCACAATGACCTTCCTGTCCAGCAACCGCGCAGACATTCTAATAAATTACTACATGTCCCTGCGTGCATTTTCCGTAAGCTCAGCCCCTCAATTCTTCATTGTCAGGCTATGGGGTTTTTTCACTATGCACTTTCCTCATAGATCCAAAACTGCTATGGGTTAGATTCAGTGAAATTCCATTATCAGTGGGTCTAAGCTGTTCAACTGCTTTCGTCCCTCATCTATATTGCATATCTAGAACCAAGACCTAGTCTGATCCTGCTCATGCTCGCATTTACTCAGGGTTGTAAGTTTGACCTAAAATCTTCTCAACCCAATATGCGCCTATTCCGCTCCAGGCACAGTTTCACATAAACTTCCTGGAGCTTGTAGCCATGAGTTATATCCTTATGCCTTCCAATACTGCCTCTGCAACAAATCTTTGTGCATACAGACAGACAGCATAGGGACAATGTGCTTTCCAACACACAAGAACTCACAACCTCTTAGCTGCTCTGCAAGGAAGCTGCGCAGCTCTACCCTTGGCCCTTGCTCACTCTATGCATCCTCGGGCCACTTATCTAAGAGACTCACTGAACGCACTAGCAGACCTTCTCCATATAGGTTTCCATCCTCTCGAATGGTCTCGGACTACATGTGTGACGAGAAAATCCTCTAGCGCTGAGGTCCCTCTGCGTCCGAATCGAACCATACGGTGCACAGATTCTACTCCCTACATATGTTTCCAATGCGTTCCCATAGACGTCTTTCTTCCATCAAGGGCATCTTAAATGTGTCTCTTCCGCTGCCTCTCATAGCCAGCACTCTTCTAATGCTGAACCGGGACGGGGTTCACTGTTCCTCAGACCCACGTCCTGGCCGAGACCAGTATGCTTCCCATACTTCTCAATCTATCACACCAGTAACCAATTTGCCTTCTCGCAAGTCACTCTCAAATCGTAGACTCACTGATGTTCTCAGGTACTGGTAGTGTCACAAAACCCTCCACACATATATCCTACCATTCAAAATTGCATGATTTACCACATGACGCATACAAAGAGTATTACCCTTTTTCTTTTCACTACACCACTCTTTTCTCTTGCTCCCTCGGATTCTGCTCCCCAGACATCCTCCACATAGGTACACCTCTGTTCCAATTGGTGTATTGTTTGGGAGTGGGGATACCCGATTAATGGTAAACCCCTTCTGAGTCAGCTTACCATGGATTATCCACTGATCAAGCCACCTCTAATTTCACTAGTTACGGAATGGAACCTATATTTCGTGCTTATAAGTCTCATACATTCTCTGTTCGAGCCTTTCCATTCCTCTCGTTTCACAGTTTGGCATGGGAAATTCTTCCCCCATAAATGTCATTTCTGCCAACAGGGTCAGTTAGTTACACACCTTGTTACATACTCATCCGACCCTGCGTTCCTTCGTGACCGAGTGGTTTTATGTATTCAGCTTCATATCCTTCTTAAGGTAGATGTTGCATCTCACCTTACTCAGAATATACTCTGCCCATTTTTCCCAACACCTCTCTCTCACCAAAGCGAGAAGATTTTTCCACTCCTTGGACAGTAATAGTGCACTTGCATTCTATCTAGATCGCACTACACTCCATAGGAATTCCACCTAACTCTTTCCTTCTGTGGCAAGAGACAAGCTGCGAGTTCCAGTGGGTAAACAGACCTATTCCTCCTAATTGACGGTCTGTATCTCTTTTTCCTACCAACAAGCAGGCATTTCACTACAACACTGTGTGTAACCACACTCTGTTGCGTCCGTCCCAGCCTCAATAGCTTCCCCTCGGCCGCTGCTGCTTGTACATATTTATCAGGCTGCAACCTAGAGCTCTCTCCATACCTTCGCAGCCCATTATTGCTTAGATACGACAAGCCGGCATGCTCCATGTTTGGCCAGTCCGTCTACTCTTATACTTTTCGGTTTTAACCACCCAACATCCTTCCACCACCCGCTACGGGTTTCAGGATGCCCTCTATTCCAAATTCCACCCCTGTCATTGCGCCTTTTGCGCGTCTTGGGTGCATTTGGTGCACTCTCGGACATCCTCAGCTTGGTACTCACCCATATGTGAGGACTACCATCCTGCTTGTCCTGTGAGAAAGCAAGTGTTGCTTACCTGTAACAGGTGTTCTCACAGGACAGCGGGATGTTAGTCTTCATGAAACCCACACGCCACCCCGCGGAGTTGGGTCTCTATACGTTTTTACTTTTATTTTATTTTCGCTTGCGCTTTTAGCTATAAGACTAGACTGAGGGAGACACCTGTGTTTCACAAGGATAATTGCAGGTTGAGCATGCTCAGTGCACTCAGTGTGCCAGTGTCAGTCAAAGCTTTGTAGAAACTTTGACAGAAAAGTTTTCCGTACAGGGCTCCATCCTGTGATGTCACCCCTATGTGAGGACTAACATCCTGCTGTCCTGTGAGAACACCTGTTACAGGTAAGCAACACTTGCTATCATTTTAAAATTAAGCATTTACAATCAGCCTGTAGGTGGTTGCTTGTGTGTTTTGAAGCACAGTTGTAAGTTTAGTGAAACCTTGTTTGAATAGTCCATGTTCTAGAACTAAATGACCAATATTAGTAATATTGTGTGTGTTTATTTATTTCAAGGCATTTATTACCTGTCCTTCCTACATTCAGAGCATGGTACAATATGAACATTCACAATCAAATGAAAGGACAGCAATGCATTATTCTTACTAAAGAAGGGACCAACATAATTTATCAGGAAGGGGGAAAACAAAATGGGCACCTAGGGAGTCCATTTTTGAGATAGGCGCCAGAAGTGGGGCACTAGTCCGCTGTGTTGAGTAATTGAAGATTTCTGTAAAGCAGTTCTTTACTTTTATCAGCACATAATCATTAAGACATTATGCTTCTTGAGAGAACTGATGACTTGCATAGCAATGTTTGTTTATCTGATATGACTGTGCTGGTTGCAATTATATTTTCTCTTTTACGTTGGGATACTGCTGCAGTCTAGCTGTGGGTATTGCTTACATAATTTAACCTGTTTAAAATAAAACTATTTCAGTTATAATAGGCAATTACCATCCTAAAGGACTAAATTTCAGGTTAATTGAAAACAAGCTACTCCTCTGTATTGTACAATATTTCAGGGATAATTATGACAAGTAGTAATCTGCATTGTTTTACTGTTAAGTTACTATTTTTTAAATTCTTTAGGCAAGTCTTCTGTAATTTCTCCATCAACAAACAGGTATGAATTGGCCATAGTGCATGGAGTGACATTATCCAATGGCACTGACACAGACCTAGCTCTCAGAACTCAAAAAATCTTACTGAGCACAATTCTGCATGCACATGCTGCCTCATGAGTCCCTCAGTCTATTTTCATCCAAGCTACCACATGTACATGTTCCTTTCTCTCTCTATAATTTTGTTTTGGCCTTGTTAGTTGCCCTAATTCTGCCTTGTTATATCTTTTTGTTTGCTTTTGCTGCTGCCTTGGCAGCTTCTTAACAGAACTTTTCAGTTCTAAAAAAAAAACCAAAAAAAACAAACAAAAAAAAAAATACACAAAAAGGAAAAGGCCAAGAAGACTGCCATCTGCAGTTTTAAGGCCTGTGTTTTTAGGTGCTGAATGTCTATTACAGATACACTTCCTGTTTGCTTTCACTGCCTGGGATAAGTATCATGATTCATCCTACTGAATTGTTATAGTTGTAGTTGGATGTCTCTGAGGGCATTGCAGTACCATGCCTGGAAGATGGAGGTTCTGTGGAAGGCAGTGTCAGGTAAGGGCCTGATGTTTTGTTGCAAAGTGGACAGTGGAACCACTCTTCTTCCTAGAGCGAGGTACAAGAAGGTGAAGTGAGATTCTCCTTCCCTTTTTCCCACGAGTTCAGTAGGGTTCTCTCCCCACACCCCAGGACACCATTTTCTGGATCAGTCACATGCCTGGAGTTAAGTATGATACAAAAGGTTATGGTGCCAGCTGAAGCGCCAAGAAAAGCACCTAAACATGAAGAAGTCCCTCTGTGGCCAGCGCTCCCAGCATGGGGCAAGGCCAGAGAGAACCATCCTCGACTCCCAAGCAGGAGATATGGCACTGTGCTGAGGCTCTTTCATGGAAGCTGGTGAAAACCTTCTTTGCCTTAAGCCCTCAAGACCAGCAAGGGAGGCTGGATCCTCTCCTGTCCAAAGTAGAGGAGACTTTCCCACATAGTTCCCCTGAGATGAATGTATCATCCGAGAAGCTTTCAGCAGTAGGAGTAAGTCCCTGATCTAAGTTGAGATTCACCCCCCTCCAGGGGAGTTGCTTCATGGATCAGAAGGGGAAGAAGTAGGTTTAGTTCATTCTGCATTCCTACCAGATGTTTTCCCTGTTGGATCAGCAGAGGTGGTTCTCCTCTCTCCCTCATCGTCTGGTTCCTGGCTTAGTATATTCTTTTAGTAATGAGATGAGGATTTCACGGAGATTGCCTTCAGATTGCCTGCAAAAGTTGCCTAAGCATACCTCTCCTCTGGAAGATCTCAGCAACTTGTAGTTTTTGGATAAGCTAGAAAAAGTACTACTAGTGTTAGGAAGAAGCAGGATCAAAGAATGGATGTCTTCTGGTTTCTACAGTTTCTCCAACGTCTAGCAGATTTGCATCCATTCTGGGACCTACAAATGAGGATGTAGCAAGCTCTAATTTCATATCTTCCTGAAAACTTGATCTAATTATAGAGTCCAGTTCTTCTTAGGCTTTTGAGTAGCACAGCTACTGCAACCCTTTGGGTAGTGGATTCAGCGGCGTAGTGTGCAAAGCACACCTGTACATGCCTCCTGGGAAAGACCCAAAGATGTTGGTTGCATTTGGGAAGAAAGTGTTCCAGGGAGCCATACTGAGCACTGGGATTGTGGCTCATCAGTTGTACATGGTGCAGTATTTGCCCGAATGTGTGCTAAGATGAGACTTCCCAAGCATGCAGAATTCTATTAAGTCGTGGGAAAAATGTGAAAGTACCTTATCTGCTCTGCATATGAAGCATTCCTCACTGTGCCAGAATTTCTGCTGCATCTGTAGACTTATATGGTTGTGTGCGAATGGCCTTCATGAAGAGGTGTACATCTATCTGGATGTACTCTGTACCGGGGACAAAATTCAGGCGACAGCTCTGCTTTAAAGAGCACCAATCTAGGCTGCAGTTTTCAGCAGTGGGGGACCAGCCAGCCCCTGTCCAACTGCAGTATTTCTCTTACAAGCATCATTCTTCCAAAGACATCCATTCTGCTCTTGTCATAAAGCTCCTCCCATTTCAAAGGATCCAATTTATAGAAGCTGGGTAGACTCATTTCAGGAGATGTTTCTTCTCATCGAAAGAACCTGGTTGATGAGCTTGGTAAGGTCCCTTCTGCAGCAGGACCGGGCATCAATGAGGCTGGTCCTGCTTCTTGATCACATGGCTGTGGTGATGCATGTAGTTACTCTTGCAGGGTCTTCAGTGAGTCCTTCGAGGTCAGTTGGATCAGCGCGTGGAGAGCCAATTGAAAATCAACCTGCTGGAGCTACAAACCATCCATTATGCTCTAAGGCTTTCTCTCATTTGTTCTTGGGCAAATAAATCTTGATCTAGGTGGACAGCTATTTGCAGATGACATTTTACTGTTACTGTTTGAAAACTAAGCAATCCATTCTTCAGACTAATTCTCAGAGGACAAGCAGGATTGGCAGTCATCACGTGTGGATTACGTTTATCCAGTGGACCCTGTGTGGACCTTTGAATTTAAAGCTTTTAGAAGTATTGATAATGCTTTACTAAGCATATGCAGCTCTAGCCACCTCCCAGGTAGGGTCCCTCGGTCTATTGTTTTACGCAGGGCCAGATAGATATGCTTCTTTGCTCTCACACCGCTACTGCAGTGAAAGTTTCTGGAGCTGCTGAAGCTGTTTTTTCACAGGGCCCTGTGAGTTTTTTCTCCCTCATAAACCTTTAGGCAGTTTTTGTTTGTATCAGTTTTTTCTTGTTTTTTTTTAATACTTCACTTGTGTCAATTGCATGGTGTGTGGGCCTAGAGCCCAGCGCAGCCTGGTCAGAGTTTTCTTTGACACTGATAAATATTGCCCAGCAGCTTATGAGATTTTATTCTTTCCCTCCATCTTTGTGTGATTTTTGCCTTTGTTATTGCATCATGGGACTTGCAGTTGCAGGGTCCCTTTATGGTCTGGCTAGGTTTCTAACCTGGGCTTTCCCTGAGTTTCATCCAGGCTGGATGATGTCACCTGCCATCATGCTCTGGCAGGGTGGTCTCTAGGGAGTGAGATAGCCTGAACATAGGAATTCATCACTGTTGATGCACTGATGGTACCCTGCCCAGACATCAGATGCCTATGCGCATCCAAGTGCCAGAGCTCTGGGAATCTACACTAGACCCATCGCATGTCACGGATGAGAAGTGCCATCAAGCACAGTGTGGAGTCCAGAGGAGCTAGTCTCTATCCAGCATCAGCGTTGTGGGTGTCATCCATACCTTAGGTGCCATTGACTGCCAAAGGCACCTTCAGGTGCCACTGGCACCAAGCACTGTGGGCACTGGTGCAGTGCTAGGCCATCAATGGTAAGTGTTGTCAGGGCGTTGACAGTACCGATCACTATCGGGTCCACCAAATGCATTGGATGCCATAGAACAGCAGGCACCATGAAATCAGTATAAGTGACATACAGAATGGGCGATGGGCGCTGTCTGCCCAATTGCAGCGCATTCTGTTGGCACCAGCGGAATAGACATCAATACCTACTGAGACGATAGAATATGCTGTGACAATGCTAATGCTGAATGAGTGTCTGGCTCTGCGATGTCTGGCACAAATGTGGCAATGACTACAATGTTGAGCACCGCCTCATAGTATCAAAACAATGCAGATACCATATTGATGAGCGCTGCTGCGTCACTGACATTCAATGTCATGCTGTGCACTACTTGATAAAGGGCTTCCAAGTACTGATGCATCGACTTCACTGGTGCACCAAGATGTCCTTGAGATGGATTGGTAGTCCTTTAGCTGAACCCCCCTACATATATGACTGAGTTCCTGCTCACTCCTAGTTGGACTACCCAATTGGGATGGGTACTGGGAGAGTAGGATTAGGGATTGGAGTCCTATTTTATCTCCCTAAATGAGGAAGGGAAAAGCCTCTGGAGGATCCCTTCTATGACATCTTGTCTTGGATTCCATGTCACTTGGTATTTTCCAGGAGTTATTCTTATCTTTTTTTCTTGCAGGGTCTTTGCCCGATGATAGCACTGCCTTCGGTCAACCAGGGGATTGTAGCAAGTTTTTGCAGGTCTTGTGTATGGAGTTAGAGAATGGAAGAGTTGGATCAGCTAGACCATTATCAGTTTCATTCCTGACCTGTTGAGTTCTTTGTCAGTGGTGATGAAGTGTTAGGTCACAGCTGCTTGCTCTTTTGCCAGAAAAGCACTATAGCAGGGGGTGGCCAACTCCAGTCCTTAAGAGCCACAAATAGCTGGGATTTCAGGACATCCTCAATGAATATGCATGAGATAGATTTGCATGCACTGCCTCCATTGTTTGCAAATCTATCTCATGCATATTTATTGTGGATATCCTGAAAACCCAGCCTCTTTGTGGCTCTCGAGGATCAGAGTCCGTCCCCCCCCCCCCCCCCCCCCCCCCCCGCCAATTAGTGGCTGTTTCTCACTATCGTACAGTGAGCTGAGGGCTCTCTGGATCAGAGGCTCATTGTCCAGATCCTGATATTGCTCTGGTTACCTCCAAGTATTCTGGGGGATGAAAGCTTTTTTTTTTTTTTTAAACTAAATCCAGAGTATCCAAGATACTCGGGGTATCAAAAGCAGAGTATCCTTATTCAATACTCTTCCTGGTTCTGAGAAATGATTTAGCAGCTTCTCAGTGTCACCTGCCATATCAAACAACCTAAATCACAGGCAGGGGATGGAGGTCTGGAATATATATGCTTTCACCTGCCAGCAGTGACGCTCTGCTGTCAATCCCTAAGGAAAAGAATAAATGAACATAAATCTGACATTACAAATGGCAACATTCAGAAACCAGTAGAATATTTCAACTTTCCAGGACATTCTCTATCTGACCTTAAGGTTGCCATACTCCTAAAAAGTAACTTCAAATGGACACTTCAGTGTGAAACTGCTGAATTGCAACTCTTAAAAATATCTTACCATCACCCTAGGCGTGAACAAAGACAAATGGCTTCATGGCACACTGCAAATATATGAACTTAACTGTTCTCTGATCATTGTCTTTTCACACTTACCTCAGTTGTCAGGCTGGACTATAATGCTATTAATACACACTTTCCACACCACTTCCCTGTCTATTTCAGTGCCTTATGTTTGTTCTATATGCCCCTACCCCATCTGTATGTATTTTAACCACCTCTTGCATCTGACAAAGTGGGCTCCTCAAAAACTCATGCGTCAATAAATTGATTATTCTATAAGGTGCCACCTACCTCTTTGTCAAAATCCTGTAGTATAACTGAGAGGTTCCTGGACTTCTGCCTCAAAATGTTCTTCTCCCTGACTGGAATATGGGATTTTTATTAGACTTTATTTAAATCAGTCAGTTTGCATGACCTTATGTATACTGAAAATATGGACCCTATTTATTGTGCCAGATTCAGTGGAAACTCCGTGAGTGAACTTTCATCAGGGAGTTAGTAAGGTTGGAACATTCCCCAACATTGATCTCTACAGCTTAGGGGCTGATTCTCTGTTGCTATAGCCCTGGAGTTTGTCTACCAATATATCTTCTGCTCTGACGTCCAGGAGGGATATTGGAGGGAAGCCATGGTGTGAAAAATTCTTTTAACATATGGCTTTGAGAAAAGGTCTGAAAAGCAAGTTTGCTTACCGTAAACGGTGTTTCCGTAGATAGCAGGATGAATTAGCCATGCTGTCATGGGATCTGTCAATCAGCTCCGGGAGGCGGTGCTTGTCAAAGCAGAAATTAGAGTTTTGCTCTCTGCGGCTGCGCGTGTGTTCCCGCACAGGAAAGTAACGGAATCTCCTCAGTCTGTGATTAAGCTGTAGTGTAGTCGAAGACTAGGTGGCTGCCAGGGAGGAGAGTGGGTCAGCATGGCTAATTCATCCTGCTATCTACGGAAACTCCATTTACGGTAAGCAAACTTGCTTTTTCCCATCGATAGCAGGGCTGAATTAGCCATGCTGTCATGGGAGTCCCAAGCTCCCGATCACGTTATTTCTGATATATGTTTGTATGTGATCATTAACAGTGTGGCAGTCACCGTGGACAGGAGGATAGAGATTGCAGGATTGCTTGCCCTATCTTCGCATCAGTGGCTGCCTGTTGATCAAGGCAGTAGTGAGATGTGAATGTATGAAGCGATGACCATGTAAGCTGCTTTGCAAATGTCAATGGGTTGTACATTCTTTAGGTGTGCCAATAAGGCAGCTACTGCTCTGACTTGGTGAGCTTTAGGCTCTGAATGTAGTTGTAGTTTGTTTGTCATAACAGAATTTGATGCACTGCACTATCCAGCTGGAGATGGTGCGTTTAGCCACTGGAAATCCAGGTGCCTTTGGGTCAAAGGAGACAGAGTTGAGAAACACGGGAGTCCAAGTTTGTACTCTTTATAGTATGCTAAGGCTCTTTTACAATCTAGTGTGTTCAGTAGTTTTTCCCTATCATTTGCATGAGGTTTAGGGAAAAAAGTGGGTAATTCCATGGTTTGATTGAGATGGAATTGAGAAACCACTTTTGGTAGAAAGGATGGGTGAGTTCGGAGATCTACTTTTTGATGATGAATAATGGTGAATAATGGACCAAGGCCTGTAATTCACTAACTCTTCGTGCCGATGTTACTGCAGCGAGGAATACAACTTTCCATGTGAGGTATTTAATATGTGCCGAGTCCATGGGTTCGAACGGGAAAAGCATAAGCTGTTCCAGAACTATATTGAGGTTCCATGGAATCGGAGGCTTAGAGATTGGAGGACGAAGGTGCGTTAACCCCTTGATGAAACGAGATAGTAAGGGGTGATTGGATATAGAAATATTGTTAACTGGTCTATGATAGGCACCTATGGTGCTAAGATGAACTCTGATGGATGATGTTGCTAGACCAGGTACATATAGTGTATGTAGATAATCAATGAGCAATTCAGGTGAGCAGTCCAATGGTGGTATTCCTTTGGAAGTGCACCAGGTAGAATAGCGTTCCATTTATAGTTATAATTTTTCCTGGTTGAGAGTTTCTTGGATTCTAACAAAATGAATTGTGCCGAAGTGGAAACTCCCTGTTCTGTTAAAAGGAGCCTCCCAATCTCCACGCTGTCAAGTGTAGAGATGAGTGTAGCGGGTGTAGAAGTATCCCTTGATCTTGGCAGAGAAGATCTTGATTCGGTAGCCAAATTGGGTCCATGATGGATAATCGGAGTAGGAAAATGTACCATGGTTGCCTCGGCCAGACCGGGACAATGAGTATCAGTTGAGCTTTGTCTGCTATGCACTTTTGAATTGTCCTTGTTATGAGTGGTATGGGAGGAAAGGCGTACAGGAAGCCCGTCCACGGAATGAGGAAGGCATCTTGAGCGATCCTGAATTGGCTTGGTCTTAGCGAACAGAATTTGGGAACTTGAGCATTGATCTCTGGTGCAAAGAAATCTATTGCAGGTGTCCCCCAGTGCATGAATATGTCTTGGACTATTTCTGTATTGAGTGCCCATTCGTGAGGATGAAAGATGCGGCTTAGCCTGTCCGCTCTTGTATTTGCTACTCCTGGTAAGTAAGTTGCTTGTAGATGTATGCAATTTTTGTGAGCGTGTTCGAATATTTGTCAATGGTGTGAGTGTTTCCATTGACGTTTCAACCCCCATTGCAGGCGTCTCATGTGTAGCCTGGTGTTGGGAACTGTGAAAATAGCCACCGCCATGTGGCCTAGGACTACTAGAACTTGTCTCGCTGAAGGTTTCTGAGTAAGGTTCAATTCGTGTAGAAGGTGACGGAAGTGTGATATTCTGTCGTTTGGTAGGTATGCCCGGTTGCAAGTGGTGTCCAGGCATGCTCCTATGAATTGTAGTTGTTGTGTGGGTTGTAGGTGTGATTTCTGAAAATTAATCACCAATCCTAACTCCTGTAAGCATTGCATCACCTGATGGAGGTGATCGAGTAAGATGTTTGGAGCTGGGGCGATTATGAGCCAATCGTCCAGATATGGGAAGATGGATAAGCCACCACCACAACCATGCATTTGGTGAAGACCCTGGGTGCAGCTGATAGTCCAAAGGGAAGAACTTTGTACTGGTAACTTTGATGCTTGTAGCGAAAGCATAGGTAACACCACGAGGATAGATGGATTGGAATGTGAGTGTAGGCATCCTTCAGATCGATGGAACACATCCAGTCGTTGGTTTGAATCAGAGGAAGGATTGATTTCAATGATACCATTTTGAATTTCTCTTTGGTGAGAAATTTGTTCAATTCCCTTAGGTCTAGTATGGGACGAAAGCCACCCGACTTCTTGGGTATGAGGAAATATGGGGAATAAAATCCTACTGATTGGTTTCCCGGGAAAATTTGTTGAATTGCTTGTTTTTGAAGCAAAGCAATTTGCTCCCCCAATTGTGGTTGGAAGTTGTGAGTCTTGAGAGTGGAAAGATGAGGTAATGTGGGTTTTGTGACAAACTGGAGTTGGTAACCGTATCGTACTATCTCCAAAACCCACTGATCGGATGTTATCCTGTCCCAGGCTGCCAGGCAAGAATGAATCCTGCCGGGTGGTGCTTGATGCTGTGTTGGTGGCTGGGTAGTTAAATAGATGGAGTCGATTTTACTGTAGTAGCCGACTGTTGAGCCTGCTGTCTCTGGTTACGCGTTTTACCTCTGCGTTGGTTAGAGGTATTTTGTTGTGGAGCAGGACGCTGGTACGAAAGGACTGGTAAGACCTGTAAGGTCTCCTGGCATATGATTGCCGATGAGTAGATCCCATATAACGATGTGTAGTCTAATAATGAGGTTGTGATGTTAATGATTGTACTGCTAGAGCTTCCTCCTTCAGTTTACCTACTGTGTCCTGAAATCGTTCCCAGAACAGGTTATCTCCTGTACATGGGAGGTTTGTTAGTTTCTCGTGTAAAATCTTCACGTATCTAACTTGAGCATAATCATACTAGTCTTCGGGCTGCAATAGCTGTTGCAGACACTCTGGAAGATGTTTCATATGCTTCATAGATTGACCTCAAAAGGTGTCGCGAACATTCTTCCATGTCATTAAGAGGCAGTGATATCTGATCTGCAATCAAAGATAACATCCCTTTTTATAGCTTGTATGCACTCATATAGGTGGTGTACCATGTAAAATTGATGGTGCATAATTCAGGCACTCAACATGGAGTTATGGTATATTTTCCTGCCAAACTCATCCAAATATTTGTTGTCTTTGCCTGGTGGATATGAGGAATGCGACTTGGTTTTCTTAAATCTTTGCATCGCTGATTCTATCACAATTGAAGCATGAGGTAATTATGGTATAGAGTATGGTGATGTTTTCCTCATATGGCATTTTATGTCCGTCTTCCTGGATACCGCTGAGATTGCGTAAGGTGTTTCCCAGGATTTTTGCAAGACTGAGTGCAGGATTTCTTGTGGTGGAAGAGATGTTGGTTCCCCTGGAGTATCAAAAATCTTTAGAAGACCTGATCTAGGGTCTGTCTTTTTTGGACCTCTAGATGCAGTATTGTACCCAATTTTTCCAGAAATTTTGGGTATGTAAGGTCTTCTGGAGGGGAATACAGCTCCTGAGGTTGTTCCTGTGGATCCGATGGGAATCCCGTAGATGATGATGGGGATGTTTGCGGTGAAGGAGAATCAAAAGATGTATCCTGTTTATAAATCGGTGAAGTTGGTCGGTTGACTATAGGAGATGTAGGAGGCTCCACCGACTGTTCTCTGTCAGTCTGTGTCTTATGTTCCGGAGAACTGACATAGGCAAGATTAGACATTTTGAAGGATGACTGAAGTGTTTCATAAAATCCTGCCAAAGACTGTGACAATTGATAAAATGCCTCTTTTGTATGAGGGGGGGCATTATTGTCCGCCCATCTGGTTCTTGTGACTCACATGCTTTCGGTTGCATTGGAGTGGTTTGAGGTAAATTACTAGACACTTTATGGACTTTCTGTTTCTTTCCACAGATTGTGTGCATTGAATCCTCCGAAGCTGTAGAAGCGTTAGAGGAATCAACTTGTATTACCTCTCTGTGGGAGAAGGTGTTTGAAGTTGGTACATGAGATGATTTAGAAGTCGAAGGGCCTACTTCCCATGTTGCACTCCTTTTTTCAGACTTTCTGTGGTGGGAGTGCCATGAGTGCTTATGATGATAGTGTGACGACGAGTCTGTATGATTTGTTTGTGAAGACGGTGATCGCTTTCTACGTTTTATTGTATACTCTGTCGAAGTAGCTCTCGAAAAAAGGGGGAAGCACCTGAACGAGGTGGGGCTAGCGATGGAGAGGTGGAATAAGATCTTCTGGAATGTCCACGTCGTCGTTTTAACCCATGATCTGGTGATTTGTGCGCCGATTTGGGGTTGTGCGCACAAATAAACTTGTGTGAATATCTTTTTTGTTCCATGCGCACAGGAGTCATCGGCGCACAGAAATCTTCGGCGCCGTGCGCCCAAGTGTCTTCGGCGCCAATACCTTTTCAGGCGTAGAAGTGCCATGCGCCACCTTCACGTTATGCGCATAAGGCATCTTAGGCGCAGAAGTTTTAGGCGCTTGGATGTTTGGCGCCAATGTCTCTTGCGCCGGCGATTCTGGGTCTGTGGAATTTTTAAAATCCAATGGCCCTTGCTGGTTCGCCAACTCCTTACCTCCAAATTTGGAGGATTGAGGATCCCACGACAATGCCCTCTTTTTTGAGGGAGCCTGTAAAGAAGCAGGGCCAGGTGACGAATGAGCCTCCGATGGAAGAAATTCTTGACATGGTGTGGCTCAAGGGACTTGCTTCAATATCTTTTCTTCCTCTTGTTTCAGGTCTTGGCACCTCTTCAATTAGGGTTCATCTTAGCTCCATTGCAGCATATCACTAACAGGTGGAAGGGGCTCCAATTTTTCTCCACCTTTTACTATTGAAGTTAACAAATGATCCTTGGCATTCTAAAGTTCTGGTCTGTAAACCTCCAGTGCCTTGGTGCCTCTGTGTTGTCCTAGTTTATTAAACTCTCAGGTTGGTGGATTTGAAGTTTCTCACCTGGAAAACATTTCATGTTGCCATCACTTCGGCACAGAGAATAAGCAAATTACAGGCTCTGAATTCATATTCACCATTTTTGCATTTTTTTCACAGCATGCTTGTTTACAAACTCACCCTGAGTTCCTTTCAAAAGTTGTAGCTGCATGCTACAAAAGAGAAGGTGCTCTTTGCTCCTTGGACTGCGAGAGCCCTAGTGTATTATCTTTGATCTCTGTAGATTGGAAAGGCAGTTGCCAAATAAACTTTAATTAGCTCACTGGATACTGCACTGCTATGCACTGGTTGGCTTACAGATTCATCATTGCAGTGCCAGTTCTTGATCAGAGGCCACAGACTCCATGTGGTTTTTTTTCCACAGCACTGTATGTGTACACTCTAAATCTGGCTTTTCCATGTTTAATGGCAGATACACTTCCCCCTGTGGATGTGAATGCTGTCCCTTGAGCATTCCCAACTGGTCCAGAGTAGAGAAGCCAGGTTCAGGAATCACTTAGCCTTCTTGCATGAGAATGTGCAGCAGTACCACTGAGCCAACAAGTGTGCTCATTTTGTATTTCATTCTTGATGCAGTATTAGTGTAAAGTTTCTGAAAGCTCCTCTTTCTTAGCCATTTCCACCATTTAAGATCTCAGTAAATTGAGTGCTGCAGTACCAGTTCACATCAGAACACTATGCAAGCATCATTTTGTGATATATAAATATGACTAATAGCGAGAGTGCACTCAGAGGGACATTTTTAAAACCTTGATGTGACCCTAATAAATGCTAGTAATAGTAACCAAAAAACAGGAACAAGTAATCAATAAATAAAGGTTCTGCAACAAAAAATAGTCTACCACTATTACTGACGGTGAGCACTAGCATTTCATGGGCCACCCAGTCTTATCGATCATTCACCCTAGAAAACTATGAATATCACCAAAACGTGAACAATTTTATTAAAACATTTTGTATATAGCAAGTACAATAAAAATTCAAAAATGGAATTGGTAAAGAGCCCCAGGCCCGACAACGGCCATGTTTCACAAACAAGCACTTCCTTAAGGGTTTAGTTAATTGGAGCTTAAAACTAAAGCCAAAACCGTGTGATATCGTTGTGCCACTGTAACAATTAAAAATAGTTAATATACGAAGCAAAATAAACTGTGATATTCAGTTTTCTAGGATTTATAAGACAAGACCGAGTGGCCCATAAACAGTCAGACTTGCTGACACCCTTTTAAGAAACAGTAATTAATAGTGGAAGATTCTTATTTTTTGTTGCAGAACCTATTTATTGATGATTACTTTCTCATGTATTTTTGTTACTGTTATTACACTATGGGACTGTTTGGTTCTTTGCTTTGTGATCCTAATAAATTCTAAATATCTTTTATTAATCATTATCTGACAAATGAAGGTCACCTAGAAATATCCAAAAAGGAAGCAATTCAGTGTAGAATAAGGCAAGTTAATATTTGACAAATGTTTTCTATTTTACCAGGTGTAACATCTGAAATGCAAAATTTAGTACAACGCCGCATTTATCCATTTCTACTCATGGTGGTGATTTTGATGGGAATCCTGTCCTTCCAGATTCGCCAGTTCAAACGCCTTTATGAACATATTAAAAATGACAAGTGAGTGAATGTTTCAAGCAACAACAAATACTTTCCTTTGCCCTTCCTGACCTATGACTAGATTTATGACTTTATTCACTAAGACTTTTCCCCTAATCTGTTTGGGGGGAAAAGCTTCAGTGAATCCAACCCTGAATGTTGAGATTATTTTCAATTTTTAAGGTGCTCAGATTTTAAGATACCGCACATGGGTCCCTGTGTTCCAAGATCCTTGTACGTGTGGTGTTTTCTTCTTCGAGCACCAGAAATTGTAGCTTAAGTACTTAGGGCAGAACTTGATTTGCATGCGCAAAAAAAGCATCATATTTTATTTTTTTATTAATGGTGCATGTATGGTCACAAATAATGAGGTAGGTGGAAGAGAATATGTTCTATAAATCTCTATTGATCTAGCAGTACTAACAGCCTACAGTGGGCAAACACTAGCTTCTGACATACAAGTGGGCAGAATGGACTGGAAATATCAGTTAATGAAAATTTGCTTTGAAAACAAAGTGATTCATTTCAGCAAAAGATTTATAAGCATAAAGCGTGATCACAGTGTAGGGTACCCTTGACCTGTGAGATTCCCAGCATTAGTAGAAGGTTAATATAAAGTCTCCATCTTAAGTGACATTGTCGTAAGAGTCATTGTATTTTCTTTTTAAGAACTGCCTTTTAGAAAAGGACCATAGTACTACAATATAGATATTGGGTGTCAAGAATTAAATGTGGAGTTCAATAATCAAGGATAGAATGTAGGGGTCTGCAATAAGGCCCAACAAAGTATGATATATCATAGGATGTAGTGAGATGTGAAGTCCTTTTTGTTTTATACATTCAAGTGATCACTAGTACCACAGAATCCTGTGATATCTCTTTCATGTCCTCCTCCTTTTACTTCCCCAACACCATAGGCAAAAAAAGTCTTGGCTACAAAAGAATGCTTAGGTTAGAACATAGTTTTCTTTCATAATTTATATATCTTTTGATTGAGCTATTCTGCTTTCAAATTCTCCCTTAATCCAGGGAGTAGTGGCATGTCTGAGCAGCATGTACTTCCTGCACTGAATGTGAACTGAGTGGACTGCTGCAATTCAGAGGGAGAAAACACTGCAGACTGAGTGCAAATGGTGCCTGGGCAAGCTGCTTCTGATTGCTGCAGGATACTTGGGGGAAATGGAGGAGGGAGCAGATAAGCGTAGGCACTTCATTAGTTCTTGATTTTTTTTTTCTTTTTTTCTGAGAGGTATACACAAAAAAGATAAACAAGTTGTAGAGGATACCTTAGTATCATGACTAACTTTTGAGAGTTCAGCTTCTTTCATCAGTCAGTTCCAAGAGGTATAAAGTTAGAAGGTTATGATAGGCCAGTGGTTTCCAACCCTGTCCTAGGGACCCCCCAGCCAGTCAGGTTTTCAGGATATCCACAGTGAATATGCACGAGAGAGAATTTGCATGCACTGCCTCCATAACATGAAAATCTTCTCTCATGCATATTCATTGTGGTTATCCTGAAAACTCAACTGGCTGGGGGTCCCCAGGACAGGGTTGGGAACCACTGTGATAAGCTAATAGATGAGGGATCCCACAGTCAGAAGCATGAAGTATCTATCCATACATATATGTTGGAGTGTTATGAGTTTCACCTTAAATAGCCAGTCCTGGTGGAGGGGAGGGGAAGAACTTCTTTCCTTCCATTTTGTAATTTACATTTTACATCCGGTGCACTTTAGCATGTATGTAGAAGCTGTTAAACTTTACCGATATTACTGGACACAGATTTTTAAAACACTAATCCTTTAAACTTTCAGATACCTTGTTGGTCAGCGACTCGTGAACTATGAGCGAAAGTCTGGCAAATCAGGCACATCAGCACCACCTCCTCCAACCTTACAGGAATAAAACAGTTGCTTCAGTCCTTATGACCTTCGTCTTGCCCTTTCTTTGGCCTTCACTTAAAATCTCTTCCAATGGTCCTCTTGACAGTGTTCTTGTTTCTGCAGATGTTCTCAGCATTCAGATAACTGTTTAAAGTCCTCCTCCAGCTGCATTTCCTAAACGTTACTCATGCTGTCTGAGATCTGTACATGTGTAAATAGAAGTATCCAGACACCCTTAAAACTTCGAATTAAAAAAAAGGAAACAATTTCGTTGTACATCTTAAACAACAAATGTATATTAATTTATTAAATCTAGTTGTCACTTTATTTTGGACTGTTCTGTTAACAAGACTAAGCAATAGCACAAAGAAGCAAGACATTTTGTACAGTTGGAGCTGACTTTAAGGCATTTATAACACTTGAAATGAATTGGTGTGTTTTTCTGAGGAGCAGACAGATGGTTTAACCAAAACATCTGAAATCAAACCATCCTGAACAATATTCAACCAGCATTGAGGGGTCAGTTATAAGAAAACATGAACTCTGTACTTTGCCTTCAGGACTTCTGTTTTAATTTTGTGTAACACCAAAGCTGTTGTACATTTTTATTGTCTGATATATTTTTTTCACGCGTCTTGATTTATAATGTTGTACAGTAACCTGTAGAAATATGTAGAAAGGGTTTTGGAAAAAGTTTCCCATTTTTAAGATTTTAGGCTAGATCTTTGGGGGCTTCAATATGTTAATTCCTTGACGCTGGGAGTCAGGATTCTGTAGCACTAATCCCTGCAGGAAGACACATGGTGCTGGGCTGTGAAGCACTGGTACTGAGGGGTTAAATTTCTCCTGGTTTCAGAACTGCTATTCTGCTCCCTGCTCCTTCGTCACTCCCCCCCCCCCCCCCCCCCCCCCCCCCCCCCCACACACACACTAAATAGTCAAACTTCACGTAGTATACATCTGATAAGTTCTATATGACCTGCATTACAGTAAATTATAGATATTTGTTGGGGGAGAGGTCATATATACTAGAAAAGGAAAGGATTGGGTGACTGAGTTTTATATACACATATATAAATAGTTTTTCATGAGAGGTTTGCTGAAGAATGCTGTCTTTTGTCAGTGGAAAGAAGATATCTAATACAAATCTAGCTTTTCTCCTAACCTAGTAACTGCAGGTTAGGAACATCACATTCAGGAAAACAAATCTGCCTTCATCTCCCTCTTAGAGCTAGGGACAGTTTTGTGGTATATTCATTTGTTGTACAGCATTTCTTTGTTAAGCCATTGCTTTGGTCTACAGGTAGCATTACATTTAGATACCTGTTTCCTCAGGTGCTGTAGTGGATTTATTACTGAGGCAGCTGGAAAAAATGTAGATCAAGGCAGTGCCATCATGTAGAAGCTTCATTAGGAAAACTTATCAGTCCAGTAAGAACAGAATCCTTTTTATATTAAAACAAAACCCATCCTGCATGCAGATTTATGGTGATGAATAAGAAAAAAGACAAAGCTCATATTGTAGCTTGCACCATCTTTTTTTCTGCTGTGCAGGTATAATCTTTATGCATGTCTGATGGGCAATGTTATTCCTGGGACTTTGATTAATTGGATGTTAGTGATTCTGTTTGTGGAGCAGAACCCACATGGAAAGTGATTTGTATTGTCTATTTCTTTCTCTACCAGATTTGCACCCCTTGGCTGTATTGTTAAAATGAATTATATATTTATAATTCTTGTATTATCAGGTAAAGGTGCAGGCTTATTTAGATCAATCATGCCAATTTGAGTTTGGTAAATAAATGCTGTTTGTATTAGAAATGCTGAATTGTAATTTTAAGAAACAAAGGTTCAGCTATGTCTAAAGATTTAACATCAGTCTTCAGAGTTTAAAATGGATACAGCATCTTTAGCACTGGTTTTGCATAGTAAAACATTAAGACCCATTTTTTATCTGAGTTAATTTTTCATGTTTTAGATTAATACCCAAGGTTTCCCAAATCTGTTCCAATGACTTTTATGGCCAGTCAGGTTTTGAGGATATCCACAGTCAGGTTCATGAGGATATGCATGAGACAAATTTGCATATACATAGACTACAGTGTATGGAAATCTCATGCATATGTATTATGGATATCCTGAAAAGCTGTCCAAGACAGGTTTGAGAAGCCTTGAATTAACCCTTATGCACCAGAAGTTTGGCTGCTTTTGCACTAAGCACTAATGCTGTATGCATTAGTGTTTAGGTGCTGTGGTCACTTGGTACTAAGAGGTTAATGGTATTCAGTGGCTTATATTAGAGGAACAAATGCATATTATATTAAACACTGCATTATTTTTTGTAAGGCTAATACTTATTCAGCGTGGTAGGAAATGAACTACTTGTTCTACTTGCATCTACATTCAGTGCTTGCTATAGTTTAGTCTATGGTAAACACCAGAAGTGCAAGCATTTCCTCATGTAGCATTTTTCCATGATTCAGTCCAGGGCTTCTGTTATCTCATTTTGGAGAGGTGGGAGTGGTTCTCTTGGCCCCCCCCTTGCCCCCGCTTACAAAAAATGCTTGAATCCTGGCACAGTTGGTTATAGCTTCAGTGTTTTGGTCTATCTCCCCCACCCTTCCTTCCTTAGAGACCAACCACCCACCACCATTCTTTCTTAAAGGAATATTAAAACATTTATGAAGACAAGACTTACATGCTTTTTCTTTTGTCTTAGTATATATATTGTTCTGGAATCCATTTATGGAGTCATGTGCATAACAGACCCAGACATTTCATCCAAGGAGTATTGTTAATGCAAGATGTGTATTTGTGCTGATTGCTTTTCCAAGTGAAAAATTGGAGTTGCATTTTGAAAGTTAAGCTCTATTGTTGTCAGAGCATGCATTGCTATGCAGAAAAATAACTTGGCAGTGTGAAGTTTTGCCAGTGCAGCTGCATTTTGGACACTTCCAGAAATATTCTCAAATGTTCTTAAGCCTGTGAAGAGACAGAGGAATTTAGTGGAGGGTGTGTGGGAAAACTTCTTTGCTGATAGACCTTGGGTCAGATGTAAATGTAAAATAACTTTTATTTTAACATTTAATACAACTGTTAAATAACACCTGTGAATTGTCTTTTGGGCTCTTTTGTCTTCCTTTATTAAAAGTAGCAGTTCATTTGGCCTTGGTAAGTACAGTATTCTCTTGTGAATCAAATTAGGAGCAGCATATCAATCAAGATTTGTAGTATATTTGGGGAACTAGGACTGCAACAAGAGTATTAGATCTAATTAAAACTGCAGTCATTAGCTTCCCTCCTTCCCCTGCCCCACATGGAGCATTCTTCTTTCTCTCTGCCTGCCCCTGCCCAGCCTCTGGAGCATTCCTCCTCTTCACTCTCCTTCCAGCCAGCCCCAGGAGTATTCCTCCTTCCTCGCTTCCCATCCCAGAAGCATTCCTTTTCCTTTCTCTTTCCTGTTAATGGGACCCATGGTATGCTGAGAAAGTGGCAGGGAGTGTTATTGCTGACTCAGCACTGCCACAAGTGACGTGATAGGAGCATTGCTGGCAGTTTAAATGCCTCTTTGAACTCAGAATTAAAGTCAGGTTGCTGAACGCCACCACTGCAGAAGAGATGGCAGAGCAAGAGAGGTACAGGAAGTAGCAAGAAGCACATTGGCAAGCTCCTACAGCTAGGGCAAAGCTCTGGCCCCAATCGATGCTGACCTGATACAGTCCTGCCACTGCCGCTGTTATTCCCATTCTCCCCCACCCCACCCAAAAAATGAAATTGTGCTGTATGTGGCCACCTAGCGCTTCCACCTGCCCTGCTAGGATGCAGTTATGATTGTGCTTTGGTGCCATTGTTCCCTAGGCTATATTTTAAGTTTCCAAATAGCAATACTAGACATGCTTTTAAATGTTAATTTACACAGAAAAAAAGTATCTTAACGCATAATGGACCCATGAAGGAGAATGTGCATGATTTTTCTATGTATCACTATCTCTGTATCCCCTAATGCAAGATTTTATTTTAATTCTGGAAATAGTAATTCATCTTTACCTCCAAACTCTAGTCCAAGCTGCTGCATACTTTTGATGACATTTGTGAATCCATCCTAAAAATCAAATCAATGTTTTCAGCTTCGTGAGTCATTCTATTATAATGGCGGGAGGGGGATTCATTTTGAAATATTTTATAGCTGTTAATTTGGTAGTGATGTCTGTGTATATCCTAGAGGAGAGGATGGAAATATAGAGATATTAAGCTATCAAAGAGCTATAAATCCATAAGAATCAAGAGTATTTAATATTTCACTTGGCTATGAACAAAGTTCTCAGGTAAGTAAAACAAATGCTTGTATAAAAGTGGGAAACAAAGGCAATATCTGGAGGCTATGCACATTAATGCCCATAGTATGAGAATAAAGTCCTGAATCTAGAGGCAGTCATAGAGAAGGGTAATTTGGATTTTGACGCTACCAGGAAGAGAACCTGGTAGCGTCACCTGCTGAAGATGCAGGTCACCGGAGGCACCAGGCAGGGAGTTCTTCTCCGGGAGGAGATAGAGTGGACGCCGAGGTGGTAGTGCATCACGATTTGGCCGGCAGCTCAGCCATGGGAGAGTATCCTGTGATGAAGCTAAGAGGTTCCTCTACCCCTCTGTCGACGTGCCCGCAGTTTTCTCTCGTTAAACCTGACCAGGTAACTTTAGACTCTTTGTGGGAGGCCATTGAAGGATTGGGGAATTTATTATTATCCAACCAGCTAAATTCTTTGGTGGAGAGATCAAATGATCATGAAATCCATTTACAAATGTTGGAAAATGTTACAAAGGCTACCTCTCACCAGATTAGTGAGGTCAAGACAATTTTGACTTCCATTAAGTCTTTACAGGATTCCTTTATTAAAGATAACTCATTTCTGTTGAAAAAGATGGAGAACATTGAAAATGCCATTACAGAAAGGAATCTTCGTTTTGTGAACTTTCCTAAGATACCTTACATATCTCCGACAGATATGTTCAAAAGATACTTAATGGAAATTCTTAATCTATCCGAGGAAGCTGTCCCACCATTGTCACGGGTGTTCTATCTACCCCCTTTGAAAAAAGGGCGAGAAGATAACCAAGTTGGGTCAGCTAAGAAAATTTTGGCGGAGTCTGTAGTGGAGCCAGCTACATCTGCTTTAAATATTTCTGAATTTTTTGAGACATCTGACTCAGTTCGTTACTCCAGCAACATTGATAGTTACATTTGCATTGGAATCTGATCGAGACTGGGTATTGAAGCTCTTTTTCAGACATAGATTAGAATCTTTTTTTAAATTGCAGGTTAGGATTTTTCCTGATGTGTCCAAGTTGACACAGAAGAGGAAGCAATTTTTGCTCCTCAGTCAAGGTCCTGCAAATAGGGGCCTTTTTCTACTAAAATTCCCCTGCAAATGTTGCATTAAGTATAAAGAGGCTTCATATCTTTTCTTTTTTCCTTCACAATTAATTTCTGCGTGATAAAAAAAAAAAAAAAGTAACTCATAAAGTTGTTGATGGATAAATCTTAATTTCATCACTATGTCTCCCTAAATGGCTGAGTGTTTCCTCACTTTATTATGTTTATTCCCCCTAGTGAGGTGTTGATATTTTTTTCTTTTTATTAATACTTCTTATTGTGGTACTGGATCCCGAAATTGTGGACTTAATTTATGAAGTGCTTCTTCTTTTGTCAATGTTTTTTTTTATTTTGGAATGTAACTTACACTTCATATATTTTCATTATTCAAGATTGTTCTTGATATGTAAATTAATAAATGCATAAATAAAAAAAAAAATGAACTGGAGCAATCAACTTTTGAACGAAACACTCAACTCTGCTAGGAAACGACACAGAAACCAGATACTCCAGCATCTGAGGCAGCTATAAGGAGTTCCTGGCCAGGCTTAGCTCTTCACAATCACAAAAGACACTTCAAAAAAAAAACTTCTGGCGCGCAGAAAAAACCAATGTGTAAATACAAAATAATATTGAAAGAGTAAGATCCACATCTGCAAGCCTGCCAACGTGTTCAACGAATTGAACCGTCCGGTCTTTTCTTCATTTGTGGATCTTACCCCGGCCAAAAAGCCTGATGTAATTCTTGTGGGCTAAGAAGCCTGTAGAAATTCGTTAAATAAATTGCTTTATAAAGTCTTAATTTCGCAATGTCCTGTAGCTATATGTAAACAGATCCCGTGTAAACAGATCCCATCTAAACAGATTCTGTTCCTCCTTGGGGAGGAATTTTGGATGTGTACGGAGAACCACTCTGTCATGTAGGAATTTTGTATAGGGTGAGTACGTGACAAGTGCTTGTAACTCACTAACCCTTCTAGCTGATGTAATGGCTATGAGGAAGATAGTTTTCCATGTGAGAAATTTTAAATCACAGGAATCTATGGGTTCGAAAGGAGAACACATTAGTCTTGTTAAAACCAGATTCAGGTCCCATTCTGTGACTGGAGGCCGAATTGGTGGTCTAATTTGAGTTAAATCTCCCATCTTGTTATGGTAAGCTGAGATTGCACTTAAATGGATGAAGTCCATTATAGATGAAGTCTGGAGACCAGAGTCTGAAAGATGGTATAAGTAGTCTAGAAGAGAAGTAGTGGGGCAAGTGAAAGGATCAATATTGTTTTGCCTGCACCACAAGGTGAATCATTTCCATTTGGAAGAATAGATCTTTCATGTGGAAGGTTTACATGAAGCTATAAGCACTTGAGATACATTGGTTGAAAGATTGAGTGGTTGTAAAATCAAGCTTTCAACATCCATGCTGTCAGGGACAGGGATTGAAGGTTGGGATGGCGCAACCGACCCTGATCCTGAGTTATGAGAGTGGGAGCTACTCCCAGGCGAATTGGATCCCTGACTGAGAGGTCTAGAAGTGTGGGAAACCATACTTGTCAAGGCCAATACGGGGCTATGAGTATCATGGACCCCTTGTCCTGTTGTAGCTTCACTAGAGTTTTGGTTATGAGCGGTATCGGAGGATACGCGTATAGAAGGCCTGAGTTCCAAGGGTGAGCAAAGGCGTCCTTGGCTGGCTGGTTCTTCTGTTTGTGACGAGAACAGAATTTGTCCACTTTGTGATTCAGATGTGACGCAAAGAGGTCTATTGTTGGTTTTCCCCAATGCTGAAATATCCTGGTCGCAACTGAGGGATCCAGGGACCATTTGTGTGGTTGGAATTGACGACTGAGTCGATCTGCCATTACGTTGTGAATGCTTGCCAGATAAGTTGCCCGGAGAAACATTGAGTGGTTGAGGGCCCAGCCCCAAATCTGTGCAGCTTCTTGACAAAGGAGATACGAGCCCGTACCTCCCTGTTTGTTGATATACCACATGGCTACTGTGTTGTCCGTTTGGATCAGAACAGTCTTGTATGAAAGGCAGTCCTTGAACGCATATAGCGCATAACGTATAGCTCGGAGTTCCAGGAAATTGATTTGAAATGTTGCTTTGAGTTTTGTCCAAGTACCCTAGGTTTGGAGAGTGTCTGTGAGCTCCCCAACCCAAGGTGGATGCATCTGTTGTTAAAGTTATCTGTGGGACTGGTTGCTGAAAGGGTAGGCCCTTGCGCAAATTGTCCTTGTTCGCCCACCAAAGTAGAGAGGAACGTAGCTGGTGGGTTACTTGAATTGGAGAATGCAGTGGTTGAATGGCTTGGATCCATTGAGATCTTAAAGTCCACTGAGTTACTCGCATGGCCAGTCTTGCCATAGGAGTGACATTCACTGTGGAGGCCATGTGGCTTAGCAAGGTTAGAAACTGGTGAGCTGTTGCTTGATGCTTTGAATGAATCGAGTTTGCCAGCAGGGACAGGTTTTCTGCTCGGTCGTTGGGTAGAAAGGCTTTGGCAAGTAGGGTGTTCAATTCTGCTCCTATGAATTGAAGCAGATGAGATGGAGTAAGATGGGACTTTTGATAATTGATGAGAAATCCCATGGAGTGAAGTACAGCAATTGTGTGTCTTAGAGAAGTTAAAGCTCCTTGGAGAGATTGACTTCTGATGAGCCAGTCGTCTAGATATGGGAATACATGGACACCTTGCTTGTGCAAGTGTGCTGCTATTACTGCTAAACATTTCGTGAATACACTGGGAGCAGAGGCAAGTCCGAATGGCAGTACTCTGTATTGGAAATGTTGATGACCCACCATGAAGCGCAGATACTTGCGATGAGGAGGGAACAAAGCCAATCCCCTTTTTTAAGAAGTGGAAGCATGGTGCCTAGAGATACCATCCTGAACTTTTCTTTCTTGAGAAATTTGTTGAGATTTCTGAGATCTAGGATGGGATGTAGGCCTCCGGTTTTCTTTGGGATGAGGAAATAACGGGAAAAGAATCATCTGCCCTGCTGAGACCGGGGCACTGGCTCCACAGCCCTGGCTTTCAGAAAGGTGGATAATTTTACCTGTAACTGAAACATGTGATCTTTGTTGAGATGAATTTGAGTTGGTGGAAATTCTGTGGGGATTGAGAGGAAATTGAGTTGGTATCCTCGAGATATTATGGACAGAACCCATTAATCCGTTGTTATTGTTATCCAATTGTTGTAAAATTTGGATAACCTGCCCCCTACTGGGAGTTCTGGTCGAGGATTTGTGGAAAGGCTGAGTTCCTTGGATGCATTTTCAAAAGCCTGCCGCAGGACCTGCTTGTGTAGCAGGTTGGGGCCTAGCTGTTCTTTGCTGACGTGGCTGTGTTCTTTGCTGAGTTCTGGAGGGCCTGGGCCTAGACGCCGGAGGATAATATCTTTTTTGACGGTAGAAAGGTCGTCTCATGTCTTTTCTTGGGGTCCTACGGGTGGTATGCGAAGTAGGGTCCTGGGGAAGGGAAGAAAGTTGTCTTAATGTCTCTGTATGTTCCTTTAACTGAGACACCACCTCTTGTACCTTGGATCCAAATAAATTGTCCCCTGTGCAGGGGAGGTCTACTAATTTATCTTGGACCTCTGGCCTAAGGTCTGAGGCCTTGAGCCAGGCCCACCTTCTGGCACTAATGCCCGAGGCAGCCACCCTTGAAGCTGTCTCGAAGCCATCGTATGCTGCTCTGACTTCGTGTTTATCAGCTTCAAAGGCTTTATGGTTGATGCTTTTTGCAGCCTCCCTATATTCTTGTGGAAGAGATGGGATAAATTCTTCCATTTGCTTCCAGAGGTTTCTCTGGTACTGGGTGATGTACAATTGGTAGGATGAAATCCTAGAATTGAGCATTGCACCTTGAAAAACCTTGCGGCCCAGAGAATCAAAAAACCTGTTGTCCTTTTCCAGGAGGATTGGAAGAGTGAACTCTTGTCCTTTTAGACCTTTTCTGTGCCAATTCAACAACTACTGAATTGTGAGGCAGTTGTGATTTTTGGTATCCCGGAGTGGACTGAACTAAGTACGTGGTGTCCAATCTTTTATTTACTGAGGGAACAGAACAGGGATGTTCCCAAAGTTGGTGCTGGTGCTGTAGGAGAACATTATGTATGGGGATTGCCATCACTTGGTTAGGAGGGTCAACAAATTGCAAGACCTCTACGGTCTGTCTGAGATCCTGCTCTGATTCCAATTTAAAAGGGATAGTCAGCCATCTCTTGCTCAAAGATGGAAAAAGTAAGATCCTCTGGAGGAGATTGTTTCCTAGGATGTGGCGGTTATGGATCAGACAAAGTTTTCTGAAGAAGTGTCTGATGCAGTGTCACTCCATGTGTCATATTCTGGAGTTTGCTGTGGCTTTATAGCAGATTTTAGTGGAGGAATAAGACCAGAAGGCCCTGGCAAAGTGTCTTGAGGAGTAGCGTCCTCTTCTTGTGGATTTGAAGGCAAAGAGTCCAATAAATCCTGGTATTTTTTTTGTAAAATGGAATATAATGCTGCTTCTGAGGATCCTGGGGCGCCAGGAGGAAGCGGCACCATCGAGGGCATTGAAGTCTTTGTTTAGTGGGCATCACTGATGTTCCACTCTTCTTGTGGGATGGTGCAGAAGTGACAATAGGCACTGATATTCAAACAGAAGATGTAGTTTGCATCGATGTGATCTCTGAAAAACGAGGAGGTATCAGCATCGATGGAGTAGCTGTACTCGATGTCAGCGGCATCGGGGATTCCCCCGGCATCGGGAAGGTACCCAGCATTGGCGCTGTTGCTGGAACTAAAGCTGTTATCGGTATCAGCTGTACCGGCATCGGTGACGTCAGAGGCAAAGAAGACGTTACCGGCATAGTCACTGGCATATGGTCCTTTATGGCCTGCAGTACTGCTGCTTTAATGAATGATGTCAAATCTTGTGGTACCGGTGGAATGCTTGACACTGGTGCAGAGTGTATTGCCTGCAGTGAAGTAGGATGTACCGAGGGAGGCCTAGGTGACGGCGAGGTGTCTTTGCGTTTAGGCCGTTTTTCGCTTGGTTCCTCATGGGAGGAAACTGATGGCGATGTTGAGGCATGTCTGACGATGTTTATGCTTAGGCCTTACCTCTGTGTCTAATCGTAGCGAGACTGTCGATGGTGTTGGTGAAGTTTTGTCTCCAGAATTGTCCGGTTGGTGCTTTTTTTTTTTAACAATTTTCTTGGGAGCTCTTGCCGGTGATGATTTTGACTAAGTCAATGGTGAAGGAATCAGTTGCAGGTGAAAAAGCTGTTCTATTTTCTCCAGCCGTAGTTTTCTTCCTTTTGGTGTCATCTCCTGACATTGCTGCCAGGAGCAAATGTCGTGTTTTTCACCTAAACAGATGATGCATTCTAGATGCAGGTCTGTGACCGACATGGTCCGCTTACAGGTCGGGCATTTTTTGAAACCCAACACCATGGTACTATTGACGGCCGTCGATTGAGAGAAAATTTGAATTGGCGTTTGAAAATATAAACGCTGCACTAACTCACCAGCTGGTGCCGGATGAGAAAAAAGTGAGATCCTGTGAGGGAGAGATTTTCTAATAATGACTTTCCAGTCAGAAACAGAATAATTCTCAGAGGGCTCTGATGACCGTGATGCTTTCAGCAGTGCGGAAAAACAAAGACTAGAGTGAGAACCCTGGGACAGAGAATATCATAGCATGCTGGGCATGCTCAGTGGCTTCACTGTGCCAGTCAAAAATTTCTAGAAACTTTGACAGAAGTTTTTCCTGCAATAGGGCTCTGTTAGTGATGTCACCTATATGTGAGGACTAGCATCCTGCTTGTCTTGGGATAAAATGGCTGTCATGGCCTACCACATGGCGTGCAAGAAAAAAGCCTAAGTGGGGCCTAACCCACCGGATGCCGCTCAACCCGCCATGCTGCCCAGTTCCCCCCTCCCTCCCCACCTCAATGGGAGTGGGAACAAATGCCGGCATGGTGTGCCGAGAAAGGAGACTAGAGGAAGACCTGAAACCTCTCTGTCTCTGATTCAGGTAAAACTCCCCCCCTAAACCTTACCTGAGCTCAGTGCTTACTGGCTGAGTACAGAAGACGGTCTCTGGCTGCAGGGGCAGAGGGCACCTGTTGTCACTATCATGCCTGGCCTCCTGCAACTGCTGCCTTTCAGCTGAACTAGCAGCTAAGTCCACACCGGGAAACCCAGGTACTGGACCAAGGCACACCTCGGCGGGACCACGGCAATCACCTCAGGAATTCTCAATAGGGGAGAGGGACTTTTAGGTATCACCACAGGAGCCTGGGCCTTTCTTTGCCTGAATTTAGAATTTCAAACTTCTTTCAAAAACTTCAAATTTGTGGTGTAGCCCCTATTGTCTGGTCTGAGCAAGCATCCCCAGGACTAAAACGGTGCAGCATGGAGAACTAAAACATCTCTAGTCTGGGAATCAGCGAGACCAAGAAACTGCGAGTAAGCAGATTCTGCCTGCTCCACTCCTACTGGTAAATTGTGTATATAAAATAAATCGTGTTGGATTCTTTCTGCGTGACCCCTCCTTTGTTATGCGCCGCCACCGAATCTGACCTTACAGATAGGAAGGAGAGAAGCGCCCAAATGATTTGCAATGTTCACATTTTGTTCCTGCATGCCAAGTTTTGTAAATTTGTCGGTTTTTTTTTTCTATTGTGCTTACGGATGGACAGGAATTCCTTTTATATATTTCTTGACATTCCATATGCTGGAAAGGATAAAGGGTCTCATTCATCATCAGCTACCCAAGAGGGTGGGATACCATAGAAGCTGATAAAAAACAAAACAAAAAACAAACTGTCTTTGTTGCTAGGATCTAGCATTGGTAGTGGGGACATGAATAACTGGGCAAACTGGATGTATCGGTTGGACTTTATTGCTGTTATGTGACTTGTCATCACTTGGACCATACTACGAGTTAATCGACGTCACCCCCCCCCCCCCCCCCCTCAACCTACACTCTATTTTTGTGTGACCAAACTTGCCCCGGATCGTATTGAGGTAACTACAAATAAACACCTGTTGGTTACCTCGCGGAGCAGCAGTTAAAACCTAAGAGACATTTTTTTGCGTGGTCTTCTGTTTCCCTCAGAGCGAAAGGGCTGGAGCTCGTGCACAGTTGGTTGGCAGGGCACGGTGGGGGCCCCTTGGCGACGGTTGCTTAGACACAGCGGAATACAAGCTCGGGCTGTAGTGGCGCACGCGTGGCAACGGATTCAAAGCACAGAGCAACGGCGGCCGAAGGCGCGCGATCTGCTATCGGAGCCGGTAAGGAAATGGGAAAGAGCATTTCCTATTCTCTCTCAAGGTCCCCGACAGTCATGGTCATGCTACTATTGCCAGGGTTTCGTTTTTCGCTTCATTTCTTGCGGGTGATCATGTGTGAAAGAGCTGCGCGCCCGTCCCTAGACGTGGAGTAAGGGGAAGAATGTGTCTAGTTGTTAATAAATACCATGTGTAGCTTTCGTCTCTTCATAAATCATTCAAAGTAGTTTTGTTTTTTAATCTTGGTCCCCTTAGTTGGTGGGGGTGGGAGAGGTAGTTAATATATTGCTAATTCATGTATTAATGTTGAACTGGTGAATTAAATCACTATTATGAACAGGGTTAGTGATATATATGCAAGGATATTTCTTTAGAGACCTGTTTTGGTCTTTTCCTTATTTACCCCTTACAAAAGATTTCTGCTCTCAATACCTTTGCTCTAGGTCGCAGCAGAAATAAACCCAGCCTTCCTCCTGTTTGTGTGGATAACTCTCATTTATACCCCGTGGAAGGAGAAATCGATTTTTAATTTTCTTTTCCTTCCATGGAAAATCATGAGATCCAGAGGATAGGAATGGAAGTCAAATAAAGGGTGGGGAGATTTTAAAAGGACCCGTTTGCATCTGTTTCTGGTCGTTGGTGGACAGTACCATGACCTTCTTGGCACTTGCTTGAAAAGCACCACTAATAAGTAAAACTAGATTTAAATATTGTTGCCCTTTCATAGAGGGAGGGTGTGAACTTGTGTAAAGGGCTTCTGAAAAGGATGAAGGCTCCTCCTCCTTACAGAGCTGCCAAGATACCTGACTCCAGGAGGGAGACTTTGGCCAGTCCTGATTTTGAACTTAACATCCTAAAGCATTGTGGAATTTATAGTCCCAAATTTACCCACAGACAGCACTGCAGGTCCCATAATGCATCAGAATAGGGTTGTCAGAAATCCAAGGTTGGTCTAGATTAGAAGCTCCTTCGTGGAACTGCAAAACTTGGCAGCAGTGATATTTGAGGTTGAAAAAGTGACACTTGCAAAAGTCTTCCAGACAAATCAGAAAGCAAGTGCAAGGCAGGTGGTAAACCCCAGGAAATGCAAGCCTGTGCACAATGGTGGCATTTCTGGTTTTCAGGATACCAGTTTTTTGGAGAGGCTGCTGCAGACTTGGGGTAGTCAGGAAGAAAGAGAAGGAACTTGAATACAAAGGGCTAACAGTTATACTAAGAAGTATACTGTATGTGATGGACACTACTCAGGAATCATAAGAACAGTGTATACCTTCTCATTGCATGCAACAGAGGACTAAGTTCAAAGCACAGATAAAGAAAAGCAAACATACACCCAACCACAACAGAGAGAGAGATTGAATACTAGTATGCCAGGTAGATATACTTTATATTGAAAAACACTGAAAGACACACCTAAGACCCTGATAGCAATGCAGGATTTGAGGATTACATGGTGTTTGACTAGCAGCCTGTGAATGCTGTCCGTTAATGGAGAGGAAAGTTGAAAATGAAGAATGCAGAATAAATATTTTGCAGATGGGAAATTATTTAATTTGGGCACATGCATGCCAATAGTTTTTCCTGCCCTGCTGTTTGCAAAGTTATTGGTGGTTTATCTGACTGACTGTAATAAGCACTTTTAGGTGTTCTGCAATATGTATATGGTGGAATGGCATACATGCCTAACCATTTGTATGTCTGTGGTGGCAGAAATTTCTGTGTATAAATTACTGATGAGTGCATAAGTTTTTAAAATGAAATTGTTGTATACACATGCCTGGTAAGCAGCTGAATTCAACAGATCTCTGATTTCCAACTTCAGCCGTGCAGACTTCCCATTTCCTTTCACCTCCAACTGACCTCTGAACCCCATTCTCCCACTCCTATAGAACTTAGGGCTCCTCTGGTTCTGTTAGTGCTGTTTCTAGAAGGGTGCGTGTGTGGCCCTTGAGCCATTCTATGCCTTTGCACTCATGGGCACTACAGTTTTCCCACCCACTCCATGCTTCTGTGTAGAAGGTGAAAGATAAGGTTTCACAATATGAAGCAGCTTTTTAAATACAAATAAAACTAAACATTATACACTTCAGACCCCATTTGAATCCTCCTCCACATCTTGGAAGTTTCATAATGCACCTTGGAAGAGGTGTTTTCTTCAAAACAAATACTTCCCAAGTCTTGGCATTGAGACTAGAGGAATTCATAAACCCCATATGGCCACCAAGTCAAAACTGGGGACAGGTTGGTTTTATTTTATTTTTTTTTTCTGAATCCAGAAGATAGGACCAGAATCTCAGTCTCTGTTCTGCAAGATCTTTCTTTAGGGGAAATGTTGAGGGATTTTTAATACATATTTGACCCATTTTAATCTGACAGCTGGATCATCTGGATTGTAAAGGGATGTTACAAATTACAGCTAAAATGCAACCTAGTCAAATGGATTATTTTAGATTTGTCGTAGGAAAACACCAAGTATTGCATTCTGCCTTTTGGCCTAGCTTCAGTTCTGTGTGTATTCATGTAGGGGCCAATGTAATAAGGTGCACTGAAGCTGCTGCGGGTTTGTGTGCAGATGTATGCGTGCTTGTACATGTGTTTTCCCGGGCAAAACCCTATATGGGGATGTAATAAGGGTTTTGTGCATGGGAAAAAAGCATGTACGAACGCGCTTACAGACCTGCGGATTTTCCTGTGCGAATGCATGCTAATAGCATGCAAAGGAGGTGATTAGCTAATCATCGGCAATGCAGGGAGCCGCGCTAATGCTGGTGTGGGTTTTTTTAATACAGGTTTTTTACCGCCATGGTCAGGGCACGAGTTAAGTGTTAGCACTGACTGGGGGGGGGGGGCGCTATGTCGGCATCCAAGCATCCTGAAAACCACCTTGCTGAGCGCCTATCTCTGTGTCCAAGTGGCCAACTTAGGAAGGTGCTTTTCTGGACGTCTGAATGGCCAGTTTAGCTAGGTGCTTTCCTAGGCAGTGCTCAGTGCCTAAGCGGTCAGATATATGGCCAGAAGAGCGCCTAAGCAGCAAGATCAGCTAGGCGCCTTTCTGGGCGCTCGATCGTATAGATTTTTCTGCCATTAACAGAGCACAAGTGGCCGGATAAGCGCCTAGCTCAGCGCCTAAATGACAAGATTAGCTAGGCGCCTTTCTGAGCGCCTGATTGTGCAGATTTGCGAGCAACTAAGCACGTAGCTTAGTGCCCAAATGGCAAGGTAAGCTAGGCGCATTTCTGGGCACCCAATCGTGCAGAATTTCTGCCACGAACAGAAGAGCATGAGCGGCTGTTAAGCGCCTGGCTGAACGTCTATCTCAATTTCAGAGTGACCAGCTTAGCAAAGTGCTTTTCACGGCATCCGAGGTAGGCACTTACCTGGGCGGACAGATACAGGCCAGAAGAGCGGCAAAATTGTTGTGAATTAGCATCCAAGAAAATATTTGCCCTGTTTTCTGCAGCACAGTTATTTGAAATATTATAAATACTTTCCAGGGTCATACTTTCTCTTAATAGGGAGACCCGTTTGCTCGTACACTCACTTTTATGCGCAGATTATCGATGCAGGTTTTGAGCGCGGATGCAGCCGCTTATTACTTAGGCCCTGTACCACGCTTAGGTCTGTGCATTTTTCCATACTTGCGCAGATTTCTGCATGCAAATCATTTGCATAATTTTATTTTTTTTATATCCCACAGAAGCGGCAGCTTCAGCTGTGCGTGGTGATCAAAACCTGCGCACATACGGGCGGATTTTAAAAGCCCTGCTCGCGTAAATCCGGGCGGATTTACGCGAGCAGGGCCCTCGCACGCCGCGTGCCTATTTTGCATAGGCCGCCGGCGCATGCAGAGCCCCGGGACTTACGTGCGTCCCGGGGTTTTTTTTAGGGGGCGTGTCGGGGCGGGGCCGAATGACGCGGTGTTTTGGGGGCAAGACGCGGCGTTTCGGGGGCGGGCCCGGGGGTGTGGTTTCGGCCCGAGGCTTTCTGGGGGCATGGCCGCTCCCTCCGGAACCACCCCCGGGTCGGGTCTCGGCGCGCGTGGATTTATGTCTCCCTCTGGGAGGCGTAAATCCATGGATAAAGGTGGGGGGGGGGGGTTTAGATAGGGCCAGGGGGGTGGGTTAGGGAGGGGAAGGTGAGGGGAGGGCAAAAGAAAGTTCCCTCCGAGGCCGCTCCGATTTCGGAGCGGTCTTGGAGGGAACGGAGGCAGGCTGCGCGGCTCGGCGCATGCTGGCTGCCCAAAATCGGCAGCCTTGCGCGCGCCGATCCAGGATTTTATAAGATACGCGCGGCTATGCGCGTATCTTATAAAATCCAGCGTACTTTTGTTGGCGCCTGGTGCGCCAACAAAAGTACGCGATCGCGCTTTTTAAAAAAATCTACCCCATAATGAACACCTGTTTTGCCGTGGGTCTTATTACATTGGCCCCATAATGTCTTTTAGTCATCACAGAATTTCTCTGCAAGCTTGGGGTTTCATGTGTTTTCCTACTTGGACAATTGACTGGTCCAAGAGCACATATCAGGGAGAGGTAGAGGAATACATGCTGAGCACCATCCTGATGCATGGTGCTGCAGTTATTAGTGTCATCAACTATCCTAAATCCAGTCTGAACATAATTCAAGCCATGGCTTAATTCATTCAACAGGGAAGATGATATAAGGACCATGGTGGAAGAAGTAATTCAGGCATCAGCTTGGTTCAAGGTGGAGATTATTGGGGTTTGTGGCTTCTTCAGTTCATATAATTCCCATGGTATGTCTCCATCCGATAAGTCTAGTAGACTATAAAGTCTCAGTGGATTCAGGCCACTTGCTTAGTAACTCCAGAAAAGCATGTGTTTCGCAGATGAGCTTAGATTCCTGTGTAACCCCCTCTTTGTTGGATAGACTGAACTAGGGGCCGCATAGTTTCCAGGACTGCATACTAACTTCTCGGACCTCTTCATCTCCTTGTTATTCCTTGGGATGCTGGGGTTCACTGGCGGGGATGAGATATAAACCTCCGGGGCCCTTGGTGCAGTGATGGGGATATGTATCACAGTCTTTCATGTTCACCTCAATCTCAATTGCTGATCAGCTTGTACTTCACTGGTAGAGAAGCCCTATTGATAAAACAGGTACCCCAAAATATTGCAAGGAATCAGCTGTGGTGTTCAAATAAAAAAAAATGTCTTTAAATTTGACAAACAAAATCCAGGCTAGGATGGCAAAAACCATGAATAGCAACACAAAAATCATCGATCCAAAAACCACAGTCTCTTTATCTATGGTACATGGTCTTAGAACATAAGAACATAAGAAATGCCATACTGGGTCAGACCAAGGGTCCATCAAGCCCAGTATCCTGTTTCCAACAGTGGCCAATTCAAGTCACAAGTACCCAAACATTAGACAGATCACAAGCTACTATTGCTTATTAATTACCGTAATAGCAGTTCATGGATTTTACCTCTAGGAACTTATCCAGACCTTTTTTAAACCCAGTAGATTTTTTTTTTTATTTTTAATTTTCAAATTTCAATATTACATATTTTCACTTTTACATGAACGCCAAATCAGGAAACAGGATTTATAAATTCCCTCTACATAATTACTTTTACAACATATTAATTTCCTTTCCCTTGTTACAAAACTATAGGAGGAATCCTATATGTAAAGAAAACAATAAAGCAAGTTTTTACCATATAAATGAGAATAAAGCCGAACATTAATTTATATCCAATTATATTTAAGGCTCAGATTCCTCCCCTTGGTTACGACTAGCTTCCAGGAATCTCTCTAGATATTCCGGTTCAAAATACACATAGCTTTCTCCTCCTGTACACATTATACATTTACAAGGGAATCTTACAATAGTCTGTATACCAAATGTTCTAGCTTGATTCGCCAACAACAAACATTTTTTTCTTCTTAATTGGGTTTCCTTGGCTAAATCTGGATATATCCATACCTTTTGCCCCAGGTATAAAGAGGTTCTTTTCACCAAAAACAATTTCAAAATCTTATCCCTTTCAGATGAAAGGTTAAATTTAACCATAAGAGTGCCTCTTTTTTCAACCTGGGAATTTAAGGAAGTTTCTATTAGTTCTGTTACATTCAGAGATGTATCAACCACTCCCTGATCTAAAATTTCCTCATTTTTCCAACTAATAAAGTAAACACTTAATACTGATGGAATTTTCTCTGGGGTTAAAGTCAATACCTCCAGAAAATAATTCCTCAATTGTTCTCTAGGGGATATCAATTTACATTTTGGAAAGTTGATAATTCTTAAGTTAGTATATCTAATAGAATTCTCTGTATTTTCAACTTTCTTGATCAAATTTGTTTCTCCCTGAACAATAGAAAACTGAACGTTTTTAATTTGTTTTATCTCTTCTTCGACTTTGCCAAGGACCCCGCATGACTTGTAACTATAGGATTTAGATTAAACAAAGCAGTTTGCATATCTTTTATACTAACATTCAGATTTGAAATATTTGTTTGCAATGCTACTACCGCCTGCCATATCATATCCATTGTTACTCTTTGTGGATTTCCTGACAATGTAGTAGGCACAGGACTCAAAGATTGAACTAAAGAGAGTTCCTGACTACCTCGGATCCACAAAGGGGAGGTAAGATCTGTTCCTCTAGAAGGGGAAAGCCCTTCACTTATTCCCCCCTCGTGAAAAGGAAGGATTGAAACTCCTTCCTTTTTCTTTATTGCCACCTCCTAATCCAAGATCTTCCCCCCATCGGACTCAGAACCTCTGACACATTCCGTCGTGGATCTGGGCCTAGATCAATGGTGGTTGCAATAATCCGGGGTGGGGTAGATGTTATTGGAGCCCCGGGACTCAGACTAACTTCTCCCAAAAGGGGGGAGGCTTGCTTTCCATTTCCTCCTTTAACGGGACTCTCCGGAGCATCTAATTCTGCTGATGAAAAATAACTTGTCATAGTTGTTTGCATTAAGGAAGGTCTAACAGGGGTTGAGGCTTCCTGTCTGACCTTACCTTTTCTTTAGTATGTGGCATTTAAACCTAAAAAACCCCCAAAGTTACAAGCAGCAACTATAAAGGATTTTCACTTACTCTCATTGAAACCTAATATTACTTAAAAGGAATATAGATAAGGGGACCAAAGGATTGGGCCAGCCTCCGCTGGCCTAAGCCGGACCAAGCCACGCGCCCCTTAAGGAGCGCGCGGCTTAGGCAACGCACCAACGGCGGCGGTGCGCCGTCTGCCGTCCAATTTTATCGGCATACGCCGCCCGATGACGTCACTGGAGCTCTGCCTCCCGCCGAACTTCTCAGCTGGAATTAGGGTGTTCCGGGGTCTCTCACCTCCAACTTGCTCGGCAAGGTTAGTCTCTCCAGTGCTGGCCCCGCTCCAGAGTCCCTCTCTCTCTCACTCCTTCTTGGACTCCCGGTCTTTCAGCGTCTGCCGTCCAATTTTATCGGTAGACGCCACCCAATGATGTCACTGGAGCTCCGCCTCCTGCTGAACTTCTCAGCTGGATTTAAGGTGTTCCGGGGTCTCTCACCTCCAACTTGCTCGCAAGGTTAGTCTCTCCAGGGTTGGCCCCGCTCCAGAGTCCCTCTCTCTCTCACTTCTTCTCGGACTCCCCAAACCCAGTAGATTTTAAAAAACTACGCCCGTGCATACTTTAGTTCGTGCGACTGGCGCAAACAAAAGTACGCCGGATTTTAATAGATACATGCGTAGCCGCACGTATCTTTTAAAATCCGGGGTCGGCGCTCAAGGCTGCGCAAAATCGGCAGCCTGCACGCACTGAGCCGCACAGCCTTCCGCCTCCCCCCACCTTCCCCTCCCTTCCCCTACCTAACCCACCCCCCGGCCCTAACTAATCCCCCCCCACCACCTTTATTCCAAAAGTTTCGCCTGTCTGAGCCGGGCCGGCTGCCGGCGCGCCATGTTCCGGTCCAGAGGCCGCGGCCCCGCCCCCGATGACGCCCTGGCCGTGACAAGCCCCCCCCCAGGAAAGCCCCGGGACTTGGCAGCCTATGCAACATAGGCTCAGCGTGCGCAGGGGGAGCTTGGGGCAGGTTTTTTGGGGGTATGTGCGTACCCCTTTGAAAATCTGCCCCTAACTGCTGAAACCACAGACCTCTGGAAATGAATTCCAGATTTAAACTATGCCCTGAGTGAAAAATAATTTTCTTCGATTTGTTTTAAATGAGCTACTTGTTAATTTCAATGGAGTGCCCTCTGTTCGTCCTATTATCTGAGAGAGTAAATAACCGATTTACATTAAGTTGTTCAAGTGCTTTTCACAGCATTCGAGGTAGGTGCTTACCTGGGCGGACAGATACAACAGCCAGAAGAGCAACAAAATAGTTGTGAATTAACATCCATAAAAATATTTGCCCTGTTTTCTGCAGCACAGTTATGTGAAATATTAAAAATACTTTCCAGGGTCATATTTTCACTTAATAGGGAGACCCGTTCGCTCGCAACACTCACTTTTATGCGTGGATTATCGGTGCAGGTTTTGGGGAGTCTCTTCCGAAGGGATGGGCTCCCCCTTAACCAGGGTGGAACCAGACTGCTGGCTCTAACCTTTAAAAAAGGAGATGGATTTCTCCTTGTTCTAGTTTAAAAACTGCTCTGACAGTCGCTCAGCAGCACGTGGTTCAGAGGGGAGCAATCTTCAAAGGATACTAATGACGCATTAGAATTAGGGCATCCTGACAGTGAGGTTCCAATAATAAGAAAAAGTAGTCCAAGTGCCTGTAAGTAAAAACTCACCTGAGCTAAAAAAAATTCTAACTTATCCCTATCAATTAAAAAGCAGAATGAAAATACAAACAAAAAACAAACTTTGAAATGTTTGTATGCTAATGCCAGAAGTCTAAGAAGTAAGATGGGAGAATTAGAATGTATAGCAGTGAATGATGACATAGACTTAATTGGCATCCCAGAGACATGGTGGAAGGAGGACAACCAATGGGACAGTGCTATACCGAGGTACAAATTATATCGCAATGACAGAGAGGAGCACACAGGAGGCAGTGTGGCGCTTTATGTCCAGGATGGCATAGAGTCCAACAGGATAAACATCCTGCATGAGACTAAATGCAAAATTTTATCCTTATGGGTAGAAATCCCTTGTGTGTCGGGGAAGACTATAGTGATATGAGTATACTACCATCCACTTGGTCAAGATGGTGAGACGGACAGTGAAATGCTAAGAGAAATTAGGGAAGCTAACCAAATTGGTAGTGCGGTAATAATGGGAGACTTCAATTACCCCAATATTGACTGGGTAAATGTATCATCAGCTCATGCTAGAGAGATAACGTTCCTGGATGGAATAAATGATAGCTTTGTGGAGCAATTGGTTCAGGAACCGACGAGAGAGGGAGAATTTTAGATCTAATTCTCAGTGGAGCACATGATTTGGTGAGAGATGTAACAGTGGTAGGGCCGCTTGGCAATAGTGATCATAATATGATCAAATTTGAATTAATGACTGGAAGGGGGAGAGTAAGAAAATCCACGGCTCTCGTGCTAAACTTTCAAAAGGGAAACTTTGATAAAATGAGAAAAATAGAAAAAAACAGGAGCAGGCTACAAAGGTAAAATTGTGCAAGAGGTGTGGTCATTGTTTAAAAAAAAAAAAAAAACCATCCTAGATGCACAGTCCAGATGTATTCCACACATTAAGAAAGGTGGAAGGAAGGCAAAATGATTACCGGCATGGTTAAAATGTGAGGTGAAAGAAGCTATTTTAGCCAAAAGATCTTCATTCAAAAATTGGAAGAAGGATCCAACAGAAGAAAATAGGATAAAGCATAAACATTGGCAAGTTAAATGTAAGACATTGATAAGACAGGCTAAGAGAGAATTTGAAAAGTTTGTCGTAGAGGCAAAAACTCACAGTAAAAACTTTTAAAATATGTCCGAAGCAGAAAGCCTATGACGGAGTCAGTTGGACTGTTTAGATGATCGATGGGGTTAAAGGGGCATTTAGAGAAGATAAGGTCATCGCGGAAAGATTAAACAATTTCTTTGCTTTGGTGTTTACTGAAGAGGATGTTGGGGAGATACCCGTACCGGAGACGATTTTCATGGGTAATGATTCAGATGGACTGAATCAAATCACGGTGAACCTAGAAGATTAGATAGAAGATTAGATAGAAGATTAGATAGAAGACTGAATCAATCACGGTGGAACCTAGAAGATGGAATAGGCTATTGTATTCAATGTGACATTGGTCTCGCTGCTGACAGTTAATTTGCTCCTGCGAATACATGGTTATTTATATTTTATTGTTTGATATTTAATGATGTATGCATATTATCTTTTAAAACCCTTGTTTCTGTAAAGCCTGTTGCTGTTAAATGTTTTACTGTTTTTTAAACTGTTACATGTAAAGCCTGTTGCTAATTTATGGTTTCACTGTAAACCGAGGTGGATGTATGTCGATACGTACCGCGGTATAAACGAATCTATAAATAAAATAAATAAGATGTGGTAAACCTGATGACAAACTGCAGAAGTAGTAATCAGCTAGACCGATGGTATCACCCCAGGGTGTCTGAAGGAACTAAAAAATGAAATTTCAGACCTATTAGTAAAAATTTGTAAGCTAATCATTAAAATCATCCATTGTACCTGAAGACTGGAGGGATAGCTAATGTAACGCCAATATTAAAAAGGGCTCCAGGGGCGATCTGGGAAAACTACAGACAGTCTGTGCCAGTATTTAAAAAGTCTGTGCCAATATTTAAAAAGGGCTCCAGGGACGATCTGGGAAACTACAGACAGTTAGTCAGTGCCAGAAAAAAATAGTGGATTGTGTTCTAAATATAAATCACAGGACATATAGAAAGATATCGTTTAAATGGAACAAAGTCAGCATGGCTTTACCCGAGACAAGTCTTGCCTCACAAATTCTGCTTCACTTTTTTGAAGGAGTTCATAAACATGTAGATCAGTGGTTCTCAACCCTGTCCTGGGGACCCCCCAGCCAGTCGGGTTTTCAAGCTATCCACAATGAATAGGCATGAGGAGAAAATCTGCATGTTATGGAGGCAGTGTATGCTAATTTTTCTCTCATGCATATCATTGTGGATAGCCTGAAAACCCAACTGGCTGGGGGGGTCCCCCAGGACAGGTTGAGAACCACTGATGTAGATAAAGGTGAACTGGTAGATGAAACTGGTATTTGGATTTTCAGAAGGCGTTTGACAAGTTCCTCATTAGAGGCTTCTAGGAAAAGTTAAAAGTGAATGGAATAGATGGCAATGTCCTTTCGTGGATTACAAACTGGCTAAAGACAGGAAACAGAGAGTTAGAATTAAATAGACAATTTTCTCAATGGAAGGGAGTGGGCAGTGGAGTGCCTCAGGAATCTGTATTGGGACCCGTACTTTTCAATATATTTATAATGATCTGGAAAGAAATATGACGAGTGAGGGCAAGCAAATTTGCAGATACAAATTATTCAGAGTAGTTAAATCACAAGAAGATTGTGATAATTGCAGGAAGACCCCATGAGACTGGAAAATTGGGCATTGAAATGGCAGATGAAATTTAATGTGGATAAGTGCAAGCTGATGCATGTAGGGAAAAATAACCCCTGCTATAGTTACACAATGTTAAGTTCCAAATTAGGAGCTACCACCCAAGAAAGAGATCTAGGCGTCATAATGGATAACAATTCAAATCGCAGTTCAGTGTGCTACGGCAG